>NC_092523.1:1975250-2632000 GCF_037038585.1 Patagioenas fasciata | reverse complement strand
AGTCCCAGACCCAGCAGGACAGTTATAGGATATCCACTGTAAATTAGGAATCTGTCTCATAGGCAGACATGCCAACATTTTCAGTTGTGGTTTCAGGGGAGGCTCTAATCCATTTCTGAAGCACAGTACCGAAACCCCTGTACAGGTGACACGAAGAGGTGGAACGCTCAGATGGCCTCAGGGGCTGCTCCCATCCTCCAGGTTTGGTCTCTGAACAAAATACACTGAACCAGAGCCTTAATCACAGACTTCCTAGCAGTGCTCATTATCACAGCATCAGAGTATGTCACAACCCATTAATTAACTAATCCTTGCGTCCTTCGAGTACATTATCCTTACTACAAACAGAGAATTGAGGTTCAGAGAGCTTAAAACCAAAATTTTCCAGGAATGCTTATTGCTCCGCATCAGGCATGATCTGGAGCACTTGCCAGCATTGGCAGAGTGCTAAGAGAAAGATGCAGAATGAGGCGGTGCCTTCTTCCACTCCTTGTGGTACCAATAATTAAGTTTCTCCTTTCACCCTTTTTCCATTTTTCTTTCTGACCCCTTTTCCCATCCGTCTCTTTGCCTGCATTAGGCCTCTTAGAAAAACATCCACGGCATCCTGAGTCTTTATGGCATTTGTGGTCTTTAGGCTTGTGTTGAAACACAGGACATGGCAAGTCCTGGTTGATCCAGGTCTACCAGGGGTCATAGCTATGACCTGTGACATGCTCAGCCCTCACTCCTGCTAAGGTCATAGAATCATGGAATGTCCTGAGTTGGAAGGGACTCACAGGATCATGGAGTCCAACTCCTGTCCCTGCACAGGACACCCCACAGTTCACACCATGTGTCTGAGGACGTTGTCCAGTCTCTTCTTGAACACTGTCAGGTTGGGCCATGTCACCTCCCTGGAGAGCCTGTTCAGTGTCCAGCACCCTCTGGGTGAAGAACCTGCTCCTCATGTTCAACCTAAACCTGCCCTGGCACATCTTCCTGCCATTCACTCAGGTTATGTCGTTGGTTGCCAGAGGTGTTTCACTCTCTTCACAGTACGACTTGCCTTAGCCCTGGGTCAGATACCTCCAAATGGTCATTGAAAATCATTGGCATTTAAAACTCACTCCATGATGTAGCAGAGAGGATGGAAGAGGAGAAGTTTTCAGCCTTCTTCCAAGCCTTCTTTGGGAGGGTGGATGCAGCCCATGGCCACCCATCCCTTATAGTGCTGCAGGGTGGGATGGCTCTGACCATTGGTCTGAAACAGTGTGAGACAATCACCTCCACCATCTCCAGATCTTCCCACCATCCCTCACTGCTGGACCTGACATGTCTCCTTAGCAGCTGTAAACCAAAACTTGCCTTCTTACAGACTTCATGGAGAGCTATTATTACCTTAGGAAAAGCAGGATGAGATACAGCAATGCTATCTCCCGATAAATGCCGAGAAGACAAGACTGAATCTCTTTATGTCTACCTGTCTGTATGTCCCATCTGCCACCCCATAGGTGAGAGAGTCCTACACCTTGGGCTCTGAAAGGAGAATCCCAGCCACTGTGTATCAGCAGAGTTGCTCCAAGCTGCCCCCGTTTATCTGAGCATCCCTTCCCCAGGTGATTTTACATCCCATGAAGGTGGTATTATCCAATAACAATCATCAGCTATACAGTTTCAATTGACTATGAAATGGAGAAATTCCCAAATGGGAGTGCAATCTCTGAAGTACTTTTTGATGGATGTTTAATGTGAATATTGACTACCTGGGCTTTTCTGCCTAATAAGTGGAGTGTCTCTATGTGAAGGCTCATTGTTCAGCTTTCAGTGTCATAAGGCAGCTCTGTTTTGATTATGGTGATTTATTCTCTGCTCTGCTGCACTATCTGTAACAGCTTATAACTGATTCAATTCCCTATTACCTCCCCCCGCCACAAAAAAAGATCAGCTGTGTTTGGGACTTCATAGATTTTTCTGAAAAGCATGAAAAAAATCCATTGCGATAATTTTCCCTGACCTGCTGGTCAGCCTGGCCCACAAGCTTTATGCACTTAATTCCCACCTCAGATCTAATGACTGCAATCAAACAAGAATCCCTCCATTTGAAACACAGCCCTCGTCCATACAAATATCGCTAGCGATGGAGAATGCAACACGGCCTTTATCCGCTGCCCCTATTATCAATTATCCTCATTGTTAAAAAAAAAAATTGCATCTTTTTCTGGTCTGATTCATCTAGCTTGAACTTCCAGAGACACATTCTTGTTACACTTCAGTTGGCAGGATCAGAAAGCCACTGTCATCAATTTCTGTTCTCCATGAAGACGTTCATGGTCTGGCATGAAGTCACTCCTTAATCCTCTCTTTGTTAAGCTAAACACAGTGAGATCCTGGAGCTTCTCACAGTAAGAAGGTTCCCAATCCTTTAAGCATTCTCTTGGCTCTTCCCTGCACCCCCTCTACTCAAACGTCAATCCCAGTCTGGACACAGTCCTGCAGGTTTTGCAGCGCTGCCAAAAAGCAGAGGTGATACAGTCTCCTCACTGAAACATCCATTGTTCACAAAGCCAAGGATGGCATAACCCTGTTTAGCCCCAGGCAGAGACCTCCTGTTCCGCCAACAATCTATTGTGCCTGTAGGTCTTTTGCAACCTCTGCTTCTTGGAAAACAACCTTGAATGCTCTAAGTATGCACAGACCCCAGGAGTTGGAGCTCAGATCCTGCCCAGACCCTCAGTGCATCTGACGCCCAGTGTGTCATTTCACGTTGAGTGGCTCTACTGAGTCTGGTTCCTCTATACATGTTGTGTTGGCTACATCTGACTGGCCATTTAACTGGTTCTCAGGACCCAGAGGTGTTTCAAGGTGTCCTGTGCCCATGCATGTCTCTAAACTGCAGTCCCACATTAGGGGGGTGAGAGCCTGGCCCAGGTTGGCCAGAGAGGTGGTGGATGAAGCATCCCTGGAGACATCCCAGGCCAGGCTGGACGGGGCTCTGAGCAACCTGAGCTGGTGAAGATGTCCCTGCTCATGGCAGGGGTGGCACTGGATGAGCTTTGAAGGTCCCTTCCAGCCCAAACTATTCTATGATTCTATGATTGAGATTCCTGATAGACAACCCAGCGTTCTTCAGACGGGCACATCAGCCCAGACTGAGTCCCATGCAGAAACACCTCCTCATAAAAATCTATATAAAAGGTGAGAAGTAGCCACCATTTCATTCCTCCGAGCTAGTAAGATCAACTGGCTTCAGACGTTCCTTCTCCCCATTTCACCCTCGCCCCCGCCACCCCAGCCCTGGCACTGCTATAGGGAGCGAGTTAAACCTCTTGCAAAACTGCCTTTCCTTGCCAAGCCCGGATCAACCGGGCGGTGAGTGACAGTGCTCCCATTCAGCTGTCACACACCAGATGAGACCTTCTTCCGCATCATTGCCAGAGTTCTTTTTCTTCCTAAGGGTTCAAGTGTTTTAAATCCTTGGTACACATTTGGTATCTTCATACTTTTGAAAGGCCATCAGGAAAGTTCGTCAGAGAAGTAGAGGAGAGCACTGAATTTTTGATGCAGCAATATCACTTGTTGTCTGGACTTGCATAACAAGAAGTTTGGACATCATTCTGTAGTTCATAAAATGAGGCCTCAAACCCACTTGAGAGCAGAAGGAGCACTCAGCCTACATTTGCACACTGTCACACAGAATCATTTTATTTGGAAATGCCCCTCAAGATGATTGAGTCCAACCATTCCCCCACCCCTGCCCCATGTCCCTGAGAACCTCATGTCCGTCTGTCCAGCCCTCCAGGGATGGTGACTCCAGCACTGCCCTGGGCAGCCTGTTCCAATGCCCCACAGCCCTTTGGGGAAGAAATTGTTCCCCACATCCAACCTCAACCTCCCCTGGCACAACTTGAGGCCATTTTCTCTCATCCTATCAATACAGAGGTGGTTTCCAGGTTTCCAGCCTGTTATCCTCCTTCATTTTTCAGCCCAGAATCAACAGCAAGGCAGCAGGTGTACTACCATAATCCATCCATTCACCACCTCAAAATATTGGTACTCTTGCTTTCTTCTTGCCTTCAAGACTTTAGAAAATGCAGCTCAAAAGTGAGGGCTCACTTGATTGATTTTTTTGCCACCTGCAAGTTAGGAATATAGCTTAAACTAGTGTAAACTGCCTCTAGGCACTGGAGGGAGATGAGCACCTGCAGGAGAGATGGGGATGGCTGGAGGAGATGAAGTTTGGTCTGAGAAGCATCCTGCCCAGCTCCCTTAAAACTCTTCCAGGCGAATGTTCCCCACCTGCTGGTGGGTATAAGGTGCCTTCACCAGCAGATGAAATCTTTCTACATATTCTTCTTCTCAAGCCACCACTTGGGCAGACCCATTTCCCCATCCATTCCAGGTGAGGCTGTCAGGCCCTTGGAAAGCAGCTTTCAAAATGGGAGGTCTTTTCCTCTTCTTCCATCACTAGACTTGGGCAAGAGTTTCAAAACTTGGCTCTGTCTCAGGCTGCCCATGTGATTTTTTAACAAGTTAGATCAGGCCAGAGATTTCAAAGAGCTCAGCTCCTGTTAGAAACCTAAAAAAACAAAGAACCACATTTGTTCCTGACCACGAGTCATCTGGCAACTCCCACTGTGACACAGAGAGCCAGACCTTCAAAAGGGCTGGTTGAAATCCTGCCCTTATCCACCCCAGGGCTTCTCTTTCTTCATCCAAAAGGAGAACACTGCCTCAGATCACCGAGGTGTTTTGAGGCCAGACTCGCTAATATCCATGGGCAGCATTTCAGGGGAGGAAGGAAAGTCAGATAAGATATTTGGCTGGATAGATGGAGTGATTTTTCCACTTCTCTGTTACAGCCCTTGTAGACAAGGCAAAAGGGTTTTGCTCTGAGCAAGAAATACTCCTCGCGGCATCTTTTCTGTCAAGGTCTGCAAGAATTTGCCAACCCCATGACAAGACCTCTCCCAACATCCAGCCCCTGGTGACTTCCCAAAACAGGCAGAGTTTCCACCCATTTAACAACACTCAGTGCATCTCTTCTCAAAGAACACCCCCAGTTTCCCTGCTCTGTTAACTTTCATCACACACTGTGCTGAAAGTAAAGAGGAGATCCACTGTGTTAGGACCTGCAATGTGAAGACCTCCTGCTCTTGCTTGCCATGGGCTAGCCAACTCCAGAGCACGATAAACCATCTCCTGGCCACTAAGTGAGCATCCCTCAGTATGTCAAGGCTGTTCCTTTTACTGAAGGGGATGGAAAAAGAAAAGGATCTGTCTCAGGAAACAAAATATTGCTTTGTACTGCTCTAATTAAGCTGGGGGGTTGATGGAGGGCAATCAAAAATGACTCAGTTTCAAGAACCTGATTATGGATTACGATTCCACCAGTGAAGAGTGGCTTTAATAAATTCTGAAAGAATTGTTGAGGATACCAAGAAGTCGATCTGTGTGGTGTAAACATGGATTTTAGGCACAGAGCAAGCACAAATACCTGCAGTTCAGGCTGCCTCACACTTTCCACTACAAGAGCTTATCTGCAGTAACTTAGAACTTCACAAAGCTGAAACCAGATAGTCTAAAATTTTCTATGCAGGATGCTTTACCTCAGATTGACCTCATCTTCAGAAATCGTTCAGCTGCTTCTAAGAACAAGGTTAAGGGAATATCTACTGGTTTGCCTGTATTTATCAATTTGTGGCAAGGCTTTTATTCTGGAAATTCTCTTGCTGTGGTTCTCTGCAATAGGGAGTAAATGGAAAAAGCAGTGTGTGATGAGCAGTTAGTCTGTATGGTGAAGGGGGGGATGCAGAACACACAGCCAGCCTCACAGGCAGCATTTCCCAGCTTCATGCTTTACAACCTTAACACTATTTCATCTGGTGTTTATGTCAGGTTTTATTTTTGTCGGGAGAGAGGTGGAAGGGGAAAGCAGAAGTCCTGTGTAACACTTATAAGCCCTCCTGCTGATGTCGGTGTCATGGTCTGCAGGGACTGTAGACTCCTGACTTCTCAAGGAGTTCACCTTTTAAGATAAAATCTTACAGCCCTTTGTTTTGGCAAGTTTAAAATTGCTTGCTGGCTTTAGCTTCTTTGCAGCATGCTGGGGGTCAGAAAGTTACCCAGCGCGGGGAGCCAGGTATGGACCACATGCTCGATAGCAGCATCACAGGACAGGTTTTCATGGCAAGCCAAGATGTGCATTAGCAACCCGAGCCAAGGAGGATGCGGTGCCCGTGCTGGCAGTACTGCTTACCCCTCTTTGCCCAAAAAGCCTCCCAGACAGTTTTTATACCAGTGATCAGCCACCTCCGATCCTTTTGTTAAACTGTCACAGTGCTGTTTTGATGAGGTTTCACCTCCCCTGTTTGCCAGGTCCTAAACACCAGCCTGGTTTGGGGTCTTCTGGACTTTCAGCACTTAAAAGGGACTGATAAGAAAGACAGGGACAGACATTTCAGCGGGGCCTGTAGTGATAGGACAAGGGGTGATGGTTTTAAACTAAAGGAGGGAGATTCAGGCTGGACATGAGGAAGGAATTGTTGGCCCTGAGGGTGGTGAGAGCCTGGCCCAGGTTGGGCAGAGAGGTGGTGGATGAACCATCCCTGGAGACATCCCAGGCCAGGCTGGACGGGGCTCTGAGCAACCTGAGCTGGTGAAGATGTCCCTGCCCATGGCAGGGGTGGCACTGGGGGAGCTTTGAAGGTCCCATCAAACCCAAACTATTCTATGTATTCTGCATACAAAAGAGTGGATCTGAAAGCCTGCTGCTAGTTTTCTGCCCCTACTCCTTGCATTTTGACTCAGAATTCTAACTTTCTGTAGCACTTGATCTTCCAGTTTTACACATCAGCAGCAGCTGCCCAGGGTGCTAAACAGCGATACGAGTTTTGCAGAGGGCTAGCAAACATTTCTGCTAAAGCCTCAGTAACCTGTCACTCACACCACTGATATTTATGCCGCAAAGTGGAGAGGCAGGCAGGATTTTAATGGAAACAGCCTCTAATCCATCTGCATGAGGATTTCCAGCTCTGTATTATTCAGCAAACCAGTTCTCCCTGCCACAGGCAGCCCAATACTCAGCTGAAAGCCAGAATAACTCTCCCAGATGGCCAAATGCCAAGAAATAGGGCATTTGTAATGGGATCAGAGAGGAAAAACTGCTCCTGTCAGAAACAATCCAACTGCCCTTCCCATCTTCAGCAGAACAAGAGCTTCAACAGGAAAATGAAGGTAGGTGCTCAGAATGAAGTCGCTGTTGATGCATCACGACGAGTAATTCTCTGTATTACTCAGCAGTGACAAAGCTCTCAGCAAAGGACAGCAGAAGACAACCCAGTGCAAGGAGCTGCGGGTTAATCCACAGTGGATCTGGAGCAAATGGTGCTCCCTGGGGTGGAGGCAGGACAAGGCTCTGTGTCACAGCTGCCTCAGTGTGCCAGAGAAGGGAGATGCTGGTGATGCATGGGATGGATTTTCAGCTGCCTGGAATCAGGGGAAGATGTTTGGTCCAGAAGAACCCACAGGCTGCCCATTCTGTGTCCCTAATGACATGGTGCCCAAACCCGAATCCCCTACACATTCAGCCCCCCAAGAGGAACCCATCACACCCTGTCTCTCCTCAGAGGTGCCCAGCAGATCAACTTGGATTTGGCACATCTTTGTGATGGACGAGAGGAGATGGCTCCACTGCTCAGACACTGATTCACACAAAAGCTGTCCTGCTTACCTGCAGCTGCTTAGAGTTCAGAGAAGGGAACGGAGCTGGTGAGGGGCTGGAGCACAAGTGTGATGGGAGCGGCTGAGGGAGCTGGGGGGTTCAGCTGGAGAACAGGAGCTGAGGGGAGACCTTCTGATCTCTGAACTGCCTGAAAGGAGCTTGGAGCCAGGGGGGTTGGGCCCTGCTCCCCAGGAACAAGCGCCAGGAGCAGAGGAAACGGCCTCAAGTTGCACCAGGGGAGGTTGAGGTTGGATGTGGGGAACAATTTCTTCCCCAAAGGGCTGTGGGGCATTGGAACAGGCTGCCCAGGGCTGTGCTGGAGTCACCATCCCTGGAGGGGTTTAAAAGGTGTTTAAATGATGTTCTTAGGGACATGGTTTAGTGCTAGAGTTAGGTTAGGCTATGGTTGGACTCTGATCCTGAGGGTCTCTTCAAACCAAAATGATTCTACGGTTTAGTGATGGACTTGGCAGTGTTTGGTTAATGGTTTAACTTGATCTTAAAGGTTTTCCAATCGAAATGATTCTATGATTAGTTTCTGTGCATCAGTCCTATTCTGTGTGAGCACCAAATATCCCCACAAGCTACTGAAGCAGCCCTAAAGAAGATCCTGAAGAAAACTCAGCATCTACCATCCCTTCTTGATGAGAGACAAACTCCCAGAGAGCCATCCAGGTAAGAAAAGCAGAAAAAGCCAGAGCCGTCTCCAGCAAGCGTTGCCTAATTCTGGTGCTCACAGTAACCTGGACTATCACCACTTTGAATGTCGCCAAGCTCAGCTAATTCCCTCAACTGCAAATTGCTGGAGGCTGGGACAACATTTGAGGGCATACAACATCATGCTGGCCCTGTCCAACGAGCCTTTTCAGAGCATCGGTCTTGGCCATCCAGTAGGACAGTGGACAACCAAGGTATTTGGTCTGACTCAGGACATTTGTTCTCATCAGAGGCCAAAACTGAGCTCCTCTTGGGCCAAAAACACCCAACAACCCACCTACAGAGGATCCATTGTTACAGGGTAGCTCTGCAGGCTTGGACAGACAGCAGAGGATTTTGGATACTATTCAGGAGAAAGCTCTTTTCCTACTATCACACATTACAGCTAATTCGGTGGTGCTTTTTTCCTATGAAGCACTTACAAAAACAGCAATGACAAAAGATATCCCAACCCAGCCATTTCAAAATCCTGCACTCTCGCTGCTATTAAATGAGCGTCTGAAAGGCCTGAATTGTGTAAAGTGAAGAGAATATGGAGACCAGATCCTCGGGTGGTGTAAGAGAGCATCCCTCCAAGGGAATCAAATGACTCTCACTGATTTTTAGCCCAACCAAGCGCCTTTAAAACTCAGCAGAGAAGATTGCATTGCTATTGATCAGGCACCAGCTATCACCAACGCAGGGGGAGATTTGTGCTTCTTGGGATGCAATAGAACAGGCTCCCAGACCCTGCTGAGAGAAACAGCAATTTAATAAGTGTTGAAACACTCTGTCCACTGAAAGGAAATGGAATAATCATGCAGGCTGTTGAGAGGCAGGACATGATTCCTACAGAGGGGAGGTTGCTTTGTGAGAAGAGGATTAGCAGCCGGAGTCCGAATCCCAGCGGCTCGGCTTTGGATCAGTAGCCCCTGTTTTTCACAAAGCTCCCTGTAATGGAGAAGGAGTCACTTAAAATAACATTAGGACAGCGGCATCCACACCAATTTGCCTGATAAAGCCGTTATCCTAATCTTAATAGGAGCTGACAATTGTTGTCATCATGAGTTAGCAGCTCTGAGCTGCAGTCCAAGACCTGCTGAAAGGACTAAGCTGCAGTTCCTGGAGGGTTTTTTACTGTTGTTGGAGGAATGTACAAAATACAGACCCAGGGACCAACTCCTCTCTCTGTTTCTCCAGTGTCTTGCTTTTGTGGAGTCCCTCGAAGGATGAGACCTCTCCAAGTTCACCTCATCCTGGTGTAACTGCTTGTGCAAGTGAGGTTCTAGGTCTGGTGCAAAGCTTTCTCATGGGGACAAGGCTGTGTAAAGCCAGGAGAAGTCTCCAGGCATCTTCTGGGACCTGTTTGGCACCGAAATGTCATTCAACAGGGACAAGGAAGGCCTGAGAGGATGTCAAATCTATGTGGTAGGGTGGTGGGAGTAGTGGCATCCATGGGGCCAAAAAGAAAACGCAGGAAACAGGATGAGCTCCTGCTCTGCAAATGAACCTCTCCGGGTAAAATTATGTGAAACACAGATCTGTGCATGTTCTGCTATCACCTCTGTTTCTGTCTCACAGCTCTGATAACTTCAGATATTCACAACACACATATTCATTGGTCTCAGCTCTCTTCCTAGGCTGCAATTCATCTTATTGCAGGTAGACATCCGAAAGTAGGTCATGCTAATCTAAACGTGGACAAATGAATCCTACCCTAAGTGACAACTTCTGTCATGTGCGATTCACCCTTCTCCCCTTTTTATCTCAAACAGAGTGTGTGGATGCAGCAGACAGTGTTATTCTGTAGGAATCGTTTAATTTGTTTTGCTTTGTTTTTTGGCTGTCACTTTAGATGTCATAGACAGGGAGCTGCAGTGGAAAAGTGTCCTGTCTGATGTCCACAAAAACATCCAGCTTCTACAGTATTTCCAGCCAAACTGAAAGCTCGGTGAGAAGCCTGAGGGTAGCTCTTGAAAGACTTAGAGGGTCCCCCAAGCCCCATAGTCCACCTAGAGACCCCACTGCTCTATACAGTCCTGGCTGTTACTGGTAAGAGATCAGATGTCCCCAGTGACTTAGCTGAGAAAACCTAAATCAGTTTGGTCTTACTAATTCTGGCCTGGAAATCCTATAGGTGTTTATCAATCATCATGCCAGATCGTTTGTTGGGTTTTTTTCTTTCTAAATCTCAGCTGGAGGGGGTGGGAGGGCAGGAATTTTGGAGGTTGTGAGCAAGACCCATTGAAGCAGAGACCACACACCCTGTCCCACCCCTCCTTCACATCTCCTAGCGCCAGGCTGTCCTGGAGGGCACTAAAAACAAGAGGGGAACGTTTTTCCCCCATTCCACTCAAGGGAGGTGCTGATTTTTGAGCTAAAAGCTCCCATGCACCTTTCCTAAGATGATGGGTAACCAGGCTGCAAAGCTCCTTTCATACCTTGTTGCTTCTCATCTCTGTGCAGAATTGGCAAAACGAGCACGGAAGATGAAGCATTATTCCCATCACCCTCTTAAAAAGACGTTTGGTGGCAAATATTTCTACTCTGTTTTGTCCTCTGAAAGATTAACAGCTTAATTTTGCAACTGTCCCACCCTCTGCCTCCCAGCCCTTCTCCTTTTCAGGACAAAATACAATTTACACTTGGGTTTTTTTTTTGCTGTGACATTTCCAGGCATTTTCCAGCCTATGAAAACTGAACAGTGACCAGCACAGATTTAATCGTCTTGGTGGGCAGGTCTTATATAAAGGTCTAAACTGCCTTCACACTGTGCTTCAAAAGGCTTTGTGGGGGGCACAGCGAGCTTTGCAAAGGGTACTTAAGAGCTTAGCGCTCACTACCCTGTTACCATAGTGAGGGGCAACATCTGGTTTTGCATCACAGCATGCTCGGAAAACTTTTCCAGGTTCGTTTTTGTTCCGAATTGCTCCCTAAAATCATCGGTGGCAGATGCTGTGCAGGACACAGGCATTATTGCTCTTTGGGATTTTATAGCAACTGCTTCTGTCTCTTCCCTGTGCAGTTTGTGCTGTGATTAAGGTGTTTCTTATCTATCAGCAGAAAAAAATATATTATCGCATGTGCCCTCCTCAACTGGCATAAACACGATGCAATAGTGCTTCGACTCCCTTTTTCTCTAAGCTGATACATATGAAGTGAAACAGAGGTGCACTCGGGTCCTAAAAATGACTTTTCAATTAAAAAAGACCCCAGCAAATCATGTGCTGGGAAAGAAAGTGCCATCAGCAGCAAAACAAAACAAGGACAACAACGAAACGCAGAAATCTGACCCGCTCTCCTCCCCCAAATCACCGGCTTTGGGTTAAACCTTTTTTAGCAAGACCCGAGAGCGTGCGTTCTTTGTCAGCCTGCTCATGTTTAAGCGGTTTGAGGTCTCACTTTCCCGCTTTCCTCCGTAATCACAAGAGTTTTTACAAACTTGTTTCAAAGAGAGAAGTATAAAAGAGCATAATAACATAAGGCTTGGCACTGGAGCTTTAGAAACGCATCAAACGCCGCAATATTTGTGATAAAGGGTATTGCTATCTGAAAGACTGTTACAAAGCTTTAGAGGTAGGGGTTTTACCTGAGGTCTGGTCCTTTTGCAGGACGAGAAGATGCTACGTTTGAATCTGCAGCCTTCCCTAGTGCGATTTCCCTCCCCTGCTTCCATGCTTTTTGGTAATATGAGATTTTTTTTAACCAATAATGATAGTTTCTATCTCTCCAGATCGTTGATGGATGCTCTGTGCAAACACAGGCAGACTCTGCTGCTCCGTCCTGCCCAGACTTGCTTCTCAGCCAAAACAGGTAGAGTTTTGGGCATGTCCAGGGATGCCACTTGCTCAATAAAACTCTTTATTACATGTTTTTCTGACTTCGACAAACCTCTTTCCAGGTTGTGTCCATCCCACTGTGCCACTGGAGGTGACAGGAGCTGCAGAGGGGGATGGATCTCCTTTTAGTGTTTTGCTTTTGCATGTTGCACAGGGACATCTCAGCTGGTTGCAAAGTTGTGCAGGGCCAGAAAGAAGCAGAAAGCCATTTCTTATATTGTATTTGCACACACAGCCCCTTTACCAGAAGGGTTTGCTGTATTTTTTCTGTGGGTGACCTTTTTCTCATTATTGTGTGCAAATAAGTTTGACACAATTTGGAGAACCTACTGTTCCAGTTAAAACACACAACCTTCGTATATTGCCCCAGTACCTTCCCCCCTTTTCATGTGACTGAAAGCATCCATACCTGCCCTTGGGTTATTACCTGGCCAAGTGGGACAAACACACTCAGTGCTTTCTCCCATAGGCCATGTTTTACTCATGCATTTGTATTTTTATACCATTTTTAATTACAGTTCTAAAGGAAATTAGGAGTAATGTGGTGCCCAGATGGTCGGGTGGGCTGCTCATCCCATGTGCCAAGGATGGATGGACACAGGGCTGCAGAAAATCAGAGGGACCCTGGCACTTGTTTGGAGGCTGATGACCACTCCAAGCTCCTTGGTGCTGGGGAGTTCACCATAATCCTCCTGGCAGAAACTAGGAATAGACATGCAATGACAGGGGACTGCATTTCACAGCATCAGGTCAAATAAGGCGTATCTCAATACCTTCCCATCACATCTCCACACTGGCACAGTGCTGCTGTGCAGCAGGGGATGCTCGGTGCTGCAGATTGCTTATCGGAGGGGGGTTGCCAACCTTTGGAGGGCAAGAGGGGATAACTCAAGGCAGGAAAAGCTGCAAACGTTGACAGCACGACCTGTCAAACACTTTACGGTGGTCTGGTAGAGCCTGCAGCTGGGCTGACACATGAGGGAGAAAGAGGAGGAGGCAATGGAGGTGGGACTGGAGAGGCAGCCCTGTGTATGAGAGTTGCTTTGCTCCAGATTACACTGTTTCAGTAACTGCATGCAGAAGTCTGGGTGTTAAGGCAGCCTGCAACCAAATAAAAACCAGGTGACAGAGATGCGGATTTCTGCATATGTACAGGAGAGGTAGGACAGGGCTTGGGAAGACTTGATTACCACTGTGGTTATTAAAACCAATGCTGCTTATTTAACGTATTCCTGCAAGATATCAGATTTTCTACCCCACAGCCCCTTGATGGACAGGAAGGATGATCTAAAATGAAGACGGCACAAGTTACAGGGATTCAAAGCCCTTGACTGACCTCAGCTTGTGCCAGCAGATGGGAAACATTTGCGAGGAAGGTGCGGTGCCCAAGGGATTGGTGAGCTCCCTTCGTACCCATCAGTGACCCACAGGGAAACCCCCAGGCCTCATCCATGAAGTCTACAGACAAAACAAGACCCTGGAAGAATATATTGCTGATTAAAGGCAGCCTAGATGATAAGGTGAGAAGGACACATGCAATCCATGAGCGTGTTAACACTGTTTGATCAGTATAAAGGCTCACGGTGTGACAATGAAGATGGTGTTGGTTTTGGCTGCATAAGCCATGGATTTTGTAAGCAGAGGTCCAAATACCAAAGCCTGGAGCACAAGTCTGATGAGGAGCAGCTGAGGGACCTGGGGGGTTCAGCTGGAGAACAGGAGCTGAGGGGAGACCTTCTGATCTCTGAACTGCCTGAAAGGAGCTTGGAGCCAGGGGGGTCGGGCTCTGCTCCCCAGGAACAAGCGCCAGGAGCAGAGGAAACGGCCTCAAGTTGCGCCAGGGGAGGTTGAGGTTGGATGTGGGGAACAATTTCTTCCCCAAAGGGCTGTGGGGCATTGGAACAGGCTGCCCAGGGCAGTGCTGGAGTCACCATCCCTGGAGGGTTGGACAGACGGACCTGAGGGTCTCAGGACACTGGGCAGTGCCAGGGGTGGGTTAACACTCGGACTTGATGATCTTGAGTGTCTTTTCCAGCCAAAATAATTCTATGATTCTATGTCTGTATGTAGCAGTAGGGCCACTGTGACTGGGACACAGCGTCTTTTTCTGATATTTACATTGAAAGCAAGAGCAAAGACAGATGATTTAGAAGCCTGAGTTAACCAGAGAGGACCCAGGAGTTCAAGTTGTTTGTTGTGAAAGAGGAAGGCCAAGGGGTGGCTGGAGCACAGTCTGTGAGACCTCTCATTAAGTGCAGGAATCTGGCGTCACTTGTCAGTCCGTCAGACAAACAGATAACATGATCCTGACGGCAGATGTTAAAGCAGGACTAAATCAAACAAGAAATTACAGCCAGTTGTTCTTTTACTAGGAAGGGTAAACAAAAGTGCAACAACTTATCAAGGGCTGTCCTGGATTGTCCATTGCTGGAAAAGGCTTTAAAACCAGCCCTATGTGGGCTTTGTTCTTGTCACCAAAATCTACATTCATCCCATTAAACAGGAGATGGACAATGTCTTCCTCACCTAACAAGAAACCTCCAAAGTCTCCACATGAGCAGCAGTGCAGTTTCTACATCCACTGAAAAACCCAAGGAGGGATGGAGTGGTAGAAGTACCTTCTGGGCAAGAAGTTGCAGCAGCTCCATGGGGTTCCACCTTTTCTTTTGCAGGATGGAGATGCCCTGAGCACATCCCCTTGTTCCTGGGCTGGTGGTTGGCTCTGCACATGTTCAGCCTTTCTCCCTTCTGGGGAAAAGCTTGTAACCCTTCGCTGGTCCCCACGAAGAATGGCAAATTCAGTACTGGGCAGTGCCAGCTTGGGAATCCAAAGAGAAGAAGGCAAGTAGTTCTCCTCACCTTGCAATCTGTATGAGGAACATTAGGTGGTGGAAAGACCATCTTTCCAGGGCCTTTCCCAAATATCCTTGTGCTTTCCAGAGGACCAACACCAAACTCAGAAAAAAAGGTGCTGACACAATTTCTAAAGTAATTAAGAACCGGCGACCTCCAGCAAACCACCTGCAGTGGGTAGAATAACTGGTTGCAGAGGGTAGAGTTCCCATCCAGAATGGTTTTCACTGAGCTGGTCTAAGGCCAGGACTTGTCTAAGGACAAATAAATCACCTATCAGAGGTGCCAGTCACTCTATTGCCCAGCTCTGGAGTCTAAAGAGCCATCCTGCATCAGATCCCTGTGCAGATGGTTAAGATTAGGCAAGATAAATTAATCCTCAAGGCCTGGAAATGGTTTTCGCATCATCCCATGGATGGTGTGAGCCACTGCTCAACTCATAGGCTGTCCCCAGTCACACAAGCAAGAAGGGCTGGTGGTCCTCATAGTGATTATCATTGATTTGGACATGGTCCTGATGAATTCTGGCAGCGCTGTGGTTTGTCATGTCCTGCCTCCTTGCCATGACCCCAGGAGCAGTCCCAAGCAGACCAGTAGTTCTCCAACCCTGCTTGCTTTTTATGCCAATAAAAGGCAAAATCCAGGTGCCCATTTTCGGAAGACCATCCCCAGCCCCCACCAGATCACTGTGATCTACCTTCTCATCAACACTTGGGAAACCTCCAGAGAGCTTTCTAAAAGTAATTTATTTTCCCTTCAAATGAACACAGGTATGAATATTGGAACACGAGGAGGAGGCTGGGAGGGAGCAAGGGGTGTATTCTGCAAGCAAATCCCCATTGGCTCTGGTCGTTATGTTGAATTGGGCTGCATCTGTCACATCTGATTAGATTGTGTTGTCCTTTTTTATCTCCCTGATCTAAGCTATGATTCTTCTCTTTTTATGTGACATTTCCTTGGCAATATAACTGCTCGGATTATATATTCAGAATGTTTCCCAAACCATAAAGCATGCAGATTGCAAAGGGTATTTATTTGCACAGTTATGTTTTGCTTTGTTTTAGAGTGGATTTTTTTAATGTTACTTTTGTGTGTGTGTGTGTGCTCATGCTGCTTGTAAAAAGGATCCATGAGCCTTTTTGCATTAAAAAGCATCCATGAGTTAAATTTAGAGCAAGGCTCTCTGTATTATACTTGGGTAAGGATGGGACTTTCAGTTTCAAGAACAGACTCTTCTGTCGATCTGGTGTCCGAGCAGAGTACACCCATGAAGTCTTTCAGGCCAACAAAGGTTTAGGGGAGGCAAGAATCTCACCCAAAACGATCATATCTACGCTTGACTTTGCTGGGAATTCCCTTGACTATATTGTCCCTTGTACAAACCATGACTGCGGGGGAACAGTGACAAAAATAGGGATTGGGAGCTGATGTTTTTCAAGCTGTGATGTCTCCAGGACCCATCAGTTACACCGTGGGCTGAACCAGTATCCCAGCTAAGGCCCTCTCCAGATGTGGTTATGCCTCTAAGCCTGGCTGCAGACAGTGACAAACCTAATCCTTCCGTGCTCTGAGCTAGAAACAGGAATGATGAGCCCAGGTCCACCATCCAGAAGACCTCAGCCACTGCACAGGTCCATCTGGCACCTTGACCACGAGCCAGACACAGTATCAAGGGAGAAAGCAGATAAAGAGGACAAGGATGGGGAGATCCACCTCCTCTTTCTCTCCAGCACTTACATATGGCTAGATATGTTCTGGATTGTGACAGGACTTCGAAATCAGTCTGGGCTGCAAAAATGAGCTGCTCCAGATGGCTAAAAGATTGTGCCTGTTCTCAAAGGGGATTCTTCCACATGTATCTTCTTCCTTGATGGCACTGTCTCATCCTCTCCGTCCTCAGAATAGGAGTCAGCCCTGAAAGGACTCAACTATACTCAGCTCTGACCATTTCTCTGCCGCCCCGGCCCCAACAAGCCCACAGATGAGGTTGTCCCAGCCTTGCAGCCCACTCCTGACTGCTGTGTTGCTAGAACTTTTCATGTTTTTGCAAGTTAACTTTGACACTGACATTTCCCACCCGCACATGCATCACATTCTCCTGTTCCCCACGTGGTCCACTCCTTCTGTTGTCAGCCATCTCCAAAGGACCATCCATGTCAGAGACAAGCGAAAGCAAATAATGACGACACAGATACTGAAAAGTAGAGGTCATGGGCCAGCTCCTCAGCTCTGCTAATAGATGTTACTCTTGGAGCATGGATAGAACCACACTTATTACATCAGCTGAGACTTCCAAGGCATTTTTTTTCCCCTGAGATACCCCTCATCTATAGCTTTTATATAATTAGATTATTTCTCCCAAGCTTCTCTCTTCTTGCACGCATTTTATAACCTCAGACACCCTATTCTGTAAGGCCAGTGCTGGACTGCTGGGTTAACTGACAGAGACAGTTGGGATTTGACAACCCAGTCACCACGGGAGATGATTCACAAAACCCTTTTAGTCCCATTACATGTCTCAGCTGAAGCAAACCTGGCCCACAGGATCCCTGAGGAGGATCAGTGCTGGAGGTCCATAATCATGCAGAGCAGATACTCGACTAAAGGAACCCAGAGGCGAGGGCTGTCTTGGTGACATCCATGCTTCATCCTGGTGGCCCATGATAATCCAGCCAAAGGTTGGTGGAGCAATGGTCAAGGAAGGTTGTTATCAGCAGAATGATGGACCCAACTGGTCCCCACATCACATCACTCTCTCAGACCTGCAGACCCCAGAGCCAAACAATGCCCTGCAAAAAACATCTGACGTATGTTTCCATCAACCTGACCCCACCTCACTAAACCTGGTCACATCTTTGTGCCAGCATCATCTTTCCTCATATTCATCCACTATCAGCAAGGCCTGGAAGAGTCCTATTAAAAAGCAACTTTGTGCATGTGTGCTCAGAAGATAAATATAATCACTGGTACTGAGTGACTAATAAACTCCTTTCTAGAGTCTGCTGATTATGTCTATGTAGGCAAAACCATGCTGATGAATTAGCGATGGATTATTAGAGTAGTTCTGTGTCCTGTCTGCAAGGCTAATTTTCCTGCTGAGGTAACATGTGCTTACCAAGACAAATACTCGATTGTCTTATCTTTGTCTCCTTGTTTGCAGGGAAATAATTCAAATCTTCCTTACCAAACTGTGGCGGAGAGGGGAATGATTGAAAGGCTGAGCTGGGAAAAGAGGTTGTGTAAAGAGTTACATCTCAGCTCAAACACGAGACACCTATTATATAAACCAACAAAGCAAGCTCCCACAAAGCTCTCGTGCCATTTTTGGCTTTTGTGTTTGCCAAGGAGACCTTGCACATGGAGGTCAACGATGTCACCTGGGCATTTGATACCCTGGCAAGGAAGCAAAACGCCAAAAGGATGGTTAAGTCAGGGGCCAAGGCTGTTGGCAGCCCTGGAACACAGCTAGGCAACCAAGAACACGTGTAGGTGAGCCTCTGGGACCAAAGCAAGCAACATTTCTTTCTGAGAACAATGACCTCATACAATTATACTCATCTGCTCTAGTTCCTCAAGGACAATGAGACTGATGGCCCACAGACCACCAGCTGAGTGGACAGAGCCAGAACAACCAGGACAAGGCTGGGTAGAGAAGGAGCTGAAGATTAATTTGGCAGCATATGTTATACTTGCAGCCATGGAAAACAACAGGGCAAAGCCCACAGCTGCCAAGTTCATGCTCTCACCCAGGCTTCAAATGGAGTTTCTGTCCCAGGACTGAGCAACCCCTGCTCCACCTCCAGGGATGGGCAAGCCAAAGGAAATTCAAACACTTCCCACTGGAAAGACCCTTTTTCTGAGCCATGTCTGGCTCTGAGCTCACCGTACTGAAACTGCTTAATGGATGTTGTGGGTGACTTGCTGAAACTATATTTTACAGAGCGTTTTTTCCCCACTTAAATTCTCAGCCTTTATAAGGTCTTAAATCAACGCTGAAGCCATTCGGTCACTTTTCTCATCTTCTCAAAGCATGCTGAAATCTTTTCAGGCTGTATATCCCTCTCAACCTCAGTTCTGTTATTGATGTTGCAATCCTTGCATGGGCTGTGCCATGTGTGACCACCTGGTCCCACTCTCAGCCAAGCCGTTATGTGGGGCAGTGATGGGGCCAGACTCAACGACTCAAATCACCTACGGCATGGGAATAAGTGCCAAAATTCCCCCTTGACATTTTCCCCCAGCTGAGTCTCTCAGTTCTGGAGTTAGAGAAAGCTCCCCAAACAGGAGGACAAATGAGAAGACAAACGATGGAGAATATGATGTGGTGAACAGCTGTATAATCACATTCTGGATCTACCCGGGCTGGCTGCGTGGAAGGACCAGGGATTCAGGATGCTCCAAGCACTGAGCCAGGGAGGATTCATCCCCTCCTCGCCAGCCCATGAACATGACAGCATTTGCATTTAGATGGGAACAGTTATGAACTCAAATAGCCTTTTGTCACCACACAGCTGCTGCACACAGCTGCTCCCTGATGCAAAAAGGTCCCTTATGGTTGTTACACATTGGAGCCCTGCAGTCCTTTGGTGTCTTCCCCCATTCATCTGAATAAAAGCACTGGGTGGAAATGCCAGAACGCAGTGAGATTTCCCTGCCGAGTCCTCTCGTCGCTCTGTGATCTCAGCACCACCGCACTTGCTAACACAACACATGTTGGATAGGGATGCTCCGCATGCATATCCAGAAACCTGAACATCAGCATTTTGGTGTGAGCTGGGTGCTCGATTCTGTTGTCTAAATGCAACATACAGCACAAAAGATGCCATAGGTTATCCATAGGGTCACCATGCTACAAAGGTGCAAGTCTTCCATGGCCTACAACCCTCACACAAACCCCCCTAAACCCACTCCATGCAGACCGCCTGCATCTCAGACACCTCTGGGCATCCCTGTCACCAAGGCACCCTGAAAATCAACCTAAACAGGCAACAAACTCCAAACAGACTTCATTCTAACCAGAACTGTTCAGCAGAAAACCAACTACAAACAGGGTGTATCCAAAATTATTCAACACTCCGACATTATACAACACATGTTCTGACACCAGTTAGGAGTTCAGTTACTACACAACCAACTCAGACTCAGCAGGCTCAGATCCCCAAAGTCTGGAGTGATGATTCAAAATGCACATCTTCCCAATTCTTACAAAGTGAGGACTCTCAGAGGTACCCAGATCACTTACCAGGTCAGCAAGGTCTCTTAGTCCCCAAAGAACGTTCCTTAGATGGCCACTCTCTTCAACTGCAGACCCCCTGCTCCAAGAAAGACCAAGGCCATAGGCACCCCCAGCAGCCCCATTTAAACCCCAGGTGAATCTGAGCTGTGGCCATTTATGGTAGTGATCTAGAAACTTCTCTCAAGCAAGGCATTTCATTGGTCAAAGGCCCTGTCTGTCAACCAAGGGGTGTGTCCATGACCATAGTGGTCCATCAGCCTAGAAGGTTCTGGTGCTTTCCTGCTGGGGAGGAGTGCATCTGCTACATCCCAGATGCCACTAGGCTGCTGTCTTTAAGAAACCGAGTCAAGTCCCTAATAAATACACACTCGAGCTTGGAGAGCAATTTAGCTGAGCCTCTTTCTGCTCCAGAGGGAGCAGAACTGCTCCCCGGACTCCTTGGACTATCCTTACTATTTCCACCAAGTTACAACATGAGCTCCTATGCCTTGCTTCTAGGAGACACCTGCAAGTACACAGCTAAAGCCAGAGTGGGGTGATTTTGGCATTAAAAAATAAATGCATATATACATATATAAGATTATTTGTTTTAAAACATACTTATTTTATGATATACCAGCAGAAACAGCCTTTTCTGTAATGCTTTGGGAAACTGGGGTGATACTGTGCAGAGGGAAATCCCCCAGAAGGTGTAGATCTGATCTCCCTACCCATCACATCACTCCTTTGATGTCGGTGGCCGTGATTTCTCATTTACACACTGTGATGTGCAACGAGCTCTGTGACTCAACAGGGACTGCAGGGTTATTGACCTCACAAAAATATGTAAGTAAACAGAGAGATGTAGATAGATAGATAGATAGATGATAGATAGATGAGATACAGATAGAGAGATAGAGAGATAGATAGATAAATAGATAGATATAAGTGAATAAATAGATAAATAAACAAATAAATCCTGATTCAGTGTAATTACTGAAATGTTTTGTTGAAACACAGTGTTTTGGGGGAGTCCAATGACTCATGGGCATGTGGGATCTCACACTGTCCTCTCTTGGAGCTGGGGATAAAAGCAAAGCATCTAACATGGGAATTTATTGGGACCCATGAACACTGTGATTCCCCAGTGGCCATAAAACAAATCCTTCACCTTGTGAATTCAGGAGGTTTGCATTTCCAGCTCAGAAGCTGTAACAAGATGGGCTGGACTTAGCACAACCAATATTCAAAATATCTAGACTTGAGATGCTGAAAATCAGGTGTTAGTTACAGAACTTAAAAAAAAGATCTCATCTCAGTGTTGAGATTTATACATATGCAAGTTCAATTTAAATCCTTCTGAATCTGGAAGCTGAAACATTTGTAAAGGGAGATTTCCCCTCTCTAGGAAGTGCCCCCCTGCACCTTGCAGACGCACTCCCTATTTGTTTACCAGCCTTATTTTAGAACTAATATTAACCAGCATTGCTCTCTTGGCAGAGATTTTTTTCCCCCTCAATGGTGAAATTGCATGTGAATTCTGAATTTTCCAGTTAATTGAGCGAGATAAGCACTGGCAGTGCAACAAGCCCCTGTAATGTACATATGCTTTATTCCGTTTTTCCTCAAGGGGTCCATATTAGAATAGTCATAAGGAAAAGAAAAGACCAAAAGAAATTCTTTAAAAATTAAAAACAAGGAAGACACTTTCTCTAGCTTGCATGGCTTCTGAAACAGCTTATTCTTCTCTGTATTTTGGGGGTTATCTCAGGATCCCCCAGAAGCAGTGATGCCTCCGTGAGTGATAGTTTTGAGGGGAAAAGGGCTCATAGGAGTTGGGAGGAACAGAAGTGACTGGAAATGGGACCCCTCTTCAGAGGCAAACACCAGGGAATGGCCATTCTGGGATGGAAATTTCAGCCTTTCCCAGGAATCTGGATGTTCTGGGTTAGGTTAAGGAGTAAAAGTGCAATAGGATGGGTGCACAGCAAGATAAGGGCTCAGACCTGGAATGGGGTAACCCAGAAAATCCCTCTCCAGTGTAAACAACCTGTTTGGCCACCCTACCATGGAGCCAACAGCATCCCAAGATGCACTTCAGTGGGTAAATGATGCAGTTGGGCTCAATGATCTTTAAGGTCTTTTCCAGCATTAATAACTCTTTATTTCTATGAAAGACACTCCATCAGCTCTGTGATACAAAACCCATCAGCTCCAAGGCGAAGTGTAATTGAGGGCCAGGTCCTTCTCCGGTGTAAAGCATTGTGGCTCCACTGACACCCAGCAGCAGAAAGCCGATGGGACAATTCCAATTTACACCCAGCAGGGAGCTGGCCCTGTATCCAAACACGCATTAAATCTCCATTTGGGCGACGGGATTTCATTTAACAGATGTTCCTCATTGACAGGGTTTGTTTTATGTGGAAGAGGATTTGCGTTAGGAGCATTGGCAAGAGCAGCAGATGTATGTAAACAGCACGCTCAGCAATGGCTCTGCCCCCCATGCTGGAGGGGACAAGACTGGTTATGTCCCTTGGCTGAATAAAGCTCCATATTTTGCAGACAGGGCTTGATTTCTCATACAGGTTTGGGACTGAGTTGCCAGTCAAAATATGAGTCAGGTGTGACTTCCACTGCTGGTGTTAGTGCAGTAAATTTCTTCCCTTTTCACACACACAAAAAAAAATAAGTATTATTCTCCCCCCATTTGAAGAGGGGCTATGCAGAAATTCTCCTTCCCATAGCTGAAAGCCAGGGATGGAAAACCCATGTGTTGCCTCTCCACGAGTTCAAAATGTCATAGAATCATGGAATGTCCTGAGTTGGAAGGGACCCACAAGGATCATTGAGTCCAACTCCTGTCCCTGCACGGGACAAGCCCGAAATTCACATCATGTCCTTAAAACAGAGAGGGACTGATTTCCATCCTCCTATTTTTAACCTGAATTTTAAGGCCCAAAGAAGACTTCTTACTTAAATGTTCCACTTATATTTCCCAAGGTATTTCTTTCTATCCTTCTGACCACTAGAAACCAAGATTTTAGCCATTTAAAGGTCTCCCGTGTTCCTTCTGTGCCTCACATTGGAAATTTGGGAAACTATAGCTGTTTTATCCCTTCCCCATCTTCCCTCTCAACCAGCTCTCCCACTGCCTTTTCTTTCACCACTCTGAGCTCATATACCCCTTACACTTCTTTTCCTCTTCCCTTGCAAGGGTTAAGAATAAATCACCTTTGAGTAGCCCAGCCACTTACTCCCAGAAACCCGTTCAAGTGGGACCTGCTGCCAACGCCGGAACATATTTATATCCCACTGTTCCCAGCCGTGTGGCAGGTGATTCTTAGTCACAACAAATTTGCTCTGCTCCTGCACGACTGTCATCTAGTGTTTACTCCGGGACCGCAGGAAAGAAATCACTGGTTGGAGGCAGGGCTTGAACATGGGAACAACTCATTTGCCATCTTGCACGGGGTGTCACAATTTTATTAAAATCCAGACAAGCCTGACACCTCGGTGGCAGAATATAGTTTCCATGACCAAATGGCTTGACGCCAAAAATTAGGCTAAATTGCATTATTTTAAAGGAGCAGATGGGAATGCTAAATATTTACCCAGGGAAATGCCTAGATTACCACAGTCCATTATTGCTGTGGCACGGCGGGGTACCTAATGGCCTCCATTAGCAGAAGCCACAGGTAAAAGTCCATCCCTGGGTGGTCATGTTCCTTTGCAAAAAATAGCTTTATTCCTCCCCAGACACAGCAGACCTGGAGATCCTGGAGTAGAAGATCAGGTTTATAGTGAGGCTGTGAACATAAGAAGGTTAAAGGGTCAAAGCGTGACCTGTGGTGGTACCTCTGCTTCCCATCCACACCGTGGACTGCTTGGCCGGCTACATAGAATCATGGAATAGTTTGGGTTGGAAGGGACATTCCCAGCTCCCCCAGTGCCACCCCTGCCATGAGCAGGGACATCTTCACCAGCTCAGGTTGCTCAGAGCCTGGCCTGGGATGTCTCCATGGAGAAGACATCTTCAGAGACATCCCACTTGGTATTGACTGAACCTTTCACAAGCGAATCCTCCCTGTGCAGCTCAAGTACAGGACTACAGCAAGGTGATTCCTGCACCATATGGTCTTTGCAGCTTTTATTCAAGCCGAGGTGACAGCACAGTCTCCACGAATGAGCATTACTGCCTTTCCAAGCTATGCATGGCCAAGCAAACCAGGAGAGCCCACATTTCTCAAGCAGGCGGTAGGAGACAATGTCCCTGGGGAAGGAGATGGAAGAAGGCGAGGAAGAAAACGTGAGAAATTTCCTTCAGCCAGCAGCAGGCTGTCAACACCCAGCCCCAGGAGATGGAGAGGGACCTGCAGGTCCCAGCAGAGCTCCAGCCTTGGTAGGACAGCCAGGTCAGGAGGTGGCAGTCCTCTGCCCAGGGCCCTCTGCCACCACTGGCAGACCTGCTGGTTTCTTTTCCCTTGAGGCACAGCTGAGCTCATTGTGTCCATATTCAGCACAGCTGCCCAAGCAAGGTCTGACCCAAATCAGAGCTCGGTTTGAGCACTGCTGAGTTTTAATAACCCGAAAAAGCCCTTGTGCTTGCCAGATCTTCATTTCTGCCTCAGAGCTGTCTTGCAATCGGCTCCAACGATGAGCAGAGTGAAATCCATGCTGACAAGTAACCCATGTCTTTCCTTGGACAGCAAGTTTTCCACAACTTATATCTTTCTGGTGGCACTTTTTTGAATGCTTTCCAAATGGTCGATGTGCTTTTTGAATCAAGGATTCCACGTTCAACCAGTTATGTCAACAGTTTTGGAGAAGGATGGCACATTCACCTCTCTTGTCGCACACCCGAAGTCCTCAGGACTTGCCAGCCCCATCCCTGATCTGAAACATCGTCAGCTATGAAGTGTCTGTAAAAAAAACAAAACAACCCAGAAAACCCAGGGCAATTTCTAGAAATGCAAACCCAAGTCCAAATTGGAGTGGATTGGACAATTTCTGCAGACTCTGGAAGCAGAAATGCAAGGAGTGTTTAAGAAACAGTTGGAAGAAAGCAATCAAGAAGATGACAACAATAACAACAACAAAAAAAGGAGAAGTGGACGTGAAAAAACAAACTTGATGTGCTGGAAACAGCAGTGCTTTAGCTGGAAAGAGACCCCCCCAAGAGAGCAAACAGATGATGTTGAGCAGGAGGAAAGGGGAGGAAACAGCATCAGAGAAAAAAATACAGTGAAGAGACTGAGCTGGGGAAGAGCCACAAAACAGGCAGAGAGAACACAAAGCAATCATTAATTAGAGGAGCAAAAAGAAATAATGTGCAACAAATTGCAGAGAGCACTGGCAATTAGGAGCAAGGAATCCATTCCCTTCTGCACACAATAGACGCCAGATAAGAACATCCATTTCGGGATGTTTTGCTCAAGTGTTGCTGGAGGGCAAGGAGCCACCTCAGTGCTGCTGGCGCCGCCACTGCAAGGGGAGAGGGAATTGTCATGAGAGGGAACAGCTGGCTGGGGTGAACACAAAGAGACTGGGAAAGTGTGTGTGGCAAAGTATTTAAGAAAAGCATTCCTATTTGATAATATTTTGAATAAGCTGAAATGTGTGTTTGAGACCCCCTTGCAGTGCTGGTCCAGCTCTGGGTCCTCAGCACAGGACACACATGGACCTGCTGAGAGGGGCCAGAGGAGCCACAGAAATGACCCGAGGCTGGAACAGCTCTGTTGGGAGGACGGGCTGAGAGAGTTGGGGTGTTCAGCTGGAGAAGAGAAGCTCCAGGGAGACCTTAGTGCGGCCTTTCTGGACTTAAATGGGGCTGATAAGGAAGACTGGGACAGACTTTTGAGCAGGGCCTGTTGTGATAGGACAAGGGGTGATGGTTTTAAACTAAAAGAGGAGATTTAGACTGGACACAAGGAAGAAATTGTTGTCCCTGAGGGTGGTGAGAGCCTGGCCCAGGTTGGGCAGAGAGGTGGTGGCTGAACCATCCCTGGAGACATCCCAGGCCAGGCTGGACGGGGCTCTGAGCAACCTGAGCTGGTGAAGATGTCCCTGCTCATGGCAGGGGTGGCACTGGATGAGCGTTGAAGGTCACTTCCAACCCAAACTATTCTGTGATTCTATGTTCTCTGCATACAAAAGAGTGGATCTGAAACACCAACACCCCCAGGTCCTTTTCCACCAGGCACTTTCCAGCCACTCTTCCCCAAGCCTGTAGCATTCATGGGGTTGTTGTGACCCCAGCGCTCAATCCAGCGCTTGGCCTTGTTGAACTTCATACAGTTGGTTTGGCCCATTGATCCAGCCTGTCCCACATGATGGGAAATGTGGGTGACAGGGGTGGTGGGAGGCATGGAGGAGGAAGAGGAGATGCAATAGAAGATCAGGCAGGGTTGGTGGTACATGGGTTGCACCTGAGGGCAGTGAGGGAAGTGGCAGGTGTTGCTGGCTCAAGAGGTGGTGTGGGGCTCAGGGGGTGATAGGGCAGTAAGGGATGGGGGAAAGGGTAAACAAATCTCTGATCCTTGGAGAACTTGGTAATCCTGGAGCCAGTAGAAAAGGTCAAACCCTTCCTATACTCCTCCCAGAGCTGCTGTCCTCTTCAGGGTGAACATCAGTCTTGGAGAAAAATAAATTAGCCATGTCCCTCACTTCTCGCTTCACACCTCTCTGTCGTTTTCAGCGAGTTAAGCACCACTGAAAGCCATGAAAACCCTGGGAAAGCCAGATAAAACCCTGCCCTGACTAAAGACAGCAGTGCAGGGACAAGAGGTCTCATTTAGGTGATTTGTCAAACGTCTTTGAAGACATCACTACTGCAGGATTGGAAGAAAATTACTCTCTCAGCCTGTGCTTTTTTTTTGCAAAGGGCATCTCAGAAGGTTTCATCTGTGAGATAAATGGTTGAAGTGAAGGGTTGGGGAGTGAGACGAAGGATGGAAAAAGCAGTTGGGAGCACAAACCAGTTAGAGAATGGGCAAAAAACCAATGCCAGAGGTAGGAACCATCTGAGCTCGGAAAGAAAACACAGGACAAGCTACATCAACAAGGCCATCGGGGCAGCTGTGATCTATAATGAGAAGGCAGCAAAACAATGCAAAGGAAAAGAGTGGGCAAAGCACTTGCAAGGCACACAAAGGACCTAAAGAGCCTAAATCTCTTCTCGAAATAGACACAGGCATCTACAATGGTTTTTTCCCTCAGATTTAAAGACCTTTTTCACTGGCTTTCACCAGTGCAGGGCCATGCCATAGCGCAACCTTTAGCTCCTGCAGTGCGGAAGGAAAACAAACCAACCTGAACAGTTCCTTTGAAATTCATAGGATTGGGATATAACCGAGTAAAATTATTATCATACAATTCTCCCCCACAAAAGAAGAAGAGAGAAACATGGTCTGAAGCAAAGGGGAAAGGTGCAGACATGGAATCTGTCTGTTCAGTAGAGCCAAACAGCATTTCAGATCCAAATTGGAGTTTGCAAATGAACATCTCACTGTAATTTTGTTTTCTAGGGCTCCTATTTCATCTTTTCTCATGAAAGGAATTAATGAAATATCCAGGAAAATTCTTGCGTTTCCAATATGAGTCTTACGCCTTTCACTTTCAAAAAAACCCAACTTTTCAACAATTAAAAATGAGAAGAATTCGATTCAACCCGAACTAAAAAGCACATCTTGTTTTGTTTCTAAATTTCTTAGCAAAAAAATCAAATCTTCCCATTTAAAGTGTTATTCTACATTCATGTCAGCACTATTCTGAGAGAGCGCGCGTTTGGAAACCAGAGTTTTGTCAACCAGCCTGTGGTACTAGGAAATTATTCCTTCTGAGCAGCTGAAGCAGCACGTTGACACTGAGAAAACCTCCTACATTCAATATTAGAATATGAACCTCACGCATGTACCAAATATCTGGTTACCATGCATCTTTTTACCTCTTTTCTTGAATTTTTTTCAATTCCTCTATCAGAGGTGCCATTCACTTTTCAGGTAAATATTTCATCCGGGAGCAATGGATTCTTTTTTTGGATAAATATCTGTCACTGCCTCCCATCAGCAGTAATTAAAGTCATATGATGCAGCTCTCAGCGTCACAGGTGATGAGCGGTTCGTGGCTGTTGTTGATGGGTAGCAAATTCTTTTGGGGAAGGAGCTGACAGTCACTTTACTGATAAAAACCACCACCAGCTCCTGGGTTCTCCCAGGTTGAAGAGGCCACAGGGATCCACCATCACACTGTTCCTAGGATACAGCAACTAATTTTCTTCATCAGGAGACACTGATGCTGCAGCTGGCAACAAAACCTGGCTTACTAGAGTCATGCTCATCCTTAGAACGGTCTTTCCCTGGCCACAACCTGCTTCACTCAACACAAGGTCTAGAAAAGTTCTGGTTTTTCTTTTTCAAAGGTCCTCTTTCCTTCCATCTCCATCTCACTGACCTCTCACACCAGCCACCTCATGCATCTCCATTCAACCCAACCCACCTCCGCCTGCCCAGGTTGTTCATCCCATAACTCTGGCTCCGTGTTGCTCAGATCTAAATATTTGTCTGTCCATAAATACATCTATTGGACAGATATAACTAAGCTTAATTGTCTTACATATTAATGGAGACAAGAAGGTGGCTGTGACACCCAGGCATTTCCTTACAGCTCAGACCACTGTTTTCCTACAAAACACCACGTCCCAGGGATTGCCAAAATGAAAACGAGGCCCCAAAAATTACAACCATCCCCTTCCCACTGAAAAGAAAACCTGGATGAGCTCAGAAATGCTCATAACTTGTTCTGCCACTGTTTCTCAGGTGAAGATCCCAACCTCCCTCCCTCCTGCTGCACCTAAGTCCATCCAGCCCTCAGGAATGGATAGACCTTATCCTTACATTAAGTTTGTTGCCCCTGAGGGTGGTGAGAGCCTGGCCCAGGTTGGGCAGAGAGGTGGTGGATGAACCATCCCTGGAGACATCCCAGGCCAGGCTGGACGGGGCTCTGAGCAACCTGAGCTGCTGAAGATGTCCCTGCTCATGGCAGGGGGGGCACTGGGGGAGCTTTGATAATTAACCCAAACTATTCTATGATTCTTACCCATATCCTTCTCCTGTTTGCACCATAGACTTGGCTTAAATATGTCCCCAGGTCATGGTAAAGAGGTGGAGAGGCTCCATCTACTTTTGATCTCAAAGCATGACAGACTCCCCATCCCCAGGAAACTGAGGTGAAGGGGATGAAGTGACATTCTGGATCACCCTACAAACAGTACATGTTTAACTTAGTCACGATGCCGCCAAGGAGGCTGGAAATGTATTAACTGGATTTCCTTCAGTCTACACCACACATCCATACACCACCACATGCACCAGATGTCCTTCCACCCCCAGACACACAAGCCACAAAACACAAACCACGTATGGACACTGCTCTCTGCCCCCAGAGCTAAAGCATCAGTCAGAGCATGGAAGCCAAGCAGGAGAGATGGTGGTTCTTATTTTCATTCAGTTCAGCATCCTCAAGAAGCAAAGCCACGCAGAGACACCGATAGTGGATTTCATAAAAAGTAATCAGAATGCAATAATATTCTCCCCAGTAACCGTCCTGGCAAAAGCCTGGGAGATGTTGACATTATTTGCATCTTTATTGTTCCTGAGCAGTAGAGCAATGATGTTTCTGTGTTTTGACTAAATAGACAGAGAGAGATGTTTTGTTGCTTCCTTGAGTGTAGAAAGATTAAGCCCAATTACACTTTCACTCCATCTCCCCCCGTTCACACATACAGATTCCACCTTTGCCGAAATTGCAGAACCACCCTGCAATTTATTTAAGGCGGGCTTTAACGGAGAGCGAGTATCATCTGCATGAAATGGAAGGGAACACTACCCTCCAAGGAGGTTTATAATGATTTTTTCTAGATTGCTTGAGGGTGGTGGTGCACAGGAGGTTCATGGCACCCCACGAGGCCCCATGGTCCTGGTCCCAGCCCCAGACACGTTCAGGTGCCAGCGTTAACACACCCAGCCTGTGGTCAGTCTGGTAAAGGGAGCTTGTGTGCTTCATTGCGTCCCCTTTTGCTCTGTTGGAGGAGAGAGGACAGGCCCTGGTCCCCAAGCTGTAGGAACATCCAAGCAAGGCCCTCAGGAGTCCATGAGTCACCTCCCCATGGAGATCACAAGTGGGGCTGCAGTATTTCTGCATCCGCAGCATCTCCAGGGAGGACATGGCAAGAACGGGTGCAGTACTGATCACCCAAGGGTGAGCACCCATCACCAAATCCCCTGCCTTCCAGTGCAGAGGGAACCACAATCCAGCACACTCCCCGGGAGATCAAACCCATCTTCCCAAAACTGCAGAGAGCTTTACAAGGCAATTCCCATCCTTCATCCTTCCTTCCCCCGCTTTTTTGCTTTGTGTGTCCTCAGACAACCCAGACTTCTGCTGTTCCCTTGCCAAGCAGAAAATCACGATGTCACTTTGGCTGTCAGGCTTCTGGCTTGGCATCAGCAAACGTCCAGAGGAGGAGGAGAAGGAGGAAGGTCACGGGGAAGAGGGAGGAGGAGAGTGACGGGAGAGAAGAGGAAAGCAAGCAAAGGTTTGTGCAGTTAAGTGGGCAACAGCTGCTGCTGCAAAATGCAAATGGCAAAGGGCCAGCACGAAGGATGGATTTTGCTCTCTGGCCTTCCCACCTGGAGGGAAGAAGGAACCATCGGTTGAAGATCTAGAATGAAAATTAAAGTCCAGGTGGTGAGGCTGACTGGAGGCAGCCTGCATTAACCAGGCAATGGTGGCATCTGGTCTTCCCCAGCTTACTAAGAAAATAACCATGCTTTACCACCCTTAAATCTAGTTTTGGGGGTGCTGGGCAATGAAGTTGGCATCTACATGCAGACTAAACCTGGGGTTACTATTGAGTGGTTTGGATAGTTTAGATTGGATATTAGGAACAATTTCTTCCCCAAAGGGCTGTGGGGCATTGGAACAGGCTGCTCAGGGTGGTGGTGGAGTCACCATCCCTGGAGGGGTTGAACAAACAGAGATGAGGTACTTAGGCACACAGGTTAGTGGCAGAGTTAGGTTATGGCTGGACACAATCTTGAGGGTCTTTTCCAAACTAAATGATTCTATGATGGAATTAGTAGGACCATCCTGGGCTAAAAAAACTAATAACCACCCTTCGTGGTGCCTCTCCACCTTTCTCTGACCCTCCAGATTCGGTATTTGTGCACCAGCAGGTCATGATTCCACACGCACACAGAAAACATCAAGGGATGGATGGTGCAAGCTGGGATGGTGACTCCTCATCCCACCTTTGCAGGACCTCCCTCACTAACCTGCTCCTCCATCTCTCTGCTGATGCCCTCCCCAAGGGACCTTTTTGCAACCCACCACAAGCTTCACCACCACCACCACCTGCATCTCCCCAGCCTCGATGGATGGAGATTACTCAAATCGCTGTGTAAACAGCATTTTCCTGCCCATGCATCATGAATCTCTCTCACCCTGAAAAAGGAAGAGCACGGTCCCACTTCTTTCCTGCCTTCCAGGTGATTTATTTAAGCTCCTGTCACCCCACTAGGCAGGAGGCTTTGCTAAGCTTAATGCATGGCAACAGCTGCTCCTTTTTCCACATCTAGTCTTCTCCTTCCACAATTTGTTCCACAAGTTTCTGTCCATCCCTCTCTCTGTGTCCTCCAGAGGTTTTTAAGCTGCAGATTCCCCAGGGACCTGTGTTTTTTCTAGGCTTTTCCCTAGATTTTCTAGATCAAGACACCCACAAAAAGTAAGTTGAACTAGGAGAGCCTTATGGGTTTGCCTTTTTTATCATAACATATTGGGGATTCACAAAGAAAAAGGTTGAAAACTGCAGGTGTAGGTGATTCCTTCTTGTCTTGTTTCACATACCTCAGAAGTCCAGGCTTTCAGTGAAGCTTCCTAAACACACCGCAGGGTCCAGCAGCACCCGTTTGTCCTCATCCCTCAGGTATCATCTTGGCATCTCTCCCTTCTTCTGTCCCTGTGGCACCCCAAGGAAGTAAGAAATAAAAGGAAATTCATGTATATTCCCCATGTTGCTTCCTCCAGAACTTGGTCCTACCTGCATTGCATCTCACCATTTTTCAAACACCCTGCAAAACAACAAGAAACTCAATTTTCCTAGGGGGAGAGCTGGCTTCATCTGCTGTGTCCACACTTTGCTTCACCCTTACATCAGAAGCCAAAGACAATTAAGGGTAATTAATGGCCACATGCTGCCAGGGCTACTTCATTTTTCACCCTGGAGTAACTGAGCTGTCACCAATTAAAACTCCTTTTCTCACACTTCCCCACCTTCAGTGAGAACAGGAATAGATACTGTTTGATTTGGTTTTCTTGTTCAAATGAAGAGAGTCTGCTAAACTCTAATTGCAGCCCCATCCACAGCTTAGCAAAATTATCTAATTATCCACAAACGCAACAGAAAGATGTTTGAAAGTGCAACAAGAAGCTGACCATCACTTAGCACGGAGGCAAGAACCAGCTTTAGCTTTTTCATAATAAAAAATAACAGGAGGGTGATGTTTATGGGGTGGCTTTGAGTTCTCCAAGGGTCTCCATTCATTGAGCAACGTGTTCCTACCTAAGGGAAGAACCCAGAAGCAAACATGAGTTTGGGGAGGAACATGGAGTTGCAGTGATGATCACCTGGTGCAGCCCAGCTGGGATGAGAGCTGATAAATCCTGCCACAGCAAAGCAGTGAATCTGGATCCACTGGTCTGTAATAACCCACCCTGCAGGATGGAAGAATTTTAAGAACATACAGATGGTAAGAAATCATTATTTTGTTTTTGAGCAGGGAACAAATGGAAATCACTGTGGAGATGGCCCTGGGTTGCTGGTTTTGGCCATGGGGTGCAGCATCTCTGGGGTTAATGGTGCTTGGAAGCTTTTTCCCCCCAGTTCAGTGCCTGAAGAATGAGCAACCCCTGTCTCCTGTGGACAGGAGATCAGCCCAAGGCAACAAGCACTGCGTTTTCTGCTCCCACCACCTCCTCCCAGGATCTGGGAAGGCTTTCAAACAGCCCATTTTTGTCATTAGCCACCAAGAAAGAACGGCTAGTTGCTTTCCGCCCTGGGTTGCCACTGCTTGAATCCTGCACATGGAGGCAACAGGCACAAAGCCACCGTTGACAGCAGCTGCTTTCAAGTGCCACCCAAGCTCAGTGGAAAATGGGGAATGTGAGTCACTAATTAGACAGTTAGCTTAAAGCCCCATCACAATCCTGCTTTTCTAGGATGCTTTTGTTGCTCTCCTTCGGTGAAATTCACCCCCCGTGTAAGAGCTGCGCACAATTTCAACCTGAATTTGAGGATCTAATGAATGTACCAGCCCCTGGCTGGTGTGAATTTCCAGCTCTTACCTCCCATTTTACCCACCACTTCCCATCTCAGGACCTTTCACCTCTCCCCAGCCATTGCAATCTATCCAATAGCGAATTTTTAAGTATCTGTCCCATCCAACCTGAGGGGCAATCACATACTGCTGCTTACAAATGTTTTTTAGTGTGCAAAACCCAGGCATTAACTTTCTTACTCTGGAGTGGGAGTTTTTGTGCTTGTAAGTCTTAATCCTACTAATACTTAGCTTTCAGACTTCACCAGGTTTTCAGCACCTCTCTTTATTCTTTCCCTGCTCTGAGCCTCCTGGAGAGGAGTCCCACCCTTTCCCCATTGGCATGGGGAGACCTCTTACCCATCTTCTCATCTGTTTGCTCCTCTGCACAACTCCAGTGCGATGCCCACATGTTTCTCCAGCTCTATTTTCTTCAGGGAGCAATCCCAGCAGCAAATTCAAAGCTAGGATTGGGTCACACATGCTCTTCTATTTCTAAGAAGAGGGTTTACAATGTTTTCCCAGCTCCAGATGCTTGGTTTGAGAGAAGCGCTTGGAGTCACACCTTGTAAGTTTGGATCTTCTCCAATTTCATAGAACCATAGAATCATTTTGGTTGGATGAGACCTTCAAGACTGAGTCCAACCATTAACCCACCCCTGGCACTACCCCATGTCCCTGAGAACCTCATGTCCGTCTGTCCAACTCTCCAGGGATGGTGACTCCACCACTGCCCTGTTCCAATGCCCAACAGCCCTTTCTGAGAATAATTTTTTCCTAATATCTAATCTAAACCTCTCATGGCACCATTTGAGGCTGTTTCCTCTCATCCTGACACTTGTTCCTTAGGAGAAAAAGCATTTTTTATGAGTAGAAACAACATCAAGGAGACCAGGGACATCAGCCCTGTGGTCCCTCCAATCCAGCATAGCCAGACCCCAGCCACCTCCAAACCAGTAACCTTGGCTGGTGTGACAGCTCCTATGAGACACAGCATGGGTGTCTGCCCACCTGCCAGGGGGATTACAGCCCTGAAATGTGATATATGTTAGGCTCCTGGTTTCACATAGTCACTGCTGTACTTACTTGACAGCCAGGACAACCTGTATCTGGTGCAGTAAGACCTCTGCTGAGCTTTCTGGCCTCTTTGGATCTTCACTGGAGAGCACTCAGCATGGTTTAGCCTGTGATATGATGGGCTTAAATGAAGGAAAGTAAGCATAGGTGTGCTTGTTACCCCTCACTTAAGATAAATGGGTCCTTGACCTGCTGGAGACAGCAAAAGCAATGTCCAACCCATAGTCTTGGGTGAAGACCTCCTGGAAAAAAGCCTTCTGCTTGTGTTATGGTTCATCTCCTTTAACCCCACCAGCACATCTGTATCTCGGTAGGAACCAATGGGATTTAACTGCATTAGCAAAATTACATCCCTTTTCTTTCTGGGGGTTTTACAAAAAAAAAAAAATCCTTCTAATTGGCTTTCAGGGTGTTGTCCTCCAAAATCCATGGGGTACCTTGGGAAAAGGATTTGGAAATGCTGGGTTCTTGCTGAATTTGAGTATCGAGCACATTCCCTAGGGGACTAATGCTGCTCATGCCTCTAAAAGTCTGGCTTAGTTAACACCAAAAGGATCAGAAAGTCCTTCCCTGCTGAAATAGGGTTTAAATGGCAGCATTTCTGCGCTTCTCAGTGACATCAGGGATGGTGATTGTGGGGTAGGAGGGTGGTGAGAAAAGTTCTATGATTAAGTGATTGAGCTGAAGAAAAACATTCTTTTGGACCCTTCGGAAAGGTATACTTTTCAATTTTTCACTGGCAAATCATTTGAAGAAAATAAGCCCATTTTGTTTACCTGCGAACTTCTTTCCATTTAAAATAAATAGTTCTGTGTTTTAAGTCAAAGTGAAGCAAGTGAAATATTGTTTCAAACAGAGACATCAAACTGTTTATGGTGGGGGGGAAAGGTAAATTGAAGCTTTTCTTCTTCAAAATTGTCTATTTTGGTTATTTCAACCCAAACAACAAACCAAGATTGATATAAAACCCCAGCATGTTGCAGGTGACCTGAAAGTGTATCTTTCAGCGTAAAAAGTTCCAGGTGAAAATGTTTTCCTGGCTTCAGCAGTGATTGATTCATGAGCAGAATGAGGATTTTAAGCTTGGGCCACACAGTTTAATTCACACACCCCCCCTCCTCAAACCCAGCCAAATCTGCTTTGAACACAACCAGGGTGGAGGAGAAAGGGGGGGGGCAGAGAAATCTGCAGGGGAAATAAAAGAGCAGCCTTAGAAGGCTGTGGCATCCACTTAACTCGAAAATGAGAAATAAAGCAGTGTAAAACCAGGACAATTAGATCCTGAGCAACACGGACCTTTCCAGAAATGAAAGACAGCAAGGGGAATTAATGGGCATAAATGCAACCCAGTAATTAATTGATAAATGGCATTAGAGAGTTTTCTAAAGAGGAAGACTCCAACGTGACTTATCTTCCCAAAGGCAGAAGACAATTTCTCTCTCCTTTCACCTTGCAGATAAGGACAGAGAACAGGGATCTTTCAGTTTCGAAGCTTAAGAGGGATCTGGAATTTGAAGAAAAGAGAGAAAGTAAAAAGCCCTGCATGGTAGGAAGAACACGGGGAGCTGTCGTTATTAACTAAGCTGCCAAAGCCAGAGAAGAGCAACCTGCCAATGTTGGCCACTAAATAATTCCTCTTGCAAGGGTGGGACCGAAGCGAGGAGTAAAATGTGAGTGGTAGCAAACTGAGTCTTGATACAAAGGCAAAGATATTATTTGAGGGTGGTAAAGCACTGGCCCAGGTTGGGCAGAGAGGTGGTGGATGAACCATCCCTGGAGACATCCCAGGCCAGGCTGGATGGGGCTCTGAGCAACCTGAGCTGGTGAAAATGTCCCTGCTCATGGCAGGGGTGGCACTGGGGGAGCTGGGAAGGTCCCTTCAACCAAAATTACTCTATATTTTGCAGGGAAGGGGGCAAAGCCAGGGGCTAGTTTGGCCCACAGCTTTCTGCATGGACCCCCTTGTTCCCCCCACTAGGCAGTGGGGTAGGTCTGCAGCATGGGACCACTTCTGTTTGCTGCAGCTGCAATTCCCAGCCAGCCCCTTGAACATGGGCATTGTCCACCCTGGACAAGATGAAGCCCGGTTGTGGGCTCTCCATCTGCTCTTCTTGTTGCTTCCATGCTGGGTTTTCTGTGTTTGGAAAGCAAGGCAGGGCTGTGAGGTGGCACAATGCACACCCAGGTCTTGTTCCTACAGGGACGATAGGGTTTAGCTAGGACATACTTCTGGTTCTGGGAACTAGGAAGACCTTGGCTTCCCCATCCCAGGCACCATCTCTGGTCCCATGAGCTGGTGATGGTGAAGTAAGGTCTCTGACTTGGAAATGCATCATTTAGAATCATAGAATAGTTTGAGTTGGAAGGGACCTTCAAAGCTCATCCAGTGCCACCCCTGCCATGAGCAGGGACATCTTCACCAGCTCAGGTTGCTCAGAGCCCCGTCCAGCCTGGCCTGGGATGTCTCCAGGGATGGTTCAGCCACCACCTCTCTGGCCAACCTGGGCCAGGCTCTCACCACCCTCAGGGCCAACAATTTCTTCCTTGTGTCCAGCCTGAATCTCCCTCCTTTAGTTTAAAACCATCGCCCCTTGTCCTATCACAACAGGCCCTGCTGAAAAGTCTGTCCCCATCTTTCTTCTCAGCCCCTCTTAAGTACAGAAGGGCTGCAATAAGGTCTCCCCGGAGCTTCTCTTCTCCAGCTGAACACCCCAACTCTCTCAGCCTGTCCTCCCAGCAGAGCTGTTCCAGCCTCGGGTCATTCCTGTGGCTCCTCTGGCCCCTCTCCAGCAGCTCCATGTGTGTCCTGTGCTGGGGACCCCAGAGCTGGACGCAGTTCTCTGACACCCTGGCTCTCCCAGGAGCAGTTCCTCCATTCCCAGTCCCGCTGGGCAGCAGGCGGACAGAACAGTTCAGCAGCTCTTCATTCTTGTCATGAAAATCGGTGTAATCTCCAGCCAACGCGCCAACCCATTTCAGTGAAAACCTCCACAATTGCCCTGAGCTGAATCAATAGCCCCCCAGCTTCATCGCTGGAACAGGTCACCCGCTTATCGAGGGAGAGCTGAAATAATTCATAGGATGCTTGTGGTTTCACTGTCCTTGCAATGGCTTTCCTGAACTCTGTCCGAAGCAGAGAGACATGTCATTTAGATTCTATTAAAACAAAGGTGCACGGCTGCACGTGCGGGAAGAGATGGAGGGAAGAGAAAAGAAAGAGGGAGCTGGATGTCCCCGAGGTCATGTCATCTAACAAATCACTGAGAAGCCATTAGCACCACGAGATGACAGGAGGCAAAACAAGGCAGAACATTAAGCGCCCAGCGCTACCAAATCCATCAGCTGCCTTCGTTGTTCTGATGGTGTGTCGGTGCAGCATATAATCATCAAAATTGGTATTCTGCTGCGAATCATCCGTCTCCTGCTTTCTCTCCAGGCTGAGTTTCGCTGGTCATTAGGAATCAAGGAGAAAGGACAGAGTCCACCTCGCATCAGTTCTGGCGCAAGGTCTGCGCAGCCCTGCTTCATCGGCAGAGCAAGCAAGCAGGGCCATAAATGCAATAACTCCTGTTTTGTCCCTGTAAGGAGGGGAAATAACTGGGACACAGGCTTAATCAGCCTTAAAGTCATGACAACTACAAGTGTGACGTTGTTTTGGAGGTGAGTGGTGGCAAAGGTAGCGATGTGCTAGATCTTCAGGGCCTTGGGGCTGGGTTGGTGTTTGGCAGAGTCCTTGTGTCGTTTGCAGACTTGTGATGGTATAAAAGCAGATCACCACCATCGGGACTGCAACAACCTGATGCTGGCAGGTGGTGTAGCCCATATGTGTGCACATGGAGCTGCCACTCAGGGGACACAGGCTGAAAGGGGCCCTGAGGGGTCTTACAATGCTCTTACTCAGCATGGGACTTGTCCTTCCAGCACAGCTCAGGCTTTATAAGACTCCCTTGTTGAAGCTGGTAGGGATGTTAGAATTGACCAGACACTAAGTACCATCAGCACCAGGTTTTTCATGGAAAGAAGAAGAGGAAAGGCTCTAAGCACACCCTCCAGACAGCCAATGGAGATCCTTTCCAGCCAGCACCTCTGGAATTCTTCAGAATGCATGGAAAATACGTTCTGCAAATGAAGAGAGGGGCTCGTCCCATGCCGAGGATCACAGAGCTTTGTAGCACCAGAAGATCTCCATCAGAGACAGAGCTTGCCCTGGGGTGGTTGCCAGCAACCCCATGGTCATTCCCGAGTCCTCAAGGAGAGACCAACATTGCAAGCTCTACTTGAGAGACCTCCCAGGACCTCTGCTCTCTGTAGATCATGTCCAGGGAGCAAAGTCCAGGCCAGATATGATGCTACCACGACTATTTCACAGATAAAATGTCCAGCAGCTCTTAAGGCTGGTTTTACACCAAGCTTTTGTCTGAACAGTGTTGGAGATCCAGCACGTAGCTGATGGGCATCCAAAAGGGCAGTCATGTTGCTTCTACCTGCTCCTCCATCCTTAAGCCTGGACACAAGACATTCCCACTGTGCTGTCAGACAACTGAAAGGAACAGCATCATGTTTGGGGTGGCCCAGTCTCTGCTCTGCAAGCCCTGGAGAAGATCCCGACCTCGTGCTGAAAATGCAGCAGAGCTCCATTCAGCAATACTCAAGGGCCTGTTCTCTAGCAAGATGGAGCAGGAAAGAAGAGCAGCCGTTTCCCATCCCAGAAAACACTGTGTTTTTTGAAGTTTAATGGGTAGAGTTCTCCAGCCAATTGACTGGTGGTTTTTCTAAAAGGTTTTGTGCATGTCACTCAGTGCCAAGGGTTTCAAAGTGTGTCATCGTTGATTTTCTTTTGTCATTAACTGCCTGGTTTGAGGGGTGGTTCAGAGCTGAGCCGGAGGAATATCGGAGGCAAAGCGGACGTGATTAAGACTGTGTTTTGAAACCTTTCTACATCTTGTTTAAATTGTTTTTCCTTCCGCTTCTGCTCAAAAAGAGGAAGAAAAAATAGAAGATCTCCATCCAAGGGAACATCAAAGGGAACTGAGCTATTTTCACTGCTGGTATAAAACCGAAAAACATGCAAAGACCAAACTGCACTACTGATGCTAATAAAGTGCCTGGGGACAGAGCCCTGCAGAGACGAGGCACAGGAATGGACAATAATACCTTGACTCAGTCCTCAGACACTTGCAATACAAAAGCTTCACGTGCACAAAACCCTCCTGCAAAAGACACTGTTGAGGAGAGAGCACGATGAGAGGAATCATGCCAGGAATGATTTGAAACTCAAAGAATGACTTGCAGTCGTGGCTTTTCTTTCTGGAAAGGGCAAGCGGGGAGAGAAAACCCAACAAAATGAAGCAGAAGAAAATAAAATAGTTGAAAAAGCCACCTGTTATTTTCATGCCCAGGAGAAAATGAGGCTCTTTGTGCAAACTGTGGCTCAGTTTGGATTCACTAAGCAAAGCCAGCAGAACAACTTGGCAGGTTGAACCCCAGCCTTTGGTTGTTTCAAAGACTATTAGGTCCAAAAGGGTAAATTCACACCTTGCTAGAAAATTAGTCCAAGAACTGTATTGAGTTGATCCACATGGGATTATTAAGGTGACTATTCATAAACAAAAGGCACCTTGCAAGGGTGTTAACATTTTCTTGTTCCTCGTATACACCACTGAGCACGGGAATAACTGGCTTCTCACAATGGAAGTGGATGTTGGCACCAGGGACTCCTCATCTAGACATTTAGAGGTACCTCTTAGATCAGTCCTTTTGCACTGATGTTGTCTAAGGTGACTGAAGGACTCTTCTTTTGTCTTTACCCCTTCTCTACCAACCACAGCCGGAAGCAGAAGGGACAAAAATGGACCATCCTTGATCGAGGAGAGCCACAGAGGTGAAACATTTTCCTTCTCAGCCTAGTCCCAAAATCTGTGTCTGTACTCGTGAGCTGAACAGTGACCTGAACTCAAGCTGCTGAATTGTTGGTCCTTCCTGGCACTCGTTTGGCCGTAGCACAAAGCACTGTACGACTCTTGCGTGGGTCAGCCACTTAAATGCCCCATGAATCATCCCAGCAGACAGTTTGCTGAAGGCCACTTTGTTTTGAAGGCAGGAGAATTTAATAACACAGATGAAGACTGCTCTGTGCCATTGGCCTCCGGACCCCCGAAATGTTCCCAAGCACATTTAATCTGCGAGCACAGCAATGACCAAAACTCCTTGCCCTGCAAGCCTAGGGATGACAAAGTGGATGAAGTCCCTCAGTCACAGAGGCTGCTTTGGACTGAAACTGCTTCTTTTCTTTATGCAAACCAATGAAGTTTAAATTATCTCTTTATGACGACAAATTAATCTTATTCCAGTTTATTTAAAACACCTTTGGGTACAAAAGAAGTGGCAGTAATAGCAATAAATAGCCCTGGGCGAGTGTCCCACCAGCCTTCCCTGTCCAAGTATGAAGGATGGTGAGCAACACCCCAACCTTCAGTGCTCTTCTGCAAGCAAATGAAGTGAAGGTGTGGGCTGGGGGGTGACTGCAAACTCAACCATTCTCCTGGGCCCTCTCAGCCCTGTTCAGTCCCTGGTTAGTCATGACTGCCCTCTGCATGCATCTCGTAGCAAACAATCAGTGACCACTGTGTAAAAGAGGCCAGGAAAGCACTTTGAGATGTGTTCCTCAAGGCAGTAATTCCATGCATCTTTGCTAATTAGGCCAGATTAGCTTTTTCTTCGTTTATATATCTCGCTTGTTGACAAGAGCTGGACACCTGGATTGCGTGCAGCACATTTGAAGCTGCACTGTGGTGTTTCCACCCCCATTTCTACATTCTCCAGCTTCCTCATTTTACTTCTTTAGAATGGTTTGGTTTGATTTTCTTAGCCGAGCATTTGGGACCAGAACAGGAGCATTACACACGCTCTCTGAAATCCAGATGCAACCCTATCTCCCCTCACAGATGCTCTTCAAACCATGGTGGACAACAGAAGCAGCGTCTTTGCATCCAGATGCTGCATCATCATGAAGCCACCAGGCAGGGCTTCTCCTCAGCTCCAAACATTGTCCAGACTTGCTCTGATTTCTGAACTTGTTTCTCTGCGGAAGGTTTAAAAACAGAAAGGAGAGCTGGAGAGGGAGAGCTGCTTTGACACAGCTGACACAAAAGTGCTCCATCTCCAAGCTCACTTTGTACTTCACAGCACTGGGACTTGAAAGACACTCAGTTCTTTAAGACGCACTTGGAAATTAGAGAGATAAGACATCAGCTTTAGGCAACACTTCAGTGACAGAACTCAACAGGACCCCAGTCTTCTTAGCATGTGTGTGTGTGTGTGGATAATATTATGAATTTATTTCTCTCCTTCCCTCCTTATATAGAGAAATGTTGACACCGTGAATTAAAATCAAGCTGCACTTTATACTTTCATTTTTAATGGGACCATTCTTGACTCCAAGGAGAGAGCTATCGGCCCCTGAATGGGTGGAGAGAGCAATCGTCTTCTGCCAAAGACAAATAAAGTATAAGGAAAGAAAAGGTGCTGGAAGATGATGAATGGCTCGACTCCCTCAGCTGCGGGAACCTCTTCATTAGCTGCCTCACTGCCTTTTTTTCCCATTTTTCAGTTCTTTTTTCCATTCGCCTCTCTGCCTGCAGCTCTGCATGCCCACGAGTGTGTTGTCTCCCTGCAGCTGGTCCCAGCTCAGGTGTCTGTCCCCCTTATCTCTCCCACCCCAGGATGCAGCATTAAAATGAGAAAAGTAAAAGGTTGTTTTACATTTTACACAAGCAACGTCACCTCAAGCCACATCCCAAGGGACGGAGCCTGCCTGGTGCCAGGACACCCACAATTAACTCGGTGCAAACCCAAGGAACCTTGAAACTCAGGCTCCAGAGAGTCAAGGGGGACACTTCATGTCCCAAGATGTCTTCCCCAGTGTGCTCTAGAAAAGCTCCACAATTTCGGAAGCTCATTGGAAGTCACTGGGGATTCAGCATCTCAGTGCAGTAGGATGATGGAGACTGTAAAAGCAGATCAAAGTTGGAGAAAATATTTGTATGCACAGGAAGATGCTCCCTGGAGCAGTGTGGGGTCTCCATCACTGAAAGGTTGATGAACATAAGGGCAATTATACCCAAACAAATGGCTGGCACCAGGCTCCATCAGTCAGGTTAAAATCTGAAAGGAGCCGGGCTTTGCTCCACCTGTCTTCCAAAATATCCGGATCTTGTTGCAGTTCAACATTGGATTTCAGACTAACTGGACTAAGGGGATGGGCCCATCTTGTCTTCCAAGACGTTACTGGGAATTAAAAGTGTGGTTGCATATACAAGCTACAGCCATAGAATTTGATATAGGAGCTTTCTCTTGAGCTAGAGAGGAGGTTTTTTTGTCGTCCCCATTTTGATCTCACAAGCTCCACCGCATAGTAAGTACAAGTACTGCTAGATAAATGAGAAATGAATATGCAAGAAGACTACTCAAACCAGCAGCGAAGCATTAGCCTGAGCCTCTCAGGCTCAGCCCTTGCTCAAGACCTCACTTGACATGGAGAGTTTCAGGACATCTCCACAACCGCTGTTCCAGGTTCTCTCTTACCTGACTGGAGGGGAAACAGCGAGGTCCAGCATCCCAGCAGATGTGGTATTTTGCGGACATTTAATCCCAAAAGGCAACAAGACCAATGCCAAAAAATGCAGGTGGGCTAAGGCAGGTCACAGCACTCAGTGTACTCACCCTGGTCCTGGTCTCCACATTGAAGTGCCTACAGGGACAGACGTGATATATGAGTTGGCCTCTACAGCAAAGCACCCAAAATGCCAAGGTGATGAAGGTAAAAGTGGTCTGATCTTCTTACCCCACACTCACCCTCTCCAAGCAACAAATGGATGTCTCAGTGTCCCCAAGTCTCAGTGAAACGACTGAGATGGGACAGCCAACATGGAAGTCTTCTCCTTTCTCCTTCACCAAGCACATGCTGTCTGAACAAGGCTCAGTTGGCCCAGAAGGTGCCTTTGATGCTTGAAGACACAGTACAGTGAAAGGCTGTGGTCATTTTCCAAAGGTACCCAAGCTTGCAACAGACCCCTTTAGAAAGGAGAAAGCTCCACTTGGACAGAATTCAAGCTCAACAGCTCGCAGAGGAACTTGGCAGCTTTCATGTCCAGCTCACGCTTTTAATGGATTTGCAGATGATGGAACAGGGGAGAAAGAACAAGGAGAAAAGCTGCATATGAGGATCTGGTCCCTGGAAATCCCAGCAACATCTCAGAGGGAAGGCTGAGCAGGGGATTTGCTGAGCATCTGCTGCCATCTAGTGTCATCTGAACACCCAAAAGCCCTCTCTGGATTCATGAATTTCTCTAACCAGGCCTCAAGTTCTGCCCAGCCCATGGACAACAGGCTACATCTTAATATTTGTGGATGCATCAGGATGTATTTCATCCATCTGCACCCCCTGTGGCCACCTCAAGTTAGACAGAACTCGTGAACAGACGAATGTGCACCATCCCTAAATGATAACCCCTCCTTATACCGCTGCTCCCAGAGGGGACCCAGTGTGCAGGTTGTTCTGGGCATGAGGACTAGGAGGGTCATTCCCAGCTCTGCTTCTCTTGCCTGGGGAGGCAACAGGTCATTCTGCACCACAGCACAGCCAATCTGCCTCAAGAGAAATCCACTGGTGCACACAAGGGCATCTCCCAGGCAAGAGAAAGGGTCTTTGATAAGCGTAAAAATACCTTTGAGCACTTACTACGCTGCTGAGCAGAGCCCTAGACCAGTACTTCTTTGCAGCATCCCTGTGATCAAAAATGGGGCGTTCTATTAACTCCTTTCTAGCTTGAATATCTCAAATTTAGCCCCCGAATGTGCATGTCCTGGCTCAGCACTGTCGGTGAAGTTTGGGTGGCTGTAGAGGGTGAACTGCCCATCTCTCCCCACTGCCAACAGGAGGAGACGAAGGGAAGTGTGATGGCCAGGTGGGTGACATTAATGGGCAAGAATCCAAGGCCAGGGACATTGCATCAGCTTGACATCATCACTTAATTGCTGACCCCCCAAATTAAGTTGGGATTTTTTGACTGCAGCACCATCATCCCTCACTTTGTCATTAAGCTGATGGTCCAACTCATTGAGAAAAGTTTTTCCAACCACTTCATCATTGCAGTGGCTTCTCCAAACCCTCTCCAACTGTTCAGCCCATAGCAGGGAGGACATTCACAGGCAGGGAGCAGGGTTTCCCCTCTTCAGGAGCTTTTAGGCTCTTCCTCAAGTCTGACCCTGCCAGAAGTCCTTGGGAGATCACTGGGGAAAAAATGAGACCTCAGAAACGTTTAGGGGGCAGTTCATTTATGCTGTCCTCTGGAGGTCCCTTTCAATCTAAATGACTCTGTGATTTAGTGACTTGTCATTGGATTAAGATGAGCTGCTGGATCCTACATCCTGCCTGGATATCCACTGACCAAGAAAACTATGGAAGTACTAGAGATGCTTCAAGGAAGACCCACGGGCACGACTAAAGACAGCGAAACAAAGCCTGATAGCGGAACGACAGCTTAGGTTAAGGTGGCCTTAAACACAACCTGTGATTAGCAGCCCATTTTTTAACATTGGGGATAATGAAACACCAGAACAGTTTCTTGAGGGTTGTCCCAGAGCCTACATCCTAAAGAACCTTTACATTGGTTGGACATTGCTCAAAAAAAGACCTGCCCTAGGTCAGATGGGATCTACCCAGGGTAGTTGATGTGTTGGACCAAATGATCCCAGGTTTAAGGACTAACAGAAGGGGCTCCAGGGATATCTGTTTGCACTGGTGTGGTGGGAGACACAGAACTTTCGGTGTCTAAAGCAACTTCTGAGTGATAAAAGAGCCAGAGGAGCCAAGGGACTGTACAAAGCCTTTGTTCGCATTTCAGACCCTGACAGAGCCGCATGTCAAGTCATAGGAAAGTGGCACCATATAGTACTGTGCAGGTCAACAGCACCTTTCATCTGAGGATTGTAAAGCCCTTTCAAGATATCAGTTTGTTAAACCTCACAACACCCCTGTGAGGTAGGTATTACCCCCCCATTTTACAGACGGGGGGAACTGAGGCACAGAGAAATGCAATGGCTTGGCCAAGACCTTTGGGCAAGCCAATGACTCAGGCAGGAGGTCTTCCTGCTCTTGTTCCCGACTTGTGGCTCCTTCCCCCTTTGGACAGCAGAGTGTTAGCAGCTCACAGAGCCACTGCTGGGCTTGTCCCACGGGCGGGGAACATGCAATGTTGATGGGGGGCTCCTGAGCCCTTTGAAAGCACCCTGGTAACCAGTTGCCACCAATACTCCAGACATTAAACCATTTCCCAGACAGCTTCTCCTTCCAGGTAGGACCCCAGGATTGTCACTGTTTTCTCTTGTGCAATCAGCCCGGAGGAGCCTGAGAACTTGGATCCTTGATGGAAACGTCCAAGCACAGTCCAAACTGGGAACCACGTTCTTCTCATGACAAATGTCTCCCCAAAGACAATGCCCAGCAATGAGCTCTGGTGGCAATGGGTGGGGGTTGAGGGGTCTCATCAGGTATGGAGGAGAAGGTGGAGGTAGCTAGAAGGATATTATATGGCTTTTGCTGCCAATGTCATCAGCATCTTTCATCAGTGTTGGATGTTCCCTTGACCCCAGGTCACCCCATCCCAGCCCATGTGCAATGTCAATAGGAAATTAAAGCTGGGGTGTAGATTGGCCAGGAAGCGATGCCAGGAGTGGTGGTGGAGTCTCCATCATGGTATCCCCACCACCAGCCCACCCGAACCCTTGGTTATGTCATGGTACCGATTTCCCCTCTCCTCCCCCCACCACTACAGTTTTTGTGCTGAATACATATTGTCTTATAAAAATAGTCCTCTGGTATCAAAAGACAAATAAGAGAGGAATAAAAGACCCCTGTCGCCAGCATCAGTGCAAATCAGGAGGGCCAGCTCAGGAAGGATGGGCTTAAGGTGTCCTTGGTCTGTCACTTCTTCAAGGGGAAGGAGGTTGATTGGACTTTGATGGCTGGGACTGGCCTAGAGCAAGAAGAAAGGAAACAACTTATTTGAGTGCAAAGACCAAGCATCCTCCACTTCCACCACAACCATCTTTCCACAGCTCAGGGAAGACAGACCAGCTGCTGTCCCCGAGACCTGAGGGGACCTGGGGCAGTCATGCTCACCCATGTCCTCTCTCAAAAATACACCACCAAATCGGATCACTTGGAGGTGTTTTCCTTTGGTGTACCCTCAAAACCCCAATAGGATGCAGAGTCCACCAAAGCAGATGATGGCACCAGGCAGTAACCAGCAGTAACCAACTGGAGCCCACCGGCCCCAGGAGTGATGTCCCCGAAGGAGTTACTGCTCGTGGCTTCCCAAGAACAGCCAAGGTGGTTTGTGCACTACCAAGAGACATCACCAAATCAGACAACCCGATATGGACCCTATAGTCCATCTTGGGAATCCATGAAATCTTTCACCTCATCCATCCAGGGAAGACAGCAGTTCCCTGGCCCTCTCCTACCACATTGACAGTCTCAAGTCATGAATTCCAGACCAGGACCACAGGGATGTCCTGCTCCCTGGCACAAGTCTGGCCCTGCCGGTCAACCCTTTCTGGTCTGGGCACCATTTCAAGAGAAGATGGCCAGGGACTGCTCCTGGAGCAAGGACAAAACCACGCTGTCTGGGGAGGGAGCCAAGTTTGGCTGCTGGGATGTGCCAAATCTTTCCCTTTTGGGACCACAGAAAGGCCTGTCATATCTACTAGAAGAAACAAGCGATAGTGATTGAGTTACACTGAGAAATTTTGAGGCATATTCAGCCTCCTTGTGGTGACAACTACAAAGGCATTAGAATCTAAAATGGTCCAAGATGGTCGAAGTAGTAATTAGCAAAGCAGACTGTCTGGACATGAGGGTCAACTTCAGTCCAGAGCGGTCCCTTCTCTCCGTGGTCTACAGGAGGATATGGAAGTGCAGTCCCGTGAGGTTCCACTGACCCATTTCCAGAGGATTTAGCAATACAGCAAGAGCTGAAAGCATTAGCGATATTGTAAAGGACTTAGACTGAATCTCCCGGTTCCAAACTGGGAAGTCCATGTCCTCCATTCCCTTGGACACAGCTGCACAAGCCCTGCTATTGAGTACTAAGAGGAACAATATCCTGCTCATCTAAGAGCCCCTGAGAAGGGGGACCTTTACTCTTCAGTCTCTTGAGCCCCAGCCCAGTGCTTAACCAAAGGCCACCCCCACAAGCAGCACAGACCATCCCCCCGTGGTTCTGCGTGGTGCCTGTGACTCACCTTTGAGGTGGCATCGGTCTGTAGGGAGGAAAGATGAAACAGAGCATCAGTGTCCATCCCTCCACTCGCTCCCAGCATCTCACCAGCAGCCCTCTCTGTGCTTTGAGACTGGGGGCCATACACATTCATTCATGTCCCTTAACCTATCAGGACCCTATAAGACCCAAAGTCCCAAACTTGGTCACCAGCTTTGCCCAAACCCTGTAGGCTCCTATCAGGTGGGGGCACGGCTGCAGACCCCAGACACCCACAGCTACCTTGTGCTGGTGGTCAGGAGGCTTTTCTCCTGCATCATGCAAGATGAAGCATGGGCACAGGGTTGTTTGTGTACACAGGGTACACTGGGACATCTGATTTGCTTTCTATCTGTTGTTGCTGCCCCAAGATGCTCCATACAAGATCCCCAACAGCCTACAGACCAGTTACCTCAAAGCTGGTGGGCTTCAAATGTCTCTATAGCTACAGCAGCAGGTACAGACTTGCAGAACCCAGAGCATTTCTCCTGCTCCTCAGCAGCCTGACCTGTACACACCAACCATATTGTGGAGGAGCAGGAGAAACCCTGGTCATGGTGAAGACACCATGAGGGCCAGACCAGAGCACATCAGTGACATTTGGGACATCCCACCCAGAAATGACCCACAAGACCCCCCACTGCATCCACCTGCAGGACCCCAGCAATGGTGGGAGGTAGCTCAGCTTCTCTCCCCACTTACTTTAACGGCCTCGTGGGGTGGCTCATGGCGCTTATACCCGACGCCTTGAAGTTGGTAGGAGGGACCATGACCAGCAGGGTCTGTCCATGTGCAGGAGGCAGCTCTTTGGCCAGAAGAGGACTTCCAGGCAGAGGCCGACGGGGAGGCTGGTGCTTTGGGACGACCTGGGATCACAAAGTGTATGGGGAGAGAAAACATCCTTAGAAAACACCCAATGACCTTCTACAAACATCTATCCCCTGCTGCAGAACTGAGATGCTTCAAAGCATGTAGGAACACCACTCAAACTACCTTAATATATTCTCATTACCTAATGAGCTTTCCTCACCATTGCAACAGATTCATCTCTTAGGGTGGAATGACAGCTCCTTAATAGTGCCCAACCCATAGAATCATAGAGTCATTTTGGCTGGAAAAGACCCTCAAGATCATCGAGTCCAGCAGTCCACCCAGGACTGCCAAGTCCACCACTGACCCATGTCCCTGAGAACCTCATCTCCATCTGTTCAATCCCTCCAGGGATGGTGACTCCAGCACTGCCCTGGGCAGCCTGTTCCAATGCCCCACAGCCCTTTGGGGAAGAAATTGTTCCACAGATCCAACCTCAACCTCCCCTGGCCCAACTTGAGGCCGTTTCCTCTGCTCCTGGCGCTTGTTCCTGGGGAGCAGAGCCCAACCCCCCCTGGCTCCAAGCTCCTTTCAGGCAGTTCAGAGATCAGAAGGTCTCCCCTCAGCTCCTGTTCTCCAGCTGAACCCCCCAGGTCCCTCAGCTGCTCTTCATAAGACTTGTGCTCCAGCTCCATAAAACTTGTGCTCCAGCTCCGTTCCCTTCTCTCAACTCACTCCAGCACCACAAGGACTTTCTTGGCTTGAGGGGCCCAAAACTGACCCCAGGATTCACAGTTGGGCCTCACCACGTCCCAGCACAGGGATGGTCACTGCCCTGGGCCTGCTGGCCACACCAGTGCTGGTACAAACCAGGATGCTGATAGCCTTCTTGGCCACCTGGGCACACTGCTGGCAACCCAAAAGAGCCACAGGCAGCCAAAAACTAGGGGATTTCTTTAAGTCTGGAAGGAAAGTACAGCCAACCAGCAAAACTCACCAGTGGGGTCCTCACGGGGCTGCAGGGAAGAGGTTTCTTTGGAGGTGGCAACTTGACCTGGGAGACAGCTGTTTTGGTGGGGACCATGGGTGATCTGCTGGCTGGTGGAGGTGGCCTGGCAGGCTTGGGATCTCTTGGGCGTGGAGGGATGGAGTGGGGAGCCGGGCGAAGAGGATGGACAATGTTGACAGGCTGGGAGCTGGGCTGGTGAGCGCTGGGTTTGGGGGGGAACGTGGCCCGTGGTGCCTGCAGGGATGAGAAGAAAAGAATTATGGAGGAAATCCTTAGGTGTGGTTTCCTGGGTGCTGAAACGCAGATGTCACCTCAAGGTCTGGGTGCTAGGGAGTTGCAGGAGGACCATTGGGTATTTATTCCATTTTCTGGGACCACCACTGTCACCATCCTGCCCAAGAGCTGAAAGTTTTTGCTCCTTGCTAACCCTATGCTGGGCTCAGGAGACCTGGAGCAGGGCCAGCTCTGGTGAATCTATACCAGATCTCCACCAGACAGAAGACACCATCCATTCTGACCTGTACCAGTTGCTTGTCCAGTTGGTAGAGGGAGATGTGACCACCCATGAGTATCAAGTCTCAGAGAGGGAAAGCAAACCTGGAAGGTGAATTATTACTTACTTTATTAGTGTGGCTGCAGGTGGAAATGTTCCGCAAGGTAAAAGCAGCTTTGGGATGGCCACCGGTTGACTTCCGACTGATGGTTTTGTTCCTGCCCGGGATCAAAACGTAAATCACAGTTGGCAAAATAAAGCAACCACTTTTGCAACATCTGCTTCCCCGAAATGCTGCACGTCAGTGAAATCCTGTCACCATTAACAGATCGTTAACAGTCTCGCAGTGCTGGGCGAGCAGGGATGACAAGTCTGTCTTGAGATAATGAGGGTAATGAAGTAGGTTGTTTGGTTCTGGTGTTTTTTCTCAAATTATTGCAGGGGCTTTGACGTTTGTGTGCGTGCGTCTGTACTGAGAGGGGAAATAATGAGAATATCTAAATTCGGTGCTACTTCAGAGCCCTTCCGACTCTTGTAGCCTGCGAGGAGCACATGGTGAGAAATCTCCTCAGTACCAGGCCAGGTTCATCATCACTCTCTGGGGTTGACCTGTCCAAGAGACCATTCCTGCCCTCCTCAGATTGTCCCAGGAGAGAGTTCTTCATATCTCAACCAGGTCTCCTATCAGTTGGGAACAGGCCCTGTGCACCATCAGCTCCCCCACAAACCATTCCTACCAGGCTGGATGCTGCCAGTGGCAAGAAAAGGTTTCAGGGTCACACTGGGTCTTCAAGAGAGAAGGGGGTTAGGACATAACACCCACCTATATGTCTCCTGGCTCCTCCTCCTCATCTCCTTTATCCATTTATTCAGGAGCGAGTTCTCCTGCCGATACCAGAAGTAGGTGATGATCATCAGGGCCGGGAGGAAGACCAGGAAGATGAGCAGAAGGGATATGAAGATGGCTTCGTGATCTGGCAGGGAAAGCACAAAGGTGAGCATGGGGCTGGGAGACCCAGCAGCCTCCAGCTTCACTCAATGCAAACATCAGTCCCGTATCCTCATTCCCAGCCACCCAGGCTGGAAATATCAGTGCTGATCGCACCTCCAGAAAGGGAGCGGTACCATCTGGTGGCTTCTGATTAAAATGGGTGGCCACAGAATCACAGAATCACAGACTGGTTGGGTTGAAGGGACGTCTGGAGATCACCCAGTCCAACCCACCTGCTCATGCAGGGTCACCAGAGCAGATCACATGGGATCATGTCCAGGTGGGTTTGAATGTCTCAGAGAAGGAGACTCCACAACCTCTCTGGGCAGCCTGGGCCAGGCTCTGACGCCTCAAAGTGAAGAAGTTTCTCCTCATATTGAGATGGAACCTCCTGTGTTTCAGTCTGTGCCCGTTGCCCCTCACCCTGTCATTCGGCATCACTGAACAGAGTCTGGTCCATCCTCTTGACACCCACCCTGAAGATATTTATCACCATAAATAAGGTCCACTCTCAGCCTTCTCTTCTCCAGGTTGCCACCAAGAAACAAGAGCTGGGCACAGCCTGTGAGTCAACCTGAACGCACCCAACCCAGCACATTTGGGAGCAGAGCTGTCAGCAGCTTTATGGCCCCATCTCCCCCTCTGGTGTCATCACTCCAGCCCCACCAGTGTCACAAGGCACTGGACCAGGAGTCGTGACTCACTGTCGCGCTGCACGGGGCCACTGTCCACGCTGCCACCCAAGCCTGGCTTCTCGCAATAGGGGGGAGCCCAGCCAGCATCACAGTGACAGTTCTTGTTGCTGTTGCAGACCTGCAGGATGAGAAGGAGGGTTGGAGACCACAAGGGACACATGGAAACGATGGTCCGTATGGTGGGGATGAGAGAGGTGGCCAATGATAGGAGTCTGGGTTGAAGGACCTTAATCCCTCCCAATATTCACTCCTTGAACATCACTCAGATTGTGACTGTGTGGCCCTCAAATGTGTGACTGCAATATACAGAGGTGTTCTCTTAATGACACTTCAATTTCTCTGATTTTTGCAGAAACCTTGAACAGGTATCTGATATCTCCAGTTTTCACACCGCTCAATTGGACAAGCTTGATGCCCTTAATACTTTGTATTAGGCCAGAAGTTTGTTAAACATCTTCCCCTCAGGGTTTTTCCCATTAAGCCACAGCAGTTCTGAGGTGGAGATCCCAAACCAAGAGCCTTGATGACGCTGAGCAGAATGGAAGGGTAAATTTGGGTGGTTTACATATCACATTTCTCTACATAATCCAGCAGTGATTTTGTTGTTGCTTTATCTGACTAAGCCCTGCATTTTGCAGAGGTCAAGTCTTTGTAGCCTTTAAGCTTTGGACAATAGCAGCTCCTATTTGCTGAACCATTTCCCTGTCTTTTTGCAGTCCCAGCTGTGTTACACAGCTCTAAACACTTCTCCATTTCAAACTGGACCCTAATCCAAATTTTGCAGATGGTCCTTACATCACGAACGATCTTCCTCTAACTTGGACACGGGTAAGCAAAGACCTCAGCTCTTTCTCACCCATAGCTGATGCATGTGAGAGTTATGAAAAGCAGATGCCCACCACCCTGTAAGGCTCATCCCTGCGGAAGATGCTTAAAAATCTGCTCTCATCCCAGGAGTTTGCCATAGGTCTGGGGCAGTAACTCACCCCATGGCCGTTGCACCGGGAAACACACTTTTCCAGCTCAAAAAGGGAGGCATTCTGGCACCGGCGATCTTTGCAAACCTGGGAGAGAGCCAAGAAGCTGAGGTCAGAGAAAGACCCAAGAGAAGGGGTACGGTGATCTTCTGGCTTCACAGATGGGAGCCCTCTGGAAGGATGTTGTCCTTTGGAAATGCAGGTTGGTTAAGTCGTGTTGTTGCACGTCAATGCATTTCACTCCAGGTTTTGGCACAGCCCAGGAAACCTCTGCCATCCCCGCATCCAGGACAGCTCAGCAGAGACCAGCCACCCTCCTCCCATGACAACCCACCTGGCAGCTCCTGGAGAAGGCATTTCCCACCTGGCCCTAAAAGGCATTTCCTATCTGGCCCTAAAATACAGTCACCAGCCAAAAAAAAAAGACACGGTGTTGCAAAACAAGCCATCCTTTCTCATTAAAATGTCAACATTTTGGCCTTCCATCCCAAACCAGGATGAAAATTTCACAATTAAAACAGCAAATAGCAAAGGCCCTATCTCCACTGTGAGCTCTGTCTGGCATGCATCCCTGCTACTGTGTTGTCTACCAGGCTTGTGCCCTTTCTCAGCTGAACTGACCCTCTGTAAAGTACTTGGAGATGCAGGGGATGTAAAATAGACTAATGCTCAGTTACCAGCATCAGTTTGGATTCGTCATCTTGATTCCTACCATGGCTTTCCCCTGGGAAAGTTTATTCGTAGGAGGAAGCCTCATCCATCAAGCCCTGGGGCATGAAATTCTTTTTGGGGTTGCTCCACTATGCATTAAATCAGTAAAGTGTGGAGGACAGAGAGAAAAATTTGGTGGCCTACACAAGTATCTGGTGATGTCTAGAAATGCCTCAGCTGAGATGTCACCAGGGCAATGTCTACGAGTGTGTGGGAAACCACATCCCACGGCCAAGCTGTAACACAGACAAGAGTCAATGATCACACTGGTGCTGGGAAAAGAATCATAGAATCAAAGAAACATAGAATCATTTTGGTTGGAAAAGACCCTCAAGATCGAGTCCAGCCATTAACTCAACCCTGACACTACCCCATGTCCCTGAGAACCTCATCTCTGTGTCTGTTCAACCCCTCCAGGCATGGTGACTCCACCACTGCCGTGGGCAGCCTGTTCCAATGCTCCTGAAGGAGATCCCATCTCTAGGAAGATGTACTCACCATCCCATCTCCACATTTCGTCCCAGTCATCACCAGCCCAGGGTCAGACAGGTCTTCTTCATCATCCTTCGCTGTGTACATGTAGGTGCCCCGGCACTTCACCTCCCGCCCGTTGAAACGGATGGTGGTGTCGATGGAGACGGTGTTGGTCCCCTGGGGCTTCTTAGCTGAGCTCTGGCACTGGATCTTCCCACACATCGCATCCCTGGGAGCAGGACACAGCCGAGGTGAGGGCAGGAGATGTGGGTACCAGCCACCTCACCCTCCCTGCCCCTTCACCCCCTGCCCGCAGGGTCGCCTCCCTCTGAATTTATGGCCGCAGGAGACCATGATGGGAGAGGCCCAGCAGGGTCATAGAATCACAGAATCATGGAACCATTTCGGTTGGAGGAGACCCTCAAGATCATTGAGTCCAAACATAACCTAACTCTAGCACTACCCCATGTCCCTGAGAACCTCATCTCCGCGTCCGTCCAACCCCTCCAGGGATGGTGACTCCACCACTGCCCTGGGCAGCCTGTTCCAATGCCCAACAGCCCTTTCCAAGAAGAATTTTCTCCTAATATCCAATCTACACCTCCCCTGGTGTAACTTGAGGCTGTTTCCTCTCATCCCCTGGTCAGAAAGGGCCTTAGATAAATCACGGACAGCACAGAGAAATGCTGGAGGGAACAGGCAGGGTTGTCTCTCTAACATCCCCAGTTTAACTGGGAACACTGGAGAGCACACTCTCCCTAAATAGCATCTCATGCTGATGCTGTCTCTGATTTTCCCTCCATGCTGGGCTGGGAGGTGGTGCATGGTGGGACAACCTCCCAGCACTGATGGGGACTGAGCCCAGGAAGGACCTGGTGGTTTGCTCAGGTCCAAAACAGAGCTGTCCCAAGCGGTGATGCCAGGAGGGTGGGCAGCAGAGGGCTGCGGGTGCAGGAGGAGGAGATGAGGCACCCATGGGTGCCAGCGCTGCACCCACCTCTTGTCGCATTTCACGTAGCGCCCTTGGCTGTCTTTGCCGCAGTTGCCATAGGTGTTGCCAGCCATGTTCACATCCTGGAAACAGGCGTCGGGGGCTGGCCAGGCACCTGCAGGGAGGGAGGAAAGGTCCTATATGAGATGGGAAATCATAAAATCATAGAATCACAGAATACAATGTTGGAAAGAACCATGAGGATCATCTGGTCCAACCTTTCTTGGCAAAAGTTCAGTCTAGATAAGCTGGCCCAGCACCCTGTCCAACTGAATCTAAAACATGTCCAATCTTGGGGAATCCACCACTTCCCTGGGGAGATTATTCCAATGGCTGATTGTTCTCATCGTGTTCCAGCCTTGGATCATTTCTGGGGCTCCTCTGGCCCCTCTCCAGCAGGTCCGTGTGTGTCCTGTGCTGAGGACCCAGAGCTGGACCAGCACTGCAGGGGGGTCTCACCAGAGCAGGGCAGAGGGGCAGAATCATGTAATGTATGGACTGTTTGTAATGTGTGGGCTGTATGTAATGTACGGGCTGTATGCAGTGTGGGGTCCATAGGCAGAGGGTAGATGGGCTGTGCAGAGCAGAGAACCAGACACCTATGGATGTGTGTGCAAAGCACCCCCAGACCTCCATGCCAGCCTCATGGATGCAAACCCCAACCCTGGATGGGGCCAGCAAGGACCATGGGGATGCAGAGACCCAACGTGGCTCCTGCTCTGGAAAGAGGTGACAAGGAGGCAAGGCTGGGGCTGGTGGGACTCACCAGGTCCCCAGAGCTGGACACATTGCTGGTGGTGGGTCATGCACATGCCGTTGTTGCAATAAGCCTCGCCGTAGGCGCAGGAGGAGCCGTCCAGCAGGTAGACGTTGGCCGGGCAGTAGGGTGAGGCACCCGTGCAGTATTCGGGGAGGTCGCAGGATCCCGCCGCTTCCCTGCAGATCGTCCCAGCCACCTTGAGCTGCCGCAGGAGGAGAGAGAAGCATCAGGACCAAGGGGCAGCGAAGGGGCTAAGATAGGAGTGACGCTGCCTCCCAGCAGAGCTTGGGGCCATAAACCATCTATAATGTCCCCTGTGGAACTATATGGGGCTGCCAAGGTATAAATCCACATAGATAAAGATATCGATATAGATAAAGATATCTATAATGATATAAATATCTATATAGATATCTATAAAGATATCTATCTATATAGATATCTATCTATATAGATATATAGATATATAGATATATAAAGCTGGGCTCCAGCCACAAAGCAGCCAGTAAAGATTCCTCTGCAGACACAAGTTTATCAGTAACCATCTGGCGTCAGGGGGCCTTTGGCCATATGGACATGAAGCACACGAGTCCTGAGGGAATGCTGGGGATATGTATGTCCCTGCTCAGCCCATGGGCATGATGGGGGCACACTGGGGTCTTACCTTGCAGTTCTGACAGCAATCGCCATGGGCACACTGAGCTCCTGCCTTCAGCGTGCAGTTATGCGCGTTGCAGCATGGGTTGGTGCATTCCTGGGTGGGGAGAAGAAGGAGGAGACACCACCATGACCAGTGAGTCCATCCCTTCCCCTTTGCTGCCCCCAGCCCCTTTTCCACCCATCGCAGTAGTGCTTTTCTCATTTTGCTGATGGGGAAACTGAGGCAGGAGGAGGTTGAGGAAAACCTGAGCACTCTGGGGCAATGTCAAGAAGAAAACCAGGATGCTTTCCAGAGGTGGTAGGTGCTCCATCCCTGGAGATACCCCAGGCCAGGCTGGACAAGGCTCTGAGCAACCTGAGCTGGTGAAGATGTCCCTGCTCATGGCAGGGGTGGCACTGGGGGAGCTGGGAAGGTCCCTTCAACCCAAATTATTCTGTAATTCTGTGATCAGGTTAAATAGATTTAGGACGATGGGACCAGGAAAAACATTTGGGATGGAGACCCTGTGGTGACCAGCAAACACCTTTCCCTTGGAAATACCCCTCTATACATGGTCTACATCCTGCCACCCACCACCTGAGCTGAGCTGCAAAAGCCTCTGCAGGAAAGCGATGCAGCACCCAGCACCATACCTCCACCTCCCCACAGTCACAGTCTTCTCCTTCCTCCAGAAAGCCGTTGCCGCATTTCCGTCCCACCACCAGGTCCTTGGTGTCGGGCAGGTTGAAGAGACACATGCCACCTCCCTTCTGGAAGTAGTTCTCCAGCTGCCTCTTGCTGCAGGAGCTGAACACGCGAGGGAAGGGATGTCTGTGCAGGGGAGGGACGAGAATTGAGGTGATCGGGACATGGAGAAGGTGGAAAACCACAGTGAGAGCTGGGAAATAAGGACACGGGAAAACAGGCACAAAGCCTTCCAAGAGGAGAGGACACCATCATGCATTAAGATCACTAACATAAGATGGCCTCAAGTTGTGCCAGGGGAGGTTGAGGTTGGATGTGGGAACAATTTCTTCCCCAAAGGGCTGTGGGGCATTGGAACAGGCTGCCCAGGGCAGTGCTGGAGTCACCATCCCTGGAGGGCTGGACAGACGGACATGAGGTTCTCAGGGACATGGGCAGTGCGAGGGGTGGGGGAACGGTTGGACTCCATGAACTTGATGATCTCTTCCAACCAAAATGATTCTGTGAACCTCAAAGTTCACCCATGTCTGCAGGCTCTGCCAGCTCGATGCTGGTGTAGGTGTCACCTCTGTGCCTCAGTCCCCTGCACCTGGGACACCGCAGCCCCCCTGTCCCAACCGCAAGGCGGGTCTGCACATCTGCAGTGACTATCTGCCCAGGATGTGCGCTCAGGATGTGCCTGCTCTCACTGAGCCGCTGACGGGAAATACCCGTTTGGGGCTACGTAAATAACTCTGAGACCGAGATGGAGAAAAATCCTCTGAAAAATAAAAATGTGAAAGAAACACCAAAAACTGAATTAAATCATTCACAAGGCCTGAATAGCAGAAAAATAATTAAAACGACCATTCTACATTTTATCTCCTTTTTCTAACAGCCCAACTGGCCTTTCCCCTAAGGAGCCAGAGGGAAACGGTGATTTTCTAGAGGAGCTCTGAGCACGGCTCTTCTCTAATTTTGCACAAGCTCATGGGGTTTTTTTGGTGTGCAGTGCATAAAGGAGGAAGCAGAGAGTATGAGCTGCGCAGCGCTCTCCGCTTCAGACCTGGTTTCATTTCCTTCTATCGCTGAAAAAACAGATTTTCATTGCATATGAGGACATCTCAATTTCCGAGATGACACAGAGGGCTTTTTCTAAAAGTAATTTTGAAGTCTGGGGGAAATCTCTTGAGCTATAGGGAAAGCTCTAAGTCCACGTAAATTATGGGAGGGTGTGCAAATAAATATATCTATAAGCTGGTGTGTGAAGGTGCAAAGAGGGACAGGCTGAAGATCGTCAAAAATGTGTTTTCTGCCCATGTGGGGGGAAAATAATTCAGTAAAAGAAGGAAGAAATGTCACGGGAGATGTCAGCTTTGCCTGGGTGGGGTGAGCAGGGGCAGAGCTACAGCATCTGCTATTGCTTTGCACTGGTGGGTGGGGGCAGGATAGTTAATTAGTAGAAAGGCAGGATAATTAATTAGTGGGAGAACTAAACAAACAAGGGCACAACTGTCTCATCCTGGAAAATTGGTGATTTTGCCCAACACAATCCACCTAGGCAGAGATTAACCTTGTGGGGTTATGGAAAAACAGCATGAGGACACCCCAAAACCACAGTGTGGGGTTTGGCTGTTATTCATTAATTGGAAGAGCTGGTGGGTTCAAATAAGGGGAATAAACAGCCGCTTTACTGCAGTGCAGTAAAATTTGGGATGACTGTGTTTTGGGGAGTTGGAAAACCCCACAGGAGAAGGAATTTTGGAAAGTGGCACCAACCAGCTGAATTTCATACAGCCCTGGGATGAATGAAAGGGGGAAAAAAAACCCTGGAGGGATATTAGAGGGTTTAAAAGCCAATGGCTGCCTCTCCAGAGCATTCTGCACCCAGATTTAGTGGGGTTGGGGTGAGGGATGTGAGCTCACCCCCCCACAGCATGGCTGGGGACTGCGCACCCCTTGGCCCCTCTAGTCTTACAATAAAGAACAATTCCATTGTGCCGAGGTGTGGGTTAGCACAGGAAAATATTTTGGATTCCTGTAACGTGTCTAGCAGATAACGTGATAAGGACGCTGAGGGGAGACCTTCCGATCTCTGAACTGCCTGAAAGGAGCTTGGAGCCACGGGGGTCGGGCTCTGCTCCCCAGGAACAAGCGCCAGGAGCAGAGGAAACGGCCTCAAGTTGCACCAGGGGAGGTTGAGGTTGGATCTGGGAACAATTTCTTCCCCAAAGGGCTGTGGGGCATTGGAACAGGCTGCCCAGGGCAGTGCTGGAGTCACCATCCCTGGAGGGTTGGACAGACGGACATGAGGTTCTCAGGGACATGAGGCAGTGCCAGGGGTGGGTTATGGTTAGACTGAATGATCTTGAGGGGTTTTTCCAACCAAAATGATTCTCTGATTCTATGCAATGGGACACTGCGCCCATGGGAGACTTGCAGGATAGGACCCCTTCCCTGCTACCCAGCCCACCACATCCCATCCCATCCCATCCCATCCCCATCACCACTTACCCAGTGGCCGCTGCCATGACACAACCGCCTTGTTCTGGGGTGGCCTCCACACAGCAGCCAGTGCTGTCGTGGCTCATGCCAAAATTGTGGCCAATTTCATGAGCCATGGTGGCAGCTGCTCCGATGGGCTGCTCCGAGTGGTCCTGTGTAGGGATGGGGGATGTGTCAGCACAGCAGCTGGGAGCGATGGAGAGGGGTGATCCCACAGCAGGGAATGGGGCTGGGGTGATGGACGGACCACAACATCCCTGGGATGGCAACTGGATGCCATGGGAGGAACAGAGGGAGGAATGGCGGAGGATTCGGGGTAGAAGTGGGCTTTGGTCTCCTAAAAGTCCAATGTGGGACTGTTGGGAAGCTCTTATGCTGGAGACAACTGCTGAAAACCTGGAGCCTTGGAAGGTGCATCCCAGAAACCTCAGTACCCCTTACCACCACCCTACCCAGGCACCACAGGTTACCAGGGCCACCATCTCCCCATCAGGAGGAGAATAAGAGTTATCTGAGGTGGAGGTGACCCTACAAATCCAGAGAGTGCAAGCAGGGAATAAGCAGGGACTGTTCAATATGAGGGGCAGAAGCAACATAGGAGATCCCCATGCTGCTGCAAGCTGGGGGTGTACATGGGCTGGGAGACCTTTAAATCAGTCCTTACTCTCCTTGGTACTTGGCCAACATCAATGAGGGTGGTAAAACACTGGCCCAGGTTGGCCAGAGAGGTGGTGGCTGAACCATCCCTGGAGACATCCCAGGCCAGGCTGGACGGGGCTCTGAGCAACCTGAGCTGGTGAAGATGTCCCTGCTCATGGCAGGGGGGGCACTGGGGGAGCTGGGAAGGTCCCTTCAACACAAACTGTTCTATGATTCTATGATCTGAGAGGAGTAAGGGGTTACCAGCATCGCTATTCCCTCTCAGTCTGCATCCCAGGATCAACCCCAGAAGGTTGGTCCTCCCATCCCATGAAGAATGCCAGCAAGACAGGATGGTGTTGGGTTCTCCCAGCCTGGAAGGAACACCTGGGACCTCCCTGTGTCCCTCTTACCACGCTGACACCCCCGGAGTTATCCGCACTGCACATCCCCTCCAGCGGGGCCATGCCGATGGTTGTCCCCCTGAACGTCTTCCCTCTGCCCAGAAAGGAGAACAAGGTGACAATTAGCACCCCGGAGTGGTTTGGAGACCCCAGTCCAAGCTGGGACCTCTAGCCCCAATGTCCCCATATGCAAAGGGCAGCTCACGTCAGCAGCTGGGCATTGTCGTGCTTCTTGCGTGACCTCAGGGCCTTCTTCCACTGCAGGAAGGACCAGAGCGTGGCGTTGGCATCGCTGGTGACTGCACACTGGTCCCGCTCTGTCCACACCTCCAGGCCGATCAGGGCCACCTTGATATTCAGTGACCTGTAAAACTGCAGGGAGAGGACAGGGATGGAGGGGACAGGAGTGGCATATGCTGTACATCCTCCATCCCTGGCACCGCGTTGCAGCTGACAGGTCTCCATGCTTTCCTTCCAGCTGAGTGACCCAGGGACACACTTGTCCCAAATCCATTGGCAAGTATGAGCTCTACAGGCACAGATGTGGGCACAGGAGCCAGTCGGAGTGGCACAATGCCATCCATCAGCTGACAATACCTAAACAAGTCCCTCTTTGTTTGAAGGATACCAGCATGATCCCCACAACCATCTAATTCCTAGCCCTAGTGACATGGGGACAGTCCCTGAGGGCCACCACCAGGCTGGCCCAGAGCTCAGGTGCTTTCACAGGCACTGGGAACGATGGAGATGGTCAAAGGGACCTGCAGGTCCCTCTCATCAGCAGTTACCTTGTCCACGTAGTTTGCGATCTCCACAATGCGCTGCTTGGTGTGGCCCAGGTTGAGGTGCTGGTTCCTGTACTGCAGAGAGATGGGGATGGGGAAGAGTCAGCAGAGAAAAGCAGGGAGGAAGACACAGAGGAGTCCTGGCTTTCAGCAAAGGACCAGGTTTCTGCTGCCCCCAGCACTCACCAGTGTGTGATCGGCAACAATGAAGAGCTCCATGTACTTCATGGTCCTCCAGGCATCTCTCTTCGCCTGCAAGACAGACAGAGAGCAAGGTTTGGAGGAGCAAAGGATTAAACAGTGCATGGCTCTGGGAATCTGAGGCTTGCCAGACACCACGGAGCTGCTCAGGAAGAAGAGCTGAGAGGGGAAACTGAGGCATGAGGCGACAAGGAAAGTTTCATAGACTCATAGAATAGTTTGGGTTGGAAGGGACCTTCGAAGCTCATCCAGTCCCACCATGAGCAGGGACATCTTCACCAGTTCAGGTTGCTCACAGCCCCGTCCAGCCTGGCCTTGATTAAAATTTGACTGGCTACAGTGTGATGCCCAATGTCACCTCACATCATGTCCCACACGGCTTGATGCAGCACCAGTACCCAACCCATACATATTCCCTTTGAGGTCTCCTGCCCAGATTCAAACCAGATCAGCTGCTCACACAGACACCTCACAACCCATCTGCTTGGGCAACCCCAACCAGGATCACAAAACTGTTCCCCCACCCCTGTCCCTGCCCCATGTCCTGAGAACCTCATGTCTGTCTGCCCAACCCTCCAGGGATGGTGACTCCAGCACTGCCCTGGGCAGCCTGTTCCAATGCCCCACAGCCCTTTGGGGAAGAAACTGTTCTCAAGATTCAACCTCAACCTCCCCTCAACCTCAACCTCCCCACACACTGCAGGGATGTATTAGGGACACAGACAATTCCTCTGCCCCTCCATGAGTGAAGGAACCCCACGCTGGACTTACTCGGTGATTAACTGGCTGGAAGAGCTGAGCGATGTCAGCGATGGTGCTCCCCAAATCATCGCCGTGGCCGCAGGTCCCACCTTGGATGGGCAAGTGCTCTGCTCGGTGGATGACATGGTGGTGGCCCGGCTCGGCGGTCCTCAGGGGTTTCAGGTAGTAGCTGGAGTTGTTGCTCAGCACTATCAGACCCCTGGAAATGGAGAACAGCCCCCGATGGCTCCTGTGGTGTTTTCACTTCACACTCGCAGCCCCTGCTGAGACCCCGCAAACTCACTGCACCTCAGCTTGGCCCACACTTGGGGAGGGAAGGGGACAGACAAGAGGTGGGTGTCTCTGTCCATCCTTGGCATTAAAACCCCTGTGCTGGTCAGACCACGCAAATGCGGGACAGCAGCTGGTGGTTGCAACAAGACAAAGCTCATTTCTGGGGCACCCGCTGTGGGGTGCAGGGTCTTGTTTTCCCCAGAGACAAATTTTCCTGAAAGCAGCTCGTGCTGCCAGAAAAATGTCCTCTCCCCACCCTCAGGCTCGGGTGAAGGCTGGGAGAATTACAGAAGGGTTTGGGTGGAAGGGACCTTCCCAGCTCCCCCAGTGCCACCCCTGCCATGACAGGGACATCTTCACCAGCTCAGGTTGCTCAGAGCCCCGTCCAGCCTGGCCTGGGATGTCTCCAGGGATGGTTCATCCACCACCTCTCTGCCCAACCTGGGCCAGGCTCTCACCACCCTCAGGGCCAACAATTTCTTCCTCATGTCAAGCCTGAATCTCTCTCCTTTATCTTAAAACCATCACACCTTGTCCTATCCCAACAGACCCTGCTGAAAAGTCTGTCCCCATTGGGGAGCAATGGAAAATCAGCCCCACGCAGCACCCAGAGCTGGGCTTGCAGGACCATTGGGGCTGCTCTGGGGGTTCCCTGCAGAGAAGAAGGGGGCAGCTGGATCCACCTCCCCATCACCAGCCCCACAAGTTCCCCCACCCCACACTTCTCCGTACCGTATTCCCGAGCAGGTGCTGAGGACAACCCAGGAGCCACCGTAACCCTGGACGTGCCCATGGTAGTAACAGTGGTCCTGGGAGAGAGGCAATGGAGATCTGTTAGAAACCACCTCAGAAGGCTGGGCAGCAACAAAACCCACATTCTCATCCCCAAAAAAACACACCCATTTTGCATTTCTCAGCCATTTCTCCACAGCAAGAGAGGCTGCCGGCTCCAGCGGTTCAGCCCAGGACACAGACAGCCCCACGCCGAGCTCGGTGCTTTGGAAGGGTGACAAATAACCGGTGGAGGGACATCGGGGAGAGCGAGAGCTGCTGGAGCCCGGCGCTGCCTGTGTTTATCTCCCGAGGTGCTGTATCGCGGCCAAGAGATACAGGAGCCACGTGCTGCTGCATTCCTGCCGCGACAGGCGCCGGGGATGCCGCCAGCCAAAGCACCGCGCCGTGTCCTGGTGGGGAGGTGGCTTCATCCCAAATACCAAGGCACCCCGAAAGATGGAGATAAGCTACAGCAAACCCTCAGCACCCACCGTGTGGTTGGGGGTCACCGTCACAGGCTGCCCATCCGCAGCGTAGTGCGTCTCGGTGTAACCTGGGGCCAGCAGCCTGTGGAGAGAAGAGGGGAAATGGAAGAGGACACTTGAGCTGTTCTGGGTGTCACAGTACAGGGACAGCGCTGGTGAGGCCAAACCTCAAATCCTGGGGGCAGTTTTGGGCCCCTCACGCCAAGAAAGGCCTTGAGGTGCTGGAGCGAGTTGAGAGAAGGGAACGGAGGTGGTGAGGGGCTGGAGCACAAGTGTGATGGGAGCGGCTGAGGGACCTGGGGGGTTCAGCTGGAGAACAGGAGCTGAGGGGAGACCTTGTGATCTCTGAACTGCCTGAAAGGAGCTTGGAGCCAGGGGGGTCGGGCTCTGCTCCCCAGGAACAAGCGCCAGGAGCAGAGGAAACGGCCTCAAGTTGCGCCAGGGGAGGTTGAGGTTGGATGTGGGAACAATTTCTTCCCCAAAGGGCTGTGGGGCATTGGAACAGGCTGCCCAGGGCAGTGCTGGAGTCACCATCCCTGGAGGGTGGACAGACAGAGATGAGGTTCTCAGGGACATGGGTCAGTGCTAGGAGTGGGGAAACGGTTGGACTTGATGATCCTGAGGGTCTTTTCCAACCAAAATGGTTCTGTGATTCTAAGGTCCTCCTGGTCTGGGACAGGGCATCTGCACAGGGCAGCACCCAGCCCTGGGATCACGCCCCCCTTGTCACCACTGAGGACAAGGAACTGTGCAGGGTGACATCATCTCCCTAGGGACCGAACCCTGCCATGGGACTACTGAAGTCCCCTGGGAGAAACATCTTGCTGGGAGAAGGGGTCAACCCCACGCTTGGGGTCCAGTTGGGAACACAGGAGATTTGGAGTCTCCGACACAGCCATCCCCTCTGGCCCTGGGCATGTCACTTTGCCTTACCCATGCCACAGCAAGCGTGATGCTCCCAATTCAAGACCCTAGCATCAGGGCAGGGGATCCCCCAAAATCAGAGCTGGTCATAGGAAAGCTCAGGCTGATTTTAGCAAAGCCTGCACCTCCCTTCACCCCCTGCCTTGACTTCACCCAATGTGCCTCAGTTTCCCCCCAGCTGCCAACTATGTCCCCAAAAGCCAGTCCTGGAGCCACTTGTGATGCAGCCTTGTCAAATGCATGAGGCTGTGGGTCCCGGAGAGCAGACATGGGGGATTTAGATTGAAACAACCCCACGTGTGGCGGAAGAGAAAAGAAGGGGATGAGGGTTTTCCATGCTTACAAAGGCTGTGTGATCCTGCCCAGATGCCAGGGTGATGGGCACCGCACCACGAGCTGCTGGTCTCTGTGGGGACAGCAGGTCCCGCAACGGACAGTGTGCACACAGGCGTCTCGGTCACCCGAAAAATGACAAAGCAGGGCCGGGTTTACCACGGCAGACAGTTTGGTCCTTGATTTGTGGGGTTTGGCCCGGACCCAGGGGTTTTATTTTGCAGCAGAAAATAAACCAAGCAGTAGGTCCCAGAATAGTCCTCCCGCCTCTGGGTTTCTATTTTGCAACCGGTTCAGCCTCAAAAATGTGGCTGTGGGCACATTCCCGGCTTCCCAGCCCGATTGTGAGTGGGCGCATGGCACCAGTAACTCCAGTAGCACTGGAGAAAGGAGACAGGAGCTCAGTCTGGGTCCTGGAAAAGGGACCCATGGGCAGCCTGGTGAGATGAGTACCTGGCAAGTGTGGGGACACATGGGTGGTGGGATGGGGACAAGGATAGGGACAGGGATGGGTCAGCTGAGAAGAGCAAAGAAGCAAAAGCCTCCATGCCATGGCTGGGAATGAGGGAACTAAGAATCATGGAATCACAGAAGGGTTTGGGTTGGAGGGACCTTCCCAGCTCCCCCAGTGCCACCCCTGCCATGAGCAGGGACATCTTCACCAGCTCAGGTTGCTCAGAGCCCCGTCCAGCCTGGCCTGGGATGTCTCCAGGGATGGTTCAGCCACCACCTCTCTGCCCAACCTGAGCCAGGCTCTCACTACCCAAGAAGGAAGGTTGAGTCAGTCTCCCAACCAGGGGCACAGCAAGTCCCAGCACAGCTCAGAGCCCCAGGATGTCCTCTCCAGGGCAGGCCAAGGACCAGGAGCCTCAGGGAAGGGAAGACAGGGAGATGTGGCTTCTCTTCCTGCGCAAGAGAAGACCTTGCTGGAAAACAAGTTACACCAGAGGAGGTTTAGATGGGACCTTGGAAACAATTTCTTCCCCAAAGGGCTGTGGGGCATTGCAACAGGCTGCCCAGGGCAGTGCTGGAGTCACCATCCCTGGAGGGTTGGACAGATGGACATGAGGTTCTCAGGGACATGGGGCAATGCCAGGGTTGGGATAACAGTTGGACTCAATGATTTTGAGGGTCTTTTCCGACCAAAATGATTCTATGACAAGACATGTAAACACCAGCAGGCCTAGTGCACCAGTTAGAACCAAGACTAAGCTTTGCACGTGAGCTTTCAACCCCTACTGCCCACAGTCACAAAACACAACGTGCACAGAACCCCCAGCTCTCCATCCCACACACCAAAAGCAGCTCTGTGGGTCATTGGGACCTGCTGCCTGTTCGAGGGACACCATGGTGGCTGCTTTTGTACCCGAACAGCAGCAAGAAGAGGGTTCTGCCAGCCACAAGCCTCCAAAGAGCTGCTGGTGAGAAGCAGAAGTGGCAGGAGAAGCCTGTCCTGCAGAGATCAGCTCCCTGCCCTGCTCCACCACGGGCACCAAGAGGGACCTGAAGCCAAAAACGGACAAATCCCACAAGGTCTTGGGGAGAGGGACTCTGAGAGCAGGAGATGGAGATGGTTCCTGTCCCTGCTCCAGCCCCAGCACGACGGGATGCCAGGCTGGGTGAGTGTCACAGGGGACAGATGCTGCTGGCACCTACATCCCAGCCAAACCAAAGGAGAAGCCCAGAAAGGGTCAAGCGAGGCTACATGGCAATGTCACCCAGAAAAGGTGCCCATAGAATCATAGAATGTCGTGAGTGTGAAGGGACCCACGAGGATCATGGAGTTCAACTGCTGTCCCTGCACAGGACACCCCACAGGTCACACCGTGTGTCTGAGGACGTTGCCCAGTCTCTTCTTGAACACTGTCAGGTTGGGGCCCTGACACCTCCCTGGGAGCCTGTTCAGTGTCCAGCACCTCTGGGTGAAGAACCTTTTCCTAATATCCAACCTAAACCTCCCCAAGACCAGTCCAGCAGAACAGCAGCTGAGGTTTCCAAATCCCTGCCAGCAGCCAGCATTGCCCACCAGAAGACACCATAAAGACCTTGCAAGATGAGCCCTACAGTGGGGTGGCAGCCCAAGAGCCCTCGTCCTGCTGACCTGGCACATCTCCATTCCCGTAACACCCCATACCACCTCCACCCATGCTGGGTCCTGCACCGTGGAATCGAGCCAAGGCTGGTTCTTGCACAACAAGGGTGTGGGCAGTGGAAAAAGGAACATTTTAGCCCAAACTGCCAGCAGGAAGCCACAGTGGGCTGTCCCTTCCCTTGCGGGCAGGAGAGCCAGGACAGAGTGGCCAGGATGCTCCTGCTTCAGGTGGGACCACGCCAGGGACACCCAACGCCCCTTCCCCGACCCAACACTTACTGATTCCTCTCCAGCACCAGGACGAGCTCCTTGCCCTCAGCCACCACGGCCACCTTTGCCCGGGTTGGTGCCGGCACCTGCGGAGGAAGCAGAGGAGGGATGGGGTTAGAGATGACATGGCCAGATGGGTGTCTGTCCATCCTGCTGCCTGCTTGTATTGTTGTAGGACCTACTGCTCTGTTGGAAACACAGAGGGCAGCAGGTGCAATGGATTTTGAGCATCATAGAAACACAGAATAGTTTGGAAGGGACCTTCCCAGCTCCTCCAGTGCCCCCCCTGCCATGACAGGGACATCTTCACCAGCTCAGGTTGCTCAGAGCCCCGTCCAGCCTGGCCTGGGATGTCTCCAGGGATGGTTCATCCACCACCTCACTGCTCTAACCTGGGCCAGGCTCTCCCCACCCTCATTATCCCTGTTTGGGAAAGCGGGAGCTGCTTTTCCAACTGCAAAAATGCCACAGGAATTGGGACATCACACATACCCCAGGGCAGGGACAGGCATGAGTGAGGACAAGGGGCCAGGAGGTCCCTGAGCATCCCCAGCCACTCTGCAGGGGACATCCCACACCAACCCACACCACCTCTCACCTCCCAGAAACTCAGCCCATTCAAGCTGGTAAAGGATCCAGGGGCACCCTGTGCTGTCCCCACCAGACACCATCTCCTCCCGCTCTCTGCAACTGCCTGAAAGGAGCTTGGAGCCAGGGGGGTCGGGCTCTGCTCCCCAGGAACAAGCGCCAGTAGCAGAGGAAACGGCCTCAAGTTGCCCAGGGGAGGTTGAGGTTGGATCTGGGAACAATTTCTTCCCCAAAGGGCTGTGGGGCATTGGAACAGGCTGCCCAGGGCAGTGCTGGAGTCACCATCCCTGGAGGGTTGGACAGACGGACATGAGGTCCTCAGGACATGGGGCAGTGCCAGGGGTGGGTTATGGTTGGACTCCATGATCTTGAGGAGCTTTTCCAACCAAAATGATTCCATGACTCCATCCCATGGCCCATCCTAAGCCAAATCCTGCACAGGCTGGTCCCGGGGTGGGTCGGCACCTGTGTGCACCCCCGCAGGGGACGGAAATAAGCAGCAACCACCCAGGCACCAGATAACTGCACCGTAAAAATACAATGAAACAGCAAGAGGAAGCGATTGACTCAGCTTCCCCAGGATGCCGGTGGTTTTACTCACTCCCTCACTTTGTAGGGCGTTCAATGGGAACCCTCCGCAGGATCCACACCAGCACGGCCTGTCTGCACATGACAGGATGGGCTGGAGCCCAAAATCCTGCCCTCCTCCGATGTCCCCACGTCCCTTCTGCAGCTCCGCGGATGCTAAAAGCATCACCCTGTCTCTGTTTATGGCCCAGCCGGTGGGGTTGGCTCCGTCTCCCTCGCTTGGTCCCTCCCCATCCCTTATGGATGCCGGGAGCCCGGCAGGTTGCCAGCCCTCAGAATCAGCACCTTAGCCACGACCTGGTGGGGTTTTTCCCAGCTCTGGAGGGAAGGGGGAGAGGAAGGAGCCGTCCCCGCAAGGCTCTGGATGCTCTGAGCATCACGGGGTTTTGTAGTCGGTCACCAGGAATGCAGCGGGGAGGGGGTGATGATGGGTGAGTCACGGCTTGGGCTAAAACAGAACCATAGAATCATTTGCTTGGAAAAGACCCTCAAGATCATGGAGTCCAACTATTCCCCCACCCCAGCACTACCCCATGTCCTGAGAACCTCATGTCCGTCTGTCCAACCCTCCAGGGATGGTGACTCCAGCACTGCCCTGGGCAGCCTGTTCCAATGCCCCACAGCCCTTTGGGGAAGAAATTGTTCCCCAGATCCAAAAAAGAGCCTAAATCCTGCTGTCTCCTCTCATCCCTACAGAGATGGCCAGCAAGGCTTTGCTCCTCAGTCCCACCCCCATGCCCTGGGCACTGGGGACACTGCAGGGACCTCCAGCCCACAGCCCCAGGGCCACCCTCCTGTGAACTGTCATATTTTTAAGTGACAGCATCAGGGGACAAAGCATTTTGCAGTGCAGGCCAGCTGCTGCACCCAAGAGATGGGTTCGTGCTCACAGAATGGGGGTCCCTGCAGGTCCACCCCAAAATTGAGCCCCGGGGATGAAAGCACCCGGTTAAGCTGCTCAAACTGGCCATGGTGGGGATGTTTCTGACCCCAAGGAGACCCGTGGGTCTGAGCCCTCTTGGCCCTGTTTCCCGCGGGTGGCAGCGTGGGGACGCGGTGACGGAGTCGGGCTGGCGGAGCCGCCCCCCCTCCCTCCTCCAGCACCATCTTCCCAGCTCCAAAAAAGGAGACCAGACACAGTGTTTAAAAAATAAATAAATAAAATAAAATCACAGCAAAGCAAACTGAGCGCAGAGCTCTGCCGCTTCCCAGAGAGCCCCTTGGTCACGGTCACGGTCACGGGCCCGGGCGATGCGGGGAGGGGGATGCTGGGGCACAGGGCTCCCGTCTAGCGCTGGTGGGAACGGGCTGTATTTTTAGAACATGATCTTATACAAACATCACTCCCTGGCCAAACATGGGCTGTAGGTTTTTCCTGCTGTTTCCCTTCTTTCCCCCCGCACCATCCCCTTTTTTCAAGCCCGTTTCTCCCCATCTCTGATCTTCCCGATGCCCTCTCCCCACAGCCCATCTCTTCCTCCTCCTCCTCCCCAAATCCCTGCCGACTCCTTCCCGGTTTTGAATTCCCCAGCAATTACTCCTCGCCTTGACTTAGGGGCCTTTACTGGCAAAATGCTCTTTCCCAGCTGCCGTCTTAAAGGGACACGTGTGTGTGCAGAATAATCCCGGGATTTGCTGCTCCCCGTGCACAAACCGTCGCATCTCTCAGGCTGGAAAATAAACCACTGCTAATGGGATCTGTGTCTGACCCCTGGGAGATGATGCACCGCAAGCTGTCCCTTCCCCGTGCCTCAGTTTCCCCTCAGAGCACACGGCAAGGCCGCGGGGAGCAGGGGATTGATCCCAGTTTCAGCTGGGATGGGCTGAAACCAGATCAGCCCCTGGAGAAATAAATAGCAGTAAAAAGGGGGAGAAGAAGGATGCGAGCATCACTCGTGCCTGGCAGGAGCCAAATAACCCAACTCTAAGGCTGGGAAAGGTTATTGTGTTAATTAAACACTGATTATTTTGCCTTAAGCCTAACTGGCAGGCGGTTGGGTCCCCAGGAGATGCTGGCCAAGATGTGCAGTAGGAACAAGCAGGGATCAGCATCTTCTTGGGCTCCAGCAGCATCCCAAACTCCAGCATCATCCCAAGCTCCAGTATCATCCCAAGCTCCAGCATCATCTTGGACTCCAGTATCATTCCAAGCTCGAGGATCGTCTTGGACCCCAGCATCATTCCGGGCTCCAGTATCATCCCAAACTCCAGCATCTTCTTGGACTCCAGCATCATCCCAGGCTGCAGCAGCATCCCAAGGCATCTTCCAAGGCTCCAGCATCCTCCTGGGCTACAGGACCTTCCTGGGCTCCAGCATCTTCCTCCTCCATCCAAACACCACCTGCTCCTTTGTCCCGCAGGCACCAAAAGGATGCTCCGGTCCCCATCAGCCCTGGCTGGATGTGGAGCTGGTGGCCCCTCTCCAGGACATCCCAGCAAAGTCAGTCCCACCAGAGGCTGAGCTGGGACAGGCAAAAAGCAACTGGAATGAATCTGCCTTGGCCAGGACCCAGCCCACGAGCAGCCCAGAAGACCCGCTAGGCCAAGCTCAACTCCATCTTTCTTTTTCAATCCACGGAGAAGCTGAGGCCAAGACGTTTGCGCCGCTCTTCAAGAGGAAAGACGATCTTTGTTTCCCCACAGCTCCTGAGCATCCTTCTCACCCAGGGTCTCTCCTCCATCCTTGCTGGAAAGCTCCAGGTCACCTTGCCCAGGAGTGCACTCAGAGAGTGCTGAGCTCCTTGGGAAATCACTAGTTAAGCCAAAATCCAAAAGCCATGTTCAAATCACAGCCCGGCCATCTGCTTGGCCAGGTCCCACAAGCCCTGATTTCCTAAGTAAATGCATGCGAGCCTGGATGTGATGCGGAAGACGGGGCTCGGAGTCACCAGGAGATGCTCCGTAGAGGATTCGGTGATGGGTTTTGCAGCTGGAGCATCATGGTTGAGCCAGGTCCTCCCCAGGCAGCTGGATCCCAGCAGCACAGTCAGGATTTGAAGAGCACAGCTTGGGGAATGCATCACCTCATCCGAAATGGTTGGACTCAATGATCTTGAGGGTCTCTTCCAACCAAAATGATTCTGTGATAGTATGATTCTAAGTGCACACCGGGATTGGGATCCAAGACCTCAAGCACAAGGCTCCTGCTGGAAAAGCAGCTCCAGAGGAATCGAAGGAAACCAGGATTTTGGCTGATTTGAAGCAAACTTGGCACAGGGATCACATCAGGGTTTGCTCTGTCCTGCCACAGGTTGCCAAGGGTTTCATTGCAGGAAACAGATTGCAGGAGCAGGTCCTCAACACCTGCAGCCCATCCCAGATCACAGGCGGTTCTTCTCCTCTCTTCCTCCTCAGGAGCAAGGCTGTGACCCCACACGTGTGTGATGCTCCCCAAGGAAAGGTCAGAGAATCACAGAAGGGCTTGGGTTGAAGGGACCTTCCCAGCTCCCCCAGTGCCCCCCCTGCCATGAGAAGGGACATCTTCACCAGCTCAGGTTGCTCAGAGCCCCGTCCAGCCTGGCCTGGGATGTCTCCAGGGATGGTTCATCCACCACCTCTCTGGCCAACCTGGGCCAGGCTCTCACCACCCTCAGGGACAACAATTTCTTCCTCATATCTAATCTAAATCTCTCCTCTTGCAGTTAGAAACCATTGCAGTGAAAAAACACACTTGGGGGAAAAAGGAATTAAGAAGGGCAAGAAATGAGGCTGGGAACAGCACAGGCAGCAGAACAGGCTGGATGGGTCCCCAAGGTGGGGAGAGGCAACTCCTGTGCCTCGGGGCTGGACACTGATGGGACACCTGGGCCGTGATGCTGGGGACACCTCCATCTCCATCTCTGAAGGGCTGGAAAAGCCCACGGTCAGCTCTGGCAGCCTTGGGGATGAAGCAGGAGGAGGAGGATGGTGGCAGCAGCAGCAGGATCCCACCCCAAGGCAGCAGCGACCAGGGAGCTGTTTGCAATCCAGGTCCCCACGACCTCCTCCCCGGCCTCTCCGAAATCACTTCCATGTGTGCCGGGAGCTGTGGAGCCCGCGGGGAGTTCAGCCTCAAACAATAGGAGAGAGGAGGGTGTAGATGGGGGAGGAAAGGTCCAGCTCCCCCCAGCGCCATGGCAGCCCGCACACGATGGGACCGCAGGGCCACCACCAACCTCTTCCCACCGGCCTGACCTCACTCCTCTGGGATGAGGGACAGGAGATGGGGTGATGTCCCCCGGGACCGTGGTGTGGGCCACCCCACAGCATCCTGCCCATGGGGGAGGGATGAAGGAGCTTCTAGGGGTCACCATGCTTGAACCCATCATCATTTCACCCACTGGGATGCTGTCTCCTTGCAGCCTCCCTCCCCAAAAGCCGACAGTGCCCGGACAACCAGAGCAGATCTATTTCCAGGATCTTTGCTGGAGGGCAGGAGGAGACGGCACGGGATAAATTTATCCAAAAATAAAAACACATTCAGCAATAGCAGGGCAAATAGGGACAGTTTGGGGCTCTGTCTGCAAAACAGGAGCCCACTCACCCCCACTCCATCCTTTGGTTGCCACCGTCCTTTCCCAAAAAGCTTCTCCGCTCCTGACCGTGACCCCCCTGCCTCTCCCCACCTTCCCCCCGCTACCAGGAACAGGAGCCTCCTTGTTTCGGGCTGGCTGGGGCCAGCGGAGGCGAAGCAGATGCCAGGAAACACGCCAGGACCAGCCCAGCCACCCTGTCCCCAGCTGGTGGCCACCCCAGCCCCTGGGTCCCCAGTGACCCCCCCAAGCCCCCTGCACTCACCCAGAAGAATTCTGAGCAGGGGGGGTGTAAGCAGGAGTATAAATAAACCTCCCACTGCCACGTGTTCCCCGTCTCGAGTGCCCTCCAGCCTAAATTTAGACCAACCCGGTGCTGCTAGGAAGGGAGGGGACGTTTCTGCAGGGTGACCACAGCGTCCCTAGCACCATAGGCTATTTCAGCTACTGGAGACACACGATTCCCAGCAGCTGGAGGATGGAGCGACGCTCCCGATTCCCCCAGGAAAAGGCATCGTCCAGACTCTCAGAGAAGACACAGAATCACAAAGCTCCTCTCTGCTTCACTACTGGGAATAGGGGCTGATTTCGCCCTCGGTATCTCCTGCCTGGAACAAGGACACCTCACTTGGAGGCATCTCAGGTGGCTTCACTGAATTGTAGAATCACAGAATGGTTTGGGTTGGAGGGACCTTCCCAGCTCCCCCAGTGCCACCCCTGCCATGAGCAGGGACATCTTCACCAGCTCAGGTTGCTCAGAGCCCCGTCCAGCCTGGCCTGGGATGTCTCCAGGGATGGTTCATCCACCACCTCTCTGGCCAACCTGGGCCAGGCTCTCACCACCCTCAGGGCAACAATTCCTTCCTCAAGTCCAGCCTGAATCTCCCCTCTTCTTAGCTCCATTCTCAGCCAAGGAGATGCCACCAGAGAAGATGACTTCTCAGCACTTAGTTCTTCTCCACCCCAAAGCACAATGGTTTCCTGCAACCACCCATATCAGTGCTTGGTGTGCTGGGAAGCGATTTGATCCACCATGAAGGAGACCACAGCCCTGGGGACCCTCCCAGCTGTTGGGTACAAGGACCAGCTGCTGCGGCCGATGGGCAGCTGTGGAGCCCATTGACCCCAGAGCTGGGCAAGGGGCCAAAGGCAGGGGAGAGTCACCACAAGCACCTCCTGACATGGATTTGGAGACAGTGGGGGTGGTGAGGAGGGTGAGAGAGGCCAGCAGAGCAGCCCTGGGAAGAGATGTCCTCTCTGCCCATCTCCCCTGCAGTCTTCCCCAGGACACCGCTCCTAAATCCTGCGGCATTTTCCCGTTACCAGATACTGTTGTTCTGTCTGTCCTGGCAAAACCATCAGTCTGATGAGTTAGCTCCATCTCCTCTCTCCAAACTGCCCAGCTCCTTTCTGCTCACCCTGTGCCTCCTGGCCACCCTACCTACTGCCCAACACTCAGGACCACACTTAATTCATAGAAAAACAGAACCATTTTGGCTGGAAGAGATGCCCAAGATCATTGATTCCAACCATAAACCCAACACCATCACTAAACCGTGTCTCTAAGAACCTCATCTATGCATCTGTTAAACCTCTCCAGGGATGGTGGCTCCACCACTTCCCTGGACAGACCATTCCAACACCTGACAACCAGGAAGAAATCTCTCCCAACATCCAAGCTAAACCATCCCTGGCGCAACTCAAGGCCATTAATTAACTCGCTGTTGAACCTTCTCCTCTCCCTGATCATCAGCTAAAGAAGATGATGGGTCCTGCAAACTCAACATCTCCACCCAAGTCCCACCATGCAGACCCCTGGGTGAAGGACCCAGCACTGTCTCCACCTTCACCTTTTCATCCAGGCTGACAGCTCGTCTGGTTCGTCCCCCGAGGAGCCAGTGAGGGGTGACACGTTCTCCGTGGGACAGCGGACCTGGAAAAGGGAAGACCTGATGAGCACCAGGACGGACCATGCAAATCCCTGAGAGAAGCGGCTTCTCTGCAGCCACATCAAGAGAGAAATGGGGGGAGGACACAGAGCTGGGGGCTCTGCCCAACATCCAGGGCCACCCCAGCCACCAACCAGCCAAGGAAAACCCCACCGAGCATCCCCATGGTTTCTTTTTATCCCCTTTTTTCCAGCTTTATACTTTTACACCATCAATCCTCCTCATTTACAGGATGGGGTGAATGATGCAGTTTGATCTCCCAGAAATCAAACCATTATCTTTCCAGCCAGAACTCGGCTGGAGCAGGAGCAGAGGAGCTAAAATAACCACAGCATGTTACGGGTTTCTCTGAGCCCCCCCAGCTCCCCAGGGCAGAGCAGCACAAGCAATTAATTCCTTGGCTCCATTAGACACAGGCAGACTTTCTAAGATATTTTCTTCCCTAAACAATGTGTCTGTATTTGATTGTGGCAGCCAGCGATGATTTAAGCCTGGACAACAAACCAATCTGAAGATGCTGCGGAGAGAGGATGAGCAAAAACATCGAGGGCTGGACCGCTTCGCCAAGCCAAATGTTGTCAGAGAAAGCTCAGACCCAGTAACCTCACCCAGCTAATGATAAAGTTATTTACTAAGGGAGTGGAATAACAGGGCTTCACAATTTTATATGCTTGTTTTGGTTCCTCGTGCCATGATCTGGGGGGATTTGGCTTGAGGAATGAGGAGGTTATTGGAAAGAAGAAAGAAAATTAAAATAAAACAAAAGAGTTATGGGTTGGGAATTGCAGATTAAGTTACCCAGCCCGGCCACGTCTGTCCCACCAGGCCCCAATCGCCGCTATCGCACAGTGGCATTTAATCAGTTTTCATTATATATAGCGTGTAATCAGATTCCAGGAATAACTGCAGATAAGGTGGTGGCACCATCCCAATTTCCCTCTCCTCACCTCCTCCCAAAGGCTCGGCCAGGCCCCCCAGCCATATATCAGCCTTCTTATCTGGTGGGGAAACTGAGGCACAGCCGCAATGGGACTCGTGTTCAGCCACAAAGAACAGGCAGCTCTGGGGGGGGTTTGCCTTCCCATTACAGAGAAAAGGAGGAAAATATCCTATTTTTGTCCCCGCTGGCTGCTGCAGGAGGAGGACAGGGAGATGCTCCATGCTCAGAGCCCATCTTTCTCCCACGCTGCCTTGGGGAGGGGACGGGATGGGACACAGGGGGCGGCCGTTCTGCTGGGATTACTGGTTTGGGCTCCGGGCCACGTCGTAAAAACCCCTTGGTTATTATATTAAAGCTTCTCGCTGTTTTGACTTCAGCTTTTGCTGGGAATGGGAGAGACTCAGAGCATGAGACAGAGCCTTGAAAATCTAAGTCAAATAAACCCAAGCGCAGCGCAGAGGAGGTTTCCCACCCCCTTCTTCTCTTTTAATTTATTTCCTGGAAAACACACATTCCCAGCCCTTTCTGGGAACGCTGCGTTGTTTCGGCGTTTGGGATGTCGGCAGCATTGCAGCCCTGTGTTGTGGGGGATGCTTGACCCCAAAACTGAGCCCCCCAGCACCCAGACTCCACACGAAGCCGCCGGCTTTCCCCGTCTGCTTTTCCTCTCCCATTTAATCCAAACAGAGGGTTCTGGCTCCCACCACCCTCCCCGTTCCTCTCCCAGCTGCGCGTCCCTCTCCGAGTTGTCGGAAAACTTCTTTTCGGCAGCCACAGGGAAGCCAAAAAGGCTCAAAAGTATAAGAATAATAATAAAAATGGTGCTTAGAGTGGAGAAGCAGCAGCCCCAAACTTCTCGGTGGGGTTGTGGAAGGAATTAGGGATGGAGAAGAGAAACCAGAGGCTGAACCCAACCGGGTAACCCCCCCCCTTTCTCCTGTTTGAAAAGCAATAGGAAGCTCTAAGGAAAATAATGTGTTTTCTCAGCAACAGAAAAAGCCAAGTTTCACCCCAAAACATGCAGCAGCAGCACAAGCACCGTCTCCCTTCAGAGGTGCACCCAGCTGGGGCTGGGAGGGTTGTGGGGACCCAAGGGAGGTGTGAAATGGGGGGACAAGGGGGGTCTGTGCCGGTTGGGGGGTGCAGGGGGGGTGAGGAGCCAAATCCATCGCCTCTCAAGGGAAGGGGGAGCCGGTCCCAGCCCTCCCATCCCAACCAGACCATATAGAGTCATGGCGCAGAGTCCACCCCCCCACCCCGGGCAGCGCTGGGATGGGGCTTGGGGGGAACCCACCCGAAAGGGGGATCTGGGGGCTGCACATCCCCAGCAGTGCGATGGGGCCGATGGGAGGGAGCGCTGCCCCCCACCCCGAGCCCTGGGACCCCCCGCAAAACCCAAATCCATCCCCCCTCTGCAAACCCCGGGGTACCCGCACCCCCTTCCCCGCGGGGTGAACTTGGGGTTCGCCCCCCCCACTCCACCCCCTTTTTTCTCTTACCTCGTGCTCCAGAAGCATCTCCCCGCCCGGGCAGCAGCAACAACATCCCCAGGACAAAGATACGAGTCCCCCCAAAATCCGCCGAGCCCCGGGGGCCGCAGGGTTTGCGGGCCCCCCCCGCGGCCATGCCGGCCGCTCCCCGGGGCTGTCACCGCCTCTGCTCGCCGGTCCCGGCTCTGCCGTCCCCTCTTATCCTCTCGGGTCCCCTCCCCTCCGCCCGGCTTCCCCCCACCAGCCCCATTCACTCGCCCCGGGGTCGGTCCCGGTCGCCCCCGATCCCCCTCGTTCCCAGGCGCCCGGGCTGGATGCGGGGCCGGGCGGAGGGTGGGGGTTATTGTTCGCCTTTATTTATTGCTGTGTTTCTTGGCCCGGCCGGATCGCTCTAATGAAAACCAGACCGGAGGAGAAGGCGGCTCCCAGGCTCCCCCCGCCGGGAGCAGCCGCTGCAGCCGGGCCGGCAGCTGCGCCCCACGAACCGGGGTCCCCCCGCTGCCCCGGGGTCCCCCCCGCAGCTTCAGCCCCTGCCCGGGGAGGAGAAACGGGACGAGGGGGAACAAGAGGCTGCGTGCAAACGAAAGGGAGGAAAGGCAATTAATGACTTTTAAAAATCAAATTTAAAAATTAATAAAAAGAATAAAATTAATAAAATTACGATTAATAAAATTAATAAAATTAAAATTAATCAAATGAATAAAATTAAAATTACAATTAATTAAATGAATAAAATTACAATTAATCAAATGTATAAAGTTAAAATTAAGAAAATTAAGAAAATTAAAATCAAAATTAAAATCAATAAAATCACGATTAATAAAATTAAAAGTAATCAAATGAATAAAATTAAAATTACAATTAATGAAACTAATAAAATTAAAATTAATGAAACTAATAAAATTAAAATTAATGAAACTAATACAATTAAAATCAATAAAACTAATACAATTAAAATCAATAAAACTAATACAATTAAAATCAATAAAATTAAAATTAATCACATGAATAAAATTAAAATTAATCAAATGAATAAAATTAAAAAACAAAACAAATGCATTCATTAATTTTATTAATAAAACTAATAAGTATTGATTAATGTTAAGTATTGATAAATTAATAACAAGTGATACACTGATAAAGTCAATGAATTGCGAAAGTTAAACTAATACAATAAGTAAAATAGAAAATAAATACAGTAAAGATAATCAAATTTACACAATCAATAAAATAAATAAAAACAATAAACAAAATAACGTTAATAAAATAAATTAAAATTAAGTAAAATAACATTAATAAAATAAAGTTAATAAGAACAATTAAAACAAAATAAAGTCAAATTAATAAAAACAATAAAAATAAGCCCATCCACCCCAACCAGGGCGAGATGGAGCAGAGATGTTTCTGCAACCCTCACCACACTCCACAATGCTTATTACTTATTATTATTTATTATTATTTATTATTATTTATTATTATTTATTATTATTTATTATTAGCAGTGGTGGAGTCGCCATCCCTGAAGGGTTGAACAGACAGAGGTGACATTCTCAGGCCATGGGGCAGTGCCAGGGGCGGGTTAGGGGTTGGACTCCATGATCTTGAGGGCCTTGTCCAACCAAAATGATTCTAAGACTATTATTTATCATTCTTTAATTTTTTATTATTTATTACTATTAAGATTTTCTTCCCCAAGGAACCAGCTCGGTGAGCATGGGATGAGGTGCCCCTCACTTTCCGTCCCGCGTACACTCGCCCCCCTATCCCACCTTCATTGCTTCAGCCCTTTTGGGTCCTTTCCCTGGGTCATCGCTATTTATGGAAGTCCTAATAATAATATAGATTAACAGTAGTAATTAAAGCTTTGTGAATTATTTTACCCTAAAAACGGAGGCAGATGTGAGATGCCCCTACCCGAAGGGCTCTGGGGACGCCCACTCGATGTCACCATCTTACAAGAGGAGGGGACAAGGGACTTTTCAGGGGTTTCCGAGCACAAAAGGACAAATCTCAAGCCCTCCCAGCACCCAGACACATGAGCAGGTTCTGTTACAGGGCCCTGGGATGTGACCAGCAGATGCAAACATCTGGACGCAGTGAGTCTTCCCCTTCAAGTCCCACCATTAAGCCTCAGATCTGGCATTTTTGAGGTGGGTTCATGTCATTTAGCAAAACCTCACTCTCCCCACAAGCTCGATCTTCTGCTTTTCCTGGGTCAAGCTCTGCAGAGCACCAGGAAGGACCCCCTGGGGAAGTTCAGCATATCTGGGTCCCACCACTTCCACGAGAGGACAAACACTGCACAAAACAAAGTCACCCCAAAGAATAAAACCTGTGAGAAGCGAGGGCATTGCCGTCCCGTCTCGGATCGGGCAGCTCGGTGGAAGTCGAGCGGAGCAGCTGGAGATGAGCACAACGAGGAGAGGCACAAACTCACAACGGGACGTCCAGACATCGGGAAACCATCAGCAGCGAGGTCCAGAGGGATGGAGATATGTGGAGACACGGAGAGGTGGGAATGCCTCTCCAAGAAAGGGCGCTTGGTGGTCAGGAATGCTGAGGAGAACCAGGGGCCGGGATGGAGCAGGGACCATAAGCTGGAGGAAACCCATAGTAGATGACAGGCTCCAGCCTATACCTCGGCAGCTTGCTGCTATATGTTACACAACATTTTTCTTCATTCCTTCACTTTCTCAACCAGTACAAATTACAGAAAGTAGGACACTTGGTACTAAAAGAAAGCAGAAGTTTCTCTGCTTCCCAGTAGCACAGGGAACACAAGCGGGGCCGTTGGCCATGGAGGGGAACGTGGCCCTACATGGGAATGGGGATGGTCCGCAGCAGCTTATAAAAGGCCTTTTTGTGAAAGGAACAGGCGTTCTTCCCCCGTCTGCTGCCTCAATCACTTGATATCTCTGCTGACAAAAGCCAACAGAAGCCGTGGCACCCGAGCGTGGTCCACAGCTGGGTCACACAGCCTGGCAGCTGGGAGCGGGGATTTCTGCGTCCTGGTGCGAGCCAAGAGCAGCACATGTGGAGGGTAGGCGGGATCGCTCACAACTGGGGAATGAAAGGGAGAACCCATTGGTATCTATTTTCACCATAGAATCTTAGAATCATAGAATGGTTTGGCTTGGAAGGAACCTTCAAAGCTCCCCCAGTGCCACCCCTGCCATGACAGGGACATCTTCACCAGCTCAGGTTGCTCAGAGCCCCGTCCAGCCTGGCCTGGGATGTCTCCAGGGATGCTTCATCCACCACCTCTCTGCCCAACCTGGGCCAGGCTCTCACCACCCTCAGGGCAACAATTCCTTCCTCGTGTCCAGCCTGAATCTCCCTCCTTTAGTTTAAAACCATCACTCCTTGTCCTACCACAACAGGCCCTGCTCAATAGTCTGTCCCCATCTTTCTTATCAGCCCCTTTTAAGTCCAGAAAGGCCGCACTAAGGTCTTCCCAGAGCTTCTCTTCTCCAGCTGAACACCCCAACTCTCTCAGCCTGTCCTCCCAGCAGAGCTGTTCCAGCCTCGGGTCATTTCTGTGGCTCCTCTGGCCCCTCTCCAGCAGGTCCATGTGTGTCCTGTGCTGGGGACCCAGAGCTGGACCAGCACTGCAGGGGGGTCTCACCAGAGGATGCTCCTGTGCTCCCAGGAACTGCTGCTACAGAGTCACGAAGGAGACAACCAGCACGTGGAGCACACAAGCACAGGAGATGCGCTCAGCGAGATCCCAGGCACCCAACCTTGGGTCTCCCACCACAGTGTTGTCAGCACAGTCTCAGCCTCTCACGGGCCCTTCTGCATAGGAGAGGACAGATGTAGCATAGCAAAACAGCTCTACATCATTCATAAAAACTTGTTGCCCTGATAGACCAAAAAAATAACATCTCCTTAGGCCAAATTTCACATAATCTCCTATTAAAATGACTATTCCATCTGCACACGTTGCCACAGGAACTCAATTCTTCATGCACTGACATTCAGGAGGCTGCAGCTTGTAGCTGACACCACACCTGCTCCAGACCCAACCAGGAAGTCTCAGTCTGGTTACTCAGGAGATGACTCACCAAGGAGTCCCCTATGGCAAAGTGACTCATGGGACACACCAAATCGAACTCGGGTACAGGAGTCATTGAGTCACAGAATCACTTTGGTTGGAAGAGACCTTCAGGATCATTGAATCCAACCGTTCCCCCACCCCTGGCACTGCCTCATGTTCCTGAGAACCTCATCTCCATCTGTTCAACCCCTCCAGGGATGGTGACTCCAGCACAGCCCTGGGCAGCCTGTTCCAATGCCCCACAGCCCTTTGGGGAAGAAATTGTTCCCACATCCAACCTCAACCTCCCCTGGCGCAACTTGAGGCCATTTCCTCTGCTCCTGGCGCTTGTTCCTGGGGAGCAGAGCCCGACCCCCCTGGCTCCAAGCTCCTTTCAGGCAGTTCAGAGATCAGAAGGTCTCCCCTCAACCTACTTTTCAACACAACTTTGGGAAGATGAGCTGGAATCTCTCCTTTACATCACGAAGCCAAGTTTAAAGTAGGTTCTGATAAAGCTACAAAGCAACCGGGCTGCAGCACATGAATAAAGTTAGATTGCGTTAAAAAAAAACCAAAATAAAATAAACAAAAACCAACTTCTCCTCTTTTGAGACTTCTCACAACTGTGGAATTTGAGTGCCTTCCAGAAGTGTATTAATCAACTCGGCTTTCATTTGTCATGCGGAGGTCAGTCGCCCTCCCGCAGGGTCTCATTTGGCCTGGAGAATTCAGTTTATCTGCTGATGTAGGGAGAAAAATATTAATAAAAAGTTTGACTTTCAAACCTCGCTTGTGTGAAAGAGCCGCGTCTTCTCCATTTACAGCAGTTCAGCTGAATTCCTTCCCCGAGCCCACGATGAGCATCTCCAGTGACTTCACGGGACACTTTCAAGCCTTACAGAAGCACAGTGGCCCAGCTGGCCAACCAAGAATTGCAGCATAAAGGAAACAATATGTTATTCATTATTGGATTAAAGTTTGGGCTGGGCTAATGAACAGCCAGTCAGGAAGTCATTTCTTCGTTAGGGTATTGTTTCAGGAAAAGTGGGTTATAAAGCAGCAGAAACCACTGGTTTACCTGCGTTTGCACGGGGCAAATCTCTTTCTTCAGTCTCCTCCTCTTCCGAGTCGTTGGGTTCTCCTGCAGACTCAAATTCACCCCCGACAGCAGCAGGAAGCAGAAGTGCTCCTGGGATAAAGTTCTCCAGAAGTCAACCACCCTGGACCAGGCCAAATACACAGGAACACAACCATATTCTGTGGGGAACTTACTTTTCCAAGGAAATTGGCACTTCAACTGTATTTTTACATCATCCTTGTAGTTGCTTTCCATAGCGATCTTGCCAGTTACCAGAGACATGTCCCAAACGTCATTTCAAGCCTCATCACTGATCAGAGAATCATTTTGGTTGGAAAAGATCCTCAAGATCATCAAGTCCAACAATTAACCCAACACTGGCACTGACCCACGTCCCTGAGAACCTCATCTCCATATCTTTTAAACATCTCCAGGGATGGTGACTCAACCGTTGGTGTGACAGACATCTAACTTGAGACTGGTTCTCCATAGAAAGGTCTCCAAAAACATCCACCAAAAGCCAAAGGACTTACCGTGTTCTTATAAAAGGGCCATCAGGGTGGAACACAAAAGGCAGAACTAGTGGAAATGATCACAAAAGAGGAAACTGAAGTTGTTTCTGAAGGGCAAACAAGCCTCTTATCTTAAAATAAGGAACTGTTCCAAGCATAAGGTGGCTTTTTACATCCCCTTTCTGCTGTTTCCTTGCCTTGTCCACCTCACCCACACATCCATCACGCTTCCCACCTCAAGTTCAGTTTGTATGCCACATATCTACAGGCAATCCAAAGCCAAAGACCAGTTGTTGTATTTACTTAATGATGAACACGATACAAATGATCAACAATCAAAGCTACTTTCAGTTTCTAGAAACAATACACAACCGTGCTGCCTTTTCCCATTTTTGAGATAGCAGCTCCAAAATCTGCCTTTTGGTGAGACTCAAACATGCATTTGGCATCTAAACAATAAGCATTTTGCACAGCAAATGCTGAGCAAAGAACATTTCTGATTAACTAAGGAAAGCCTGTTCCTGCAGGGTTAAAAAATATATAGATCTGCCCTCTTCAAACTTTCAAAGATTTGCAGAATTTACCCTAAATGTCCTTATGTAGCAGTGGATTAAGATGCGATTACTCCACTCTGGAACCAACACAAGACAAGCATAATTTCCTGGGTATTTGGAAAGATGTTTTGCATGTTGGAAGCAAGGACTCCAAATGTCAACAGCCTGCTTCCACGGAACTGTAAACACTGGATGCTTAGACCCAGAACAAGCTTTATCTGACCTGATGACAACAAGGAACGGTGGTGGAGTGCGTGTGAGTCAGATTCATGGGCATCCCTCGGGAAGGAAGGACAATAATGTTGTCAGAGAAAGAGCTGAGGAGCAGAACCACCTCCTTTAAACTATGGTACACGAGACCTACCGTCCAGTAGTTCTGAGAAGCTGCTGCTCCTGCCAATTTCATAGAATGACAGAACAGCTCTGGTTGGAAGAGACCTTCAGGATCATTGAGTCCAACCATTAACCTCACACTGCCTTGTCCACCTCTACCCCATGTCCTGAGAACCTCGTCTCCATCTGTCCAGCCCTCCAGGGATGGTGACTCCAGCACTGCCCTGGGCAGCCTGTTCCAATGCCCCACAGCCCTTTGGGGAAGAAATTGTTCCCACATCCAACCTCAACCTCCCCTGGTGCAACTTGAGGCCGTTTCCTCTGCTCCTGGCGCTTGTTCCTGGGGAGCAGAGCCCGACCCCCCCGGCTCCAAGCTCCTTTCAGGCAGTTCAGAGATCAGAAGGTCTCCCCTCAGCTCCTGTTCTCCAGGCTGGGATTGCAGGTGCTCACTCCGCTGGGGAGAAAAAGCAAACCAAACTCATACTGTTCCTCTACAAAACTTTCTTTCTCCTTTGTGTGCAAAGCAAATAGAACATTTGCTTTATGCTATTTCAGAAAACGGAACGTAAACTCTTGGTGTGGTCCAAGACCAGGGTAAAACATAGAATGACAAAATGGTTTGGGTGGGAAGGGTCCCAGTGCCCTTCAGATCTCCCCCAGTGCCACCCCTGCCATGAGCAGGGACATCTTCACCAGCTCAGGTTGCTCAGAGCCCCGTCCAGCCTGGCCTGGGATGTCTCCAGGGATGGTTCATCCACCACCTCTCTGGCCAAACTGTTCCAACATCCAAGCCCAGTGTTCAGATCGCACATTCTGACACATTAAAGCATTCCAAACCAGAAGATTTTCAACAGAAACCAATGCTCCTCTCCTGGCAGAGAAAAACACACCACAAAATTACCACCAAACGAGGAGCTGCAGCTCCTTGTCACTCAACCTCTCAAGCTGCAACTCTGCCAACTCACAGAATGACAGTGATTGTCAGACAACTTCTGTAGTTAGTGAACATTTTTAAGCAAGGTAAAACATCAAAGATTTGCAGCAGCTCCTTGTTTTGCAAGGTTTTTCAATGCCTGGTTCCCTACTTAGATGAAGATGGGTACTCCAGCCAGCTGAAATTAATTGCCTCTACCTTCCTTCAATTTGCAATGTGCTTCTTTATTGACCTCTGTGTTTTTTTAACACAGACACACTACATTTAAATAAAAACAACCACTCTCCGTGTTATCTGACTGTAATAAAACTACCAAGCACCCCCTGAGGCATCAGCAAGGCCCTTAAGCTCTTGTTCTTCCATCACTTGAAAGCTTAAAGGCATATTTAGAGAAGGTAACTGGCTTTAAATGAGCACTTAGTGAGACAATAGCTTGTCGTGATTCCAACACAAGGACAAGTGTATTCATATGAATATCAGAGAATCACAGGACAAATCTCGGTACCAGCAAATTTTAGCACCTTCTGCTTCAACATACAGAGCTGCTTTCTAGCCCCAAAACAGCAAAGCAGCAACTTGCGCCCAAATAGATCCCAAGAACACGACAGTGGAAGGAGCATATAGGTAAAAAAGGAGATTTTGGAAAGTGGAAAGATTGGAGATCAGAATTCTATGAGTGGATTTATCAGAGCCATGTAATATTTTATTATTTTAAACCTGCACTTTTAACTTTGCATTTCTGAGACCAGATGTATTTTGAGACCTTCTGATGTATTAGATCACGGTTTTGTTATGGTTGGCTTTTTTGCACGCTACTCTGGTAAGAAGAGTATGTCTAAATAAAATATACATCTTATACCTGCATATGTTCTGTCACTTGACCCTGGATTAACAGCTGCTTTAACAGCACGTGGTGCCACCAGCACAGGGCACAACTTGAACAACACTGTGTGCAACCTTTGCCTGGTGTGATTTAGCGCGGTTGTACTGACCTTCAGGGAATCAGGTTATTTCCCAGCATCTGAAGATTCGATTCATTACACCCCAGCGTGAACTCTGGGGGTTCACGGCAGAGCTGGGCGGCTCAGCCAAAGGCTGGAACAAGACCTTCTATGAAACTCTTGGTGAACATAAGAAGCCAAAAGTTGTGCCTCGCCCTTCGTAGAACCCGGTGCACCCTCACAGCTGCTCTTTGAACTAAATCACTATGAATAGCTGAAGAAAGGAAAATAGGAAACCACTGTTCACACCCATTTAGGTTTCCTCAGAGTCTTTTCCTGTTCAATACAAACTCTGTTACGATAAGCAGATGAAACTCAGACTTCAGGTTTCTATCACCAAGAACCACAATCTTTGTATTTCATCTTTCGTTGCTGTGATGCTGGTGAAGTGTAGACCTGTCAGCACACGAGCATCTAATGAAGCGAGGGGGACTCTCCCGATATCATAAGGAATGTCTTGGATTAGACTCTCCTGTTTCACACAGGAAGATGCAAATCAGTGAAGTCATGTGCAAATAAAACCCAGTTTAAGCAGCCCTTACGGTTACCTGGCCAGTTCTTAGGTTCTGTGCTGAGCAGAGCAAGAGCTGATTATGTCCCAGTTTCTTTAGGTGAGGTCCATATAGACAGCAAAGCTGTATTACACGAGCGCTGCAGTCGTTACTACAAACTGATTCGATGTTATTTATTTAAGAGGTTTTTGCAGTACAAAACAAGTATTTTTTCTACATCAAGATAAAAAATTAAAAAATTAAAAATCACTGTTCAAAGCAATTAAAAAATATATATTAAACTGCTATTTCCATCAGGTAGTTATAAATATATTATGAGCCAAGTGCTTCCAATCTATGTTTAGTTTGGAAGTGCATAACACCGCTACAAAAACCAGCCGTTTATTTTAAAAAGATCTGCCATTTATATCAAATCATTGATTCTTAAATACAGCACGATTAGATCAGTACAAAAATGACACAAGTGAATACCACAAAACATCCACTGCACAAGTATTTACTTCATTAGCTTTTTCACATCACAGTTTCCTCTGTGCTGCAAGTTGATGAAGCACAAGACGCCTTCTCTGAACAGATCGTTATCAGTTCCAGGGAACCTTCCTCCCTAAGACACGGTTGGTGATTTTCTGAAGAGATAAAAACAAAGCGAGAGATGAGTATTATTGCTCTAAAAAGTAAAACCGCTAAGCATGAAGATAGTGGAAGACACAGAAGGTGTTTTCTATAATAAATAGTAACTGGTTAAATGAGGATTCCTCATTACAGTGGGAGGGATGAGCCATGGCTGAAGGGGAAGGGATCAAAGTCTGTACAATCCTGAGCAGCCTGAAGCAGGTGAAAATGTAACGTTATTTGCAGATTCTTCTGAAAACAATCTGGGGAGGTATCATGTAAAATAACAGGTTATACGTTTTAAAGAAACAAAACAAGACGACGCAGAATACTTGAAGAGGCCCAGCCTTGCGCCCTTGAGCTGTGGGACTCTGCCAGCACCGGAGGGTTGCGCTTCACAAAGCAAATGGACAAATCCCTGAGAAAAAGAAAGTCCAAAGGTGGACTCGAAGCCCCCTGGACACAAATCACAGCAGAGTTCAAGCATCTTGGAGAATCGCTGCTGCAGCTGGCTCTGTCATGGTGTTCTTCCCCAGGCAATCGGATAACGGAACAGCACCTCATTCTCCAGCTCACTGATGTTTTGATGTGTGGAATATATATATTACGTGGCTTTATAGATGCATACGATAAGGTGAGAGCTTTGGGTAACTCAGGTGTTACTAACAGCAGTGGGGATGATATAACCGCTACCTTATGAGACCTTTCGTATCACGCAGATGAACGCAGCTCAGCTCTTTATACACACACAGAATGTGCAATGTATGTGTATATAGATACTATGTATAGTGTATATACCACCACAGAATCCTCTGAACTGCCCTTCTGCCATCCAAGCAGCAATTCGATATGATCTCCCCTCTCGGCTTCACTTCCAGGAAGCGACTACAAACCAAAGCAACCCTTACCATGCTGCTGACAGGAGCGAAAATGTAGCCAAGGGGATGAAAAAACAAATATTAAACCAAAATAGGACTCTGAAGCAGCCAGAGTGTAATTCAGTTCTACACCTCTAGAAGAATGTGCTGTTTCCTTTGGGGTAGTGACACCTTGTGGCCCCTACCTTGTATTGGCTCTAAAAGACACGTCCCACGCATAAATAGAATGGTGTTTAGTGTTCCTGAATGCTGATATATTTTTAAGGATTAGAGGGAAATATATAAATTAATAACTTTGCTGTCCCCTTTATGGAGGTTTCTCCCATGCTCTCTATTTACAAAAATAGAAAAGGCTCAGTAATGGAACCAATTTGTATCTGATAAACTCATGAAGTTCATTTTCATTTCACTGAGGGTTGCAAGAGTTCTGATTTGTGCTGCCATCAGCTCAGAAATCTGCCCTGACCATACGGTTTTCAAAATTAAAGAGCACGCACCATTCCCTGATCTGACTGGTATAATTTCACACTCTTTTTGAAATTAAAAGTACAAAAGCGAAGGGACACGGGGACAGAACACCAGCCCATGCACATCCTCTGATAAAAAGAACGTTGCTATCTTAATAAAGATAAGTATTTAACAATTGGGAAAATTAAGAAAGCTTGTACAAGCCTCAGTCGCCTTCCAGCACAGGAATTGTAATACAATTTAATATGTTTTCAGTTCTCCCCTCACCCAGTGCTAACAAAAGTCATTTTGTTCTCTCTTCACCTCCCATCGCTTTGCCCCATATCAGCACATTAATGCCTTAAAACAAGCACCGACAGCCCTTAATTCTCAGGTGTCCTGTATAAGTATTTCCCATTGTACTTTACAAAAGGTAAGCAAATTTTGTTCATTTTTATTCACTAATTCGGGGCCTTATTTGGAGCCAAATAAACTCAGTTTGACCTCATCCCTCAACCTGGACACTAAGATCATTATTCCTGGTTCCCTATGGGGGATGAAAGAAGACGCCACCTCCAGCGAGCAGCACATCCCAGACAGGCCGTCATTGCTCACGCTGCAAACATACAGCTCTGGTTTTCTCCTCACATTAGATTTCCAAGAAGCTGGTGTTCATTTTTCTTCTGAAGCATCAGCCCATAAATGACATCAATAAACCGTTATACCTAACATACCGTTAAACTCTGGTGTGAGGATTCTTCAGCAAACAACCCTTGTCCACATTCATGTGTTGTGTGTGCACATGTTTAATTCATTGCTTCCTTTCCCCCTGGGTGCCCTCAACACCCTTTAGAAATGGCATGAACGATGTAGCGCTTGCTAATCCCATCCCCAGAGCCAGCTATTAGTGAGGTGTGCACCTAGTTTTACTTTTAAATGTCCGCTCCTTAGGTTATCAGCAACAGAAATAGAAGCAACCAGTGTCCCAGCGCTGTATTATATCACGGCTGAGGTGTAATAACTGTAAGAGATAAACATATTTCATCATTACAACAAAGTGTTCAGCCAAAGGTGCTGGGAGAAGAAAATAAAGGCTTAGTCTCTCCTTCACTAAGCCAAACTATCTGGCAGTTTTAAGACATCCCCACCTGCCCAGCGGTTTCCTCTGCACAGCAGAAATTCAGCCAAGAAGATACAAGTGGAGGCCTCAGACAGCCCAGAACAGGATCCCCAGCACACACTTTATCCAGCAGTTTCACCTACAAGCTGTTCTCTGGGGTGGTGGGGACACGAATTCATCCTTTCCCCAACAAGGTGTTCAGTGCTGGCTTGTTAAAACCCAAAAAGTGAAGGATAAAGAAGTTAATCGTTAAGGATGCGTGTCTGGGTACATGCCAAATGCTCTTGGGAGGAACTGTCCTCTACTATCAGGCACAACAGGACTCCATTAGGTGACTGCAATTAAAATAAATTAGATTTATTCCAGAGTACTGATCTGCTGGTTTACATCAGCAGTTCACAAACTTGACACTGAGAGGGTTACGATGTTACAGATCATTTAAATTATACAACCCTAGATTACACACATTTTCAGTCTAACTTTTTTACCAGCTGTTCTCTTCTCCTAATAATCCATATAATCTCCTAATAATCTCCTAAATCTTGTGTTATCTTTGGAGTCATTCCACACAATCTGTGGTTCTTTTACTTCATGCGCAATCAGATCCGCTCAGAAACGGATGCTCTCAGCAACATATTAACCAAATTCTAAACAACCCATTCACTGTATTTACAGAGACTCTCTACAGCTATTCCGCATCGTCGAAGGAGACAAAAAGATGACAGTGTTTTACTGCAATGAACCACCATCTCTCTTCCAATCAAAACCACACTTGGATACAAACCTTCTGACCCAATTCCCTCTTCGCTTCCAGCTGCCTTCGCTACTTCAAGTCAACAATTCCCAGCGTTTATTCCCTCTTAAATCAAATTCCTGCCTTTCCCAATGAATAACTAACCCTGTTATTCCAGCTCTGGCAGGACAACTCAGCCAGAAAAGAGTCGCAATGCTAAAGCTGAAGTGCAACCTTAAGATCCATAGGAGAAAAAGAAAATCAGGTTTAATTATTGTCCTGAAACCACTGAGGTGTATTTATTTACAATGCAGTTTATTGCCTGCTGCCAGTGTTCTCCAGAAGGCCACGTTTTATGGTATATAGGTTAGTTAAAAAGCGAGAAGGTAAGTCAGGTTAGAATGTCAGTGTTTGTATTGCAAACTGTTGCATCTTATTAAGTCTTAAGAGAAAGCTTAAGCATATGGATGCCCAGAACAGCTCAAAAAGCAATAATATATACTGGTCAGTTTTGGAGATGCACTTCTCAGAGGGGACTGATGGGTGTCCTCTAGCAGAACATTTATCAGATCACTGTATAAATTGATATGGCTTGTTACACAAAAATATCAGATAATAAGACGTGGGCACATGGGAGGGGACAGAGACAGAAGACTCTTATCAGGCTTAACCCAGCATTCTTCAATCTATCATTAATTAAACTTGTGTTTAGAGAGAGACACAAAGCACATGTTATACTGCTTGAAGAGCCAGGGAGGAAGAGCACGAGCAGCAGTTGTTAGCAGGGATCTCACAGTTTCACAGCAGAATGAATCCTAGAGAAACCCAGAGAAATGGGCCCCGCTGGTGCCTTCTCCTGCTCCCCAAAACCCCAGAGCCCTCAGCCCAGTCTGCTGCTGGTTGTGTGGTGAGGCCCCCACACAGACACTGTTCTTGAACTGCTGGGTAAGTGTTTGTGGTCCAAATTTAGTCCTATCTGCCCTTAGGGATACTGGTTTATTTGACAGAGGAGATCCCATGCTGTTCACTGCCATGATGATACAACAAACACTTACTGGTGAATCAGAGAATCACGGAATAGTTTGTGTTGAAGGGACCTTCCCAGCTTCCCCTGTGCCACCCCTGCCATGAGCAGGGACATCTTCACCAGCTCAGGTTGCTCAGAGCCCCGTCCAGCCTGGCCTGGGATGTCTCCAGGGATGGTTCATCCACCACCTCTCTGCCCAACCTGGGCCAGGCTCTCACCACCCTCAGGGCAACAATTCCGTCCTCATGTCCAGCCTGAATGCCCCCTCCTTTAGTCCTCTTGCCCTACCATACTAACATACCTAACATACCCTTGTTAAAAGTCCCTCTCCAGCTTTCTTTTCAGCCCCTTTCTGTACTTAAAAGGCCACACTAAGGTCTCCCTGGAGCTTCTCTTCTCCAGCTGAACACCCCTAACTCTCTCAGTCTGTGAAACCCACAGCCCCCCCAAGTTTAACAGGTTACAACCAGGATGGCCTGTTCTCCATTGGAGCAAAATAAAGAGCAATGACTCCAGGCTTTGTTAATCGTGGTTGCGTGAGAGCTAAATCCATCTACAGCAAGGGTACACGAGAGCAAAACCAGCAGCCTTCAGTCCATGGAGTATCTTCTTTGAATATGCTCCACAACCCCTCTCGTTCTGCCCTCAATACCTTTTTTATATGGTTTAATCAGGACCGTGCTTGTCTTTTTTTCCATAGACCATGTGTAGGTAACTGGAAGGATTTTGGGTTAGGCAGGGGGATTTTGTGTCCCATGTTTTGCTAAGCTTGACTGCATCCATCCTGATTAAATGCTAATATATCCTAATCACCTAGAAGCTGCAAAATCATATCATGGAATTAACATGTAGTAAGTGTTACTATCACGCTTGTGACCTCAAGAAGAAGCAAATTCTGCAACATTTGAGTACAAATCCTTGACCAGAACACCCACCGTTTTGTAAAGCTGTGCTTTCAGGCGGTATGAGTCGTATTCCATCTTCCTCTTCTCCTCCTCTCGCTTCTTCTGCACCTCTGGCAGCTGCTCATAGATCCTGGAGTGTAAATAGAAAAAGCCAAAAATAGTGACTTGGAAGGGATTTATTGATATTAAAAAAAAAATTAAAACATCCTCTGTTTTATCTTCACATTCTGTTAAAAGCCACTGGCCAACCACATCACAGAAACATTTATTCGGGGGTTTACCAGTGTCACACAGGGAAAACGAGGGACACGGAGCAGTTGTGATACCGGAAATTCCCACATCCCGTAATGTCTTTCTTTTACAAGCAGCACCCTCCTAAAAAGCAATATTTATAACATTAAAATGAGTGTACAGCTGATATGATTACCCAGCTCCAAAGGTAGAGTTCAATATCTTCAGCACAGAACAGCCCCATTGCTTTGAGAATAGTCTGGGGATATTTACCTATCAATACCAATAGTTCTATTGCAAGAATAACTTGATTTAAGCTATTCAGACATCTTCAACCCTATTTAGGTGAATGTTTTGTTTTCTCCAGTGCTGAACTTCTCCCTATCAGAGTCAAAAAGCAAGGGATACTTCGTATTGATGGAAGATGACTGAAAATCCTTCAACACGCCCCATTTTGAACATTTTAAATGAATACAGCCCGCCAGCCAGAAGGGGCATCTCTGACAGTTGTCCTGGTACTAATTCCAGTAGGAAAATAATATTTCAGATCAGTAAGAGAAGTGATGGAGGCAAATGTGCATCAGTTTGCACCTGTCTGCTATTTAGTCGGTACAAGTTGGGTGTTGCTTGCGTGTTTCAGAGGAGAGAAGGACAAGAAATTAGCTGGAAAAGTAATAGGAAGCTGTAGGATAATGTATAACTAAGTAAGGAGAATCAAGAAAGCAAAGACGTTTGTTTACCAGCTGTGAGAGTCGGTCCGAAGATGGAGCACTATTTGCCTGAACATCGCCATCAAGAACTTAGAGAACTGAGGCCCTGGCAGAAAGAACGTGTGGACAATGATTTGGAAAGAGGTCCGAGGAGAAGCATCGTGTTGCACTGGTTTCTCTGATACAGGGGGGCTGCTGCTAACAATGGCTGTTGTGTGGACTTTACCTGCTGCTTCAGCCAAACCAGGCCCAGCCTCCTAAAAGGTCTCTTTGGCCGAGAGACAAGAGCTGCCATCCAGAAGCTGTGTTCTCACCTGCAGCCTCAGTCACACGTGTCCCTCACCTGCTCCCCCAAACAACGGTCAATGAAAAGGAGCACACCCAGAAGCTCGCCAAGGGTCCTGAGGTCACCCAATGGACCAGAGAAAGACCCCTGAAGGCTGGACATGTAAGCGTTGGCAAAAGCAAGCGTGAATCTTTCGAGCCTGCGCAGTATGAGCCTGGGTTGTGAAATCAAGGCATAATCTGGCCTAAAACAACAGGAGCAAGGGGGGCACAGAAGCATAAAAGATGATTCCAGAATGAACACCATTGAAGATCTTCCCGCCAGAGGATCCCGAACCACAACAGAGGACCAGCAGGACTCCACGGGACCAGAGGGAGCTTCTGGAACTCAACTGGTGATAAACGCAGCCTCAGTTCTCATCTCTATTTCTACTTTTCCCCGTTTCTTTTCCTGTTTCCTTTTCTTACTCTTTCTCTCTATCGTGTGCCGCTTTACAGGGAAATTAATAAAGTAACACTGCTTGATTGAATTATAACCCCTTGGCATTTTGGTCACCTTAATTTTGCGCTCTGAGATCAAGGTAAAAGAACCATCATGAGTCCATCATGGAATGGAACGTGACACCAGCCCATCAAACTTCAGACTGGAACTGATAAGCAAGCAAATACACACCCAACACCAAAAAGATACTTTAAAAAAGCAACTGTAGTCCTCCAGTGACCTATGTTCTGTGTATCCCTATTTTCCTGCTCTGTCTGCAGATGCTTGTAGGCCATATTTTCTAAAAATGTCACTACCCACATTACCACTACAGAAAAGATGAAATAAATCACATTTTGATGTTTATTTTATTCCACTTACGCTTTGCTGTAAGGGTTATTGATGTGATAATGGATGGGGGGAGATACCTCCAAGATTTGGGGGTTTGCTTTATTACCATCTCACCATCCTCTCAAGGCTTTCGCCATTCCAGGGCTCCCTCAAAGAAAGATCAGGATTCCCCATCATAAACCATCCAACCATAAAGACGTTTAAAACAAGAAGGGACCAGCGCAAAATTGTAGGTAAATTCATTGCAATTTGCTTTCACTCCCTCTAGCTAATTTGCCACGAGAAATTCCATTTATAGCCTCACAAAGAAAAAGCTTCTGCACTCATAGGTGTGGATTCCAAAAGAATATTACGGAATAGATTATTTCTCGGCTCCAACCGAGAGCTGGAATACGACAGCAGCAAGAACAGAAAGAAGTGGCCAAGCATGACGGCCTCAATCAGTTTCTGTACGAGTCCTGCTGACTTGGGTTATTCTGAAATCAGAGTTTCTGAGAATTCCTGAGTTCAGACACATCGATCTCCCAGTGCAAGAGACCCAAACACGAATCCTACCACAGCTAGAACACGTGGAGGTGCATTCCCTCACTAACTGGTATATTTACCATATTTACCACTTTTGCCACCTCTCTATTAATGCCCTAAAAATACTTCTAACATTTTTTGACTCTCCCAGCATATGTATCAAGGGGGTTATTCTATATATTGTGTATTCCAGTAGGTAGTTTGCAGAATCCTTATGTTGGAAGGAGCTCTGGGGGTCACCCAGTCCAAGCTCCTGCTCCCAGCAGGACTCACTTCAAGGCTGGATCAGGTTGCTCAGGCCTCATCCTGCCAACTTGTGATTATTTCCAAGGACGGAGATCCAACCACGTCTGTGGGCGCTGGTCCAGCACTTCACCACCCTCCTCGTGAAAAACTCATCTCCAGTTGGAATTTTTCCTACTGTAACACATCACCACTGCTGCTTGTCCTGTCACTATGCACCTCCAAGGAGGTTCTTCCTCTGCCTTCTCCAAATCTCTCTTCTGGTAGGGAAGCACCACTGCCACCTATTACTTAGTTTGTTCATGCTTAGAACTATTGACACACTCCACATTTTCTGTCCTTTTTGGACCTGCAGATTTGCTGGAGTGCTTGGAGGGCAGATACCACAGCAGAATACTCAGGTTTAGTTAAAAGTAACTCTTCCAAAGTTATATTGTTTCTTGGGTTTTCTAAATAGGTGCTTTCTTCCTCTGATAAGGTGTCTACATCCTGCACTGAAAAATCTGAATTATGCCCAACACCCAACTCTTTGACTGCAAATACAATTTATCCATCTTTCCCACGCATTTACTCAGGTCACTTATCTACCCAAAACCAAATTTACTTAACCTTACCGTTTAGATCTTTGAAACATTTCACTCTTTGGAACTGTTCTTCTCTTTTCTCTCATCAAAAAGCCTAAATGGAAAACGTTGAGATAAGAGAACGGTGAGCAAGTCTACTTCTCAATAAGAATATTGCCGCAACGATAATGACTCCTTTGTAAGTTATGGGTTTTTATAGATAGGAATGTTAAATAAGTGTAATACTTTTATTAAAAATACATGCAAATTTAAGTATAACGTGGGAATTCCTTAATTTCTATAGAGTGTACAAAGCAGAACCATGGAGGTACCTCTGTCAGACAGCACGTGACTTGCGTTCCTGTAGCCCTTTCTTTTCTCTGGGGGATTAAAGAGCTCTTGTCGCTCGGCCTGCAGGACGCTCTGCATCCTCCTTTCCTCCATCACCAGCTTCAGGTGCTTCACCCGCTCTCCAGAGCGGGAGATGAAATCAGGACGATGCACTGCAAGGGCCTCCTAAAATTGATGGAGAAAAATAAAGGGTGAAGTGCCCGGATTGTCTCCCTACAGCTGGAAGGGAATAATCAAAATATCTAACACCATTAATCAAAGTACGGAAAAAAATCCTAACAAAATACTATTTGCTATAACAGACAAAATCTTGTATGCTTAATGCTGAGTAGTTCCTCAGAGATCTTGTTTAACAAACTATAAATGGCCAGAAATAATAATTAGCAAAACCCCTTCATCAAAAAGTGTGGCAATGTTCACAAAGTTGAGCCCACAGGACGGATGATTCTGTAACTTATTAGTGTATCCCTTGCTATAAATCCGTGGGTATATCACAATCAGCAATTCCTTTTGGATCAGAAGTGGAATTTTGATCGCATACTATGTATATCACACATTATTATTCTTGCATGGAAGCAAGTATGACGCTACCTAGGCTCCTTTCCCTCTAATTCCTAAAGCCAAATGATTTAAGCCTTAAAATATCAGGTCAATTCAAATATATTAGCACATTGTAGAAAGCCAGATTACCATAACAAAACTCACAAATTCATTGGTTTTCTTGTTTTGGTGGCTTTGTGTTGTTTGGTTTTTGTTTGCTTTGATTTTTGGTGTTTTGGTTTTGTTTGGTTGGTTTTGGGGGGTGTGTTTGGTGTTTGTTCCAAGCAGAAGCCGTATGTAACATGTTGACTTGCACTGATGACAAAGGTGAAATAGCAATATCCAAATATCCAGCGTTCCTCCCAAAATCCCACTGAGACCCCAGCAGCCTCTACCTGCAGCGTGAGCTTCACGAGCGGCCGCAAGGGCCTGTTCTCGGCAGCTCTTTCTGGGCCCTCTGGTTGGATCCCGCTGCTGTGCTGCTGCTCCTGCCAGTTCTTCTCCCGGAGAGGCTCTCGCCAAGGCTTTGTGCTGCTCAGAGGTTCAAACCAAGCAGGACCAGGACCAGGAAAGGAGTTGGCGTGGTTTTCTTTCCTAGATTCGGATTTCAGGTCTTCTGCTTGGAGGAACCATGAAATCCCTGTTGAAAGGCCACAGAAGAGAATGAACATTTGTAGGCAATACACATGTCCATTTTCCATCCCCATCTACGGTCCTTCATAGAATCACAGAATCATTTTGGTTGGAAAAGACCCTCAAGATCATCAAGTCCAATCCTTCCCCCACCCCTGGCACTGCCCCATGTCCTGAGAACCTCATGTCCGTCTGTCCAACCCTCCAGGGATGGTGACTCCAGCACTGCCCTGGGCAGCCTGTTCCAATGCCCCACAGCCCTTTGGGGAAGAAATTGTTCCCCACATCCAACCTCAACCTCCCCTGGCGCAACTTGAGGCCGTTTCCTCTGCTCCCGGCGCTTGTTCCTTGGGAGAAGAGATGGTTCGTGCCCAAGGCCTTAGACAAATCCAATCAGAGGCCCAACAGCACCATAAATACTTCAGTTTAACAACAGTGGGACTCTGCAGCAAACACCTTTAGCAGCCTCAAAAGAATCTGTTTGCCAAGTGTCACAAAACCAGCAAGTCTTTATCAAACAATACTCGTGAAAAAGCACAAAAATGCTTAGTTTGCAACTATGTCTGTTGATAGAAAGAATAGTTATTCCTCAGCAATTACACATTGCCGTCCTAAGTCCTACGTTGTCATATAGATATTTTTGAAGATGAGTGCTTTACATCTTCCAAATGTTAAATATGTGTTTAAGAATTAGATTACTCACAGATCACATCCATAACTGAATGGGAATGCATCAGCTGGTACTGAGCAGATATTCCAAATTTTCTAAATTAAACTGGTATAAGAGAGAATGATGTGTCCCTATAACAACAATGATGACTAGTGAAAATATTTTTAAACATTTAATCATGAGATTGTGAGGACTGACAGGAAATTTAAATTTATAAAAATAAAGGCTGGAAGCTACACTATCAGCTCAAAAACACAACTCTAGCCAGAAGATGGTGATGAGTCTAGTTCTTCTGGTACCACAACCTTCCCCCATGTATTCCTGACCAAATCCTGTTTTTTTGAGGTCTCTGTGCATGAAACATTAAGTACAACTCAGAGTGGCCGAACTTAGAGCTTAACGGAACCTTTTATACCTTGGAAATCAAAATTAAGTATCTACATGATTCCTACCTCATCCATCTTTCCTCGCCTTATTCCCTGCTCCCTATTTATGACCTTCCCAGGTTCCAGTATAAGTTGGGGAATGTCCTATTAGAGAGCAGTGTAGGGGAAAGGGAGCTGGGGGTCCTGGGGACAGCAGGGTGACCATGAGCCAGCACTGGGCCCTTGTGGCCAGGAAGGCCAATGGTACCTGGGGTGGGTTAGAAGGGGGTGGTCAGTAGGTCAGAGAGGTTCTCCTGCCCCTCTGCTCTGCCCTGGGGAGACCACACCTGGAATATTGTGTCCAGTTGTGGCCCCTCAGCTCCAGAAGGACAGGGAACTGCTGGAGAGAGTCCAGCGCAGCCACCAAGATGCTGAAGGGAGTGGAGCATCTCCCGTGGGAGGAAAGGCTGAGGGAGCTGGGGCTCTGGAGCTGGAGAAGAGGACACTGAGGGGGGACTCATTCATGGGATCAATATGGAAAGGGGCAGTGTCAGGAGGATGGAGCCAGGCTCTTCTGGGTGACAACCGATGGTAGGACAAGGCGTAATGGGTTCAAACTGGAACACAGGAGGTTCCACTTAAATTTGAGAAGAAACTTCTTCATGGTGAGGGTGTCAGAGCCTGGCCCAGGCTGCCCAGGGAGGTTGTGGAGTCTCCTTCTCTGCAGACATTCAAACCCGCCTGGACACCTTCCTGTGGAACCTCAGCTGGGTGTTCCTGCTCCATGGGGGGATTGCACTGGATGAGCTTTCCAGGGCCCTTCCAACTCCTGACATTGTGGGATTCTCTGATTCTGTGACATCTAACAGCCTGATTGAATAGTGCCACGATAATCGAGGACTAGAGAGCTCACTTGGTGTGGTGTTTTTGCTTAAAATTCATTGATTAAAAGCAGAATAAGAACTGGCCGTACTAGTGAAAGACAACTCTGTGTCCTAGCTAATCCTCCTCACGGATTTTGCTGGTCGCTGTTGAGGTGTAGAGCTCTCTTGGTCTGGAGAGAAAGCGGATTTTAGGCTGACCTTGTGGTAAATGCCGCCTGCTCCTTTTTGTCCTTTTCTCCACGAACAAATGGCCCGGCTGTCCCTCCCGCTTACCCTTGTTTCCTGCTGCCCGATGATCTGCAACCAGTCCAGCTGACTCTCCAAAAATACCCTGGACACGATGCCAGGGTTCCTGCGGCCGTCGATGCGGTTGGTTGCATCTCGGGGTAGGAAAAGTCACACCAACATCGCGAGTGTTTTTCTTGGTTGCGCTGTTCACTATTTCCAAGTCTCCTGGAGTCAAAAATGAAGCAGTAACATCTTATTCCAGAGCAGCTGGAAGTATAATAGTAATACTTACAACATCAGCACGCGTGACGTGCATCATTCAGGAGGTGAACCTCAATTCTTACTGTGAAGGGTCACTTTCTTTATCCCACTTTCGAAAGGGAAAATCTTCTATATTTTCATTTCCAATTCAAGGAGAGTTTACAGTGACTCAGGTTTGTTACTACATGATAATCTGAGTAACACTAATGTGGTGTAAACCAAGTACCCCAAGGAAAATAAGCACATATATATATCTATTTAATACATATATAAACATGTTTTAATATTTAATTCTCATCCCCCCATACAGATATCTATAGATAGATATATATCTATATGGGGGGGTGAGAATTAAATTATGAACCAATCATGCTCCTTGCTGGGGACCCAAGTTGACTCTCTCAGCTTCAAACCTGCTGCTGAACAACACAATGGCAGGTCCATGCACAGCTTTAAATTTTGGACAATGGAACTACAGGTTTTTCTGGACCTGGTTTGCCCAGAGCATCACAGATATTTGACAGAAAAGCACCACAAATTTTGAACAGAAACATGTAAAGCGGAAGGTGTCAACGAACATTCAAAAAGCCACAACATGATCCTGAAAACAAGCCAAGAAATTGCTTTTCTGATTCAATCCACTTGCACGTGGGGGAAAAAAAGGCAGTAATAAATAAATAATTGATATGTCTGACAAATTAAACAGTCATTACTCAATCTTATGATGGGAACTTGGTGTGTGAATGAAAGCAATGGAGAAACTGATCACTGCCACCAGAAAAACCCAAATGCAGAACTGCACCAGTCCAGGATGAGCTTGTTTTAAATAGGATATAACATCCAAAATATTACCAAGAACATGAAACACTGTGGTTGACTTCTGAAATAGCACATGCCTACAAACTACATTCTGTAAGTAACAGATGGTTTGAGGAGAAAACAATATATAAAAAAATATAGTTAGTCCACCTTTACTATGGAACTGAATCACAAGCTTATTAGGTTAATAAACTTCTAAGTGAGAAAAGTGGCTATGCGAGCAGACCAAGAACGGAAATTAAATGGCTTATTTTAATTATAATGTAACACCTTTCTCTAAAAATACTTGAAGGGAATGTGAAGAATGCTGTGTGTAGGTACCCACATCAGAAACAGCCACAGACTTTGGAGACGGTTTCCAAAGAGATGAAAATCAGAAGCAAATACAGAGAAGTCCAGAATTCAACAACTCACCTGTTTGGATCCCTTTGTTTAACATCCGTGTGCGGCGCTTGGTGCTAAGAGCAGAGCTTGGCCCCCAAGAACCTGCAGAAGTCGAATCAGACGAAAGGGAGATTGCGTTCTAGAAACAAAAAAACAGGGAAGAGAACAGAAATTCCTGAATTACTAAATGAACAGAAAGTAGGTTTTAAACAGCAAAAATAAGTCATCACTCTTTACTTGATTTTCCTGCTACTGCTGGAGGGACAAACTGTCTCGAAAGACGAACACGTTGTTTTGTAAATTCATATCGAAGCACTTGTACGAAAGAGCAAAGTTCTTGCAAACCATGGGAAGGTCCCTCAGCCTGGGATCCTCGTTACACAAAGTTCTCCAGGTGGGGAACATTCAACTCGATAAAAGCAAGAAATAGAAGACGCTTGGTAAGGCCACGGCTTAGGCACAACAGTAGTTTCAGATCTTCAGAACTCACCCAAGCAGCAGTTCCAGCTGCAGGGATGTGAGCAGCACAACGGCGTCACAATAGATTAATTGAAATTTTACAACACGTTCTAATTTTACAGCCATTTCAACAGGAATACACTCTACAAGTCTATCTAGTCCACAAGTTTTTTGGTGCTATAGAGAAGGTTAGTGCTTTATTAACAGCAATTAACTGATAGAGCTTCCCCAGGCTTCAAACTCAGTGCGGCACAGACCAATCTCCGCAACTCCATTTTTAATTATGACACTGATTTTTTTTCCTCCTTGATCATAGCAATTAGTATCCTATTAGTAACTCATAACGCCAGTCCCGATGGACATGAACAGAGGCTTTTTTATTACCTTTTTATTGAACCTCTGCTTTGCTGCAGATCATAATTTCATTTCAACATGAAAAGGAGGTGATTTTTACGCTGGTGCATACTGACAAAAACTGGGTTTAGCTTCATAAAGCTATTTCAGCTCTTGTAGAGTACACCAGACAGATGTAGTAGTTGTGTATCTTCTTTGAGAGAATGGAAGCAAATGTGTTTGGCAAAAGACAGTATAAAGGAAAACACTTAAACATTTCCACGCAGATCAGCTCACAGAAATAAATATAAGCAGCTGCTCAATACTGAATATTGACATGAATATTCCTCTTTGGGTTAGAACATTCAGCGCGGTGTTTTCAAAGCCGTTGAACAGCGTCACCTTTAGCTCTGTACCTGCGACCAGATGGCAGCTTGAAAAGTGCTTTAGAAATACCAGCAACTGGAAGAGAGTAAAACCCGCTGGGATGGGTTCGACAGCTATAAATACGTTTCTCAAAAGCTGTAAGCAGGTTTTCTGGAAGCAGGAGCTGACAATAGGCTCGTACTGAAATAAAATCAGCTGCAAAATGCAGCGTTTGCCTGAAGAATTTGTACAGGGATCTGTCTAGGAGGAGGGATCCTCAATACATCTTCATTTCTGTTCAGCCAAGTATCACAGAAATCACCCAAATTTGGATATTAAATTAAGTCTGCCATCAATTTCCTCTCATTCCTCATTCGAAGTGGGTCCTGTGTCTCTGTATATGGATTTTTAAAAAAGAACAGTGCATTGGCAGGTAAAAGATGCTGCTTTCTAAAGCCATAGGGGTTCAACGCAACATGAAGCACTGGGAACAGTGAGCCTTTAATCTAAATATTACTGCAAGCAGTGATTTTAACAGGCATAAGACTGGATATTCTTTAAGGTCCAAATAGACATAGAAAGATCAGTCTCATGAATGGAATACGGAATATAAGCTCCTACAGCCACGCAAGAAATGTTGGATCCTAATTTCATTGTTAGTCAGCGTTTTGATTTATGATTGCAAAGTTTATGACAATTTTCTTTTACCTTTAAATAAAGATTATAAATAAAAATACTAATTAAAAACAATTTAAACCATTTTTAGTCTTGAAAAGGGCTGTTTCTCCCCCGGACATGCATTCACAGAATCGCAGAATCCCAGAGTGTCAGGGGTTGGAAGGGCCCTGGAAAGCTCATCCAGTGCAATCCCCCATGGAGCAGGAACACCCAGCTGAGGTTCCACAGGAAGGTGTCCAGGCGGGTTTGAATGTCTGCACAGAAGGAGACTCCACAACCTCCCTGGGCAGCCTGGGCCAGGCTCTGACACCCTCACCAGGAACAAGTTTCTTCTCAAATTTAAGTGGAACCTCCTGTGTTCCAGTTCGAACCCATTGCCCCTTGTCCTATCATTGGTTGTCACCCAGAAGAGCCTGGCTCCATCCTCCTGACACTCCCCCTTTCCATATTGATCCCCAGGAATGAGTCCCCCCTCAGTCTCCTCTTCTCCAGCTCCAGAGCCCCAGCTCCCTCAGCCTTTCCTCCCACGGGAGATGCTCCACTCCCTTCAGCATCTTGGTGGCTGCGCTGGACTCTCTCCAGCAGTTCCCTGTCCTTCTGGAGCTGAGGGGCCACAACTGGACACAAGATTCCAGGTGTGGCCTCCTTAGCTTACTTGACACACAGACTAAGTTTGACTTGTTTCTATTAAAAACACTAACTCATTTCAATGAAATCTGTTGGTACTGCTGACACTACCACTTTCTTCTGCTAATTCAAAATAAAAGAAAAACATTTCTCACTTGTTCCTGTACTTTTCGGCATCAATGCTTATCACAGAGCACCAAAACTCTGGGTGTTCTTACTGTAATCTTTTAATACGCCCAAACGGCCGAGTACAGAAGTTGAAGAAGGAACTCAACAACCACCACTCAGCAAGACAAAATAATTCCAACATTTCAAATAGAAAAACACTAAGAAAATTCAAATCATTTTCCATTTTTATGAAATGCTATTTATCGAGATATTGAGGCAGCAACGTGGAGTCAAAACCTACAAGCCCAACGTGCCCCGTGGCGTTCAGGGTTGCGAAAGCACAGAACCTGCAGAGAACCAGAAATCAGATATAACAGGATCTGCCTTCCCAAGATAGATGGGAGAAAAAACAGACAAATAAGAAGAAAGGGGAAGAAAACACAATCGATGTTTTAAGATCATTTGATCTCATCCTTATTCTTGGAAAGACAGAGACTTGTTTGAGCTGCTTGGATCAAAGAGAGAAGCCAACCATATAAACAACACGCTCTGGGATATTTTAAACGATTCTCCGAATAACAAACTCTACAACTTATATAGTAGTCTAAGAGTTTCCCTAAAGATTATTTAAAATTGTCTTTTGGTCTAACTGACCACATACCTGGATCTCTTTCCTTTTCCTGTGTCTCTCAGAAGCCATTTTGGAATATTCTACACCCACCGCTTTGTCGCTTCCCTTGTCCCGCTTTTCCGAGCGGTTTTTCTGGTGGTCGATGGTGCAATAAAGCCGGGAGAGCCTCGGTGACACCCGCACTCGTTCGTGCCCAAAAGCCCTGATCAACCTGGCTGTGTCGATGGTGGAACCGGAACTGCTCCCCTCGCTCTGGGTGGTGGTTTCCACCTCCGTTTGCGTCGCCACGTCCCATTCGGAGGTGGTGGAACTGATGGTGGTGCCGTGATCTCCGCTGAGCCGTGGCTCCGAACAAGTGTCACTGGGAGTTTCCAAGTATTGCTGATGCTCCAGAATTTTCTTCACCTGGGAGATAATTTTCTTGCTCGACCTATTTTTCCTGAGCTCAACAAAACTATTTGTATCATGGGTGATGCGTGGTCTTTCTTCAACATCAGGCTCTAAGGTACTTTCAGACACGTTCTTTTCTGGCAGTCTTATCTTCTGCTCTCCTCCATCAAAAACATCCTTTTCAGAATTTGCTGGTATTAGCGTATGCTTGATGGGGTTCTGAAGGACCCTGGCCAGTCGATCGAGGCGTTCAACGAGGGAGAGCTCACCGCTCCTCCTAAAATCATGGCACTGGTGTCTCTTCTGGCGCTCCAAAAATTTAATCCAGAGTTCATCTAAGCCGCTGCTGGAGTGGGTTTGGTGTCTCGATGGTAGATCTTTTTCCACAGTCTCATCGACACGAGTTGTTTGGCTGCATGGCAAAGGATAATTTCTACCTGCCTTTTGTTCTGCTTCTCTTCTGCCAGGCTGAAGCTGCTCCTTCCCTGATGTATCGTTCTCCAAAGACGCGGTAACATTGAGCTCCTCGTTCTTGCTGTAATCTGCTTCTGCGGTGAGTGGAAAGAACTCATTTTCACTCTCTCTTTTATGACAAAAAGACAGAAGCCACTGAGGACGATGTGCTTTTTTCCGACTGTGCAGCACAGCTCTTGAGGAAGGTCTGGGGTGTCCGACACCAGAACTGTCTTCCGACAACTCGCTGTTGGACAAGAAGCAGCTCTCACCCGTGGGCACTGGATGGTGAAGGTAGAACCGGGCAGATTTGAAGAGCGAATGCGTTGTTTTGACGGCCTTCGGGTGATCTGTGTGTTCTAGGAGAGAAGAAAACACTCAAAATTGGTGTCTCTTTACAGCAAACCTTAAACAGGATGATTTTCATCTTAACACTTTCCAACCACGTCGAAGGGTTAAAAGAGGAATCATTGTACCCATTCTCAAACTGCAACAAATGTAGACGTTTCAGCATTATTAAAAGAACATAAAGAATATTTTCTATCATTTGCAACACGGAACCCAAGAGAATATTACACCCAACTGAATCTGAAGGATGAATCTAATTACACCACAGGTAATTACCCTGATCAAAATTTGGGCTGAGGCTTTATTTGTATTTAGGGAAACTCAGGACAGGCAGTCACAGCTCATTTTGCCTCTTTTTAGACCGATGCCCTGCAGCAAACATCCCCTGAACATCCTCTCTTACCTCACTTGGAACACCACCATATATAACCCAAATAATACCACTTACTCCTAGATATCGTCTGATATCACACCAAGATCCAGATCTAGCTCTGCTTTGCTTTCAAGCTCAAATGACACAATTTAATTCAAAGCAGCAGTGAAATTCCCCCCAAATATGCTTCTCTCTGAAATTACAATGCACTCGATGCAGAAATGCAATTATAAACTCATTGGTAATAGACATACAATGAAGTACATGCACGGCATGTGCAAGCAGGAACACACTTCAAAATAATTTTAAAGCCGTTTGTAATCTACTGTAAAAAAAAAATAACTAAAAAGTAAAAATGTGTTTCATGTTACGTTCTTTATATAATGGACCAAATTATACCATGAACCATAAGGGCTGAAAGTAGAAGTTACAGACACAAGTGCAAGGATTTCCCAAGTTGCTACGCTTACTGCAAGATATTCCAAGCTCTTTTTAGCCAAGTACGTCATTCAAAGATGCTTTACAGTGTAGTAATAGCTTTAATATAAATAAAAAGTCAATGTAATAAAAGAACAGTCCATTGACTAATGGTAAGAACGAGTCGATGATGCGGAGCTGGTTTGCTTTTTTGTTTGCATTTTTATCAGTTTGTTTTAAAGAGTCTTGTGTTCATGACCTGTGGATGACAACAGACCTGGGAAGCAGGTTTTCTTCTCTTCATCCGAAGAGGATTTGTCACTGATTCTGCAGCAGGGTGGCAAGTCCAACACCCAGGAGGAAACCAACCACCCACCTCAGCAAGAGCCACAAGGTTTATTGTTATAAAACCTCAGTTCCAGGTGGGAAAAACATAAGCTCAGGAAGGGTAAAATTGCATGAATTCATACCTTATTTTTATTTAGCCACTTGTTTTGCTCACGTTTTATCCATCTCTTGCTTCCCAACACAGAGATGCTTGAGTATAATGTCAAAAGCATGAACAGCATCACCAGAGCTGGTCTCAGCAACTCTGACAATGGAGGAATTTGTCTTTCCCTACAAGATCAGTGGTTATATATTTATGGAAGATTATTCCTCCTCATCCTCCTGACAAATGAGATCAGGTTTGGGAATACTATGCAGAATTGTTGCTATTCCTGTATCTTTTAAAAGTTGCCAACAAAATGGAAGGAATGCAAACAGGCAAAGTTTATATAGCGAAACTTTCAAACCACATACATAACTTGCATAATTTTACACTCTAGACAAGCCCTGTGGGTAGAGCTAAACTTTTATTAGACCATCTAAAAATAAAGTTGCAGAAGTCAGAGAAGATTTTTGACACACGAGTCTCTTCAGAAAACCTGTTTAAATTTCTACCCGTACTGGCTGGTTTAACAAAAGATCATTTCTTCCTACAGATCTTTTCTTGCCTGTGTCTTCAGACCATCACAGCTACACGAAAATACCATTATATAATTTTATATTAACACGTGTGTTCCCCTTTTCATTTTTATCCGGGCTACGCACAGACAGGTTTCCATTGACTTCTGCTCCAACGTGATATTTTGTCTGTTCCTGCAGATTTTTGCTCAGAGAACTCACTTCTACACACAGACTCGTTCTCCATGACCTCCGCTCTTCTGCGTTACCCACAGTCAATGAAGAAAAGCATTTGTCTACCTCACTCCACTTGTTTCCTCATCCTTGCATTTGGTAAATGTTCACAGATAATTATTTCTTCCATTAGAAAATCAATGTTATGACACCAAGTGAGGAGCAGTGGTGACACTGGAAGCTGTGCTGCCGTCCAGAGACCTGGACAGGCTGGAGAGCTGGACGGGGAGAAATTTAATGAAATAGAACAAGGGCAAGTGTAGAGTCTTGAATCTGGGCAGGAACAACCCCAGGTTCCAGTGTAAGCTGGGGAATGACCTATTAGAGAGCAGTGTAGGGGAAAGGGACCTGGGGTTCCTGGGGACAGCAGGGTGAGCATGAGCCAGCACTGGGCCCTTGCGGCCAGGAAGCCAATGGTACCTGGGGTGGGTTAGAAGGGGGTGGTCAGTAGGTCAGAGAGGTTCTCCTGCCCCTCTGCTCTGCCCTGGGGAGACCACACCTGGAATATTGTGTCCAGTTGTGGCCCCTCAGTTCCAGAAGGACAGGGAACTGCTGGAGAGAGTCCAGCGCAGCCACCAAGATGCTGAAGGGAGTGGAGCATCTCCCGTGTGAGGAAAGGCTGAGGGAGCTGGGGCTCTGGAGCTGGAGAAGAGGAGACTGAGGGGGGACTCATTCATGGGGATCAATATGGAAAGGGGTAGTGTCAGGAGGATGGAGCCAGGCTCTTCTGGGTGACAACCACTGGTAGGACAAGGGACAATGGGTTCAAACTGGAACACAGGAGGTTCCACTTAAATTGAGAAGAAACTTGTTGGGGGTGAGGGTGTCAGAGCCTGGCCCAGGCTGCCCAGGGAGGCTGTGGAGTCTCCTTCTCTGCAGACATTCAAACCCGCCTGGACACCTTCCTGTGGAACCTCAGCTGGGTGTTCCTGCTCCATGGGGGGATTGCACTGGATGAGCTTTCCAGGTCCCTTCCATTCTGTGAACGTTGCCTTTATTGTTGCATTAATTCAACTACTGGTGCTAGGTACACTTACCAAAAAATTAAAATGAATATAAAATAAGAAGTTCAGTGTGTCTTATACGAGCATTTTAAATTGTCTTCCAGAAGTACCAAAATCTCTCCATTCTGAAGAGGAAACCTCCCAAGAAAACTCCTCCTAACATGAAGAATTAAAATGATCAGAAGGCATCCTTATTAGTCTATCGGCGCATTTCTGTGGGGTAAACTTACCCCAGGCATATTGAGCTGCCTGCTTAAAAAGGACAATAATAATCACACTGAGGTATTCCACAAAAATCTCTTTCATTAAATGTCTTCATATAAGAAATTTGTGTGATACTAAGGAAAAAAAATGGGCTCCCAAGAAGCCTATATAAATATATATATGAGTGCCTAGGAGAGAGCACAAACTCTCTAATTCAGAATCCATTATGCTGATGTTCATATATTTTTGGGTCTCATCCCTCGTTAACAGCCACAATTGTATTACCTCCTCGCAATTTGCTCTCTCTTCGTTTAATACATGTTGCAGAATGCAGTATGCGCAATAAACAGCTTCCCTGAGGAATTAGTGGCTGTATTCGGGAGACGGCAGCCACTCGGCAATTCTCCGTTCCCAGTTATTCCTGTCCAGGAACAAGATGTAATTCTCAACCACCACAAAAATCCTCATCCTTGCTCAGTTTATCGGTCGCTCAAAATCACAGAATGAGGTTTGGTACAAAAGGAGTGTCCATCAGGACTAATTTTAGCTGCTGTCATAAGATAAAGTGTCAAAATCAACAGTTAGCGCAGCGCAGTTTCATTTTATCAGCATTCTCAACAAATAAAGCCTTAAAGCAGGTTACTATAGTAGTAAATCCTGACCATCCTGCAGGAGTACAAGGTTAACGGAGGGGAGAAAGAGACATCAGTCAAATCAAATTCAGTTAAATATCAACGTTACAGAGATACTTTACATGGCATCAAAAGATATCAGTGGATTTGTGGGGAGGAACATAATCCCAGCCTGAGCAATTCCCACCTGCTCTTATTTACCAGGGGATTTCTCTCATTTTCAACATGGGCATCCTTGCTACACTTCAAGACTTTGCACTTCACAAACTTAAGAGTGGCCAAAATATATATATATATATAATACTAATGTCCAAGTATTTGGACTGTCAGGGAAAAGTATAAAGATGGGGAAGAGAAAAATGAGACATTCAGCATCTTGAGGCAGATTCTCAGCAATATCATGAGACCAGAAATCATGGATCCTGAAACAGAATTCTTTTGCTCTACTTTTGTGTGTATGAAAATACATGTAAATTAAACACACACTACCTGAGGAAGCTCCCAGTGGTATCACCTGCTCCTCAGCCCAGACCAGCTTGGGCTTGACCCTTTTACTATAAATTCCTTCTTTATGGTCAATGGCAGCAATGTCGGGAGGATTTTCATCCCTTAAATGGAGCAGGTTTGTTGGAAACCTTGGAAGAGGAGCATCGTTTGACCCTAGAGGGAAAGACAGCAATAATTAGGAGTAAAAAGAGAAAGCAGGAGAAATACTCGTGTTAAAAAACAACATCCGAAAGAAAGCTGGTTATCCAAATATCAGTGCCAGCACATTCACCACCAATCACGATCCCTAGAGAGCAGTTCCAGTGACTAACGCAGCAGCAATTGTACCGTATTCTTTTCCATGATTTTTGGTTCTTCCCTGAGAGGTAAATTAATTTTATCTATTCTACAAAAGAACACGAGAAAAATGAGCATTAGACAAGGCTGCTAGGAAGCCAGACATAGGATTTGGAATGTCCAGACGCCCTCCTGTTCCCATTAAAATTCCAGACATTTTCACTGATGGATGTAAATATCTATTTTCCGAGCTCGGAATAAGCAATGGAGGAAAAACTGGAGCACTAGGTCTGTGTAACCCCTACATACGAATTCAGGACAAGAAGAGCAGAGCGCTCTTACTATCGTATTGTTGTTACCCAATGTTAAAAACCTAAAATGTCCCTTCAGTGATTGATCATCCTTGTCAACACCACCTGGCTACATTCAATGGACTTGACTTAGTTTCCTGCAGCGACTGCTCCAAACTGCAGCAGGCAGCTTAAAAACAGATTTAGTTTTGAATTGTGCTGTACATTTGCTGGAACCTTGCACTGCCTCCTATGCATATGGAATTTTTACATCTAGCGTCGTAGTTTCTGCAAAACAACAGACTCGCCTCGCATTTGTTTCTCTCATTTTGACCATATTACAACAGACAGAGTGGAAAAAATAATGATGGGAGACACTTAAGGAATGACAAGCAGGATTTGTGGCTATAATGACCATTCTGTGCACTTACTGTCAGTGTCGTATCAAACTGCTCCCCTTGGGCACATCTGTCAGGAATGGGACATCTTTGTCCTATTAGTTTTGTCTACAAATAACTTTGGATGTCAAAAAGCTCTGACTGAAAACAATCTGCACATAAGATCTATAACGCTTAAGTGATGCATTCCGTACGTATATATAGGAGAGAAGTGAAAAATAACAGCAGGCAAAGCAAAAGAAGTTGATGAATCACAGACCATCATTTCCTCCGGTAAATGAGACGTGTTTTTACTGGGAGGATGTGGGGAAGACGTGAATATATATTTCAAAGCAGAGTTACAAATTACATTGTTTATAGAAAGGCTTTCTACACTAGATTAATCTAATGGGGAGGAAAGAAATTCAGGGCTGAAAAAGCTATTGTCTGAAATGTGTGTTGTATTATGCAGAACGCACACATAACAAATTAATAAGAAAAGGGGGAGAATGTACATAAATAAGGGAACTAAAAAGGAGAACTGGCAGAGATATGAACGAGTCCAAAACTGAAGAGTAATTCCCAAAGGAAAATAAAGAATTTCCAAGCTGTAAAATATTGAGCCTTGTTTCTTGTCACGGCCAGAATGGAGCTCTAACATCCTTTTCATCACAGAACCTGAAACCACAGCCTTCAGTCAGGACTCGTACGTCTTTGTGTTATAAAGTGGTGTGAACGTGAACAATTTTTCTAGTAAAATCAATGCACTTACTCTAAACCGGTAGGACAAGAGTTCTGAGCTCAGCTGAGCCAACTCCGCATAAGAAATTGATATATTTTGAATTACATGAACTACAACCATCATTTTGCGTTTGGGAGACCCGAGATAAAGAAGTACCTGAGGGAGAGCTCTCAGCGCTGGTTTCTGCCCCAAGTGGAGGAATTTTGGATCCCGCTTTTCGATAAGGAACATAATACATCCCAGTGCTCCCAGCAGGTTTGTATGGCAGCAGCAAGGGCTGGTCTGTGGGGACGGAAGGCAAAGGTTTAACTCCTTTAAAGCAAACAAAGACAAAAGCAACAAATAAGGACCCAAAGAGACTGCTGAAGATGTTCACTGTGGTAAATCTGGAGAAACAGCATATTCTTTTGGAAAATTAATCATAATTATTGATTATTTCATTAATACCCACCCAACGGTTTGAAGGTTGATTGTCGCTTCACTACAACAAAATAGTTTCCTTACCTATTCAATATTAAATTTCTGACTAAGGTGACAAATACTAACTTCAAAAAAGACTCACAATCCCCACCTGACCAGAACTGCCTTTCAGGTGGTTCTAGAGAGTGCTGAGCTCACCTCTAAGCCTCCTCTGCTCCAGACTGAACAAGCCCAGCTCCCTCAGCCTCTCCCCATAGGGCTTGTGCTCAAGTCCCTTCCCCAGTCTTGTTGCTCTTCTCTGGACCCGCTCCAGCACTTCAATCTCTTTCCTGACCTGAGGGGCCCAGAATTCAGTTCCAAATAAACCAGAACTAAACTGTATTTATACAACTCCCTACCATCAAGACTGCAGAGCACAAGTTTAAAGGTTGGGTTTTGTCCCATCTGAGTGACGTTAAATATCAAAATGATCTCAAGAATGTTATTTCCACAAAAAAGTTGGGTTTGGCTTTGGTTTTTTAATACCTATGAATACCTTGAACTCCAATAAAGTCTATATATACAAATAAGCCACTAATTTGCTCACCACCCTGCCTTGGGAAAGAGGAAACCTCGTTAAGAGACGAAGTTGTATTGGTGGGAAGTTCACGTGCTTTCTGGAGGGACGATCGGCAGGCAGCATTTTCACTGTCTGGCAAATTAACATAAATTTCTGCCGAAAAGGTCGTTTTTTCAGGACTTTCTGTTGTTATCTGCGTGGCAGCATCTGAAGTACTTTTCCCAGTTCGTGCAGGAACAGAGCTGAAGATATTCTTCACATTACAACCCCCTGAACCCAAAACTTGTGGCCTCTCGCTGCTTTGTAGGGGCAGCTCTGCGCTTGTAACATAGGGAAGCACCAGGCAGGGGTCTCCCAAAGATCCTGGTGTCCGGAAAGGTGAAGATCTTTGATCTTCTGGAATGAAATCAGCAGTTGATAATTTAGAAGCAGCCTCTGGAGTTTTTAAAGGCACTGGTGGAGCATTAACTACAGGTTTATCCCACGACCTTGTCTCATTTGCAGTATTCAAGTGGCTACGCAGCTCTGAGTCGTTACCCTTTGGGGACAGGGTGATGTGGACACAGGACAGGACTTTCTTAGTTGGTGATGAAGGGGACAGAGATGTGGTGGATAAAATCTCATGCACAGGTGAGAGGTGAGACATACCAATTTGTTCTGTCGTAACCTCTTTCTGAATGAGAGCTACTTCATCAGAACGACTTTTCTCTTCTTCTTCCAACAATTTAATCTGGTCCTTCAGCAAATCAGTTTGTATGGCTGGACCTGAACCTTCTAAGCTTCCATACAACCGGCTGTGGGCAGGTGAGCTGCTTTTGTCCTGCTGGGAAGAGCTTCTAGAATGGGGTTCATTAAATCTGTTTGTTTCTTGGCTGAATCTTATATCGCAGTCAAGCCCCCCAGGCCTGGCACTGTGCCTGCCAAATTCACTCACATCTTGTGGCGGAACATCACAATTTTTTGCACTAAGGGTCTGTCTTTTAGCAGCACGGATGCTTCCAGAATCCTGCTCTGACAAACAGTCTGTTTCTCGATAAGCTCCAATTCTGTTCCTGTCAGTGGAGAGATGATGAAACTCATCTTTCTCAGCAGCAAAAGGAGTTTCAGCAGACACTGAGCAAGCAAGTGCTGGACTCAAAGGACAGGTCCAAGATCTTTCCCAGTGGTGGCTGCCATGGCTCTGTTCCTCAGAACCAGTGGAGTCAACCTCCGAAGGCATCATCCCATCCAGACCATCTCTGGTCAGACCGCTGCTGCGTGCCAGGGAAGCCAACGGTGATGGCAAACGTTTTCGGGATGAAAAGGTGATGGATGTAATTTGCTGAGTCGGATCTTCAGAACACTTCACCCACAGCTGCTTCTGAGCTGGTATATCGGTGTCTCTTTGTGGATCGGAAGCAGCTACAGACCTCACTGCACATGTGTCCCATTCTTCCTGCACTGGTGGATGAAGTTCAGCAGCATCAGAATGACCAGTTTCAACTGTCTGGTGCTGGTTGCAATGAGGTGTTTGAATGGTACTCAGAGACGTAAGCTGCGTGTCCTTCAGCGGGCAACAAGCAGGAGGATCAGCTCTATAGAATGGCACGATGCCTCTTAAGCTGGACTCTAAAAGTTCCTTAGTCTTGACTGCTTGTGTTTGTCTGTCAGTTTGAAACCTTTTGTCCCTTGGAGCTTTGAACCACTCTGTGTTCTGTTCCTGATCACGGTTACGCTCAGAAGCGGCTTCCAAACCACGTACCCACGGATCCTGAAAAATACAGAACAATTCCCATCAATTAGGTGGGGAATTTCCTGCCTTTGCCAAACTCTGCATTGCAGAATTCAAAGAACCACCAGGGCTGTCAACCATCAGGAGTCTGTCACCACGAATGAGCACACGCTTTCTCTGGAACTCATCTGTTAATGGAACTAATTAAACATTTGTCACATTTGAAGCGCCAACAAATTAGCTAACGTGGTTTTGAGGCTGTAACAAACAGCAGCAGTGACATCTATCAAACAACACATTCATTTTGTGAACTATAAAGTTGTAATATTGATAAATAGGCAAAGTTTCTTCAACATCACTCACAGGAAAACAAGAATAAAACTTTCTATCCGTTGGCTTCATACAGAGCTCAACATTTGTCATAAACTCCAGTCAGAACATACTAGGAAAAAATTATTATTTTGAATTAATATCCACTAAGTTCAAGGGGATTTATAGAGATGTGCATGCATCACTAAAGCTTTGTGATTTCGATTTTGTTAATTAAAATATAGTCAATTAGCCACACAAAATCACAGAAACACTTAGGTTGGATGTCTGCAAGTCTCTCACTCCAAGGAGGGAACTTGAACTTGGAACAGGTTGCTCAGGTCCCACCAAGTTTTGAAAACCTCCAAGGATGGGGATCTCGTATACGACTCAACTACTTGTGATCTGTAAATTACCGATGAAAAGTGTCTCTCCAAAGCTCCACAGAACTAATACAACACCACAGAAACCCACATTTACTTCCAGTTGTAAGACTCAAAACTTTGACCAAGTATGTAAAGATCTGGTGACCTCCAAGAAATCACAGACACGCACTAAAACCCTTCTGGTTTGGACCACAGTCCGAACAAACTCCACACTATTAATGCTCTACATTACGTGACATTTGAAGGTTACGGGGACACTTCTGCATCAGATATTTGCTGTGCCGTAACTACCACCACACGAAACAGAGCTGGATGTAAAAGGTTTCCCCTTGCGCTTGAATTATTTCACTCTAGTGGTTATGAAACAAATACAATGAAAGGAATTCAGTTACATGGGAACAAGTGAGGAGAAAAGAAAGCTGTTCACCACCAAGCATGAGAAAATATTTAATTAGAAAAGGTTTAATTTTCCCTAACTGATATTGCTCTTTTCTCCTAAAACAAGGATGCCAATTTCCCCCTCGGACAAGACCTGTAATAAACCTTATTATGGTCACCACCCACTGCTGACAATAATTAAAACTGAAAATAATGAGAGCTTTGATTTGCTCTTTAAGGTACATGATAACTTGTGAAAAGTTTCCAGTTCTCGGGTGCAGATCATTTCAGTCTCCCACCAAAACAGATCCGTTTGCCACAAAAAAGAAAAGATATTCCTAGAAAATGACACAAATCCCATCAAAACTAAGTTCACTGTCAGTTGTCTCTACTCAGAAAGCATTTTCTATAAATAAGTTACAATTACACATTTGTTTCCATGGAAATTGTCCCATATCTCTATCACCCCCAGTATCACAGCCACTATATTTGGGGTTCTGCTATTAGACTACATGTATTGAGGCATCTCTGCTGCGTATTTATATAACGGTGTGTCTTCAATTACCTACCTGTGGTCACGTAGAACACAGAAACTAATAATTGACTTTACTACTAACTTCAGGCCTGGCTTCTGTCCCCGATTTTATGAACCATTCCCATTTTCAGCATTCTCTCTCGTCCTCATTGCTTTATCTTCTCCTGTACCTCGAGCCCCTTTCCACCATCAACAAACAAGTCCCAAGGGCAACAATCAACAGCAAATTATCATACCAGGTAAATAAAATTAAGCAACATATAGTATCGCCCCTCAGCAGAATGGGAGCAAAAACACCCACACCCAGCTCTGAGCATGCTCAGATGATGCTGCCTTTCAGCTGCCTGGTAATGAGGCTGATTACTGATGGTTAATTGGGAAATTGCCAGGGTTACAGTCCCCGCTCGCTAAGAAACCTCCATACTCTTCTGGCATCTCAATACATCACCTGATTTCTCCGTGCACCTTTTGCAGACAACGCTAAATACACAGAGATAAAAGGTATGAAGGGCTCAGCAAACGGCTCTCGTTACTTGCCAAGCGAAGCAGGAATGTTACTAAATACTCAATGAAGTCTGGATATTCCAAACCCTTTGGCTCATTATGAACAGCAGGTACTAACACAGCACATTCATTTGCCTGCAGAGATTTACCGAGGTTAATAAAACAGATCAAACAAAACCTGATCCTTTCTTTCCGCCTTGTTCCCCAATTCCCAGTGCACGTGGAGGGATCAGGAGGGATCTTGGCTTCCAAGACTTCCCTCATTGCAGCAGAAGCTCCCAAACGCCGATCTTTGCAGCTCCTTACCTGGTTGGTGGTAAAGGAGAAGGTAGTTTGGAAGAAAAGAAATGCAAATACCTCTAGATTAAAGGTCACAAGACAAAAGAAGCGAATAAAACATCACGCTGCCAGGTGCATGCAGAAAGCCTGTCAAAGAGCACAAAGAGAAAGCCTTGCAAGTGAAACTGGGAAAATCTGAAGTTCCCACTCTTGGTGATTTATTATTGTCAGCATTGATCAAAAAACTGCAACAGATTTTGCCCTGGAGCAAATGAAGGCAACTACTCAGCTGATCTGTTACCAACGCACCTCCAAGGAGGGGCAATAACCAAGCAGCCTTAACACCAACCTCTGGAAGCAGCTGGATTGATTCTGGAGAAATGAATGTTTATTTACACACCGAGATTGCCCTCACTTCAATAGGCACTAACTAAAATGGGTATGGTACAGTCAGTCCCACACCACATGCTAGAAAGCAGCTCTCTCTTACATTAATTCCCCCCGATTTTTATGATGGGTCAGTTTGGAGTCAGAGGTGGTATCAGGGTTAGTGAACACTGGAAATAGCCAAAAGACAATTTCATCAGCATCCAAACCTTGCATCAAAATCATTAGAGCTCATGTTAGTGTGTGTGAAGCTATAGGTCACCAGCTTTCCGTAGAGAGAATTTAAGTGTGGACATAATTTTATTAAGTGTCGTTAAAAATGACAATACTTAAATTGAGGTGTGGAGAGCAAATCTGAGATAGATGTACTCACAGAATCATTTTGGTTGGGAAAGACCATCAAGATCATCAAGTCCAACCAGAACCTAAATGAAGCACTACCCCATGTCCCTGAGAACCACATCTCTATGTCTTTTAGACCCCTGCAGGGATGGTGACTCCAGCACTGCCCTGGGCAGCCTGTTCCAAAGCCCAAGAGCCCTTTATGGGAAGGAATATTTCATAAAATCCAATCTGAACCTTCCCTGGTGCAGATGGTCCAGATAAGCTTATTTAAAAAAAATAAATCTAGATTATGTCTATTTTTTCCTACTGATTGGAACTACTATGGAAACAGCAGAGCGTATTACATTAATAAAGTGCATCCCTGGATGATGCCATCTTCAGCAAGAAGGGACTGTAGCAACTCCTACTACAGAAAGCAAGCACAGAAGTTGCTATAAACTTGTCTTCCCAAACCTTTCACATGTGTTATTGTGCTTGTTATGTGTCATCTTTCCAAAAAAGAGCTGTGTGGCATATGATCCGCAGGAGATCGCAGCGCAAATTTAGAGCTACAACTCGGTGAACTTCCTGAAAAAGTGAGAAAGCACAAGGAGTGGAAAAATACAGCATCTAGTGGAAGAAAACCACGTACTAAAGGAGAATATTCTTAGGTAAGTCAAGAGGTAGCTCTTTGGCACCCATCAAAATACAGGTGGGTAATAAGTTCCTCAATTTAGAAGGAAAGTTCTTCGGTTTAATAAGCTGGAGCTTTACCCACATTTAACAGCAACTCGATCTCACCTGGGCGACCGAAACACACGCACCAAGGGCACAAGAAGGTGGTTAAATCTGACAGTGTTTCTGGAACAGAAGCCCAGCTGCAAGCCTTTGGTTTTTCCCAGTTTCTTATGCTTGAAATTGAAGACTCTGATGATTTCAGTGGAAGAACAATAACAGGGTTGATTTCTGGAGCCTAGGATCCATTTTTCGCTTACAAATCCCAACCACCTTCATGTCCTATCGCTCTTTACGACCAAAGAGCATCATCCACCCTCGTGTTAAACTCCTCAAGCCTATCAAAATAATAAATACCACCAATTTACCAGCTCAGGCGAAAACGAGATCTCTACAGCCACACCAGGAGGGTCACAGATGCAGGAATATTTATCAAACACAAAGCTATCGACGGGTTCAGGTGGGAACTGGTCTCTTCTCCCAGGCAGTTAGCAATAGGACAAGGGGACATGGGCTTAAACTCTGCCAGGGGAAGTTTAGGCTGGATATTAGGAAGAAGTTCTTTACGGAAAGAGTGATCAGGCATTGGAATGGCCTGCCTAGGGAGGTGGTGGACTCACCGTCCCTGGAGGTTTTTAAACTGAGATTGGACATGGCTCTTAGTGCCATGATCTAGTAAATGGGCTGAAGTTGGACCAAGGGTTGGACTTGATGATCTCTGAGGTCTTTTCCAACCTAGCCAATTCTGTGATTCTGTGATTCTGTGAATGTCTCGGTGACTCTGCTCCCTCCATCACAAACAGGTTTACAGCAAAGTGCCATCAGAAGTTTCACAAGACCCGTCTTGTTCTGAAGCATTTCTGCCAAGTTTTAGTATTTATTATAAAACATAAGTGTATTTTTCTCCTGGTGGAATGGACAAGCTATAAAATCACCAGGAAGACTCCACGGATTGAGGGTAAGCAGATGGACTACGCAAGAATTGTGGATTTTACAGAAGAGAAAGCAAAACAGAGAAAATAAAGCGGTGAATTACGCTCATGAGCGCTGCTCGCTATTAGAGATACCTCTTCAAAATTCAATTTTCATACTGAACATTCCCTTTTCTGGGCTGTGCACTTGGGTACACATTTGCAGCCCGTTTATGAGTGTGTGTCCCAATCACCTCCTCAAACGCTCAGCGAGAAATCATTCTGATGCTGCTTTTTAGAGCGTCTGTTACCGCATCACCAGTGACAAACAGCCAAACAGACCCTCGACTCTCTCAAAAGCTGGAACCATCTTTAGAAATAAAAGATCACTGAGAAGAACCTTCCCAAGCCGTCCTGCTCCTTCCTTGCGTTCTCTTTTTATAGCCGGGCTTCACACGCTTCCTGCAGGAACAATAAAACAGCGCAGCGCCACATTAGATCTCTTGAGTTGTCACTTATAACAACGAAAGGCAGAGCCTAAAGTTTCTATAAAGAACACTCATCACAAGGCTGCAGCAGGAGCACTAAATAAAGATGAGGGTCTGACGAAAATCATTTGCGCTGTTTGGGAACAGTTTGTCTTTCTCAGGCTTCAGTGTTGAGAAGGAAAATATCTTTTCAGAATCTTTGTTCCGTTCTTTTGAAGTCAGCACATTGGCAGCTTTGCTCTTTAGATTCAACAGGTATTTTACAGAAGAGTTTCTAGTAGGTTATTTTGTCAGCAATAAAAGGGGCTGCATTTCTTTCGGTTAAACAGTTTTCAACAATCTGTATTTTCCGGTGACATTGTTTTTCTTGGAGGGAAAAAACACATTTATCTCCAGCATAACAAAACAGAAATCCAGCCACCTTCATTCTGTAAATCCCAAGCCATTTTTTATCTCAAATTAAAGTCATCGCAGAGCAAAAACATTTTCAAGATGCAAGCAGAAAGTGTTGTGCTTGGCCTAAGGCAACTTCTCGGCTTGGTTTGAAAAGTTGGTTTCTTATTTTAAATCAGTATAAAATAATTAATCGCTGACACTGAATCACATAAAGGTAAAACACCTGGGTCCAGTGTGTAACCAGTTAATGTCAGGGACAAAGCTGCTACCTGATAAAATCTAAAAGGTGGAAAAAGTAGGTTCAGAGGCTCCAGTTTTTAATGAAGAAACTGAAGCACAAATGCATTTTGTTCATTTCTTCCTGCGTAAGAGTTGTCTGAATGTCTAAAAGCAAATCTAATTGTTAAAACAGATTGTTTTCAGGCTCCCCACTCAAAGATAACGTCAATACGCGAATAACCAAGAGCTCAGTCTGATGGGATTTTGGAAGCTGAGATTACCCACACTTTTCATACCCAAAAAACTACAAACACAGACACACACTACTCTTTAGTTACTGTTTTTCATTCAAGAGCATTTATGTGAAACACCAAATTTAGGACAGGTGATGATTCTCTGCATAGTGCCCTATTTTGGGACACTCGGACAGCCCCTAGAAATCATGACATAATCAGACTGGACATGAGATGGATGCTGGAAATAGATATTTCAAGTCAAACGGAAGGTGCTATTTTCAACTTGGATACACTCTGTGTTAATATATGACCTAGGAATGTTCCATAGGAGATATGCAAAGCGTGACAGCAACACAATGTGAGGTTTTCATACAAAAATAGAGCTGTGAGAGACTGAAAGCTCACCCAGGCCACATCCCTGCCCCAAAGCAGCATTAACTACACTTAGATTATTCTTCACTGATACAAACACAAGCTCTTCTTAAAAAATACTATGATTAACAGTGCATGATCTTGCTCTCATCTTCCTTACCGTTAAGGAGTTTCTTTCTTAATAAGACTCTTCCTCGTACTTGAAGCCCGTTGCCTTTGATGCAATCAACATAAAGGAGGAACAATTTCCTCCCTTCTCCCCTGAAGCATCGTCTCAAAAATAATTATCACGCTCCTTTGTAAGCATTTCAGAACACACGGGAAGTAACACAACAAACGCTCCTATCACCAAGGTAATATCGCATCGTACATTCAACTCCTTCCACAGAAGGAGGAGTTTACAAGGTACCATCTGCCTAAATATTTTGTGTAAAGCAGAACTCATTAAGCCAATTAATGAGCTTAATGGCTGGTCCGAAAACACACATAAGAACTGATTAAACCAAAACTCTTAAACAGAGCGCTCATTAGTCTGCATCCCCCTCTCCCCGTCTAAGTGCTAATCTTCAAAAATCTTGCAGGAATATAATTCATCATTTTAAGATGACAGGCCAGGCAGCAGCATTTATCCCCCACTTCAAACACTCTCTCCAGAGCAGCAGGTTTGGTGCTTTGTACCTTGGCTGGGGTGGATTTCTTGGCGCTCAGAAGCAGCTCTGCCTTTATTTCCTCTGTTCTTCGCTGGTCCTCGTCATCGAAGCCCGACACAGATTCCTGGGACCGGCTGGTCAGGCTGAGCTTCAGCCACGCTGCACAAACAACACAAACCAGAAATCCATTCCCTTTCCGTTTTCTCACATCATGTTTAAGAGTTTTGTAACTTAAAAACAAAAGTTTGCTACGCATTTCTAGCTACCATGGGAACAAAGGCCGCTATCAAACAAGCAGAGCTCATGGATAGACCAAAAATACAATTTTAAATGGGTCTTTTGAGTATTTCATTGCAAAAATGGATCCAAACCCCATTGCCATCCTCACAGTCTCAGGCACAAGGCGACACTCTGGCACAAAATCCCTTCCCAAATTCTTAACCAGGCCTAATAGCTATGTGGACAAAACACTGTGTGTATTTAAGGCAAAAGAACATATTCAAATTTGGAAGGTCTAATTCTACCCCATTCCATCATACTATGTGAGACGACTAAAAAACATTGATTTAAGCCCCATCCCATTAATGCTCATCATTAATAATACAACAGAAACACCTCTAAAATCAGAGGAACACACTCAGGTCACCTATGTCCATATCTCTTCATTTCAAAGTAATCCCTTAAATTTAGACCTAAATATTTGCCGTTCTAACCTAACACTTGATGAAACACAACCGAGCCATTTTCTCACCTCGCGCTTTCCTCTCGTCTTCATCCACACTCTTCTGCAGTTGTGTTGCGGGTACCGCAGACGAGCCATTTCTCAGAAGGTTTTTGACACAAGCAGCTAGAGAATCACCACTGCTGCTGTCATTGCTCTGTCTCCTGTCTCCTGCTTTATCTAAAGCCAGTGCGGCTGGAAGCAAAGTGCTCTGGAAGCCTCCAGTGACATTGGTGACGCTGCCCAGAGGCTCTGAGGAAGGAGGATTCTCCAGAAGGTTTTTGACCTTGGCAGCCAGAGAATCTCCACTGCTGCTGTCATCGCTCCCTCCAATACGTCCTGCTTTGCTTCCAGCTGCGCTGCTTTTAGACAACACGCTCTGGATGCGTCCTGTGACATCGGTGACGCTGCTCAGAGGTTCTGAGGAGGAAGGATTCCCCAGTTCTGAAGTTATCCCAGTGCTGACTTCACTACTTCCGCTGCTTTGGGCGAGACTCACAAAACCAGGCTGATTTCTGTCTGAAGTTGCGCTACTGCAGCCTTCTGGCTCAGATCTTCCTACAGATTTCCCTGTCCTAAACTCTTTGGTCATTTCCTTCATCATCTCTTCTCTATTGCGCAAATTGACGTCAAAGGAATTTTCCCACCTTGAATTCAGAGGTTTTACTGCTGTCCCCTCTTCTTGCAAACTTCTTCGGGTCACAATCTCATCCCTTGACAGTATCTTCTGACCCTGAGGGACGCTGTCCTTCCCTAACCTGGAACCTTCAGGACCGCTCTCCTTTCTAACCAGCACTGGGGAAGACTCCCCAGTTTCTCTACAAGAGACAGTAGAAAAGCCGGGATCACCCCACCTGTCAGCTATTTCCTCCGCCTCTGCAAAAAGCTTCCGTATTTGCTTGGATCTGGTGCGTTGCAAGAAAGAATCGCTTTCTTGACCCTTATTTCTCTTACTACCTACACTTGAAGTTCGTGATCCTCTGTCAACTTCCAGTTCATTTTTAACTCCAGCCAAAGAGCCGGCAGTCCACGTCTGTAGGCCGATATCCACATCTTTGGACTCATTTTTAGCTAGCAGATCCTGCAGGCTTTTTGCAAGAAGCATGAGGCCGTCTCCGTCCGAATGGCAGGCAGGTGAAACACTCTGCGGACGCTGGGTTGGTTCTCGCAGTTTGGAGGCAGCCGAACACTCTGCCTCCGGTTGTACGGAAAGCAGAACAGGGATTTCCAGTTCGTGCAGCGACATAACGTCTTGACTCACCGGTTTGTCTCCAAAAGATCTTGGGAAGCAGGGAGAGAGTTCACGGGGTGACAGAATATCAGAGCCGACTTCTGAACTCATTGGTATAGACGTACTGAGAGTGGAAGTGCTGGAGTTAAAACTTGTCTGCGTAATTTCAACGGCTGATGGCAATTCACCTACAAAGAAACAGGACATGAGTTAAGTTTAGGGCTCCAGAAAACAGCTGCATCAGTAAAGATTGCTTTTGCTTGCACTAGAGGGCTTGCAAAGGGAGGGAAGAACTCAAATATTAGTAAATATTTAGGAAACTGTTTTAGGAATAAGACTGGAAGTAAGACTTAATGAGAACTGTCTACTGAAAGAAATCCCTTAGACCATTTCCATAAATATACAAGAAACTACAGAACTTGACTTGTTTTTAAATAAACGCTTAAAGTAGATTTTAAATAAATATTCTTAGACAAATGACATAGTGGTGCTTTGATATCCAAATGTAGAAAAGCAGCCCTGCAAGAAACAGGAGGGTTGTGGGGCAGTATTTCCAAAATATCCTTTTGGAAAAGGCAAAGGATGTGCTATGGATAAGTTTGTTTCCCACTACTGGTCAGAAAGGTCCCAAATCAGACAAGATGCACTTTTACCATTTGGATATGCAACACCTAATTGCTTTAAAAATAAATAAATAGGCCAAAGTGTAAATACTGATCTGAAATCCACGTTGCCGGGTACAGAGCACAGTGAGGAGCCAGCTCCCAGGTATTCTTGCCCACAGTTATTTTATGTTTCAAACACAGTTTTGTTTCATGGCCCAACCACTGATATTTTCACGTACATCAAGTAGCCCAGAGCCCAGGTGAACAATATCTCTACCAAGAACAACTCTACTCCTGCCCTGATTGCCAAGTTGTTTCAGTTGCCACATCTCCCACAATGCTGAAAGCAGGAAAAAATACTAAAAGAAGAGAAACAAGCCCAACGGGCATGAGAAGAGACACATTTAATCGCTTCTGGTCAGAAAGGTCAAATGCCCAAGCAGAATACGCAAAGGAAAATACACATTTGAAGTACTTGCAATGTGCATTTTTATATTTTAATGGCATGCTACATGGGCACGCCACTGAGGAACAGCTTAACCCTACCTGAGCACACTGCTCTTTATATAGAAGTGACTGAACACTTGTTAAAGTCACAGCGATTGTTTTTTTAGATGGATGGATTTACGAACTGATCTGGTCATTTATCCAATGTGTATAACTTTGTGTCACACTGAACACACCGAGGCTGAGAAAGAAAGGGAAATCAAACGTTTCTCTCACAGGAAGAACAAGCCTGGTAACATTTCTTTAACCTTCGGATGTAAAACATTTCTTAAGAACTCTCGTAAAAAGAAAAATAAGGATAGAATGTCACTGCACTGGCTAGAAGATGCCACATAGCCACAACTCCTTGGTGAGAAGGCACATTTTCAAAGGTTTTAACACTTTTTCCAATGTCAAATATCTCACGCTTGAGATGGGAGGAGATGAACTCAAGCAGAGCATCACTTGAGAAGAAACACACTTGACACAACCAGGCCAAGAAAAACCTCACAGGCAAGTCTGCACTTGTGTGTTCTCCAAGCCACAAGGTTCTCCTTGCCCATACCTGGTGGCTGCCGAACGGTCCTCGTCAGCGTGTCCGTGGATTCCTTCAGCGTTCTAAGCTCTGAAGGAGAAAACTCAACTTCCCTGATGGGTCCTCGGGGCACAAACGGCGTCAGTATCGTCCCAGGCGACTGATCGATGCCAAGGTTGCGAAGGTATATCTGGTAAAAGAAGAAATAAGTAACACACGCGGCACTCTCACAGAACATCAACGGATTCTGAACTTGCACGTTCTCCACATCGTTTTAAATGCAAACAACTTGCTTTAAAACATCTTGAGCCTCAGCCTTGTTCAACTCGCACTAAAGCAGTCACATATGAGACAACATTTCCAGCTTATTCTTTTTCAGACCACGAGTGACGAGCCTTTTTTCTAGCTGGTATAACTAGGCCTACATAAGGGGCACCTCACAAGCCACATCTATTCCTTATTAATTTATGCTTGGCAGCAATTCACAAATAAGTTCAAGAACTGTTCTGGTGGCCATAGCTTGTACTTGCGCTCACCAACAGGATTTTCCTGACCTTTCCTTCATCATGTGCCAAAGATGGCACCAAACCAGTGCCCAGCCCTTTCCACAGGTCCAGAAATGATGGAATTGGTGAACTTCAGCCTCACCTGTTTAAAATGACATTTGCCAGCTGGAAGGAGAACACAAAGGTTTGGTTTCCAAAGCTTTTTCCTCCCTGAACGATTGCTGCACAGCAATTCAAGCTGGGCCGATGGGAAATTCCTCACTATTAAGGACAAGCTCGTTATCATGGGCAAGTCTTCAAGGCAAATAGTTGGGAAGCCTTTTGTCAGAGCTGGTTAACCAAAAGAGCTTTTGTGATGTTGCTGTAGAGAATAAACTTGTTCTGGCCAAGGGGTAAAATCACTTTCTGCTGCCGATAGTTTTAGGAAGAAACACAGGTAGTCTCAGTTATAATTGCCCATCTACTCAGCGGCCTAATGTGCAATGACCAAAAACTCCCTGGCTATGAAACCATTTCTGGGTACAACGAACTGCGCTGGTTTAACTCCATAAAATGTAGAATACTCGAATATACAAATTCTATATCTAACCTCGACTTAGTTTTAGCAGCACAGGTAAAGCAATAAACCCCTTCTTGGTAAAGATGGGATAAAATGTGGGTGTTTTTCCCTTTTCCATAAGTACAGAACAAATACATGCAAGCACTATTTCTGCTTTTATACTGTATATATATAAAATTACTATTCAAGTAGAACTTCAGTAACATTTAAACAAATTCAGAGAAGCTAAACAAAAACCATACTCAAAATCTAACTCAGTGATATACTAGAGAAATATATGAGGATGAGACCAGTTCCCTGTGCAACATTCCCTATATTAATATGTTTTGAAAGCTGGAGGAGTCTCGTGGAGGTAAAATCCTCCCAAAGGCCATCCAGGACCTTTTGAGAATGTAATTCCTTCCCTTTTAATAGAGTATCTGAGTTTACATACAGACATTATATGCAGGAAAAAAGTACCTTGACTTTATCACCTATAGGGGCAAATTAATTTTAATTCACGTAAATCATCCCCTAAACTAGTCAACAAAATTAAATAAATTACCCTATGGATTTTAGCCAACTCTATTTCCTATTTTATTATAAACCTACTTAGTAACAGCCATGTATGTGACTGAATCTCCTTTGCCTTCTCAGTGATTTATGAGAGCTGAACTGCTCAGAACTAGGGCTGGAGAAGATGCTTAATTATAGTCATAAAAAAGAGGTAACAGCGGCCTTTACATCTCATGAATTTCACTTAAAATATCCTCCCTACAATATTTATATTTGTTTCAACACGTATTTGCACAGACAACCGAGAAGAGTGCTTCTGTATCACAGCTCCAAGGACCTCATGATTATAGGAGTCATCTTGCGAGAGGAACAGCCACTTACTCAGAAGATAATTACATGTTTATCATTAACATAAATCTGCATTTAATTTGTCCTAACGCTCAAACAGCTATTAGTACAGTAACATGGCTGCCACAATGCACCCTCCATTCTCACCAACCATCCTCAAATGGGGAAGAAACATATAGAAGAAGAATCTACATTTGCCAAATAGAGGGAAAGGTACACAGAGACTTGGAACATCCTTTATGAGGAATACATGAAGAATCGGGAATTTCTGCCATAGATACTGGAATGAAGTGAACAAGCAAAATGAGTATTTATAGAAGAAAAGAAAAAGGCAATTTGATTTGCCAAGGAGTTTTGTGTTGGTTTTGCTATTATTGCAGCCCCGTGGGCGGGCGAAGTTCGTCCCTCTCCTCCTGGCGTTTCCTTACTCAGCACTTGAGGCTCAGCCTCGTGTTTGGATAATTATAACCTGATCTTTTGAAAGAATCCGGAAGATGACAAACGGTTTATCAATGCTCCGCTAAAAGAGCTAGAATCCATTTATTTACAAGTGTTTTATCAAACAGATTTCACTTTGTATCACTATGTTCTTGTGTCTTTTACGTTCCATCACCACCAGTCACTGATCTTTACATTCCCCTTGCATTCTGTTACCATGATACTATCATCTATATCTGGAAAAAACAACAAAAAACCCACTTTCCCATATCCAACCCTTTCGTTGCCTACGTTAAATATTACCTAAAGGTTATTTCTTACACCTCTATATTTAAGATAAGCTGAACTAATATCATGGATGAAATCCAGCAGTAACACACACCAGTGTAAAACCATTTCATTTAGTCTGTAGTGATTAAATCCCTACCCAGGTCTTATAAAAAACAGTGGGGAAAAAGTGCGATAACTCCGAAATCAAAGTTTAAATTAGAATCAGTTATTGAGGGTCCTTTAAGATTATCTTCTTAGGCTTTTATATAAATCACATTTGCTAAAATTTCTAAGTGAATGATGGCATGACAGGTTGGCAACATGACTGAATATCAGGAACTATAAGCACTCTCTAGTGTATGGTTTCTGTGACACCTTCTGCACTTCTGTCCTACTCACTCTGTTACAATCTTTTGTTAGAAACAAACTTACTGGGATCCTTTCTTCAATATTAAGCTCCTCTTTTTGCGGAGTTTCCAAAGCAGTTGCTCCAATTGGGATGAAGTTCTCGTCCTTCACGCTGGTGATGAAGTGTCTGGAAAGCACCGAGGAGCACCTTGTGGAGCCCAAGTTGCCTTGGCCACCTTCCCCTGAACTAAGCGGAACATTCAAACTATCTGGGGAAATATCACCAAAATTGTCAGCGCTGACATGGCCAGCAGGAACATCCACATTGTGAGATCGATTTTCAAGAGCGGCACAAGTCAGCTGGTCAAAAGTTGGAGAGTTTCCATCCTCTCTAAGGAGCTGAGCAACTTCTCTGGAGACAACGACTTTTGGGTCTGAATTTTGCCCTGTACTATCACTTTCTGCGTCTTTACCGCTAGATTCGGAAACAATCTCAGCCACGAACTTTTGTGTCACGAAGCCTAAAGTATGCTCAGACACCCCTAAAGCATTACTTTTTTCTTCCAGAGGCTGCACTGCCTCTGTTGAATTTGCTGGTGCAATAAATTCAACCAAGGACATGTTCTTGCTGGAAACATTTACCACGTTGTCAGATTGAGATCTAGTAAGAGGGTGGACAAGCAGTAAGTCTTCATTATGAAAATGCAAACTTCCCAGGGATGCTGTCCCTCTAGAGGATGCAGCAAGATGATCTCTGGGGTCTCTACAGCTTTTTTGTGTTGACAAAATACGGTTTGAAGAGCTGGCAATGTCACTGTAGGCTTTCTTTCCAGGAGAAACTCCACCTGGGTCACATGAAGTCAATGCATCAGATGTTTCCTCTGGTTGCTTCATGTTCCAAGCCCCCACCTTGTCTATGAAACTGAGCGAGGGGAGAGACTGAATCCTCCCAGAGTGGGGATATTTCAGCTTTAAGGACTCAAAATGTTCCTCGCTTTCTTTCGGAGCACATTGGAGTGAATGTTGCTTCTCAACAGCTACAGGTGGAGATGAGTTCCCTGAAGTTTCTTCACTGAAGCATGAAGGAGAGGCCTGAAGAGCTGATTTCATCACAAGGACACCAAGTTCTGCCGCTTTAACATTTTTCTTTAGAAGTATCCCCGGAGTCGACTGATAGCTTGGGTGAGCAAAGTGTACAGAGAATGAACCATCACCAACAAGATTAAAGGAAGGGGAAATGCCTGTAACTTTATGTCCCCTTTCTATGGAAAAATCTGAAATAGTTAATTCACTTACTGCAGGTTCTACCTCCACTGGGGCATCCCCACCACTTGGGGAAGGAGTTTCCACATCGGTCACAAACAGTCTGTTAGGTGCATGATCACTGATGCTGGTCACAGTAGGAACGACCTCCTCCGTCTCAAATCTCACCACAGGAGACGGTTCTTTGCCCTGAGGATCTAGGAAAGCTCCCTGGAGCTCCTCGGGAACCGCCGTGAGCTTCAGGCTTTCAGAGCCATTGAAATCCACACCATCTTCCTGCGACATTTTGGCTATTTCAGAAATCTTTGCTGGAAAAACACCCTGAGCATATGAATTTTCACAATTGTCTTTCCTCAAATCATCAGATAAACCATTAGAATTATCAAGCTCAAAAACCTTTTCTTCTTGTAGCTTCTCCAGCTGCTTTGTGCACCCCTCTGACTCACCCTCAGTCATCTTCCCCTTCTCCTTTTGCGTCTCTCTGTCACTCTTTCTTGAATTCTCAGCCAGTGCTGTTTTACAAAAGGAGTTTTCTCCAGATGAGAGCCCATCGCACCTCAGGAACCCTTTTTCTTCCTCCAAAAGCTCCAAACCAGGTACGCTGCTGTTGGGGGAGAAATATTCCTCTTTTCCAGCCGTACTACAGGGCTGTTTTACAAGAGAAGCTTCTGTTTGGTTCAGTCTATTTGCCTTGGCGAGCATCACGTTCGAAGCAGACTTTGCTAAACTGTCACTCGTTTGGGGAATCAACGCCTTCTCATTAGTATCATTTTTCCAGCCTTCGTTTGCCTCCAGATGCCCAGAGAAAGAGGTTTGAGACAAAGAGCCGCTACAAGCGGCATCACACGGTTCCAGGTGTCTGAAGGGGAGGTGAAGGGACAAAGCGAAGTCGTCACCGGGAGCATCTGCGGGAGTTTCCGCGTCCGGCGGCGACGCAGCTTCACGGACACACGAGGGCTCGCGATGCTCTTCAGACAGCCCAGAGACATCTGGGAACCCTCTGTACAGGGCAAGAAAAGAGCATTGCTGAATATTCTGCATTCCAGCACCCATATTCTCTGCTTAAATAGAAGAGGAAAAGCTTCACTCAAACAAATAACTAGAGTTTAGCAACGTGAACATAAATACATCCCCTAAACAGGCTAACATGTGAAGAAATATAAAGAAAGTCCAAACAATATCAAAAAGCCCTAATGCCCTACAAAGGTTTGAAAATAATATGAGTTTCTGCTTAGTATGTCAATATTTTTCATACTACTTAGGACTGAAATATTTTTTACTAACGGGATTTTATTAATTAAATAAAATATAGGACGGACATACATAAATTTGTATGTGATTTAATCTAAATGTAATGAGATTTAATCCAAATCACCTATTTCAGTTTCATTATATCAATTATTTCTTCAGAGGATACAAAATAAGCCAGGTCTCAGAGGAACACAAGCGACAAACTCCTATAAACCTCTACTATTTTTATAGTGAATTTTGAATTAATAGTTATTTTACATAAAAATGATGATCAAACCCCAATTAATATGACTCCGTGGATGCAGATCACCACTTCTAGTGGAACTAAGATCTGATGCACAAACTGAAGTCAGAGTGTATTAAATTAGGAAAGAAATCTGTCACCTGTCACACACCAAAAGCACAAGGAAGCTCAAACACCAGTGACACTGTAAATATCTTTTTTATCCCTTTTTAGTAAAAGGTAGAGGATTTCTTGCCTTCTTTACACAAAAGGAATCATTCGTCACACCTCAAAATGAAGGCTTGGGCAAAGACTTTTAATGAAATAGCTACTTATGTATTCATACTTTATCTAAAAATCTTTATTTTAGATTATACAGAACATATATTCTGGTTTGAATATGCTGGAGTAATGTTATTCCATGTACATGTGTGCACATATTTACAACTGTAAATACAAATTGTATCTGATCTGTGTCCCCAAAACTTGATGAAGCTCATCTCAGAGTCTAAGAAAGCTCCAGTCTAAGAGGCTGGAGTTCCTAATTGTCCCATTTTCTTTAGATACGTTAAGGATGACAAGTTCAGAAGAGGCTTGTTGTGGTTTTCTCTTGTTCAAACTCTTTTGAGTGCAAAATAAAAAGATGTGCAGAAGTCAGACAACGCCTTCTCTCTCTATGAGACAAACAAAGAGGAAACCACACCTCTGTCTTATTGCCGTGACCAAAAACCTGTAATTATTTAATTATCCAACGCAGGACAATTTATGGCCACTCAGGACAAAAGGTTTTGGTTGTGCCGTGACACCAGGTGATTTTATCCTACCTTAAGGGAACAAAATCCATCTCTGATCGCTGGAGAAGCGTCTCATCTGAAAATCTTGGGCCTTGCGTTGGATACATCAAGAGTGGGAAACAGGGAGAGAATTGACTGTCCTGGATATCTGTTAAAAACAACAGTACCAGAGTCATAAACCTGGCCGGGCAATCCCTCTTTAAGCCACCCTGCCAACTAATACAGCCTTCAAAATTCAAAACATGCCAAGCACAGTGAAAATGATGTAATCCCATCATCTAAATCCTCTGCTGGAGCATGTTCCCTCATGGATTTAATCCCTTTTTCTTACCACGGATCACACTGCGGTTTCTTCTCGTCAGTCTCAAAAAGCTCCATGACAACGACAGCTCCAGCTCACCCTCTTAAACCTCTTTTTGGGCACATTTCTGGCCTTCTCCACTCACTACTCAACACCTCCCCTCACCATTTCCATGCAGCCTGATGCTCTTCCCAGTCTCCATTTCTCCGTAAAGGTTGTATAGGCTTTTTCTTTACAGTTTCAAGATACAAGTAATAATAAAACTTAGTCATTACAATCATACCAGTACCACTGTCTACTGCTCTAGCAGTACATTTAGTTTATATCATATATTTCTTTGCTCTTTGAGTATTTCTTTTTTCAGCTGACTGCTTACAAAACCCAACGGAAATGTTTTATACCACAAGAATAAAAACAACTATAAGCTGTATAAGTCTAAAAGACTAAATACATGTTTTGATGGATGAAAAAAAATTACTTGTAACACTTTGACAAGCGAGATTTTCTTTTTAAAGCCAAAAAGCTCTTTGTTGCCAAGACTATGGCTTTCGGAACCATATTAAATGAACTGATGTTCATTTAATTTAGATTTATTAGTTTTGAACCATCTCAGCCAAGCTCCACTCTGTGTCACTTACAGAACGATAATCACATCAGATGTGATGGCCATTACATATAAGGAATTAGGTTTACATTACATCAGCTTTATCCTGAGGGTTCCTACAGCCTGTATTACATCACCTGATGAGTGATATCCAACCACAAGATGACCTTTCTGATTCATTTGTAATTTAATATTTCCAATGAATGGGGTTTTTAATTACTTTAGAACTCTATGCAGTGAGTGGATAATGATATGGATAAAAATAATTCTACATTGCACAGCAAAGCTGGCTCAAAATTTGGATGCTCCCTTCATCCCACCCCATCAGCAGCTAGAAAATAATAAATAATAATAATAATAATAATTGTTATACAGTTTCAAAGCTTCCTTTCTACCTTAGCAGCTGCATCCACCACACGGCCAGCCTCATATCCCCTAGATCCAGCCAAATGTATATTTTAGCATCTGTAGTACAGATGGCACAAACATGCTACAGCAATTTAAGCAGGGAGTCTTTGTTGTTCTAGCAGCCAGGACCTGTGCTAAGCTGGGTGGAAATATCATTATAACACACACAGAAGGGTTAAAAAAAGTACAGAAAACTCGCAATTGGCAGCATCGGCACAGAGGGAATGGGAGCCAAGCAAATAAGGAGCAAGGTCAGAGGTGTCTCATCTATAATGGAACAGCAGCTCAGGGCTCTGTGTGTTAGAGGGCACAACAAGATCGTGGCCTAATGTACCACACTGATGTGATTTTAATCACAACTTGAATCATGATTTAAAATCATGGAACAAGAGACTGATCTAATTCACTGTAATCTCCTTCGAATTTGTTTTATATGTATTTCACAGGAAACAAAGAGGTTTGGTTTCAGTGGCTGATACTGACTTAGAACCAAATAAACCTTATTCCTTATTCCCAAGGAGCAGACAATATTTACAATGCGTTTATTCTGTTTAGTGTACATTTATTCAAACAATTTTTATTATACTTGAAAATACTGAGTACATTCACCATAGTCAGCTTGGATACCGAATTTTATTAAAGAAACAAAAACATATATTTTAAGAAACATTAAGTTGGAATCTAATCTATCTCAGATGTGTTCAATGGACTTGTTTCCTCCCAAAACTTGCTTTATATTTAAAATTCTATTAGTGAATAAAGGCAACAGTAATTGCAGTTATTGAATTAGACTCCTCATCTCGCATCACGATACGCTTCGTGTTTTCAGAACTGGCATCTCATTTTTATTCATACAATAAAAGAGGAGAACGAGCTTTCCTGATTTGCAGCTCAGCTTATTCGCTTTGAACGAAAATGTCTTTTCCAGCTAAACTGGAAATCAGGAGTGATTAAGGAAAAAGCTTTTGCACACAATTAAGACTGGGTGTGCTGTCCTTGTAAATGAAGAAACAAGAAAGACTGAAGGAGGGAAGCTGTCAAACGCTGTCAATAGATCTTGCCAAACAATTTGAATGCATCTACGCATGTATTGATAAAATAAATATGCATGTACACACACACAACACAAGTCACAAATTTGGCTGATATATTAATGCTTTAGAGATTTATATCGACAAAAATTTAAGTACTGCTGAACATTTGTATTAAGAAAGTCAACCCAGCACTCTCCAAGCAGACTAAAACAGGAAATCCTCACCGTATGGGGATGGATCCAGTCGGTCCCTTCAGAAATCCCCACGTTCTTAAAGATATTTGCCAAATAATAAAAGTACAGGGCAGCCTGGGTCACCTGCTATCACAACACAGGATAGATAAGGTTTAATCCAGCCATAGGATGGTGGGAACAACGCAGCCCAGCAAGCCCAACAAAGCCAAGGACTAACTCAGAAAGCAACAACTCAGACCAAGACTTGGGCTCACGATGAACAATCCATTGACAGGAGGCCAGTGCAATACCGTATCCAAACTGGCACACAGATTTGTCGTATATATAATATAGAATAGTGAAGAAGTAGTAACAAGGAGCATTCTTTCCAATCTTTTACTGAAACTACCACTGAAATGGTGTTTGCAGGTTCTGATGACCAAAACTCCATATTCATAAAGAAATCACAGGGGGGTCAGAGAAAACAGCTAAAAGATTGGTGCCTCATCACAAGAGCCTCCTGGAACTAAATCTGTTTCCTGTAATTGACGAAAAGATTAAGGGTGACTTGCTTACATCTGTACGTACATACATAAGACCAGAAATGTGGTCATTAAGAGCACTTGAGCTGAGATAATACACAAGAATCCAAGGGAAAACAGTGAAGCTGTGCAAACCTAGAGACAAAGACGACACTTCTGAGTTCATGGACACACCACATCACAGCTGGCTCTCTACAAAACATGCACAGCCATGTAGATCATTAATGGCTTTGACAGTTATTTAGCAGCAGAGTTTTGCTTCAATTCTCTCTTTGCTCCCTCCTCAAGCCCTTACACATAGCCCTGAATAAGAAGTACCAGCGTTTGACTGAATAAATATCTTGTAAAACTTCAGACTGCCATTTTGCTCCCCTGGTTTCTCTGTAGAATGCGCTGGTTTTGCTGTGCAGCACAAATCTGCCTCGGGCTGACAGTCCCAACCTTCCCCAGAGGTTTCCAGTCACAGGAACTGTGGCAGTGATCGCTGACCTGAAGCAACAGAAGAGTGACAAGGCCAGGAAAGAGTGAGGAAAAAGGGAACAGGAAAAAAAGGAGGAAAGAGAATAAGTCGAGCTTCACTGCAGTGACAACCTTGGGGGAAACCCTGCTTTCCAGCTTGGCCCCTGCAGAGGTGACCTGTGAAAACACAGAATCCCAGAATGGACTGGGTTGGAAAAGCCCTCAGAGCTCATCCAGTCCAACCCTTGGTCCAACTCCAGTCCATTGACCAGATCATGGCACTAAGTGCCATGGCCAATCTCAGTTTCAAAACCTCCAGGGCCGGTGAGTCCAGCACCTCCCTGGGCAGCCATTCCAATGCTGACCACTCTCTCTGCACAGAATTGCTTTCTAATCTCCAGCCTCAGTTTCCCCTGGCAGAGTTGAAGCCCATGCCCCCTTGTCCTATTGCTGACTGCCTGGGAGAAGAGCCCAATCCCCCCTGGCTAGAACTGCCCTTCAGGTCGTTCTAGAGAGTGCTGAGCTCACCTCTAAGCCTCCTCTTCTCCAGACTGAACAAGCCCAGCTCCCTCAGCCTCTCCCCATAGGGCTTGTGTTCAAGTCCCTTCCCCAGTCTTGCTGCTCTTCTCTGGACCCGCTCCAGCACTTCAATCTCTTTCCTGACCTGAGGGGCCCAGAACTGAACACAACACTCCAGGTGTGGCCTCCCCAATGCAGAGCACAGGGGAAGGATCACTGCCCTTGTCCTGCTGACCACGCTGGTTTGGATAAAGGACAGGACACCACTGGCCTTCTTGGCCACCTGGGCACACTGTTGGCTCATGTTGAGCTTCCTGTCCATTAGCACCCCCAGGTCCCTTTCTGCCTGACTGCTCTCCAGCCACTCTGTGCCAGCCTGGAGCGCTGCAGGGGGGTCTTGTGGCCAAAGTGCAGCACCCGGCACTTGGCCTTGCTGAACTTCAGCCCATTGGAATCAGCCCATTTTTCCAGTCTATCCAGATCCCTCTGCAGAGCCCTCCTGCCTTCCAGCAGGTCCACACTCCCTCCCAACTTGGTGTCATCAGCAAATGTGCTGATGGAGTTCAATAAAAGACATTTAACTAGGGCTACAAGACTGATTTTTCACCTATATAAAACATAACCCCAACCACGTCACATATTCTGCCTCCTCGGGCTTTTCTGAACGTTCTCTAATCTTACAGCACTAACGCTTTCAGTAACTTATTTTCTTCAGGAGGCAGAAAGATCATCGCTATCATATTTTGGATGCTTAGAATGATTTGGGGGCTCATTACACTCAGGCAGAACCTGGGTTTCGCAGGCAGAAAAGCAGGTGCTCGATGCTGAAAGCAGCAAGTGACGTCAGTCCGACACTCTTGGAGCATCTTGTGTCAAAACAGTAATTCTTCCTGCTGTCGCTCTGAAGGTCAAAAGCTTCCTCACCGTTGAATTCACTGAACAAGCAAAGCTGGGCATGTTACTTTATCTTGCAGCCTGCTGACAATTCTGAATGCCAGAGTCAAACTGCCATTTGGGGAAGATTTAAAAGAAAAAAGAAAGGCAAAACAAAAACAAAACCTTCTTGGCTTTGGCAATCTGTTCCACAATGTAGCAGCAGCAATGTCGATACAACTGTCATTGTGATTTCCCCCCTCTCCTGCCAAATGAAATTCAAAATACTTTTTGAAGAGGAAAACGAATAAATTAGAATTATAGCTTATGTTTCCTCCTCCCCTCTCACCTTTCCTCCTATAGCTTGAAATTGAAGTGCGTATACAAAAAGGCTGCAGCAACTGGCACAATCACTAGAGAGTAACAAAATACCAGCGCTATCCAGAATTCTTACATCTAAAAAGCCTTATACTTTTTCTTTAGTTCCAGTTGTATTTAAAAGCAAACACTGATAAATATCAGGAATTTTTTCTTGATCAAATGGATTTCAGTTCTGCAAACCCCAATAATGTGGGCAAAAATGCCACAAAACGCACTAAAGGCAGCAATCCCATGCAGAGGATGTAGGCAAAAGCAAAGCATTCCTAAGCTACCATGTCCATCTAACTTTTAATACCCATCTTAAGCCTGAATGTCCCACAAATCAAAAACAAAAGGGGGGTTTTATCAATATTAATCACTACTCGCTGTGATGCACATGCGGCTTTTAATCACCGAGCTGTCTGTAGATCCAAACATGAGATAGATAACCAAGAGTGCTTTTTATTTCATAAAGGAGAAAACCTCTTCACAAATCTCTCGGAAGTGGCTCCAAATCCACAGCAGCCTGTAATTCATTCAGTCATCCCAAGCTTGTCTGCCTGTGTTATGCTGGAATAGAATCTCACTTCATCTTCCTAACACATCTAACAACATTTTAACAAGCTTAGCAAGGGACTGGGCTTAGTGTTCAGCGTAGACTAAAACCAATTTATTAACTCTGTATGGGCAAATATTGGGGATTTCCAATAAATTACCCGAACTTTTTAAGGAAGCAAAAAAAGTGCTGGTCTTTCCTTTAAGGCTTTTGTATGACAAAGGATTTTACAAGTTCCTTCAGCAGATGTATTACTGCTCCCAAGACCACCCTCATCCCAGCTTCTGCCTTTACAGACAGAAGTCGGCTTCCGTCTTACTTTTTTTCATGGAAATCCACATATATTCACCACCATAAAGTTAACAGAGAACCATTTGCAAGAGAAGCATTACCTAAAAAAAATGATAAAATGAGCAAGAGCTGCACGTTGTGATTACAGCCTGTGAGAGTCGGTCCGAAGATGGAGCACTATTTGCCTGAACATCGCCATCAAGAACTTAGAGAACTGAGGCCCTGGCAAAAAGAACGTGTGGACAATGATTTGGAGAGAGGCCCGAGGAGAAGCATCGTGTTGCACTGGTTTCTCTGATACAGGGGGGCTGCTGCTAACAATGGCTGTTGTGTGGACTTTACCTGCTGCTTCAGCCAAACCAGGCCCAGCCTCCTAAAAGGTCTCTTCGACCGAGGGACAACAGCTGCCATCCAGAAGCTGTGTTCTCACCTGCAGCCTCAGTCACACGTGTCCCTCACCTGCTCCTCCAAACAACGGCCAACGAAAAGGAGCACACCCAGAAGTTCGCCAAGGGTCCTGAGGTCACCCAATGGACCAGAGAAAGACCCCTGAATGCTGGACATGTAAGCGTTGGCAAAAGCAAGCGTGAATCTTTCGAGCCTGTGCAGTATGAGCCTGGGTTGCGAAATCAAGGCGGAGTCTGGCCTGAAACAAGGGGAGCTAGGGGGGTGAAGAAGCATAAAAGATGATTCCAGAATGGACACTGTTGAAGATCTTCCCGCCAGAGGATCCCGAACCACAATAGAGGACCAGCAGGACTCCACGGGACCAGAGGGAACTTCTGGAACTCAACTGGTGATAAACGCAACCTCAGTTCTCATCTTTACTTTTACTTTTCCCCGTTTCTTTTCCCTTTTCTCTTTCTTACTTTTTCTCTCTATCGTGTGCCGCTTTACGGGCAAATTAATAAAGTGACACTGCTTGATTGAATTATAACCCCTTGGCATTTTGGTCGCCTTAATTTTGCGCTCTGAGATCACGGTAAAAGAACCATCATGAGTCCATCATGGAATGGACCGTGACACAGCCAAACTCCTAAAACCCTCAGGAGTTGCCATGAATGTTCCTCACGCAATTTCAACTCCATCCCCTTACGCAATTGTTTAACTTGCATACAAGTAATATCACACAAACAGGTACAGGAATGGCAAACTGCAATGGAACTTGCGGCAAACTGGAAGCAACGCAGGTTTATTTTAAAATATCGTAAGCAATCATGTTATTTGCCTATAATAATTGTGTTTGTTTCTGAAAAAACTTCGCCCAATGGTGTAACCAAAGCAGCTTTAGAAGCACCTTTATTCAGCAATTTCAACTGCATGCTGGAAAGTGAGTCACAAATATAATAACCGAAGGGGTTGGGTAACGCTTGATTTTGCAGAGTGATCCTCTAAGGGATATTCATACAAAAAGACACACTTTGGGCTTAGCAACAGCATTGTCAAGTTACGCGTTTCCAAGGAAGCGTATGCAAGTATATTCATAAAAGGAGTCAAGGTGGAGTGTCGTAAAAGTAAAGAAGGAAGAAAAACAAGTGTTAGCAGCAGGTAAGAAGTTAACAGATGACAGAACAGGAAATTCCAGTGTGCACACACAAAGGTTTGCGCAGGAAAAATTAACAATTCCATTAGAACTGAAACAGAGCTGACCTTGAAACCAAAAGGTAACACACAGCTGTTGAATTTGATGTTAGAACTGGCATTTAAGAGTTGAAAAAAAAATCTATGCCTAAATGTAACAACTGCAAGTTTAAGAGTGGAACCGATGGGTAACAGTCACGTCTGAGGTCTGGGAACCGTTGTTTAGCTCAAGAACTTGGACGCATAAGGAAGCAGAAATGCAATAAATGGAAATAAAACAACTGAAGTAAGATAGGCAAGGAAAAAGTTTGAGCTTGGGTAAATAAAATAGCTATCGATAATAATCTTGGCTAATTTTGTCTTCTATAGATAGCACAAAAGGGAAAGTAGAACACTTCGGCCGTATGAGTATTCTCAACTACACATCCCTTAGTGCTGCTTTTGATTTCATTAAATGTGCACATACAAAAAGGGAAAGATAATTCTTTCCAGATTGATTTCCACAGCCGAAGCTTGAAATTAAAAAACAAGAGGAAAATATGAGCATGCAAAGGTAATAAAGAAAAATAGAGCTGATAAAAGTTGCGTTTATTTCCAAGAAAAACAAGTTTATCTTGTTGGGGAAGATGTGTTTCCAATGATTAACAGCAATGAGGGAAAGAAGTGAGCGTCTCCATCTCCATCATTTTGAGGATTCTAAGAAATTATTACAAATATGGTTTGTGTCTCAAGATGCAGAGAATAATACTGCATTATAAAGAGAAACTGTATGTTTGAAAGATGTACTACTACCAGTGGACTAAAAATTATATTACCAGAATTAACCAGAAAACACTGATCCCACACGGATGAAAATGAACATAACCAAGAACAGATCAAGGTGAATCTCAAACCATCATTTACTGAAAATAATCCGTCAATCACTTTGGATACCTAAAGCAAGAGCTTGATGCATCACTAATGGTAATGAGTTAAAAATGTATTACAAAAAATGGAGTTAGAAACTACTCGGCACTGCTGTGTTATTCTTAAAGGACGCTCATAGCTACACCTCACAGTGGTTTTTTGTATTTCAAATTGTATTGTTAATTGTAACACTTAGAATCATAGAATACCAGGTTGGAAGGGACCATAAGGATCATCTGGTCCAGCCCTTCTTGGCAAAAGCTTGTAATTCACCAATACACTGCACAGAGGCTTTCTCATCTCAGTGCTGACAATAGCACACCTATTAAGGAGGCATTCTGAGGCCCAGATGAGCAATATATTGAAAAGAATTGATATTCACATTAATGTGGTACATTCCAACATGGGTATTGACCCAACCCAGAAAAAAATGTAAGAACTTGGAACAAAGATAAGTTTATAGACACATTCTTACTCCATTATTATGTCTACGGACCAGAACTGAGAACTCCTCCGAACAGAAGAGTTTGGGTTGAAGGGACCTTCCCAGCTCCCCCAGCGCCACCCCTGCCATGAGCAGGGACATCTTCACCAGCTCAGGTTGCTCAGAGCCCCGTCCAGCCTGGCCTGGGATGTCTCCAGGGATGGTTCATCCACCACCCCTCTGCTCAACCTGGGCCAGGCTCTCACCACCTTCAAGGGGCAACAATTTCTTCCTCGTATCCAGCCTCGTATCCTCCCCTCCTTCAGTTTAAAACCGTCACCCCTTGTCCTAACACAACAGGCCCTGCTCAAAAGTCTGTCCCCACCTTTCTTATCGGCCCCTTTTAAGTCCAGAAAGGCCGCACTAAGGTCTCCCCGGAGTTTCTCTTCTCCAGCTGAACACCCCAACTCTCTCAGCAGAGCTGTTCCAGCCTCGGATCATTAAATGCTCCTGTGCTGTGACAATGGAAGGATGACGAGGTTGTTGTATTTCTTGCACACAGCTCGTTATTTATTAGCGCAACAGGACAGCAGAGCACAGCAAAGTCACGCCCCAGCACCTCACAGTTACTATACATGGGGCACTGAGTTACTGGCAAGTGAAACCACTTGGGGAAAAAACAAAGAAGAGTTGGTGCTTGTAAGTACAACATTGAAAGTGGGTGAACATCAACATACTCAGACATTATCACCTTCCCCTTCCATGTTGTCTTTGTTATGTTAACTTCCTACATAAGAAAAACCCCTTTAATTAGATAGTTTGGGTTAAACCTTGCAGTAGTACAGTGCTTATAGCTATAATTTCTCAGTTTTTCCTCTTATCTGAAAAGGAATACAAAAGTAAAGAGCAGTAATGCTTATAAGACAAGTTTGTGAAGGACTACTGAAAACCTTTAAGAACAGTATTTGGAGTTTACTTCGTCTACAAAGAAATCGTGTGAGACACAATGAGACATAGAAACAGCATATGGTAGTTTGAATATATGAAAAAGGGGTGCAATTATGAGCACACTTATCAGTTATAAATACAATTATATCTGCCTTAGTGCTTTGGAATTAATGAAGAGTTTTTTACTAACAAATTAATACAGATTCTGAGGACACAGAACTATTGCCTCACCTAGAGAGAACCCCAAAGATTTCTAACTTTACTCAGGTTTACTAGCAATTCTAAAGGAAAACAATTCTACACTTTTACCTGAGACCAAAGATAATTAGTTCATCTGTTAAAAGTTCCAGGGAAGATACACAAACCCTCTGCTTCATTTTGAAGATGAGCTTTGACAATAAAATTAAACAGGATGTATTTTGTAAACACCAGTTTTCATTAAAAGAAGTCAAATCCAGGTTAGGGATTGATTCAAAAGGAAAACTAAAATGCTAAGTGTTTAGCAGTTAAACAAAGGGTAACTTTGAACATACCCAGCAGTAAACTATGTGCTGGGTCTCCAGGAAACCGCCTTCTCGGTGCTTCTGCTGAAGGTAACACTCCTTCCTCCAGCGTGGGGAACTCGGTCAGGTCACTTCTGTCACAAGTCAGGCCAAGCCTGGTCTGCGAGGCAGCGGTTGAGCAGCTGGCGTCCACTTCTGCTGGAAGCTGATACCATGGCTCGATTCCCTGAGAACAAGCAGGGAGACACGTGTTCAAGCATCGAGAAAGTTTTACGAGACACATTTCCAAAGGAAATGAGGACTAAGTACTGAAACAGTGGAATTACTGCCTCTAAACTGTATTTCTTATACAAAGAAGAATTGAATCTCTCACTCAGAAAGAAAGATCTTGATGAGGACAAATGCTTCAGCAGGATGCTGGGCCAATAGTGCTCCTGACACTGTAGTAAAGATGGTTTGCACCGAATAACTGGGGAGTAACAAGCAGCACAGCTTCTGATTCATCTTTAAAGAAAGTTTCTAGTTAATTCTGATTCTAATCTGAGCTCACACAGATAATTCCTTTGAATGCTACATAACTGTTTGGTATATTTTAGGAGTTTTAGTTCATGTTCAAATGGAAAGGAGCATCTTCAGTTCAAGGAATTCACTACAGAACGTGCATTGGGATTACCGTGGCAGTAATTAAACAGAAATTTTAATTATAGAAAAGGCATAGACCAGTCTTCAGTTCAGAGAATTAAGAATATCAATCATTTATAAGGCAAATCATTACCACCACCATACATAACTCATCATTACATATACATTAATATAAGCAAGAATGTCCCAATGAATAGGCAGAAGGACGGTACTACCAGCACTTAATAACTGCAAGCTCTCTACCTTTTGAAACACCACTATGGTATTAAAAGCTACTCTTCACATCAGAATTTTACCATATGAACTACAACTCTTGCACAATGTTCTTATAATCATTTGGAAATCAAATTTCTTATCAACTCAGTCTTTTCAAAACACCTGTGATCCTATGCAGTTCTTAGAGTAATTAATTATTTGGCAGCATATCCATCAGATGTAACTACTATGACTGTATCATGATGCGAGAACAGTTTTCCTTAATCACATATGGAATGGGTAATTAGAACTAAGATCTAAAAGCAGTCAGACTCCCCAGGAACTGGAGCACGGTTCTGTGCTAACATGGAAATCCACTGTTTTAAGGCAGACAGATCCAACAATCTAAGAGGCAGGAGCAGGACCAGGATTACAGCAAATTCATACTGAATACAGATCGAAGACACTGTTGCAAAGAAGAAAACATTACACTGGAAAATATCATTGGCTTATAACCAGAAAACAGAAAGAGGGGGAGGAAAAACATAATAATTAAAAAGAATTAATTACTGGGGATTCAGTTTTAAACGATACGTCAAAATGGTTTGTAGCAGTTGGATCAAGATTAGACAACTTGTCAGAGTTTGCAAATCTCCTGTTATTCTGCACTTCCAAGATACAGAAACGCAGACCTTTACAGGGCAAGGACGTTGGTCTAAATTATACAGAAAAAGCAGTTCATATTCTTTTCAATCATATAATTAACTGTGAACCACAAGCAAAAAGCACAGTGCAAATACCGAATTGAGGGCAGTCTTCTGACGTATGGCTTCTCCCAAGGAGATGCCGCTGGTCACCGATGCCTGCGTGTCGCTGCTGCTGCGGCTCAGGGAATCCTCCTTCCAGCCACGGGCCGGGGGGGTTGTTGCAATAGGCTACAAGAAAGAATAAGCGTCTTTAAAACAGAATTTCAACACAGACAATGAAATCTATAAAATACACAAGCCACAGTTTTGTGACTGCTTCAACGCGCTTTGACAGTGACCCAAATTCCATTGAGAGTGCCAAAACTTAACTAAAAGGGGCAGGTTCGTTTGCCACTGTTAATCCCCAAAAAAAGTGAGTATGATTTTCTGCACGTTAGCCAAGCATTTCTGAGGGCCAGAATTTGTTTCTCACTTCCAACCCATGTACACACAGCTCTCGGTAAATCAGAAAATACTGAAAAGACTCATCACCTTGATGAAAGTCGGGTTCTCTCATTTGATCTCTCTGGTTGTTGGGTTTTTAATAGTAATTTTTTGAATAGTCATTGGTTTTTTTAATAGTAATTAATAGTAATTTTAATATATGTATTAGTTTATTAAAAACAGAAGTGTTTTATCTTTATAAAGGTTGTAAACTAAACTTTCAAGGCCATCTCGCACATGTATCTTAAAGCAAATTGAGGTTGATTTCTATATTACAATTTAGCAATACTGACATACTTTGAAGCCATGAAATGAAGTTAAATTGGACTGCAGCCTAGAAAAGCAGCTGTAACCATTTTCTCTTCCCCACGAGGTAGCAGAGGAAGCTGTTGTGAAGTCAGGATGAAATTCCTCTGCTGTACCATCCCATGGCTGAGGTCACAGCGACCGCAACAGCTTTCCCCAGAAAAGAGAGCCAGCCAGGTTCAAACACAATGGGCCGTAATGGTGAAAATAGACATTTCTGGAACACCAAGGTACAGTCCAAACACAAATCTTCCAGGAAAGTAGCTAAAAAAACCCCTAGAGACTCAAACTGGAGAATATCAGGTAATATTATTAATGCAACAATTCAACACGAAGCCTCAATCAGAAAGACTTGTAGTAATGCCCCACCTACCCCCTTCCTCTTCCTCGTGTCAACTCAAGTTCCAGTTTAACTCAATAATAATAATTTTTTTAAAAGTCGAGTCAGCCTGGGAGGTGTTTTTAGGGACTAAATCAGCAAATGGTGGGGTCTGAAGAACATGGCAGTGAGGACGAGCCAAGCTCCTCACCACCTCCTCCTTTATGGTGAATGATGTATCTGTCTGGTGGTACCTGGCTGCCGTGAGAATTACAACGGCCATAATTTGGGCAAGAGACCCGCGAAGGGCAGAAGTAAAAGGTAAGAGATGGAAAAAAGGAGAGCATCAGCAAAAAAGAAGCACTGAATTCCCAGAATATGAATATGCATCATACTGTTGGATATGCGCCTTCGGTTATGAAGTCCTCCAGTGACAACTGGCTTCTTTTCCTGACAAATTGGTCTAATATTCATTTGGAAATTTCCGTTCAGCGGCACAGATCTACCTCGACAGACTGAGCGCATCATTTGTAACCTTTAGCACAACAGAAACCAAGCCCTGGAATTTTTCATGAAGACATTAATTACATTCGAAGAGATCAGACTCAGGTTAGAGCAAAGCCCAGAACGCAGACCTGTGTAAAAGAAACACGTAAAATCCAACATTCGAGATTGTTTTCTTTAAATGCGACTGTTACCTACTAGATTAGCTAAATTGACACCTGAAGTCTGTTTCATCCCTCTTACGCATTCAATGATGTGATTGTTCTTTAATTTATTACAAAATGCTAGTCCCTATTGGAACTTAGGAAAGGTGAACTCACTCTTGACTGCTTATGGCACCTCAGTTGAATGTGATCCCTATATAAAACATACCATCTCTGCATTTTTCAAGCACAGTTACCAAAAGCTCAACTCTACACAGCAATGCCACAAATTGTCGCTTTTGGGAGGGCAATAATTTCCAGAATTTCAGTACCGTATGCCATCTTAAATCCTTCAACCAAACACTGATATAAAAACAATGTAGCTTTCTCTACAGGTCAGCACCAGTAAATAAATTACTTGGAACAGCAAGTATATTTTTGTGCAAGTTTAAAAAAGCTGCAGCTTGTTTATTAACAATGATGTGTAAATCATACCTGGGAAACTAGGACTCAACCAGGCACAAAATACTCTTCCAAATTAATTTCCTGCACAAAATGAATTTGTTTGGGCTTTGTATTTGAACTAACAAAACCAATTGTAGCCTGTATACATATACTCAATTCCTATTGCATTCCCGTAGTTCCTATTGTTCATACTAATCAAGTTATTAAAAGAAACAGCACTGAAGTGTACGTGACAATAACTTTGAATGTAAAGCATTCCAGTAGCTATTTGGTAATTTAATTAAGGCCTATTATTGAAACTCTGGGTTTACAATATGCATCTGTAGAAAAGGGCAATTTTATTAATCTGGAAATTAATAGTGTTAGGTACTGGAAATAAATAGCGATAGGGAAGGGACCCATATTGTGATTATAAAACTAATTCCACAAAAAAAAAGTACTGATTTTATTTAGATAGGCTGGGCATTGCTAATTAAGTGGGTGTTCTAGAATTTCGAATGGATGAGTAACGACAGCATTCAAGATGCACACGATGAACAAAAGACTAAACAACCCGATTGTGCACGTTGTTCTTCACTCTCCCCTTTCAAATGCCCTTCTCTAGCCTGTGGTGAGCAATCCCTCTCCACATTGTTTAATTACTCCTATACCTGTCAGCCACTTCAAGTCGCATGGCAGACTTCCCTCTTCACTTTGCGTGAAGGGAATTCTTCAGTTCCCAAAGCCTCCTGATTAACCTAAAAAAATAGAAGTTGACTGGCAACCTAAACAAAATCTGACCAAGGCAATAATTGAATTAAGACTTAGAGTCAAACTTTGAATTTGAGCCTTTTCCTGTATAGTTTCAACACATCTGAAGTGACATATTCTTCGTCACAACACTGCAGAGAAATAGCATGAGAAACATCATCTGAACAGGTTGCTTCTACCTGTAGCTTCATTTCTTCATCTTTTACTAAAACATTTTATTATAGAATGGAAAAAAAAAACCAACGAACCCACAATCAACTAACACCAGACAGAATCCTCCTTGGAGAGAGAATTTAACTTAAACAAGGCAAATGGGGATAAAATGAGAGTATAGAACGATAAAATACAACTGAGCTTCTGCTTTGTGGGAATTTCTTCCCTCCTCCTAAATGTACAGTTCTCAAAAGCCGTTCATTTCACATCAGAATTTTGAATAGGTGTGACCAGTCTTATTTTGGGAAAAGTCAGCCAGTGATGTATCACATGCAGATTTCTCAAGAAGAAATTGGTGGAGAAATGCTAATGAGTTCTGATGCAATTACTACAAATAGCAATATTCTAGAAGAGTCAGAGTACAATCCAGAGCTACCAAAAGCTCCAATACTCAGTCACCCAGAAGAGCAGGATAGAATCAAAGCAGCATTATTATTGCTAAGAGTACTCACATAGCACCTTCCATGCAAAGACCCAAATATGTTTCAGAAACACTGATTCATAGCACTACTTTAGAATGTACATAATAAATATTTATCCTGCTTTTACTACGCACACAGAACTTAACGTACAACAATATGGGAAATCAGCTGCAGAACTGATTTCCCAATTAGTGTGATCTGACCATCATGCTGCAAATGTCTCTTATTTGATGCTCTAAAATTTCATCTGTCTTTGACTGTATGTTCTGAAAGAAAGTCAAAAAAAACAGCTACAGCATCACAAGGCAAGGAGATTAAAGCATCAATGAGAATGTGAAATAAGATATGAAATTAATCTTTGTATTGCAATAACATGATACCCTTTACATATTTTAACATTCCACGTAAGTAGCTGCTGTCATTGTCACAGCGATGCTGCAGCATCATGAACATTCAAAGTGGTCTGCAGTGGCAGAACTGTAGAATAAGATAATTACAGAGTCGATTGCTGTTAAAACATAATTCAAATGATTTTGCAGCTCCCTCATGTAAACAAGAAACACACTTCTGTTTTGTTTAAGCAAGCCAAAAAAAAACATGACAGAAAAGCAAGAAACACTCGTTAGTCTCCCAGCTCCATCCAGGTTTTCCAGTTTTGATTTCCAGCTGTCAACATTTCTTATCAAAATACTCATAAACTATTGATCTGTGGGGAGAGAGAGGGGAAGAGCATTTGAATTGGGGGGGGTTGAAAGGAAATGAAGCAGAACCTCAAAAAAAGGAATATACTTATAATTAATCAGGAATTCTCCCCTGAAACGCCCCCCAGAAAACATCAGTAGTGTTCAATGCAAGAAATCTCATGTCAAATAAAAAATGACCATCAATGGTTGATTTTCTCAAGAAGGCTGGGAAAAAACAGCCACACCATAAAGCAAAAGCTCTAGAAATGAAGCAGCAACCCCAGCACCCCAGGTCCGGAGCAGCAAACGCTCAGTGGCACCACACGTACCCATCCCGGCGCCACTCATTCAATCATTCAGCCCTTGAGTATCATCACAAAATCATCTGCATGGTCCTCACAAACTTAATTATACCAATGCATTTCAGCAAATCTTCCCAGAAAAATCTAAGGCTTCTTTGGAGTTAGATCTTTCAATATTTCCTTCAAATAAAATTTTAAAAGGTAAGTTTTTGCACACCTGCGTATATCCGCTACTACATAAATCCAAATTTTAGGGTGGTAAGGCTTCAGGCTCATCAGCTGTAGTTTGTGCTGTGCGTTTAGCACGGCTCTTTAAAGGAAGGAAGCAAACAGGCAAGAGCACATTCTGTTTCATCATTTCATTTTTAATCCTCACACCAAAAAGCAAATATTAAAGAAACAGCCCAACGGAAGAGATCTGCCGCACATTAGTGCTGCGCGTCGAAGGGTGAGGGTGCAGCACAAAGCAGCTGCAAGCAAAAATAAATTAGGATTTAGTACGAGTATAATCATCTCTGAGGGCTTCCATATAATTAAAGTCAAATGAAGAAAATATAACAAGGTTTTTCTTCCTGAAATCCAATACAGTAAAAGTCAGGCTTTTGTTGCTAAATGCATAATGAGAGGAAAAGACAAAAATAAAGCTGAACAACTACAACCACCCCCAGAGAACACAGTGCCATTAACTTAAATGGTAGGAACAGCCGATCCTGTTTGGCATTCCTGACCGATGCTGATTTCATAGAAAGAAAAAGGAACATTTCTCAGTTTTGAGCAACTGAAAGTTCAAATATCCAGGCTTGGCTCTTACTTTATTCTGACCTACAGACCACTGAAAATATCCTAGTAAAAATATCATACAATAGCACAACAAATAAATACATCTAGATAGACATGGGAAAGAGAACTACCTAGGTTATTAATTCTAACAACCTGATCATCCCAGAACATCAGAAATACACTATAATTTCTTCCAAACAGTTCATTTCATCTCGTTTCTCCTTCCTAAAAATCAGAGGCACATGGCCAGGTTAATTCAGTATAAATCTTGTGTTTCAGCTCCCTTGTCTATCTCAACATGCAAAAACATGCAGTGGAGGTCAGGACCAACTATTCCAAGACCCAGGAGTAATTATCCAAACGAGGTGATCGCATAGAAGTGCCAGAGGTAGATCCCACTCTGAAATTACCTTTGCTGCATTTCACCTTCCTAACTTCAGGACTTATTTTTGCTTATTTTGTCAAGAGTATTCCAGATCCTGATACCATTTTCCAAAGCATTTATCACTCACCCCAGCATAGCCTAATCTACTTATTTTCAAGGTCTCACTATATAATAATCACGCAATTCATCAGTGAAAATACTTAACAGGAATAAGCCAAGAAAAGCATCAAAAACTGTACCTGAAATGCCTTCCAAACTGCTGTATATTTTCTTAGTTTGTCCCAAGATCAAAACCTCTTCTGAGGCCATAATACAACCATACACCACCACCCCCTGAGCTACTAGATCACTTACCCTCTCAAAGATGATAATTAAATGAGTTTGAATACAATTGTCCTTAACTGAGTCACACTGGGTATTTTCTTAATTTATTTAAAACGGTTTCAAGTAGTTTGTTCTAAATTCTTGTGTTTCTCTGTTTTTGCTGCCTATTCCTAGTGGATAAACAAGCATGCAATATAAAAACCACAATTAATGAATAATTAAACAACGGATAATAATAATAATTAAATAATAATTACATAAACAAGTAACAAAGGAACACAGGCACATATTTACCTCTCCAAACATGGAATTAACCCTGAAGAAACAATTTTGCCAGACCACAAAGAATGTAGGTTGCACTGTCCCATACGTACCTGCTCATTTATGGCACAGTTATCAGCTTGTAATGAACAGCCAAGGAAAAGCAAAGCAACTGTCGTGCAAAGCACTTCAAAGGCTACGTGAAAACTCAGAATTCCCTTAACACTACAGAAACGCAACTGCACTTCATAATAAAGCCATGAGAAATTAAGTTGTTGGATTACAGTCTGTATCAACCCTACTTTGTGTATCAGAACACAAAGGGAAAAAAAACAAACCCTCATTCAAATGCAGAAGTAGTTTTTACATCAAAGATTTTTTTTGGCCAGAAACCCAGAACCAAAAGTTGCATGAAAACTGCCAGTATTGGAGTCCAGCTACTGAAATCAGTAACAAAATTCCCATTGGCTGCAAACAGTTCAGCACTAGAAGTTCATCTAGAATCATAAAACACTTTGGGTTGGAAGAGACCTTCAAAGATCACCTAGTTCCAACCCCTGGCATGAGCAGGGACATCTTCACCAGCTCAGGTTGCTCAGAGCCCCGTCCAGCCTAGTCTGGGATGTCTCCAGGGATGCTTCACCCACCACCTCTCTGGCCAGCCTGGGCCAGGCTCTCACCACCCTCAGGGGGAAGAATTTCTTCCTTATATCTAATCTAAATCTCCCCTCTTTCAGTTTAAAGGCATCACGCCTTGTCCCATTACCACCCTGTAAAAAGTCCCTCTCCAGCTTTCCTGTAGGTCCCCTTGAGGCACTGGTGGCTGCAATAAGGTCTCCCCAGAGCTTCTCTTCTCCAGCTGAACACCCCAGCTCTCTCAGCCTGTCCTCCCAGCAGAGCTGTTCCAGCCTCCGATCATTTCTGTGGTTCTTCTGGCCTCTCTCCAGCAGGTCCATGTGTGTCCTGTGCTGAGGACCCAGAGCTGGACCAGCACTGCAGGGGGGTCTCACCAGAGTGGAGCAGAGGGGCGGAATCACCTCCCTCCACCTGCTGCCCACAGGGCTGGGGATGCAGCCCGAGATACAGTTGGGTTTCTGGGCTGCAAGCACACATTGTCGGGTCACGTTGAGCTTCTCATCAACCAGCACACCAAAGTCCTTCTCCTCAGGGCTGCTCTTCATCCATTCTCTGCCCAGTCTGTATATGTGCTTCGGGCTGACCGAACCCGTGTGCAAGACCTTGCACTTGGCCTTGTTGAACTTCATGAGGTTCATACAGTCCCACCTCTCCAGCCTGTCAAGGTCCACCTCATCATTGACGTCCACTGGGACACCGAGCCTTTGACCCCAACTCTTTGAGTGCAAACCTCCAGCCAATTTCTTACCCATTCAGTGATCCATACATCAAATCCATATCTCTCCAACACAGAGACAAGGATGTCATGCAGGACAGCATCAAATGCTTTGCACAAGTCCAGGTAGGTGACATTTACCAACGCTGTAACTCCACCACAGGCCACCAAGTTTGTCAGGCATGATATGCCCTTGGTGAAGTCATGTTGGCTGTCACCAATCACCTCCTCATTTTCCATGTGCCTTAGCACAGTTTCCAAAAGGACCTTCTCCATGACCTTGCCAGGCACAGAGGTGAGACTGACGGGCCTGTAGTTCCCTAGGTCTTCCTTTTCTCTCTTCTTAAAAATGTGGGTTATGTTTCCTCTTTTCCAGCCAGTGGGAACCTTCACCAGACTGCCACAACTTCTCAAATGCAAAGGACGTACCAGTAAATAATATACATTTAGAAAACATTATTCAAAAAAATGTAACAATGATTTGGTGCTGTCGGGTATGAGAAACACAAATTATTTGAGATGTAACTTGCTTTTTCAATAAGGACTGGCGTGCTAGCAGCACTTTCCAGACCCACACCATTCTGGTACAAAGGTAACACCAACCAGCACTATGTAAATTCTGAACTGTTTTATCACCTTTGTGCAACAAACCTCAGGCTTTCAAACACCTACAAGAGATCAGAACCAGCACAGCAGATCTCAAATGAAAACAAGGGAAGATTCAAAACATAGTAAACTGCCAGGGTGTGCTGAAAGCGTTCCAGAAAGGTAACTGGTATATGTACACAATGTACACTGACATTGCAAAGATTCTGAATCCTTTAAAAATCGTAGTTTTCACTGTCAAGTTTATAACATCAATAGCGTTATGGAGCATCCTAAAACAACAAGTAGAAAATTAATTGCCACTGATTTGCAACAAGTCTGCCTGGTTTTTGCTTGGTTTCCTAAGACAGGGAGGCTTCCAAGGCTGAGAACACCCTGCTCAGTGGCACTGTAAGGCAATCTGAAAGCCGATTACTGTAATACAGCGTAATGCCCAAAGCAGAGGTTTTATTCATGTAATCACAGTGTAACTTATGTTGGAAGGACCTCTGGAGGTCACCCAGTCCAACCTGCTGCTCACAGCAGGACTCACTTCAAGGCTGGATCAGGATACTCAGGCCTCATCCAGCCAACATGTGATTATTTCCAAGGATGGAGATCCAACCACATCTGTGGGTGCTGGTCCAGCACTTCACCACCCTCCTCATGAAAAACACATCTGCAGTTGGAATTTCGCCTACTGTAACACATCACCACTGCTGCTTGTCCTGTCACTATGCACCTCCAAGGAGATTCTTCCTCTGCCTTCTCCAAATCTCTCTTTTGGTAGGGAAGCATCACTTTCAGGTCCTCACCTTCAGCCTCCTCCTCCTCCCAAGGGCAAAGCAACCTCCACAGTTTCTGCTCATGCACCACGTTCACCAGCTGCTGAATGTCCTGGTGGCCTTCACCAGACTGAGGTCATTTTGCTGACCTCTCTCTTGTCCTGGCAGTCCAGAACTTGGGACAGGATGCAGCTGTGGCCAAGAGGAGGGAATATTCAGGTCCCTCCAGCTGCCAGTTATACTCTTATTAATACAGCCCAGTACATGACTGGCATTCATTGCTGCAAGACTGAGCAGTCACCTCACATTTAACTTGCTGCCCATCAGGTCCTCATGCTCTTCTCTGAAGGGCCACCAGTTGGTACTGATGTACAGGAATTTTCTTTCTTGGTGAGAAAGACTGAATTTTTCATAGCTAAAGATCATGAAATACCTCTTGGGCCATTAATCCAGCTTGCCAAGGTGCCTCTGAAGTTTCCCCATGTCCAACAGAGCCAACATCAGCTGGCTCCAAGATGGACCCACTGCTGGCCAAGGCCAAGTCAGTCAGCAATGGTGGTAGCGCCTCCAGGATAACATATTTAAGAACAGGAAAAAAACCTGCTAAGGAACAATAGCAGTGGAGAAAGGAGTGAGAATATGTGAGAGAAACAGCCCTGTAGACACCAAGGCCAGTGAAGAAGGAGGGACAGGAGGTGCTCCAGATGCTGCAGCAGAGATTCCTCTGCAGTCTATGGTGAGACCACCTGTCTCCTGCAGCCCATGGAGGTTAAAGGTGGAGCAGATCTCATGCTGGAGAAGCTCATGAAGAACTGTTTCCCTTGGGAAGGACCCCATGTTGGAACAGGGAAGAGTGTGAGGCGACCTCCCCATTCTTTATATATAAACTTCTACATATTCTCTGCTTTGGACCACTGAAAAAAGCAATGAGTATCCCCAATGTTTAGACTTTTGTTTGTTTGTTTACATGATATTGACAAGAGCTGTAACTTTTCTTTGTTTAGATGATATTTACAAGAGCTGCCCTCTGACTTTAATAAAAATGCTCATTCCTTTCTCTTTTCCACACTAAATTACTACTGAAATAAAAGGTACCACTGTCAGAAGGACCTTATTTTGATGTTTCTACTTGGATTAATTAAAAGAAAAAGAGACAGGATTTAAACCCTCCTCATAATCAAAAATAAACTAAAAGAGGAAAGAGACAACGTTTTTGCTGATAAGGGAAAACAGCATAAACAGCAGAAAGTATCACTATGTTGGTTACAGAATTTCTTCTCACTCTTACAGTCTGATGCCAAAAGTTCAATAATCCCTTTAAATTGTCACGAACAGGCACTTGGGCTGCAAGATACAGTCCCAGTGTCTCCTCAGTAAGCAAAAACTTGAGGTTAGAGCTGAGTAGATGTTTCTTAAGCCAATTTTAACCACAATTAACAGTCCAGCTGGTTCGTTGTCTCTTGGAATATGTGACAAAACAACACAGAGGTAACAACAAGTACCCAGGGCACAGCAGCACAGGTCACTTCATCTGACTGGCAAGCTGGGACTTGCAGATTTATAGCACTCCTGAAACTACAGTCATGCACATCAATAGCTACAAAGCTTTTTGGTGTTATTCTCTCTTTGTCAACTGAAATTAGAGCTAAAAGAGTTTCTTGCAATAGGAATACGCAATAAAGGCGCAAAAGCAGCCATGCTACAACAGACAGAAGATGTCCTCAGTCTATTCCCTTGGCCCAGAAGAACAGCAGAGCACTAGCAACAAGCCTGGTATTCCCAAAGCTGCGCTGGTTGTCAGAGCAGCAATTAAACCACAGAGCAAAACAAACACCAAGAAGGAAGCAACGGCCACCGTAAAACACAACTCGATAGCCAAAAAGGATCAAAATAAGCGGACCTGCGATGAACACGGTGAAGGTGAAACAAGAAGCAGGAGGGAGGTTCACTTGGCTAGAACATCACATACAACTTCATAAAGCTAACGAGGAAATTTGCCTGTAAATCAGCATTCAAATGAACTTCATTCCTGTTTAAATACATACGAGAATACACAGTAGTGAAAGAACTGTCCCTTCCATTTGGTGGCAAATTAGCCTTCCTGAAAACACAGGGTGAAGGTCCTTCAGCAGATGGCTTTTGAAAACCAAATTGAGATCGCATCATCCAAAATCCCATATAGACATGTTCATTAAGGCTGGTCTTGCCTTTAACAGATCAAATTTATTCACACAGCGGCTTTTATTCTTTGTTTTAGTCTCTATTAATTTTCCTGATAAGACTGAAATGTATTGATCCTTGTTTCATCCCAGGGAAGGTTTGTGAAAATTGATACGACATCTACCACTTGTTGCCATTTGGCTGTTGAGTCTCCGAGTTCCTTCAGACCTCTGAGATGATGCTCTGGGGTGATCACTGACCCTCACAACTTGGGGTTGTCCTCTAGTACCTTTCCTAATACAGACCTGCAGACGAGAAATCCATAAACACCTCCAGACCCACGTGTCCAACATCAGGCACGCTGCACAAAGATGCCTCCCAACAGTTTGCAAGAATCAGAACCTGAGCAGGTAATACAAGCCCTTTACAATTCTGGAAAACACCATGAGAACAGCAGGACAGATGACACCAGGGGCCAGAATCCCACAATGTCAGGGACTGGAAGGGACCTGGAAAGCTCATCCAGTGCAATCCCCCCATGGAGCAGGAACACCCAGCTGAGGTTCCACAGGAAGGTGTCCAGGCGGGTTTGAATGTCTGCAGAGAAGGAGACTCCACAACCTCCCTGGGCAGCCTGGGCCAGGCTCTGACACCCTTACCACGAACAAGTTTCTTCTCAAATTCAAGTGGAACCTCTTGTGTTCCAGTTTGTACCCATTGCCCCTTGTCCTATAACTGGTTGTCACCGAGAAGAGCCTGGCTCCATCCTCCTGACACTCCCCCTTTCCATATTGATCCCCATGAATCAGTCACCCCTCAGTGTCCTCTTCTCCAGCTCCAGAGCCCCAGCTCCCTCAGCCTTTCCTCACACAGGAGATGCTCCACTCCCTTCAGCATCTTGGTGGCTGCGCTGGACTCTCTCCAGCAGTTCCCTGTCCTTCTGGAACTGAGGGGCCACAGCTGGACACAATATTCCAGGTGTGGTCTCCCCAGGGCAGAGCAGAGGGGCAGGAGAACCTCTCTGACCTACTGACCACCCCCTTCTAACCCACCCCAGGTACCATTGGCCTTCCTGGCCACAAGGGCCCAGTGCTGGCTCATGGTCACCCTGCTGTCCCCAGGACCCCCAGGTCCCTTCCTCCTACACTGCTCTCTAATAGGTCCTTCCCCAACTTATACTCAAACCTGGGGTTGTTCCTACTCAGATGCAACAGTGCAATACCACAGGAAAGGAGCTTCCCAATGCTCTCACAAGAGAATCATGATGTTGATCCCAGGACATGAGGGTAGCAGCATACGATGGGACATCTGTGACCTCCAGAGATCTCCCCTTGCCCATCTCCAGCACTGGGATGAACACAGCAAAGTGCACAGAGCCAAATATGAGCCCTTCTGGGGCACCAATGGCTCCATGGGGCCACTGGCTGTGACCTCCGAGGAGAGTCAGTGACAAAACCAACCACACGGGTCAAGCCAACTGCACCCAACCTTCCCCAGGGCAGAGTAAGGGACAAAGGCAATAGGACAATGACACACACAGGAGGAGGAATCAGCCCAGCTGCAGTCCCCCCGTTCTCAAAGACAGAGCTTTTGCACCCTCCCTATTGCTGGGGCAGAACAATAAGCTGCAGCCCCTTCCCGGGGCACAAGGCGAGATCACGCCAGCTTCCACACACACGCAGGGAAGGAAAAACACGAGTGAACCCGCCAGTCACTCCCCCGGCCCCAAGGCCGGGCTGAGGGGCAGCCCAGGGCAGTCACCGCCTCCCCGCAAAGGCCGCCTGCGCCAACCCCTCCGCAGACCGCGTACTCACAGGAACTTGCTCTTCCTCCTCCTCCTCTTCCTCCTCCTCTCCCGACTTCATGGCGGCAGACGGACATGCAGACAGACACACGGACAGACGAGACCCCCCGGCCCCTCACAGCGGCCGCCCGGGCCCGCCCCGCCGCGCATGCGCCGCCGCCCCGTCATCCCGCCCCGCGTCGTTAGGGACTCGCTCCCCGCCCTGCGCATGCGCAGCCGCCACCGGTGGCCGTTGCGGGGCGGGGCGGCGCGGGCGCCGCCGAGCGGCGGGTGGGGGTGCGCGCGGCGCTGGTTTTGGCGCGCAGAGCGGCAGCGAGTGGCCGGAAGGGGCGGGGGGGGTGTGCATACAAACACGTGCAACACAGAATCGTACACTCACAGAGCCGTTTTGGTTGGAAAAGACCCTCAACGTATGAAACATTTTGCAAATATAATAGGCTCAGGCAGGATCTCTCATTAAAGCAATTTTTTTTAATAACGATATTGCAACACTACGTGTTCTACCTAAACGTGGGTGTGTGCACATATGCAGGCACGTCGCAAGAAGAGCCAGAGGCCACGAATGCATTGCAAAGAGCAAGTTTTATTTTAGTTCTCTCTCTACTGGGGGATCTCCAAAGTCACACTTGAGACCCCAGGCAGAGGTGGCACCAGCGGGGATGCAGGCGCGGGTCAGTTCAGCCCTGCTGGAAGATCCCTGGGCTTGCTGAGCTCACCTGTATTTCAAGGCTTCAGGCAGGCACAGCCTCCTGCTCTTTCTCACAACAAAGCAGGAATCTCAGACATAGTGATGAGGTGCCTGGAGTTTCTCATAGGCCTATGTTATCTAACACAGAGGTTCTACTCACCAAGCACACAAAGTCAATTAGTGTGATGTATGTGCCTTTTCTACAGACAGGTGCAAGTCACTTGAGCGTATTCACACTGAACTAACCTCCTTACCAATCTTACACTACATTCCCATACAGTAGGCACACATAATAAGGCAAAAAGCCCTTGCTTATATCCCCCCAAAATCCCAGCTGCAATTTCCCTGCCCTGTTCCCCATTGGTTGGGTACTTCAGGGTTTACAGACTACCCCAACCTCAGTTTACATACAATACTCTTCCCCTTATCAATCTATTTAAAATGTGGATTCCTGGTACTCTGGCTACCCTTCCCCCTGAATTAACTTGTAAATACAAGTATCAGTATGCATACAGGTGTCAGTATGTATTCCGGGAAGAGACTGTTTTATATTAAGGATCCATAGTCCGATGTTTCTCGGTCCTTCTACCCTGCTGGGGTCAGGCACCAGGTCCTCAGTTATGTAAAAACAATAGTTCTTCGTTAAATGTTCCTTACACTCAAGATCAACGAGTCCAACTATAACCCAGCCCCAGCACTACCCCATGGCCCTGAGAACCTCATGTCCATCTGTCCAGCCCTCTAGGGATGGTGACTCCAGCACTGCCCTGGGCAGCCTGTTCCAATGCCCCACAGCCCTTTGGGGAAGAAATTGTTCCCCAGATCCAACATCAACCTCCCCTGGTGCAACTTGAGGCCATCACATCAGCAGCCCTACCAACACATCCTGTGCCCTCCCGGCTCTCAGGGCAGCCCGCTGGGTCAGACTGAGCTCACAGTAAATGCACAATCACAGAATCCCAGAATGTCAGGGGTTGGAAGGGACCTGGAAAGCTCATCCAGTGCAATCCCCCCATGGAGCAGGAACACCCAGCTGAGGTTCCACAGGAAGGGGTCCAGGCGGGTTTGAATGTCTGCAGAGAAGGAGACTCCACAGCCTCCCTGGGCAGCCTGGGCCAGGCTCTGACACCCTCACCAGAAGAAGTTTCTTCTCAAATTTAAGTGGAACCTCTTGTGTTCCAGTTTGAACCCATTGCCCCTTGTCCTGTCACTGGTTGTCACTGAGAAGAGCCTGGCTCCATCCTCCTGACACTGCCCCTTTCCGTATTGATCCCCATGAATGAGGTCACCCCTCAGTGTCCTCTTCTCCAGCTCCAGAGCCCCAGCTCCCTCAGCCTTTCCTCCCACGGGAGATGCTCCACTCCCTTCAGCATCTTGGTGGCTGCGCTGGACTCTCTCCAGCAGTTCCCTGTCCTTCTCGAATTGAGGGAAAATTCCTCTTAAGTGAAAGGTTTTTCAAATGAGCGTGGTGACTGCATGATTTTCCTGTGACGGAACCATTTCTGCTACTGTTCTGTGCCAGTGCACTTGCAGAAAGGCAATACCTGGTCATAACAGGCTTTGGAATTTGGTGATGGGCATTCATTAAAATCCAACAGCATTTTGAGACTGTGTAGGTGTTACCGGGGAATGAGCTGGAGTTCCTAGGTGGGAGGTCCATTCAGCTTACTCAAAGGTCTCCATTGGAGAGGTGGTCTGTCTGTGGCAGTCTGTCAGGGACCACCTTCCCCGTTGGGTTGCTGAAAGGACAGGCTTCAAGTTTGGGGGAGACTCTGCCACCCGAGCACGCGGTGAAGAACAGATGAACCCCTGCAAGGACAAGTTCAGGTCTGGGTGTCAGCGGCTGTCCCCTGGTTGTTCGTTCCTTCCCTTTGGGTGCCATGGAGGAACAAGGAGCTCCACATTTTTCTTGATAAAGCCATGATGCTCTCCCTGAGGCCTTCAGCACAAGTCCTGACTATAACAATATTTTGTGTTTCAGGTGGTTGTCAGCAGGTGCAAGGATGGACCAGACTCTGTTCAGTGGTGCCCAGTGACAGGGTGAGGGGCAACGGGCACAGACTGAAATACAGGAGGTTCCATCTCAATATGAGGAGAAACTTCTTCACTTTGAGGTGCCAGAGCCTGGCCCAGGCTGCCCAGAGAGGCTGTGGAGTCTCCTTCTCTGAGACATTCAAACCCGCCTGGACCGACCTGTGTGATCTGCTCTGGTGACCCTGCGTGAGCAGGGGGGTTGGACTGGATGATCTCCAGAGGTCCCTTCAACCCAACCAGGCTGGGATACTGTAATTTCCCCCTAAAAGCACAGTCGTCCAGTGGTATTTTATTTTCTTAGCCTTCCTCTGAAGCACCAAGAGCAGGTGACAGTTGAAGCAACAGAAGATGCAGATCATTGATCTGGCTCTGACAGACCTTCCCCTGTGGCTCGAGAGGAACGGAGGAGCCACAGGAGCCTCCAGGGTCACTGACTGCAGCTTCACCATCCGCGTTTCACCTCATTTAATCTTTCCTCAAGTTATTGAGCTCCTTCTCAAAAGCAATTAAGCTTTTCTGGTGTTGATATAAGCAACATATCCAGCTGTCTATATGAACATAGCTCCAGACTGTCCACCTCTCTGCATGTAAGACAATAAATAACTGCACCAATTTGCATTCTCTACTAAGCAGAGGGAAGCTCAAATAAACTGAAAAATAACATTGCCTCCATAACATTTTCTGTCTCCGGAGTTATTTATTCTCCTCCTAGCAGTTATCTGTCGTGTATCCACTGTAACATCTCCCAAAAGGCAGCGGATGTTCATTTTTGTCTGCGTTGATTCTGCAGTGAATTGGGTGTTATTTTTCAGTACCACATAAATCAGAACGCTAAAGTACGTCAAGGCAAGCTTTCATTAAAATAATTAAAATGCTGACAAGAAAACGCAGGTTTATATCTGAACCCATCTCCTACTACAAATGCAATTAAATTTGCTAGTCTCAGCCCATCCTGTTCCTTGTTTATGCAAATCCCCCCAAATCATCACCTAATAATTTACAAGTAAGGCTTAAGAAAACAAGATGTAATGGGATGTGTGCCTGGGGTGACTGGGTGAGGAAGAGCCAGCAATATTAAAGTCGATATCACCGCGAGAAGCAGAGGTTCCACGCTTGCTTTCCCTGGGAAATACAAGGAATAGTCTGATTGATTTCAGTGCCATTTTCCCCTAATTACAGCAGCGCGAGGGAAAGCAGAAATCAGCCCGTGCGTTGCGGCGCTAATAACAGTTCCAAATGTCATCTGTGAGAAAGCTTGCCATTTGCTTTTCCCCGCTGCAAGTGACTGAAGGGCTCCTCTTGTCACACAAGACAGAAATTCTGTCATTCCCTTTATTTTTAGAAGAGCAATTCGCAGGCGGAGAGGGGAGGAGGAAGGGTTTGCTAAATGTTTATCGCTCGCACATCACACAGGAAGCTGTTTGCATTCTTTATTAATTTCCTAACGATATCCAGAGACTCGCTCAGTTGGAGATGTAATATGCTGAAATCCTTTCCAATAAAATGTCACTTGAAATGAAGATCGGAGAGGAATGTTAAAAAAGGCCATCGCTGCGGGAGATTGTTAGAAAGAGATGGGCCAAACCAGCCCTGCCTGGTTTGGCTTTGCCCAAAACCCTGTAAATCCCGAAGCCTTTTAAAGGTGGAATATAATGTATTAAAATACAGTGATGGATCAACGTGCTAATTCCAGAGAAGGATATAAAATGCAGGTGTCCCTCACATCTGCGAATAACTTGTAAAAAGGAATATTGAAAAATCAGGTTCTGGCGTGTGCCAATGACGTGTTCATTGCGAAGTTTTTGACGTACGGATTCTTTCTATGGAGCGCAGAGGACTCTGGATGTGACCCCAGTGGAAGTGCTTAATAAAGGCAGATACACAATACTGTGAATATTAGAGCCTGTTAATTAAGAGTCTCTGTCCGTTAGCACCACTGACGGTACCAGGCAGCTTAAGAGGATAAAAAGTGATCCATGAATGTCTGCAATATCCTCAGCGCTCTTTAACCGACCTCTTGGTACGCCAACAAAATACTAAACTGTTTTTCAAGCCTTTTGCTGAAGATCTAATTGAGTTTTCAGGCTGACAGATTTGGATGCGCTGAGGTGGTTGGAAATTCGTAATTAGTGGGAGCTACTCAACAGGATTCTTTAGCTGGCTTGGAAAATCTCGGCTATTTTAGTGTTTGCGGACGCAGGACATGAAACCAGGTATTAGGATAATGATGATAATAATGAGTTAGGGCTCGTGACTAGAACAGAGGCACGGAAGAGTCGGTGCTATGCGGGGAAGATGGAAAGAAATGTGTGAATGGGGAGGCTGTGCCCACTGCTGGGCTTTATGAGGATGGAGAAACAGGAGCTGGAAGGGGTGGAACAAAACCAGGGGAAGTCAACGTGGCTTTGAGGAAAAGTGGAAGAAGATTTCTCTCCTCACGGTCTGCGGTGGCACTAACGATGCCGGAATTACCAAAATACCATTGGAGAAAGCGTGAGGGTTTATTAGCCGATTCTCTCTAAATCAGATTGAGGGATAAACAGAATCTGGGTTTAGCTTCCATTTCCCATCTCAAAAGAGCGAATCAGGATTAAACCGAGAAAAGTGTTTAATGAAATAAGATTATTTGGGCCCAGCATCACTTCACCAAAGCTCAGGCTATAAACTCCTGTGTTTATGTTGGGACAGCGGTTGTCTCACCATCCCTGCTGAGATACAGGATGAGAGAATGGTTTGGGTTGGAAGGGACCTTCAAAGATCATCTCATCCAACCCCCTGCTACGAGCAAGGACACCCAAAATAAGGTTACATAGGAGCAAGGACACCTACGAGCAAGGACACCTAAAGTAAGGTTAAACTCAAGTTTTGAGGACATGAACATCAAGAAAGCTTGAAATTTCTTTCTGTCAATGGTGCATGAGTTGTTTAGAATTTTATTCCATATACAAGGGGGAAAAACTTGCATGAAAAAGCTTTGGACATGGGGAAAAAACAAACTTAAAGGGAGTACTGGAAGTGAACAGAGCCCCTGAGAGAGTGATCAAGAGGACTCATCACCAAGAAAAGCTTTATTTTGGGGGTCAGAAAGCTCAGATGCAGTTAGGAGAGTGGAAGGGCAAGTTGTGATGAGAAGTGGAACCCCAACGTCTTCCTCCCGAAGAGGGGGTGTAGTGCTGAGCCCTCAATTTCAAGCGAAAGGAGAACATTTTAGCTGACCTGACCCAAAGCCGCTGCTGCGAAACGTGCTGTCCATTGACATCCCCATCACCAAGCAGACAGTGCAGCTCCCGCAGGTGTCGCAGCCACAGATTCAGGACCGGTGTCTTGACTCACATCTTATGCAATCCTTCTCCTCCCCAGGAAACGAGAAAAAATACCTAAAACCTCTTAAATCTGCCCACACAGCGTCTCTAATGCCAGAGCTGAAAGTGGTAGGAAATGATGATAGATGCATGGAGCCCTTTCCCCGGGTTTCAGGCAAATCAGGGGAAAGCTCCTTTGGAAAAATGTACGGCTAATTATGGATTTTTCCAGCTGTGATAATGTTTGGAGGTCTAAGTCTTTCTTTAATTAAAATCGGAGGTTTACGACTGAGCGCTTACATTTCTGGTAGGAGTCTGTAGGGAGTAGCTTTTGAATTAGTAAATGAGCTGGGTGAATAAACCACTTGTCAAGCGAAAATGTTGCATTCTTTGAGTTATGCGCTAAGTTCAAGCAATTTAAAAAGGAGTGAATTAAGTGGGGATGAAAAATGACAAACTGGAAATGCTGGAAACTGGGGTCTTTCTTTACCCGCCCCAGGTCAGAAAAGCTTCTGCTGTACAATTTCTGCTGTGCTGTCCCACCAGCGCATTTCTACTCTCACAGTGGACTCGTTTTCCCTCCATCACCCATCCAAATCTGCCTTTCCATGCTGCACCTGCCTGCCAGAAATGTATTAATTTGTGCTAATTCTATTAGTGGCTTTTAGGCACTTTGGACCTGGTTATACCAGGGCTACCTCGTTCTTCAGACTCATCTCCCTGATAAAATCTGTAGTAGCATCAGGGCGCTGAGGCTGTGCCTGTGGAAGCCAAGAGATCTATTTTATGCTTGGAATATTAAGGGATCTGTTTAAAGTTTTCTATTTGTCTTCCTCAGGAGCATACTCCCGAGTCCACCTATGCCCTCATGTGCTGGCATGCAGGGATGCCAAAAATCTGAATTAAAGACCAAGGGTGGAGTTCGGATGAAAAGGTATCTGAGTTTAAATCTGGATGTCAAGAAGATGGAGCAGACTCTGTTCAGTGGTGCCCAACAACAGGATGAGGGGCAACAGGCACAGACTGAAACACAGGAGGGTCCATCTGAATAAGAGGAGAAACTTCTTTCCTTTGAGGTGCCAGAGCCTGGCCCAGGCTGCCCAGAGAGGTTGTGGAGTCTCCTTCTCTGAGACATTCAAACCCCCTGGACACGACCCTGTGTGATCTGCTCTGGTGACCCTGCTTGAGCAGGTGGGTTGGACTGGATGATCTCCAGAGGTCCCTTCAACACCAACCAGGCTGGGATTCTCTAAGTCTCTACACAGAGGTTTCTATGCATGAACTGTGTACTTAAATCTCTCTATAACTGGTGAAAACACAGAATGGGATCCAGTTGCCTGAAAATAGCACTTAGTTCAGTCCGAGGTACTTCCACACCTGCCTGGAGCCCAAAATAGAGGTATCTACTCTGGGACCACTTGAATCACTCCTGCACTTAGAATCATGGGATCCTTTTGGTTGGAAGAGACCCTTAAGATCGAGTCCAACCACAACCTAACTCTAGCACTAAACCATGTCCCTGAGAACCTCAGGAACTTGACTGTGCCCAACCCCTGTCACCCACCAGCAGACAGATATCCAGTGCCACCTGAGAGGTAGCAGAGTGTCCAAGATGTCCATGCAGAGGTAGTGAATCTGACACCAGACCTAGAGGAGACCTGTGCCCTTATGGAACTGGAGATGTGACATTGCTGGGTGTCTCAGGTAGCTCTCAATGCCCGTGTTCAAGCAACAGAACTGACTCTTAGATTTTAAATGACTGTGAAGGAAGCATAGATACCTCATTCAGGTGCAGGTGTTCTCATGTTTGTGTGCTCCTGTTTCAGAAGCCCCGGTCTTGTACTTGCAACTCTCAGTCGACTTTCACACTCTCGAGAAGAGCCACTTGATACTCTCCAGACATGTTTTCTCTGGTGGCATTTTCTGAAACAATGTGCTGTCTTTCAGTATTGACCATAAACCCATAGTGAGTTTTTCCATGATGTCCAGATGACCACTATTAATTGTCTTCTATGTTCAACCATCTCATCTCCATCTCATCTTCATTCTTCAGTCTCTTCTACCCTTCTTTCCCACTGCAAGGTTTCCCAGTCTTAGCTCATCCCTGATCCCAGTTCTCTGCTCCCGTGTCCAGACTGGAGAGCATTTGAGGTGGATCAGCAGCATGGCACTTATCTAAAGTTATATTCCTACGGTACAGACTTCTGATCTGAACTTGGGTGTATAATCCATGGGGGAAAAAATTACACTCTATTAGGGCATGAGTCAGCTGATCCCTTTTAGATCTCTATTTTAGGATGAGATGTAGCGTGCCCTGAAAGTTTCTGTTCTTCTGTATTGACACTTGTTCAAATGGAGATATCTGTTCTATGAAAGTCTATCTTTGGTCTGATTAATCGCAACAATGAAGAGGAAGGGTGACTTCATCCTTTAGATGTTCATTCTTTTAGTGGATTCACTCAATCTTGAGTTCTGCTACCTGGGTAATACACTGTTAGACTCTGCACTGTTTGCTCTTTGAGGTTCCCTTTCTTCTTTGCTCTGCTTCTCTCCAAGGACAGGATCTTGCCTTTCATTCTTCTCCTCCATGGTCACCAATGCAGGAGCTTCTTGCTTGCTTCCACACTCAAATATCTCAGACTCTTTTGCATTCACTTTTATCCCATCCCCTACTTTTTCCTTACACACTCATTCTTGACTGCTGGTTTCTCCTCAGTACAATCATGCTCTGGGTTCTGTCATCTCCAAAAACTCTCACTCTGAAACCCATTTGTCACCTCCATTCCTGCCCCACCTTACCTTCTCTCTCCACGTCTAAGCTCACTGAGCACACTGAACAATTGCTGCCACAGATTCAGACAATAGTTCAGGGCTGGAAAGGACTTAGCAGACCCAACTAGATCAGGTTGCTCAGGGCTTTGTCCAGTGAAGTTCTGAACATCTCCAAGGATGGACATACCAAACCTATCTTGGATTCTTCCAGTGTCCACTCATGTCAATACCAAAGAAATGCTCATGACAGAGTCCCTCATGACGTCTTCAACTCTCAAACCCAATACTTCACCCTCACCTTCGCTGACATGTCAATCAATTCCAGAAGTCACACTGATGTTCTTAAACTCTTCTCCTTCTCTGGCATCATCCTATTTCTCCAGTGGATCCTTCAGTGTGGACTTGAGAGAATATTTCTTTTCTCCCTCCCAGGCTCTCTGTATAGGTCTCATGGGGCTCTATACACGCTGGGCTCTATGGTCTCCTTGTTCCACCTCCTCTGGGAGAATCATGCACACAAACCCTGGTACTGCCTCTGCACGTCCTGCCCTCCTCAGTCCAGAGCAGAAGCCCAACCTACATTTGGTATCCTCGTGTTATAGATGTAAATTCAAGCTCCGAATGGCTTCTGCCGGCTCTCCTTGACCATCACTCAAACCTTTAATTTGGGTTGCACCTTTGACTTGGGTCTTCCTCTTGGTCCCTTCAATCAAGTCGGCTAAATGTCTCTGACTCTTTCCACCTGAAGGTTTTGAGATGCAGCCACCCACACCCAGCCAGTTCCCATCCCAAATGCTGCCACATCCCCTTTTCTGGACTTCACAGCCTGACCCCCACCTCTACTTACCCAAGGGATGGCTGCAAAACCTACAAAAGGACAAGGGGTGATGGTTTTAAACTAAAGGAGGGAGATTCAGGCTGGACATGAGGAAGAAATTGTTGTCCCTTGAGGGTGGTGAGAGCCTGGCCCAGGTTGGGCAGAGAGGTGGTGGATGAACCATCCCTGGAGACATCCCAGGCCAGGCTGGACGGGGCTCTGAGCAACCTGAGCTGGTGAAGATGCCCCTGCTCATGGCAGGGGTGGCACTGGGGGAGCTGGGAAGGTCCCTCCAACCCAAATCATTCTATGATTCTGTCCTCCTGCTCCCTCCTCTCCATTGCCTCCAACTTGAAGCCTTGCTCTTCATTTTCAAGACCCTTTTTCCTCACTCTCAGCACATCCCTCACCTTCCATCAGCATCAGGACACCAGCTGTGTCCGCCAGCGGTTCCAGGCATCATTACCTCCGTGCTCACCCGCAGACAAGCCTCTTCCCGCTCTTTCCCCTGCCGCTCCCCGCATTTTCCTGCCATTCCTGCAAAAAGCTGCCTCCCAGACTCCCGGGGTGCTGAGCTGACTTCCCGTCATGCTGGCTGACATTGGATCATTGTTTTCGTGCTCTCCTCCATCTGTCTGATTCCATCTGTTATATCTTGCCTTATCCTTAGACCGCAGCCTTTGCGAGACAGAAACTGTCCTTTTTATTTCTGTCTCTCTGCAGCGCAGGGTACAGCGTGGCCTTTATCTGAGAATGGGGCTAAAAGATACTTTAATGGTAAATATTTGATAAAATAATAGTGTATTTTAATGAACCCACAGCAATGGGTGCTTAGCCTTAAACTCCCACCAAAAAAAAGAGTGACCTTGAATTTGGACAAGACTCCACCTCTATTCCCCAAATCTTCTTTGGGGGTAACAGGAGCCTACCTCAATTTTAACCATCCTGATCGTCCTTAAATTACTCATGTTATAATTATAATCCTCCAAAGAAGTCTAATAGCATGCAACTGTAGTTCATTTTCAGACTTGGCTAAGAAAAGGCTGTAACCAGACTGAGCAATTTTAATGTAAGCAAATTAAGGATTTAAATTTAGTGTGATAACTAAAATCCTACGAATTGTAAACCATCACCCCATGTTAACTGCACCATCATCTTCTCATAGTTGGGTGTTATAGAGGATCCTTATTTCTTGGTTTCTGACCGGTCTAAAATCATTGTTACCATATTAGTCATGCAATGAATGTCTGCGAACTTACAATGCTTAACATTTTGCTTCTTTCTTACTTCATGGAAGGGGGTTTTTATATTATTACTTTACTATTAAAGCACAGTACAGCACTATTTTTGGATAGAAACCTTTAAAATTAACTGAGTTTTTATACTTCATAAAAATAAGAGACCTGCATGAGAAACTGTCTATTTAAACGCTCGTTCCTCAATTTAATATTGAGTACCAGAAGCAGCAAAAGATTTTGCTCCTGATCATATTAATGAACTTGATTATTTTAGGAATACATGCTGCCAAGCAGGTTATCTATTTTAGAATGTAATAGCATCACAAATTAAATGTAGCAATTAAAAGAAAATGTGTAGCAAATAACAGATACATGGAGGTTTTGACAGATGGGATGGTGGGGCGGGGGGAGAATAGTTTGGAGACAATCTAGTCCCAAGTATGTGTTCTATAGGATCCGATCGTCCCAGTTGATCATTCCCAGCAGAGTAAAGAAGGAAACAGGGTTTCCTTGAACAGAAATTTGGATTATGTTGTCAGTAGATGTTTTCTCCGTGGTCCTCCTTTGGTTTTTAGTTTTGATATGTACCCCAGAAACTTTTCAGATTCTGGATACGAAATCACCCTGGGGAGATCTAATAATAAAATGGAATATTTGTGTGTTGTCATTTTAGATGTCCCAGCCAGAAACAAAGTGCTGGGCACTGTCCAGGTGGGGAAAGGAGATGTTTGCTGTACAGTGACCCAGCAAAGGCTGAGACAAGAAGTTGTTACCAGAGGAGCCCCAGAAATGACCCGAGGCTGGAACAGCTCTGCTGTGGGACAGTCTGAGAGAGTTGGGGTGTTCAGCTGGAGAAGAGAAGCTCCGGGGAGACCTTGTTGTGGCCTTTCCAGACTTAAAAGGGACTGATAAGAAAGATGGGGACAGACTTTTGAGCAGGGCCTGTTGTGATAGGACAAGGGGTGATGGTTTTAAACTAAAGGAGGGAAATTCAGGCCAGACATGAGGAAGAAATTGTTGCCCCTTGAGGGTGGTGAGAGCCTGGCCCAGGTTGGGCAGAGAGGTGGTGGCTGAACCATCCCTGGAGACATCCCAGGCCAGGCTGGACGGGGCTCTGAGCAACCTGAGCTGGTGAAGATGTCCCTGCTCATGGCAGGGGTGGCACTGGGGGGGCTGGGAAGGTCCCTTCAACCCAAACTATTCTATGATTCTGTGATACCAAACCTGCACTGTGCTGGGGACAGTCACCTCTTTGGGGTCTTTGGCTGTTGAAAAATCCCATGAACTTCACCACTGGCCTACTAGAAGGATCTTCCTCCATCATGAGTTGTGAGCTCTTCATAATCATCCTCCCAGATTTTGTTCACAACTCCTCTTTCTGACCTGTACTTTATAGGCAACAGGTTCTCATGGAAAACAGAGCAGAGCACGAGGACTTGGAGCCTCATCTATGCTGTTTCCATCATGTGTAAGCCTGTCTTCAAGGCACACACCGATCAGTGGCTCTCTGAAAGGGGAGTTTATGTGATAGTGCCATTCACTTCTCGAGAAGATCAGACAGGAAATTATCCTGAAAATTATCCTTCACCATCGCAGCGGTTTGCCAGTTCTAATGAAGAACTATCACTGCTGGGGACCAGTAAATGTTTCCTGTTGGCAGGTTTCCTTCTCGCAGCCCACAGCTCCCTGTGAGGGTGGCAGCCACTCGCTTTGCCCAAGCTCAGAGCCAGCCTCGGTGAGGAAAAGGGTATTCAGGGCTCAGCAATCATCAGTTCTAAATCATTTGTGCCCATTTCAACCCACAGATGGATTCTGGTTGGATTTACGACGTGGCCTCTTCACTGCCTGGGAAGAGCTCGCTTACTCATCTGTGCCATTGAGAGCCATCCGGTGATGCAACGTTCAACACGTTGTCCATTTAGACGGTGTTAGGGCTGCCAACCTAGAACTGAAGAGTGATAAAAGAAAGATGAGATGAAATTAAATGAAAGATGATTGAGAAAAATATAATTCCACTGATAATTCCATCTGTCAGTCCAATAACTCGCTCGTAATGTTTTTTTAATAATCATAACTTGTGCTTACATAACACCTTCTAGAAGTGGCTTTTTTAAGCCGTTTGTAAGTATTAATTAAAGCCCAAAACAGCCGTGTGAGGCAGGTGGGAATTCACATCGAATATCGCTATCATCACTCCCTCATTCCGCAGGCAGAGGAGTTGGCGGAGCTGGCTGCAGACCTCGCAGCGCTGCGGGCGAAATTCTGTTTGCTGTGAACAAACTAATTCCTCTCCATGGCATGCGGAGACGTAAGCACGGAGCAAGGTCAGATGAGCGGGCAGGAGGGTTTGGGCCACCTCTTTTTCGTTCAGATTTCAGATCCAGCAGTCCCTGAGGGAAACCTCTTGCTGGCGTGAGCCAGTGGAAGCTGTGCTTGTTTCTCTGACGTTCAGAATTCATAGAATCATAAAACAGTTTGGGTTGAAGGGACCTTAAAGCTCCCCCAGTGCCGCCCCTGCCATGACAGGGACATCTTCACCAGCTCAGGTTGCTCAGAGCCCCGTCCAGCCTGGCCTGGGATGTCTCCAGGGATGGTTCATCCACCACCTCTCTGCCCAACCTGGGCCTGGCTCTCACCACAAGGTATTAAAACAGCCGTTGCTTAGTTCTAAATGCAGGAACTTAGGTGAGTCCTTTAAAAATAAAATAATGCTCTGAATTTCCACCACTCTGAATTCAGATCTGAATGAATTAAAAAACAAGAAGTTATAGTACATAGAAAGATAATGTTTATGCCTAGACCGTTGTGGACATAGAAAATGGTGGTATTGGTGGCACTGGTTACATTAACATTTAACGGAGGTAACTACTGAAGTATCACAGTCACATTAGATACTTCATTTAATAAGATAAATGGACATTTCCCAGAGATTATTTATATCATGATTTATATCACGGGTGACTTGAGTTCCTGCTGCTCTTCTCTGCTTACAAGGTGCATCAAAGTTGGGAAACTTCGCAATAAAAGTATTTGGGTTACCGAGTGGAAATTGAGAGGGAAGAAACTGAAGCCATTTGCTGACAACAATACAGAGTATTTGAACTTATATCAAGTGTCAAGGAGGGCAACAATCTCTTTGTCATGTCTGGCCTGAATTTTCCCGTAGAATCATAGAGTAATTTGGGTTGGAAGGGATCTTCAAAGGTCCAACCCCCCCAATTGTCTTCGTCTTACTCAAAGCTGTTTTATGTAGCCACCTGCGTTGTGTGTAAAGATGGTGCCGGCAACTGGGATGAAGTGCTGGCTAATAAATCTGGGATCAACCCAAAAAAAGAGTGGGTTCTCTTCATACACAGCCCTGAGTTTTCAATAATCATCCTTGCTGTGCTCCTGGGTGGACAAGAAAAATGCGACTGGCCCTGCGGTGGCTGCTTGGGTGATCAGTTCTCTGAAATGCTGTGGATTTGAAAGCAACCCCTGCAAATCCTCACTTGCAGTCCCTGCACTCCCTGCAGTGACGCAGAAATCACAATATGTCGTGTTATATGGATCAACCCCTTTTTTCTTTCTTTTTAAAGCTATTATTGTTGATATTGTTACCTGGGTCCTGGCTGCAGTCCAACAAAGAAATGGTTCTCCTGGGGCTTCAAGCTACAGAAACACACCAAGGCATCTGGTGTAGACTGAAAGAAATCAGGCGCACGAGATGATCCCGATTTTACCTGTCTACACGTGGATGTCTGCTTGTACAACAGGCATCAAAGCTCCCTTGTAGTCAATGGAGATCAGGCAGCAGAGCCTAGGGAGTAGTTCACATCCCCTAAAATGGGTGCTTGTATTTGCTGTGCTTTCCTTTAAACCACCTGAGCAGATCGCGTGTATATGGGACCAGAGACACAGAGCCTGTTTATACCAGCATAGAACTTTATCTGCTGATTTAAAATAATAATAATAATAATTGTAGTAGCCCTCTGCAAATTCTCTTTGCTGAACCAAATATCTACAGCGTGTTCTTTCGCAGTTTGAAACTGTAATTCCTAGTTGCAAAGATAAAATGCAAACCCACAGTGCGGTCCTAGGAGGGGTCACACACCCGTTTATGTTGCAGGGGGTCGTCAGATCCTCATTTACATCCCTGAAATCCTGGCATAGAAATTAAACGTATAGCACATCCCCACCTATTGACCCTCGGTTTCCTGGTGAATCACTTTGTCCATGCTCCCTCAACCTTTTCATGTTCTCCCCAGCTCCTTTCAATATAGAAACAAATCTAAAACGGTGATGGATCTTAAAAGTGCATTTTATTCCCTTCCGTGCCTGTTCGGCTGTTGCCAGGCTGGTATTTCACACATATGTGCTTTGTCAGAGCCTGTTACCAAGAAAGGATGATGTTGACTTTTGTCTGGCAGGTCACTCCTAGTGTGGGGGTTTATGAATCAACACTTGAGAGGCGCGAGATGTCCATCCTAATTCCTCGAGCTATCTCAGACATCTCTGAGCCCGGCTTCCTTGGAAACAGGGCTTAGGTGATGATGCATCCGTCTGTCTGTTCATCTTCCTAATATTAAAGGAATAAAGTAATGGCTGATAGCCATTGGGCAGCTTCAACTAAATGCTCTTAATGTCCCAAGCATGGAAGGATTTTTATAGAGTCTATGAATTAGAGCCTTATGAGGCACCAGGGGACCCAATTAAGAGCTGCACCCCGGTAGGACATCAGGTTTCACTGGTTTCACTGCCCACCTTGTTCCCTTACGTGGTTCATCACACTTTGTGGGTAGAGCTCACCATGTGTGGAAGCTTCGCTTTCCCAGTATTATACTAAAGTTAAACCTGAATTAACTTCAGTTACCTGTCAGGTAAAGAAGTCAAGCAATGGTTTATGCCCCACTGTAGGTCTCTCCCATCTGCAACCAACACACATCTGTCTATGCTTAGTGTTAGGCGTTTGTCAAACCCCTCTCCAGAGGGAGATCCTCCACACCTTTGGGAAGGACTTTGCTCCAGTTCATGCTCTCCATGCAGAGTATGAGGCCAGACAACCACCGGCCTCCTCAGCAGAGACCCGAAACAGGGCTCATCCCAAGCTGGAACAGGTGTTCAGCCCAAACTGTGGGAAAGAATTGATGGGAGATCTTCCCAGAAAGGGCTGTGGGGCGTTGGAACAGGCTGCCCAGGGCAGTGCTGGAGTCACCATCCCTGGAGGGTTGGACAGACGGACATGAGGTTCTCAGGACATGGGGCAGTGCCAGGGGTGGGTTAATGGTTGGCCTCGATGATCTTAAAGGTCTTTTCCAACCAAAATGATTCTATGGCTCTCTGATTCTGTGATCTTGGCACACGTAAGACAAGTTTTGAGCTCACTTCAGCATCTGGCGCAGGGGGCTTGTTGACCTGCGCTTTCCTGCAGAACGGTCAGATCTAGCAGTGCCTGCTTGTGGATTTAAAATCAGAAATGCTAGGCAGAGGATGCAAGGCAACCCATCCGAGGGCATCAAATGGGTTGAGCAAGACGCTTTCCTCTTAGCCAGCTTGTCCTTGCTAGAGATACTCTGAGCTCAAACACAGGGCAGCACTCTGTCCTGTCCATGACCTGTCTGCACCGGCACCAGCCTCATCTTCCACAGCCTTCTTATTTTAGAAGTTACCCCTTCCACCTTCTCAGCTTCTCTTCCATTCCATTACCCTTTTCCCTATTTGGTTTTCCTTTCTCCGTGACATGCCCACGATATGCCAACATTAATTCCTTGATCCTTCACAGTGACTAACGCTTCCGTTTCGCCAACCGTTCTGAATCATTCTGGCTGGTTCAGCACATATCCACAGACCTTACACGCATCATTATTCTTGGACACAAAGTTATCTTGAAGGAATTGCGTCCCCTCAGGTTGCTTTTCTAGTTGCCATTTTTGGCTACGGGATCATCAGGAATTTGCATGTGAAAAAAATATGGAAGCCTATGTGGTGTGGGTGTGTTACAGTTTTCAGTAATTTTATCAGTATGATTTCGGTATCGTTCCATCTGTGAAGTAAGATGCCCTCAGCTTATATATTTGTCATCCACTCTACTAAGATTTTAGAAGCTCAGAATTGGTTGTCTTTGAAAATCTGTGCAACTCAAGTTCAGGCTTTGCTGTTGCCAAACAAAGCCAAGCGTGGCTAAACGTGGATGCCTAGAAAACACTGGAATCCCACTTTCTCAGGAAGAGAAGACACCTGCTTTTGGGGTTCACTCACTACTGAAACAGACTTCAATCATGAAGACCAAAATGTCCATGTTTTTGTCATTGAGGCAGAGTAAACCTCAGGAAACAAGAGGCAACTCCGGACAGTGCAGACAGGCAGTAGAAATTTTTATTATAAGAGTGGTAAAATACTGGCCCAGGTTGGGCAGAGAGGTGGTGGATGAACCATCCCTGAGACATCCCAGGCCAGGCTGGACGGGGCTCTGAGCAACCTGAGCTGGTGAAGATGTCCCTGTCATGGCAGGGGTGGCACTGGATGAGCTTTGAAGGTCCCTTCCAACCCAAACCACTTTATGATTCTATAGCGCTTTGCCAAGGACAGTGTTGCCTGGGCAGATGCCAAATGTTTAACTAAGATGAAGTTTCAAGGATGTGGAGCTGAAGAAGCTGTTGCTGTAGACAGCACATACAGTCCACTGCCGGTTCCTCTTGCTCCAGATGCTCCGTTCATTAAGGCAGTTGGGCTTTTCCCCTTTCCAACGCCCGCTTTCAGCTGCTCAGAACTTTTGCCAAACTGTAATTGTCTGGACAAGAATTTTCTGGGACAAACGTCTCCCTCCCGCTGAGATTTAGTGCAAAGTTTCAGATGAAACAGTTCTGCGGTTTTCAGGAATGGGGAGGCGGGGGAAAGATGTTGTTTTGCCAGATCAGAAAACATTTTGGAGTGTTATAAAATGTGTTATAAGATGATCAAGGAGATACCTGTCCTAAGAGAACCCACTTGAATGTGCTTATTTCACCTTTGAAAAAATCTGGCTTTTTTCCTTGTGTTCAATGAGATTTATGGCTGCTTTGCAGGCATCTCCTCTGGACATGGTTGAGTCTGTCTCAGTCCTCCATGGTTCCTAAATGTGACCAGTATGTGCTTCTGCTGCCTGCTCCTCCAGCACATGGGATGTATGTTAGGAATATAGAAGCTCAAGATGACTTTCTTGGCCAGCGCCAAGTATGATATGGGCAAGATCTGACATGAACAGCAGGAGTCTGACTCTTCCCGAGGCACCATGGATGGGTGAGCTACATGTCTCTGATGTAGGAGGACCAAAGGGGTATGGAGGAAAGGAGACTGGGAGAAAGGAAAGAGAGGGAAGATGGACTGGGCAGAAATGGAGTTGGTAATAGAAGAGACCGGGATTCAGGAGCTTAAACTGTGGTATTTGGTGTCATGACAAGGTGCCCTGCTTGAGCTCCACCTGCCACTCCAGGAGGCCACAGGTCTTCTGCTGACCATCCAGCACTTCTGGAGACATCAAGGAACACCTCTCATGACTCCAGATGCTTGTTCCTTCTCCAGGAGTGAACAGCTCAGGTGCTACGAGGAAGAAAGGAGGTACGGCTCGCTGTAACCTCATCCTTCATAGAATCACAGAATCATTTTGGTTGGAAAAGCCCCTCAAGATCATTGAGTCCAACCGTTCCCTCAGCCCCGGCGCTGCCCCATGTCCCTGAGAAACTCATCTCCGTCTGTTCCACCCCCCAGGGATGGCGACTCCACCACTGCCCTGGGCAGCCTGGCAACCCTTTCCACAAATCATTTTGGGACTGGGACATCAAGGCACTGTACAACTTCTGACATGGCTTCATGTCACCCTGCAAAGGATCTCACAGGTAACCTCGCTTCTGGCATTCCCAGTTTGGGACAATCTGTCCTCCAAGGCCACATTCTGTGCATGCCGTAGGCAGAGGATGTTTGCATTGCTGGAGGAAATATCTCTGTGAATGGGGGAATAACAGGATTGGAAGCATTTAATGTACACATATTGCCTAATTTTCCTTCCAAATTATGCTGATCAAGTGCTGGGGGTAGTAATGAAAAGCAAATACAGACGTTCTGGCAAAGTGCACAGTAGGATTTGGGACATCACTCAAGTTTTAAAGCCTCAGCTTTCTGTTTTCTCTGGAAGAGAAGCTCAGCACCAGCCAAGTTCATGAGTCAGCTCCTCGGTTAGTGACAATTGGTTGGCTCCCATCACTGGCTTGGCCATGTGATTCGACGGAAATCAGAATTCAATGCTTGTTTTTCACGTACTGAAACATGATGAAAGGGAAAGAAAACCTGACAGTCAGAAACAAACATTCCAGGCTCGGTTCAGGCAAGACCCTGACGTTTGCCAAACAGCGCGGGATTTTATTTCACGCATCAGAGAAGTATTGAATATTGTTAATCACTTTATTCTGTGACTGCAGAGGAAGCTGGAGCAACGAGAGGTTATAATTACCAAAAAGAATGAGGAATAAGGCCGAACAACCATCTTTGGTGTAACACGTCTTCAAAGCGTTTCACTATGGGAAGATCACAGCGGTGCCCACGAAACGTGGCCTCATTTCATCTCCTGGAAACAACAGACGTGTTTCTTCCTCTGAAACCTTTGAGCTTCCCGTGCTTTGTGGTTTTTTAGACCTTTTACTATCACTAATTGAATCTGGAGTCTAAAAGGAGGGCGGGAGAAAGAAGAAAATGCCATGTGGAAGTTAAAATAGAAAATATTAGCATGTTCTGTACCAGAACTGGTTGCGTTTCAGAGCTTAAAGTAAATATTTGTGATCATATTCAGACCCTAAGGACAGCTGGGTGATCCCTAGGATGGATCAAGAAATGGGTATTTCCTGAGAAATCAGCTTTATTCATTCCATTGAGAGAGGAAGAAAGAAGAATTCAGACCAAACAGCGATGAAGCAAACAAAAACACGTATAGCATGAAATGTTTCTGTTTGCGCAAAGTCCAATGTAGGGCAGAAACCTGCCAGAAATGTTGGAACCCTTGAAGTCAACAGCAAAATTCCCACCGGTAGGTTCCCCCAGAAACCAATTCTGACTCTTTAAATCCTCTTAGTTATGTCTGGTGACTGGTGACATGCCTGACATCGAGCAGAGGATTTTCACCTCATACTTCCTTCTAAAACACTTCTCAAGCATTAATTAGTTAAATCTCACAACATTCTTCTGCATCAGGTCATTATAGTTATGATGGCAAATCCACCCGCGGCCTCCGGGGCCACCTGGCAGTCGCTCCATCCTCTCCAGTTTACAGTAAGCGGTTAAATTGCCCAGCCTGGTCTCAAAGGGATTGTGGGGCTGTAGCTCTGCTCTTGCCTTCCTGTTTGGTGCTATTAGTGCAACGAGGAAACAACAATCACATTTTTGTAGTTTGGGCTCCTCTGAGTTGGTGCAGCTGGGAGCTGGGCAAGGGACTGGTCCCCAGAGGCAGCTTAAAATCATAGAATGGTTTGGGTTGCAAGGGACATTCAGAAGTCACCTAATCCAACCCCTGCCATGAGCAGGGACATCTTCACCAGCTCAGGTTGCTCAGAGCCCCGTCCAGCCTGGCCTGGGATGTCTCCAGGGATGCTTCATCCACCACCTCTCTACCCAACCTGGGCCAGGCTCTCACCACCCTCAGGGACAACAATTTCTTCCTCATGTCCAGCCTGAATCTCCCTCCTTTAGTTTAAAACCATCACCCCTTGTCCTATCACAACAGGCCCTGCTGAAAAGTCTGTCCCTATCTTTCTTATTGCCCCCTTTTAGGTACGGAAAGGCCACAACAAAGTCTCCCCGGAGCTTCTCTTCTCCAGGCTGCGGAAACCCCCCTATTTTGAAGGATAAGGGGTTTATTAACCAACTGGCATCAGTGCTCAAGTTCCCATGGATGGTTAAGTCACTAATGTGGGTCATGCGAGTCACATCCACAGTCCCCGAGTGTCACCCAGTTGGCCCTGGTAATGTCACAGCTGTAAAGCACCAACACTCCTCTCTATAGGCGTCTAGGTGATGGAGGGATGGCGTATAACCAGGTCTCTTCCCATCGGGGAACTGACGTTATCAAGGCACAGAATAAACCCCGTCTAATTAGCAGAGACTGAGAAACTGCAGAGGGAGTGGGTTCCTGACCTGCTGGGAGAGGGGTGCACCCTTCCCAACTTTGAGCAATTAAATGTTTGATCGGGAGCTCAAATCTCACAATTCAGCTGGTAGGAAAAGCTGCTCATTCCAGGTGGTGATTCAAAGTGCCCAAATTTGCAACTGAACTTGCTGGATTGTTTGTTTTTTCACTGTGGGATCCTGATCCCCCCCCCAACACCTAAACTGAGCAGTCAGGGCTTGGGGCTTGGACTCAGTAATAAAGAGTATTTCCCAGTTAAAATATAACCTAGATTATTGCAATCAGAGTGGTCAGAGATACGCGTGATTGCTGCCCGGAGACCTGAAAGCAGAAAGCAAATTAAAAATAAAATAAAATAAATAAAACCAACCAAAACCACCCCAACTCTTTCCCTCTCTACAGATCCAGCAATCTGGGGAGTCACCTTTGTGCTTTCCGAACACTTTGGGTCCTCCGTGCTGACTGCATCTTCATCTCGGGGTATTTTTTCTGGCTGAATGAGAAAGGAATGTTTATTTTTCATAGGAACTCATTGATTTGGTGGTTTTTCCTGAGCAGAGATTTAAAGGGCCAGCGCTGAAGGAGGTGGATCTAGCTTTAGAAACATCTCCACTCAGGAATATCGCTTTTCATCTTTATTTATCTGTTGCCCCACAATTCCTTGAAGCAGACTCAGCACCTTCTTCTGCTTGTTTTCAGTTGTGAATTGAAGCAGCGAAGGAGAAATCAGTGCGAGCTGAGCAGGCATCTGTCATCACTGCCTGTCACAGCACTGGGGACACCGCATCCGTCCCTTGTCTGGCACCCAACATCGTGTCCAGCCACCCAGCAATTACATCCCACTTTCTTTTAAAACACAAACAAACAAAAAGTTTACAACACCAAGAGCATTATTCCTGTCATTGTTAAATTAGCGCCAGGTTCTCTTGTCAGGGGTTTCTATGGAGATTGTCCTGGCACACAGTTGATGGTTCATGCCATTTGTATTCGTCAATGAGCCAGAGTGGGCCAAGCCCTGCTCTGCCCATTTGGAAGAACGCAGGATTCCCCTGGCTCACACCGACAGACACATCGTTGTGTTCTACTAACATTGTCTTGTAGGGTATATTAAATTCTCTGCAGCTCTTGGCCAAGTCTTCTGCAAAGAGAGAAAGAACAACTGGCTGCAAACCTGTCCCATAGCAGAGTTACGCTTGGTCCCATGCTGGATGCGTTGGGGCTGCGGGAATAAGGGATTCCACAGACCCCACAACATTGGATGAGCTGTTAGGGATCATAGAATCATAGAATGGTTTGGGTTGGAAGGGACATTCAGAAGTCACCTAGTCCACCCCTGCCATGAGCAGGGACATCTTCACCAGCTCAGGTTGCTCAGAGCCCCGTCCAGCCTGGCCTGGGATGTCTCCAGGGATGGTTCATCCACCACCTCTCTGCCCAACCTGGGCCAGGCTCTCACCACCCTCAGGGACAACAATTTCTTCCTCATGTCCAGCCTGAATCTCCCTCCTTTAGTTTAAAACCATCACCCATTGTCCTCTCACAACAACCCCTGCTGAAAAGTCTGTCCCCATCTTTCTTCTTGGCCCTTTTACACATGCAAAGGCCACAATAAGGCCTCCCCAGAGCCTTTTCTTCTCCGGGTGATGCTCCATCCTGCACCGTAGCGATGGGGTGATGTCCTGAAGCAGGAACATCGAGTCGGTCGCTTTTAGTCAAGCTGAAGACCACCCTGCCATGTACTTCATCCCTCAATGGTGGCCACTCATGGGTGCCAAAGGAAGGCACAAGGGGCTGTCCATCCCTTGGTAGGTCCTCCCAGGTTCTGACCATCTGTAGCAACTGTCTTCGAAATGAAGGTTAAGACATATGTAAAAGTAGGTGAAATCAGTGTTCTCCCATAGGATTTTGGGGTAAAAAATGTACATATAGGCCTGACAGTGACGCTTTTCCCATTTGCGCTTGGATTGAGCAGCCTGAATCCTGCACGTGAGATGGCAAATTCTGCTCCTCTTGTAGCTGAACTATATAATAGATAGAACTTGTATTAATTTACATACCGTACTATATTTAATAATTTTCCTAACTACATGCCGAGAGGTCAGAGCAGTTAATTTGAAGAGTTCCCTGAATTTCCACGCACTACCAACCTTTGGCATGAATATCATTAAGTTTCATTAACGTAATTAATACTAATGGCAAACAAAAGGACTGCTATCATTTCACTTTTGTATTTTGGATACAAGTTGAGATCGCGATACTGTAACCGCAAGCAACAAATCAGAACCTGATAGATGGATTTGCCTTCGTTAGCAGCCAACGGTGACAGCCTTTAAATTTACTTGGGAGGAAGAATTAATGGCACAGGAAGCTGAATTCAGAGGCTGATGGTTTTATTTCGTGGAGAGGAGAGTTAATAAATCTTTATGCTGCTCTGATTAATGATTCTGGAGTGCGTCTCTTTCTGGATGCTTGGAAACTTTCCTGAAAAGGAACAGCGAGCTGGTCAAGGAAGCAAATAATGCTCATAAATAAAAAGCTGTTGGATGAATTCATCTCCGAGCAGGCACCGGGCCAAGTGTGTGTGTTTGTGTCCCTCATTGCGATCAGAGAGATAAATAATTGAGCACAGTTCATGGACACAAAGTGCAGGCGGTGGCTCAAGGCCAGGCTGGACGAGGCTCTGAGCAACCTGAGCTGGTGAAGATGTCCCTGTCATGGCAGGGGTGGCACTGGGGGAGCTGGGAAGGTCCCTAAAACCCAAATTATTCCATGATTCTAAAAGTAACACGGGCTGGAGGGAGCATGAATTTCACTCCAATCTCTGCAACATCCTGGGTCAGTTCACTTATTTCACACTGGTAGGTACAAAACCAACCTTTTTAACTCCAGGTCTCTCCAGGAAGCCCCCTGTTCATTCCCAGGACCCACTCCAGTTCCCAGAGAACCCCATGGGCACTGGGAAACTGGGTCTCGAAAGCAGCCGAGTGCTCGGGGAGGGCGGAAGGGCTGGAAATGAAGCAACCTTGAGGCTTTTTCTTCTTTTCCTTAGGCAAGCAAACATGCTCCTCCCTCTCCATCCAGCTTGGCTTTTCTCACCTGTCCTTCTCAGAAAGGATTTTATTCTAATGGTTTGTTAATGAACACCTTTATCTGATTTCAAGGCGGCTCTCAGGTTGACAACACCCGGGGGGAACACGGGCCAGCGTTGGTTTGTGTGTCATTTAGGACACGCGTCCCCATATCGGTTGTGAAGCGGAGGCTTCGGGGTGCCGTGCGAGCCTCTGCTTGTCCTGACAAAACCCATGGGATGGCAGCGAGTCGAGCACAAAGCAAACAACCATCTCAGTTTCCATCTGCAAAGTGCCTTGAGAAGTCTTGCAGCCTAACGAGGGCAGAACCTAACGATGCTTGAGGCTCATTTCATCCACCACATCCTGCTCAAACCCCCCTGGAAAGTGAAAAATTAAAGTCCCAAGTGTTTTTGCTTATGGTTTTTTCCAAACAAAACAGTCCAGTGGCTTAGTTTAAGGAATGCTTTATTTAAAAATATACGTAAGGTTTCTAAGGGGTGATTAAAACCAGCGTGAGATTGAGTGGAGAAAGGCTTATGTGGGGCTCAATGAATCATTTCATTCAAACTGGAAGGCAAGCTTGCTTGGGAGTGTTTGCAGCTTCCTAGTCAATACATCAAGGCAGACGGACTCTTAGGAAAACATGTGAATTTGGAAAAAAGTTGAGAAAATTGTCCTCTCCCGCTTTATTATATCATTACAGTCAAATAATTGTGTTGCTGCCAACCTCGGCCTCAGCTCTGTGCTTGTGCTGAGCTCAATTAATCCTCCTGCCCCTGCCCAACGCATGCAAAAGCACGCGCTAAAAATATTGTGATTAGAACACGTGATGAAGGAGAGAATAGAAAGAACCATTCTGCTTCTCCGAGAGCTCGCAGCTTTAGCACTCTGCCTTTAGTATTGGGTTTAACTGTATTGTTCGGGGGGCAGCGGGGAGCAGGAGATGAGATTATTTCTGACTAGAGCCTATTTTTAGGAGGCAGTGACCTGTCTGCTTTGGGAAGCTGCTCTGCCATCCCCTTACGCCGTCTTTGCCAGGTTGTAATTCCCCTTGGTTAAACTGCGGGTAGCAGCCAAAACTGAGGGATTTTACCCCAAAGTTCAGCTGTATGTGGGTTTTTTTTTTTAAAAAAAAGCAAGGATGCAGAAGTGATCCATAAATTTTAAGGGCAGGAAGAGCTTGTTATCGCCGAGCGCTTGGAGAATATGGTGATGTGCAGCAACATAAAACCTGGACAAGATAGCCATCCGCCCCGACCTCCCGCTGTGCCCAAGCGCTGAAATTCCAGCCAGCGATCCCTCCCTTGTCATTAAAAAAAAAGACAAAAAAAAAGATAGAAAAGAAGCCCTTTTTGGCAGGCGTTTCGTAGAGCCTCACATGCTGTGTAAATCTGCTGGGGCCACATGGAGATGCCGGAGGAAAGATGCTCTTTGGTAAAGATGCTCAGAGCATCCCTTTGGCGTTGCCCTGGGGCTGGTGGCACGGCCGGGAGGTGGGGGTGATCTCTTGCTCCCTCTCTCCGGGTTGTCCCCTCTGTCACACGAGCATCCATCCGTCCCCTCCACGGCAGCAGGAATAGGTGCGGCGGCACGGCTGGTCGCGTGCCAGTTGCCATGGAAACGCAGAGCGATGGTTTCTAGAAGTTTTCCTGGAAGGGGGAGATGGTTGGAGGGATGGGAGGGGGAGGAGATGAGGTCCAGCAGGCGGAGGAAGGTGATTCTGCCCCTCTGGTGAGACCCCCCTGCAGTGCTGGTCCAGCTCTGGGTCCTCAGCACAGGACACACATGGACCTGCTGGAGAGGGGCCAGAGGAGCCACAGAAATGACCCAAGGCTGGAACAGCTCTGCTGGGAGGACAGGCTGAGAGAGTTGGGATGTTCAGCTGGAGAAGAGAAGCTCCCGGGAGACCGTAGTGCACCTTTCAGTGCTTAAAAGGGGATGATAAGAAAGATGGGGACAGACTTTTCAGCAGGGCCTGTTGGGATAGGACAAGGGGTGATGGTTTTAAACTAAAGGAGGGAGATTCAGGCTGGACATGAGGAAGAAATTGTTGGCCCTGAGGGTGGTGAGAGCCTGGCCCAGGTTGGGCAGAGAGGTGGTGGATGAACCATCCCTGGAGACATCCCAGGCCAGGCTGGATGGGGCTCTGAGCAACCTGAGCTGGTGAAGATGTCCCTGCTCATGGCAGGGGTGGCACTGGGGGAGCGTTGAAAAAGAAAAAGAAATCCAAACTTTTGAATAGCAGAACCATCTTGAATATTGAGGACCAGCAGTTCAGAGTCAACAATGCCTCTTTCTCACCCATGAGAGACGCCCTTGGAAGGGGTAAGCATTATGGGCAGTGGATAGCTCTGGGCAGGGGATTTCCCAGATGAACCCATCAGCACAGAGAGGTTTTGATAAGCAGGAGGAGCGAATTGATCTCCTGTTCGAGGGGCCGGCAGATTCATTCCACACACACCCATTTGCTCAGAGGCTTCTCTGGAGCTGTGAGCGTGGAGGCGGCGGGCATGCTCCAGACAAACAGAGAGGCTTCTCCACCTAAAACTTCGCTCCTCTCACAGCACAGAGGACTCTAAGGGTTCAAAAAGGAATCAGACAGTGGAAAAATCCACTGAGGGCTTTTAAATATCAGGCTTCAGGTCGAATGAAGGAGATACCTGAGCCATGAGTGCTTGGAGCTTGGAGAAGACGCATGTAAATTACTTTTCCCTAGATATCTATCAGCTTTGGGCACATGGGCCCCAGTTTGGCCGCCAAACCTGTAGTGCCATGAACTGATACTCAGCTCATCATTTTGGAAAACTGAATTCCAGGCTCAGGTCAGCGCTGCCCATCTCTGCCAGTGGCTCCGGGGCTGCCTTGTGTAACCTCAGCTGGGTGTTCCTGCTCCATGGGGGGATTGCACTGGATGAGCTTTCCAGGTCCCTTCAACCCCTGACATTTTGGGATTCTGTGGGGACAAAAGTGCTCCCTAGACCTCCCCCCAGCTCCTGGTTGATTTGTGGCAAGGCAAAGCAGGAGGAAAAGGATTCTTTGCCTCCTTGGCCCTCCAATAGTGCTGGGAGTCCTGGGAGCATCCAACTCTTTGCCAAAATCTCCCCAGACCATAGTGAAGACCACAGATCAAGCTCCCAAAGGTGAAAGCCAAGGGAAAAACCACGGGACAAGAGTGTAGGTTTGATTTCCATGCTGTGACCCCAACTGGGAGCGCAGACTGGGAAACTGGAGGGAGAGCTGGTGAGGGGCTGGAGCACAAGTGTGATGGAGTGGCTGAGGGACCTGGGGGGTTCAGCTGGAGAACAGGAGCTGAGGGGAGACCTTCTGATCTCTGAACTGCCTGAAAGGAGCTTGGAGCCAGGGGGGTCGGGCTCTGCTCCCCAGGAACAAGCGCCAGGAGCAGAGGAAACGGCCTCAAGTTGCGCCAGGGGAGGTTGAGGTTGGATGTGGGGAACAATTTCTTCCCCAAAGGGCTGTGGGGCATTGGAACAGGCTGCCCAGGGCAGTGCTGGAGTCACCATCCCTGGAGGGTTGGACAGACGGACATGAGGTTCTCAGGACATGAGGCAGTACCAGGGGTGGGTTATGGTTGGACTTGATCTTGAGGGTCTCTTCCAAGCAAAATGATTCTATAATGCTCTAGTTCTGTGAAGGGAATGCTGATGTGCATTGCAATGCACCACATGTGGCGTGGTGAGGTGGGCAGCAGAAATGTGGCACTTGGGACCAAGCTGTCCCTGGTTCTGCTGGAGAAACATCCAGGCGGATCAGCAGGAGCCAGCAAGGAGCTCGCCAGGCAAGCACTAGCCCTGGAGGGGAGTGGACACCCGGGGACGGTGGCTTGTGCCAGACAGTTCCAGATGGCCGGCGACTGGGGGAGCCTGGGGCTGGCAGCCTGTGACATGCTCGGAGGGCTGTGGTCCTGGGCGAGCTTGGGGGCGAATGTGGGGCTGAGCAACCTGTGCCTTGCCAGAAATGCCAGAGGTGCATTTCAGGTTCTTGGCATCACCTGGAGCAAAACCGCTTCTTCCTTTGGGGTCGTTGTTTGCTGCCCCAAGGATGCTCTCACCGTGCGGAGGATGCAGAAGCCCGAATACCTTCTGCTTGGGTGAAATTGCTGCGGGACACCCTGCAGACACGCTCAGAGCTGCTACGACCACTTTCCAAGCTGCTTCAGCTCTTAAAAACCATAAGCAAAGCCTCCTACAGCATCTCGGAGACCTGAAAAAGAGAGAGAGGACCCAAAAATTGGGGCAGAGCCTGGTACCTCCCCGGGGTGTCCGTGTGCGCTGGGGGGGACTTGGCCACTGCACGGATTTCCTCCGTGTATTTTCATGACGCCACGTTTCACCCTAGGTAGGTTATCCCGCCTCCTCGCCAGCCAAGTGCCCCTTCTGGGAAGGGAAACGCGGTGCCAGGACCCGGTCCTGGCGCTTGGCTTTGGTCACGGTCACGTTTTGCCATTACCTCATGCGTGGTGTCACCGCCGCGGTGGGAGCTAACGCGGCCACGCTCCTCCCGTGGAAACTGCCATCCAAGAGGGTCACTTCAGAATGTTTTTTTAATATAAGTGGGTGTCTATTTATTTAAAAGGCAAAAGCATTCATCCAGAGAGACAGATGCATCAGGCAGTACCTCTGCAGCCACCCCTGTGCGGTCGGCAGCTCTCTCCCAGGCAGACGAGGCGAATATAAACCACACAATGCTGTTTGTTTTCTTGGCTGGGGAACTGAAATGTCACTACTATTTTAGGATCATCTCTGAGGATGGAGAGAGGTTTCTCAGAGCTGCTCTGCTCTGCTGGGCCAGGAGACCTTCCCATGGCTCGTTAGGCTGGTGTCATAGGGAAGGTGGGATAGGTTTTTCCACCTCCGGGAGAAAAGGAGAGGTGCTGGTCCTGGCAGCGGTTGTCTGATATCGCAGTTACAATGCAGCGCAGCCAAATAAGAGCGACCAAGGTCTGATGGGTCCATCTAACACAGCCAAGGAGAGGCGAAGAAGAGATCAAGGATCCCGAGGTCCATCATAGACTCACAGAATTGTTTTGGTTGGAAAAGCCCCTCAAGATCATTGAATCCAACCATAACCCACCCCTGTCCCTGCCCCATGTCCTGAGAACCTCCTGTCCGTCTGTCCAGCCCTCCAGGGATGGTGACTCCAGCACTGCACTGGGCAGCCTGTTCCAATGCCCCACAGCCCTTTGGGGAAGAAATTGTTCCCCACATCCAACCTCAACCTCCCCTGGTGCAACTTGAGGCCATTTCCTCTCCTCCTGTCCAACCACTTTGCTCATATCCCACCAGCATCCAGCAGATCCCCCAAGCACCAGGTTGGGGTTGTGTTTAGTAGCCACAAATGGACTATTTTTGAACGTGTTTTATTATCTTGGTGCCTGCAACAGCCCGAAGCACTGAGTTCCAGTTTCACAAAGCACTGCAGGGCTGAATATTGCCTTTGATTTTCTTGAAACCCACTTTCTGGCCATTGCACTGGGCATCCCCCAGCTCCTACGAGATAAGAAATGGTGAATAATTGAATCCCACTCACCATTTCCACACTCTGATAATTTTCTGGATCTCTCTCCATCCCCTTTTTTTTATTTCCAACCTGAACTTTACAGCTCATTCCCTGACACTCCCTGAATCACCCGATGGGTTTAACGCTTCTTTGCACCTTTTTGCCGGTGCATTTTGCAGAGGCAATGATAAGCAGCCTGCCCCCAACGTGGGGAATCATAGAATACCAGGTTGGAAGACACATTTCAGAGTGATTTGCCCAAGGTAATGCAGTGAGTCATTGCCGGAGCCAGGAATAGCACCGGAGCAGGGCCCCTCTTCAGCATCCCAACTCAAGCATCCTTTGGCCCCACAGATGTGGATGCTGATGCTGCTGCACATCCCCAATGATTCTGGCCTTCCAACAAGGGCTATAATTACACGGAGGCAGGAGAAAGCACAAGGGGGCTGGGGAGAGGCCTCCTCCTTATCTAAAATAGAATTACTGTACAGGTGGAGAAACCAGCATTGAAATCTCCTTTCCACCCTGCAGCTTTTTCTTGCAGGCCTTGTTGCAGAGGGAACCTTCTCATCAGCTGCCTTGCATTTAGAAACAGTGGGTGTGCACCTGTAAATAGTTGTATATTTGTGTTTTATAGTGGGCTCTGAACCCAACACACAGATTGCCTAGAGAAAACCTTCCCCTCCCCATCCAAACTGCCTGTGCTGGATGCTGGTGGTGATCTGCTCCCCAAAGGCTCGCTGCTAAGCCACGATCGGCTCCGAATCGATGCTGGAAACTTGGAAACCTCCAAACAGCTAAGCAGGGAAAGCAACAACCTCCAGATTTGCTTCACCCCACCACAGTGGGAAGGATGCTCAGGTGGAAGCACTTCCAGTATCCCCCCAAATCACTATTTGTGTCAGGTTTCCTCTTCAAACATCCCCTTTTGAGCAGCCGGTGGGATTTGCAGTGTGGATTTGCCCTTTCCCAGCCCAAATCCGTGCCTATGGCGCGGCGGCCTGGGTGGGAGCCATGAACTCGGATGACTGAAACGCGGGGAGGGAGCTTGGCTGCGGCGTTCGCCTTCTCTTTTTTGGCTGCTCGCTCGAACGCAGGAGGAGCCGGCATCCACTTCACGGCTCTAAATCAAAAGCAAATACGAAATGCCAGCAGAAATTATTGCAAAATCAGGCATGGAAAGGAGAGGTGAGGGGGGGGAAGAGCAAACCCAGCACCTTTCACGCTTCTAGAAGGAGCAAGAGCAACAAAAGGCATTCATAGGGGAAAAAAAATAGCATAAGGCGAATAAGAGCCTGGGGAGATGTAAATCTGGAAGAGCAGCCCACGTTGGGAGGGGAGCCAAAGCCCCGGTGCTTTGCTTCGGTGCAAGGGCCGGATTTGGGGGGTGCCCAGCATTCCCCCCCCAAAACCAAGGGAGCTGCGGGGGTAAAAGTGATCCCGGAGGAAAGCAAAGGCGTCATGCACATGCTTGTGCTTGCACACGTGTGTGTGTGTGTGCACATGTGTGTGTGGGGATGCGGATGAGGGGATGGAGGGATGCGGGGGATTTAAAGGAGGTCGGGTTGGGGGATGCTGTGCACACACACACAGAGCGGCAGCCGCCGCGGGCCCTGCAGCGCTTTGTTAAAAATATCGCGATTATCAGTTAAAAAAGAGAGAGATGGAAGGGGGAAAAAAATTAAAAAATTTTTAAAAAGAGAGAGGTAGAGAAAAGGGGGAGGGGAAGGGAGGGGGAGGGGGAGGGAGGGGGCAGCACGTCACGGGAGAGATTTCCTTATTGGGACTCCCTTCCCTACATCCTGTGTCCATATATGGGCATTTACGTCACGGCAGCCTCACTGGGGACTCCAGAAATGGCTGCGGCGGAAGGTCGGAGCAGCCCCGCTCCGGCTATAAAGGGGGCGGCGGGGAGGGAGAACCGGGTGTTGTGTACGGGGCTGCTGCTGCTGCTGCTGCCTGCCCCTGCCTGCACCCCGCCTGCACCCCGACCCCCACCCCGGGGCACAGCACCCCCCGCATCGCTCCCGGCACCCAGCCTGAGCACCCCCCGCATTGCCCCAAGCACCCCCGAGCACCCCACAAACGGTCCCTGGCACGTACCCCGAGCATCCCCCGAATCAGCCCCGACACACCGGAGCATCCCCTGGATCACTCCAAGCACCCCGGAGCACCCCCGGGCTCTACCCGGAGCATCCCCGGGCTCTACCTGGAACATCCCCGGTTTTACCCGGAGCATCCTCGGTTCTCCCGGAGCATCCCCGGCTCTACCTGGAGCATCCCCGGCTCTACCTGGAGCATCGTCGGTTCTACCCGGAGCATTCCCCGTTCTCCCTGAGCATCCCCCAGCACTCCCCGGAGCACCCCCCGGCTCACTCCAGCCCGAACCCCCTCAGCTCCAGGGAAGATGCTCAACGTTCTGGATTTCTCCTGCCCGGACCCATTTTACTCCAAGTACGAAGAGATCTGTGAGATGAAAACCGGAGACCTGCAGGGTTTGGAGCAACCTGAGCAGCAACTTTTGGCAGAGGCTGATTTCCTCGGAGGTAAGGGCAGGGGGGAAATGAGCGGGGATGAGGGACCCCCCTGCAGCCGGGAATCGGGCATCTCCCCCTTCTCTCCTCCCAGCCCCTAGCGGTGGGTTCAAGGTGGATTCAGGTCCTGGGGGTCCCGGTGGGGATGGGGGGTGAAGCCCAGGGCTCTCTGTTTGGTCCCGGACACGGGGACCTCGCAGTGACGCAACATCAGCCTCCCGCTGTTCCTCCATCTCCCGCCCCCCCATCCCCACATCCCTCCATCCCTCTAACCGCCGTCCCCTCTGCATCCCCAGGTGAGCTGCTGGGCACCCCAATAAACGGTGGGGTGGTGGATTACCCCCTCCTGGGCAGCCAGCCCTCTCCTTCGCTCAGCTACACCGGCAGTTTCTTCATCAAGGCAGTACCGGAGCATCCCCAGGACCAGGAATCCCTCTTCAACCTGATGTCTGGAATCCTGGGCATCTCCCCCTTCTCCTCCTCCGAAGGGCACCAAAGGCACCTGGATGCTCTTTACCCCTGTCCCGAGGTGGCTCAGAGCCAGCTGGACCTTTACACCACCTGCCAGCCCGAAATGAATGGATCCACCCAAAATCCCTTCCCGGAGCAGGGCTACGGCAGCTTCCCCACGCCTGAGGATGCTCAGCCCCTCCAGGCACAACCCACCTTAGGAAACACCTCACAGTGCTTCTTCCAACCCAAGCTCCTGGACACCAAGCAGGACATCAAGCTGCCCTCCGATTCCCCACCTCTGGACAAATTTAAAGCCTCCTGCACCCAGTGGGAGCAAGTCACCCAGCATCAGGCCTACTTGCCCACGGGCTACCATTCCCCTGAAGCTTTCCCGGCTGAGGAAAGCAGCCAGGGGTTGTTCCATGCACTGGGTTCCAAAATGGAGAACGTCTTGTCCATCAGCTGCCAGTCGGAGCTCGGCAGCCTGGCAGAAGATGCCGCCTGCTTCGGCACCCATCTGGGCTTCGGCTGCGAGCCAGAAAACTTCCCGGCCCGCGGGGACTTCGCCAACGCCAAGATCCACAACCTCCCTCCACCGCTAATGCCGGAGTTTGACACCTCCTTGGCCCAGCCCGAAGTCCTGCCGGGTCTGATGAGCTCTGCCGAGCTCCTCCATCCTCACCTGTCACCTTCTGTCCCCACCACGGACTTTTTGGGCCACCCCACGTCTTCCCCCATCCCTTCCCTGCTACCCGCCAACCCTCCAGCTTTGGCTGAGCCCAAGAAGAAGACCCGCCGGACCAAGTGTTCTTCCAAATGCTTCTGCCCGAAACCCCATGAGAAAGCTTTTGCCTGCCCAGTGGAAAACTGCATCCGGAGCTTCGCTCGCTCAGATGAGCTCAACCGGCACCTCCGCATCCACACGGGACACAAACCCTTCCAGTGCCGCATCTGCCTGAGGAACTTCAGCCGCAGCGACCACCTCACCACCCACATCCGCACCCACACCGGCGAGAAGCCCTTCTCCTGCGACACCTGCGGCCGCCGCTTCGCCAGGAGCGACGAGAAGAAGCGACACAGCAAAGTCCACCTGAAGCAAAAAGCCCGGACGGAGGAGAAACTCAAAGGTTTGGGTTTCTTCTCGGTGGGTCTCTCCTTCGGGACACTATGAAAGCCCAAGCTGAGCGCTGGGAGATGGTGTTTCCCGAGGTTGCCCCCGAGCATCTCACGGGAGAGCCGGGGTGGGAATGTCCTCCTGGGGTGGCCCTGGAGAAGACAAGGGCAGATCGGGCTGGGCCGGGGAGGAGAAGAGCACGTGGGGAGGCAGAGACGATGCGCTGGACCGCTGGCTGCGGCGGTGGGATGTGGCATCTCCGGCCGGCTCCAAACCGCAGGGACTGAGCCGTTTTTGTAGCTCCTGTGCCATGGAGAGGGAAAAAAACCCACATGTACAGAAGGAAACCACCACCAAAATGGGCTTTATACACCCAAACCCATGGACATTGTGTTTGTAGCGACCTGACCGGGATTTCCCCGGCCAGCACTTTGTGGAGCTCCTGACCAGTTGTTTACTGGTCGGCACTGGTCGGGGGCTGCGGCTGCACCGACCCTTTCTTCCGAAGGAGGGAGATGCTGCCGGGCTCCGGCAACCGATGCATAATGCTCCCTTTGGAAAGGTGATGTCATTATTATTATTAATTATTATTATTTTCCTGTTTGTAAAAAGAATCTATCAGGAATATTATAGAATTGTCTCTATTTTTCTAATTAAAAATTTGAGCTAATCAAAGACGTTGCTGGGGTTGCTCTTTGCTTTTCAATCCCATACTGCAGCTGACGCCGGTGATATTTCTGTTGTGGTTTTGACTCCTATGGGGGAAAAATGCGCTTAAACAATTAGCGGGGAGAGAAAAATCAATCAGTGCAGGGGGGGGTTGGTGATCCTCCTCTCGAGCATCCCCAAATCGGCACATCCTGGGGACAGAAGGAAGGGTCTTGGTGGGTCCCCCTTTTTCAGGGGGCTTTAGGTTTGTGGCTTTAGGTTTGTTCCGATGGAGCTGAGCCCTGGCGGGATCTGCCCTACTTGGATCTCAGGAGGAGATTTTCGCAGCCTGGAAGGCGCTACTGGTAGCAGAATCTCCCTCCTCTGGCAGCTAAAAATTGGCCAAAAAATAGATACACCCAAAAATCTCATCCTTCTAACAGGAGATGCTTGCTCCAACAGGGAACGCTGGTCTTTGGTTTTAATTAATCAGGATGAGAAGGTGTGAGGGGTGGCATGTCCCTGGCTTGAGGCTTGGTGATCGTCATCAGTGCTCAGGCATTTTTGGGGTTTATTTGCCTCATCTTGCAGAGGGGGAAACTGAGGCAGGGAAGGGGCACTGAGCGTGTCTGCAGATCTGCTCTCTCCAGCAGATTTTTGTCCCCTCCATCAGCCTCGGAGAGGGAGCAATTGCCCCCTAACTGTGCTACAGAGGGGGAAGGTCACCTTCCCCAGGTCCCCTCGTTGTCCCCCCAGCCCTTTGTTGCCATGTGGGCAGGAGCATCCTGGGGTTAAACCCCAGTTATACCATCATCCTGGGGTTAAACCCCAGTTGTACCATCATCCTGGCAAAATCCACGTGGTGTGGGATGGGATGGGATGGGACAGGATGGGCTGGGATGGGAGAAGAAATCCAGATGGAAACCTGGCTGATGGTTCAAATCCTAAATGTCCCCTTGGACCTGTTTCTAAGAACTCACACCCCTGATAGCACCCAAAGGTGCTTGTGCCCCTCCGGTGGGCACCTATCAGCCCAAATCCCATGTGTCCCAGAGCCTGACCCTGGGCCAGGACCACTCCGTGGGATGCAGATGACCCCCAGCACCAGGTAAAACCCTTTTCTCTCGGGGGACCCCCCAGATATGGTTAATAAGGACATCGGCACCCAGGTTTCCTCAGGAAACAGCATCTTTTGAGCACCTCTCAGCGGGACATCACCTCTCGCTGGGCACTATCAGCCCAGCTTTCCCCCATGCATGATGCATGAGGTTTTTATTAATACCCCTCCCAAAGTGTATCTATTTTTGATACTGAGCCTGGAAGCTCTGCAAAGGCACCCAGGCTTGAGCCTTCAGCCTCGGCTGCTGAGGGAGAGTGGGGGGGAGGAGGGCCCCCACCACCCAGCTGCTTCTGGGGTGAGATGGGACTGAGCCCCCAAAATGAGGGCTGGGGGCAACCATTCACACCCCAAGCCCGCAGCATCCTCGTCCCAACGCTGTCATCTTCCTCCATGTCAGAGACAAGAAAACACGCCGGTGCTGGATCCCTTTGGTGCTGGGACCAAGGTGAGTTGCGCGGGGACTGGATCAGGACCAAGACAGGGGATTAAGCCAGGGTGATTGGGGACTAGGTAGGGATTAAGCCTGGGACCAAACTGGGGTGCTCAGGGACTGGATCAACACCAAGCCAGGGATTAAGCCAGGGTGATCAGAAACCAGATCAGGACCAAGCTGGGGACCAATCCAGGATGCTTGAGGATTGGATCAAGACCAAGACAAGGATTAAGCCTGAGTGCTCGGGGACTCAATCAGGACCAAGCCAGGGACCAAGCTGGGATGCTCAGAGACTGGATCAGGACCAAGCTGGGGTCCAAGATAGGGAATTCTAGGATTAGATTGGGACCAAACAAGGGGTTAGGCCAGGGTGATCAGGGACCAGACAGGGATTAAGCCATGGTCCAAGCTGGGCTACTTGGGGACCAGCTGAGGACCAAGCCAGGGTGCTTCGGGACTGGACCAGGATCAAATCAGGGATTAAGCCCAGATGATCAGAGACTGGATCAGGACCAAGCTGGGGATCAAGCCAGGGTGCTCAAGGACTGGAGCAGAAACAAGCCAGTGATCAAGATCAGATGTTCAGGAACTCAATCAGGACCAAGCCAGGGATTAAGGGACCAGATGCAGACCAAGCCATGGTGCTCAGGGGCTATATCAGGACCAAACCAGGGATCAAGCCAGGGTGCTTAGGGACTAGATCAGGACCAAGTCAGGGTTGTTGCTACTCAGGTTCCCTGCACCCCACACCAGCTGCCCCCTCCAAGGGGATGCTCTGGGGTGGTCACAGCTGGGTCCAAACCAGGGGCAGGGGCTTCCCTGAGGAGTCTAAGGGTGGGGTTGGGGGGCAGAGGATGATGCACAGCAGCAAGGCTGGCGAGAGCCCGCTGCTGTGTTCGTGGGGAGACAGGCAGAGGGAGCTGTGAGGGAGGAAAGCGGCAGAGAAACAGTCCAGGATCCGGCTGCAAAGGAGGAGGAGGCGGCTGCGAGCGCTCACCCTCCCTCCATCCATCCCTCCATCCCTCCTTCCCTCCTTCCCTGCATCCCTCACCGCTGCCTTTACCAGGCACAGCCCCCCAGGGACCCGCCGTCCCCAGGGTGCTCAGCAGCCTTCACCCTCCCACCAGGGCCTTCAGCCTCAGCCCCCCTCCTTCCTCCTCCTCCTCCTCCTCCCGCAGCCACCACCCTCCATCCCTAGGGCCTGGCTGCCATGGAGGTGCTGCCTGCGGGGAGCCGGCTGCTTCCCGCTGCTCCTGCCCGCATCCCTCCTGCCCAGCATCCCTGCTTCCCCACAAAGCCCTGATCACCCGCCTCCTTTGTGCACCGGAGCGGGGTGTACGTGCTCCATCCACCACCCGCCAGAGCCCCCCGCTTTCGTTCCGCTCGGTGGGGACGGTGACAGTGAGGACGTGGGAGAGATGCTGCCCTGGCCAGAGGAGCCGAGCGCGGGAGGTCGGCGGCGAGAAGCAGGTACGGGGCGAAGCGGGATGATGTGCTGGGTGGCGGTGGCTTGTCCCCAAGATGCTGCTCACCCAGGGCCACCAGGGAGCAAGGGGGGGACACAGCGGGGACAAAGCCATTGCCAGGAGATGAGGAGGGACCCGCTGCTCCTTGATGAAGATGCTGGGGTGGCGGGGGGGCTGGATGCACCGTGGCTTTTCATACCCACCTCCTGCACCTCATCCCCAGCCACCCTCACCCATCGTCGTGCCCCCCACCCAACGCAGCATCAACCGGGGACGATGGGGACCAGCGGGTACCAGCAGCATCCCACCCCCCGCAGCATCCGCCACCCCCCTTCCCCATCCCCCCTCCATCCCTCTTTAATGGGGCTGCCTGCTGGCAATTTTGTTTTATTTGGGGATGGCAAGGGGAAGGAAAAATATGAAACAAAGCAAAGAAAGGCTCCATGATGAATGGCAGGTGAAGCAGCGTGGGGATGGATTTCACCCGCTGCTGCAATCTCCCGGCAGCCGGGAGCGTTTCCTGGCTCCGGATGCCTGTGGGTTTTATCAGCCGTAGTAATGACTCCACTAATAATTCCCTTAAATCATGTTAAGGAGGGAGAAGAGGTTTTGTGGTCAGGGTAGGACCTGGTGGACAGGGATGGGGTGGCATGTGCATACGGACACCCCCCCACCCCGGGCCAGATCCTGCCGTCATTTATGGTTGGGAAATACGGAGCGAGGCGGATTGGGTACCCCGGGAGACGCGGGCAGGGCTCCAGGCCTGCGATATCGGTGACAACGATGCTGTGGCCCCGTCCCTCCGGTGGAAAAGCGCTTTCTCATCCCATCGGCAGGAACCGAAGTTGCCGGCCGTGCTTTGTGTTCACCAGGTTTCACCCAGGCGGGGTTAACATGCGGGGGTGCATTTTGTAACGACCCCAAAACCCAGCCAGGCAGCTCCAGAAATCCTCCCAGCACGTCTTATTTTTATCTTTTTTCTGCATAGATTTCTTGTCTTTACTGATTTTTCCCTAAAAAAGTGGTTTTTCAGATCTTATGGCCTGGTTTTGCCCTCCAAGGAGGGGTGCTGAGCTGTGGGGGGGACGAGCACATGGAGGGTTCGGTGGTGGTTTGGTGCTCACCAAGACTGGTGGTGATGGGCTGCAAGCATCTTAGAGGGATTTTGGGGTGGTGGGAAGAGACCTTTGTGAGATATTGAAGGCGGATGAGTGAGAGATGCTCCCACCCATGAGTGCTGTTGGTGCTTTGGGGTGAAAGCACCACAAAAATGCACCCTGATGGGTGTTGGTGCCTCCCACACTGGAGGAGACCACGGTGACTTCCCAAGCTGGATTTTTGCTGCTTTATCCCATTTCACAACGGTGAGGGGGTTTTTTCCCACCCCGATATCTTGGAGGATTTTGCAAGTGGGGGTTGCGCACATTTCCAAGGGTTGCGGATCTTCCCAAGGGTTGCACACCTTTCCAAGGGTTGTGGATCTTCCTAAATGTGGAGGTTCCCAAGGACTGTGCCCATTCCTAAGGGTTATGGATCTTCCCAAGGGTTGTGGATCTTCCCAAGGGTCATGAATCTTCCCAAGGGTTGCACACCTTTCCAAGCGTTGTGGATCTTCCTAAATGTGGAGGTTCCCAAAGACTGTGCCCACTCCCAAGGGTTATGGATCTTCTCAAGGGTCGCGGATCTTCCCAAGGGTCATGGATCTTCCCGAAGGCTGTGGGTCTTCCCAAGCATAGTGCACCTCCCCAAGGGGTGGCCGACCTTCACAATGGTTACGGATCTTCCCAAAGGTTGCACACCTTCACAAGGTTTGTGTACATTTCCGAATGCTGTGGATCTTCCCAAGAGTTGTGGAGCTTCCCAAAGGTTGTGGAGCTTCCAAAAGTTGGTGTGCTTTTCCAGGGGTTGTGGATCTTCCCAAGGGTTGTGGAGCTTCCCAAAGGTTGTGGAGCTTCCCAAAGGTTGTGGAGCTTCCAAAAGTTGGTGTGCTTTTCCAGGGGTTGTGGATCTTCCCAAGGGTTGTGGAGCTTCCCAAAGGTTGTGGAGCTTCCAAAAGTTGGTGTGCTTTTCCAGGGGTTGTGGATCTTCCCAAGGGTTGTGCATATTCCCAAGGGTTTTGCGCCTTCTTGAGTGTTGTGCACCCTCCAAAGGGTTGTGCGTGAGTGGGAGAAACATGGTAGGGTGGGATGGAGGCAGAGGGGAGACAAAGAAGGACCAAGCAGAGACTTTTGGGGACCCGCCATCCCTGTATCACTAACCCCGCTATCTCTTCCAGCACCTGGCACCAGCCAATGCTGACACACCCCCCCAGAACTACTGGACCCCCCACTTCCACGCCAGGTCTCTCCACCCGCCATGCCCCAGCAGAGCTGTGGCCCCACCACCCGGGGCTCCCCAGCCCATCCCAAGTGCCACCGCTCCATCCGTCCCACGCCATGACCAGGGCCGTGCGGCTCCCCTGCGCCGGGGACGCGTAGCTGAGGGATGGCCTCGCTGGACCTGCCCTACCGGTGTCCGCGCTGCGGGGAGCACAAGCGTTTCCGCAGCCTCTCCTCGCTGCGGGCACACCTGGAGTACAACCACACCTATGAGACCCTCTACGTCCTCTCCAAGACCAACAGCATCTGCGATGCTGCCGTCTTCCCCTTGGCCGCCGACGGGGGCTTGCTGACGCCGGCTGCCCGGCGGGACTACTTTGAGAGCACCTCCTTCCAAGGCAAGGACCAACGCTTCTCCTGCGACCTCGTCCCCGCCGAGGAGCTGGAGCCGGCCCCGTCCTCCTCCCCCTCGCCCCGTTATGTCCACGAGATCGAGATCCCGCTGACGGAGATCTTCACCCGGGGCAAAGCCGTGACGCCGGCCCCAGCGCCGCCGGCCACGATGGACGCTGCCTATGAGGAAGGTTTGGCCCGCCTGAAGATCCGCGCCTTCGAGAAGCTGGAGGTGGACAAGCGGCTGGAGAAGCTGACGGAGGAGGTGGAGCAGAAGATTGCCTCGCAGGTGGGCCGGCTGCAGATGGAGCTGGACCGCAAGAGCTCGGAGCTGGAGAAGGCCAAGCAGGAGAGTCTGCGGCTCAGCCGGGAGAAGCAGGAGCTGGAGGACCGGGCATCTGAACTGTCCCGCCAAGTGGATGTCAGTGTGGAGATGTTGGCCTCCCTCAAGCAGGACCTGGTGCAGAAGGAGCAGGAGCTCACCCGCAAGCAACAGTGAGTCCTTTGCCCTTTCTTCTGGCTGCAGGGTGGGGGGAATTTGGTCCCTGGTGATGAACCCCAAGAGCCCAACACCATCACCAAACCCTCAGACTGAGTGGTATGGCAATGCCCATTAGTGTCATCACTCATCAGGTTTTGCATCTTCTCCCAGTGTCCATGTAGACCTGAGCCTCTCAATGTCTGTGACCAAGATGGGTCACGTTATGCCAGACATTGTCCCAAAGCCACCAGTGTCCCCAGGATGTAGCCAAGCTGGGGCTGCACATGGTCATCCCGCAGTCCTGCCAAAGAACGTGGTGGTGGCCATGTTGCTGCAGCCCATCTCTAGTACCAAAGAGTGTCCCCCCAAAACCAGGGCTGGATCATCTCTCGCTCCACAGCTGAATCATCCAGCCCTATAGACCCTGAGCAATCCCATCAACCTGTCCCGTGGCCATAAACGTCAGAGGAGCCACCTTGGCCATGCCCAGTTCAGGGTTTTTCTCCCAGAAGGAGGGTGGGTTAGCCCAAGCAGTATGACCTCTGTTTACTGGTGGTACCATGGCATTGTCATCCTCACTTTCATCCCATGTTCCCTGCTCAATACCCCCTTCCCAACCCAGCACTGCTCCTGAGTTTCCCTTCAGTTGAGCATTGGGTCATTTTTGCCCATCGGTGTTGTTCATGTGAACTAGACCTTGTTCCTCAGGACTTTCTTAGCAAAGCTGGAGGCCACCATGGAGTCCAGGAAGTCAGTGAGGAGCAGTTTACTGAGGGACAGTCACGATTGTGCTGTGCTGGGAGCACTGGTGGGATTCCTCAAGGACTTGTCTTGATCCCCACCACCATCGGCATGTTCGTTAATGACTTTGGCTCTGGAATAATGATGACAGCTCAGAAACAAGGTTCACAGGATGTGCTGGTGGTGGGCATGGTCCTGGGGTGAGGAGTGGGATGATGCTGGAGCCAGATGAGGACAACACCTCTTGGTTTGAATGCGTGTGTGTGACACAGGCAACGGGGAGGGTTGAGGAACAGCCATCAGCTGCCTCGGGGGTGTTGTCCAGGGACATACTGGGGGTGAGTGGTGGCAGGATGATGACCACCAGAGTGGACAAGTCTGGAGCAGGGCCTGGAGACATGTAAGACAGGGCGGACAGAGGGTGACCAATGGGTTAAACACATCTTGTTCTGTCTGTGGTGGAGCCTGGACACCATTACCACCTAAGAACCTGGTTTTATGCCCCAAAACTACTTCCTGGACCTCCCTTTCCTGAGACAAACCCTCCTGCCCCTTGACTGTCCCCATCAGGCCCCTCCAGCCAGAGTGACAAAATTCCATGCCAGGTTGCAGAGAGAGCGTGGGAAGAGCTGATGAAAACACCTTTTTTTTTACCTGGATGTGAGGAAATCATCAGAAACCATTTCCATCGACAAAGCCAGTTTCAGGTTTCCCCAAGAACCAAACATTTCCCAGGACATTTCCCAGCTCCAAAACACCCCAAGGCCTGTATGTATTTTTGCTCCTGAGCTCTGTTTTCTTTGCCAGGGGATATTTTTCCACCCAGTCCATGGGACCAAGAGAGATGCAGGCGATAAGCATCAGCATCACCTTACACCCGCTGCGCCAGCACCCATTTGCCTTCCAAATCTCCTGGGGCCCCTCTGGGAACTTTCCCAGGTCATCACTGGGTGGCTCCCAGGCTCGCCCTGCACTTAGCAGGTTGGGGGGAAGTTAATTGGTAATTAGATGGCAATTAATAAGTGACAATGTGAATGATGCTGCTAAGGGCTGCCCTCTTCTTTTCCTTCATGCTCCTGTGCAGATCGGTGCGGTCAGGTGTGCATGGCTGGGTGTGCAACTGCCTGAATAAAGGTTGTAGCATGGAGGGTGTTGGTCTCTTCTCCTGAGTAGCAAGTGATAGAACGAGAGGAAATGGCCTCAAGTTGCGCCAGGGGAGGTTGAGATTGGATCTGGGAACAATTTCTTCCCCAAAGGGCTGTGGGGCATTGGAACAGGCTGCCCAGGGCAGTGCTGGAGTCACCATCCCTGGAGGGTTGGACAGACAGACATGAGGTTCTCAGGACATGGGGCAGTGCCAGGGCTGGGGGAATAGTTTGACTCAATGATCTTGAGGGTCGTTTCCAACCAAAATGATTCTGTGATTCTATGATTCTATGGTCAGGTGTGCACAGTTGGTTGTGTGCGGCCGGGTGTACACAGTCGGGTGTGCACGAAGCAGACGTGCAGAGCTGTGTTTATGCATCTACAGGGGCCCATGGATGCTGAATGAAGGTGTGAGAGCGGTTGTGCACGTGTGTGTGTGTGTGCAGGTGTGGTCGGTGCTGGGTGTGTCGAGGTGCACGCCTGCATTTTTGTTTTCACAGCGCTTGTGCACGTGAGGGCGGCTCTGTGCGTGTGTTGGGTGCACGATGTCGGTGCATGCGTGTGTGCCCGCCCAGGTGTACAGTGCTGCCTTCAGAGGGCACATGCATTGGCAGAGGCCATGGCCTCTGTGTTTTGGTTTTTGTGGTTTTTATGGTTTGTGTGATGGCCACACGTGTTTTCGCAGTGTGTGTGATGGCTGCGTGTGTCTGGGTGTGCATGCCCATGTTTTTGGGAGGCGGATGAGGTTGGTGGGTGTGTGTGTGCCTGGGAACATGTGTGTGTGAGACAGGACAGGGACACTCGGGTCGCTGAGCCAGCATCACATTCCACACCAGCGCTGGCTGTGTTTTGGGGATGACATCTCAGCACCTCAGCAGGGTAAACCACACCCATCTGCAGGCTCTGAGCTCCCCATTGCCTGCTAATTAATGTGTTAATGAGGGAGCTGGGGCCTTGCAACCACTGGGGTTAACGAGGTATGAGGCTGAGCAGGGGTTTAATGCCTTGAAGGCTTAAGATCTTTAAGTCTGATCTGAACAAGATGGGTTATCACCGCCATCCTCCACCTTCTCATGGCATCATCATCATCCTCCTCCCTCTGCTCCATCGTGCTCAGAGTCCTGACTCCAGCCCTGGGAGTGATGTATATCCTAGCTAAGGTGCTGGGAATATTATGTCCCCCAAAAACAAGGTGACCACATCCACCCTGCATACCTGGAGCATCCCTTGGTCCCTGCTCTGCCCTAAACCATGCCCAGACCCAAACCAGGCTGATGATGGAGTGGCTCAGGTCCTTGAGCATCCATGACCCCCCACCCCAGATTGCAGACAAGTGCTTAACAGGGATGGGTGGGGATGGATTGAGGTGTTACCCGTGGTCCTTCCATGCAGGGAGGTGCTGCAGATCGACCAGTTTCTGAAGGAGACGGCAGCCCGTGAGGCCAACGCCAAGGTTCGCCTCCAGCACTTCATCGAGGAGCTGCTGGACCGGGCAGACCGGGCCGAGAAGCAGCTCCAGATCATCAGCAGCAGCTGCGGCACCACCCCAAATGGCAGCTTGGGACGCTGTGGCACACCGGGGGCCAAGGCCACTGGCCGACCGGTACCTCCACGGGCACAGGCACGGGCAACCCAGCGTTTTCGGGCACGCACACATGTGGCTTTGCTGGTGGCTGCAAAGGTTGAGTGGGGAGGTGTAGTGACCCCCATCTCATTCCTGTGGGGACATGGGTAATGCTGGGTGGGGGGATCCCAAAGTGGTTTCTTGGTGGGTCTGTATTCCCGCGTTCCACTGGGGTATGGCCTCACCCCAAAACACAGCTGGTGCTGGGTGGGTTATTGGGGTTGTCTCCCTTGACTGCACCAACCACATTTTGAGTTTCACCACATTGGTTCCTCTTGTACCGTCTGCTTGCAGAGAGATCGGCACCCAGGGCCAGGGGTGGCCGTGCATGGTCCTTATGGTGTGTCCAACCAGCGCTCCTCCTCCAGCACGGGGTGAGTCTCCCCATCAGTTCAGTTTTGGGTCTCTCACAACAAGAAAGGCCTTGAGGTGCTGGAGCGAGTTGAGAGAAGGGAACGGAGCTGGTGAGGGGATGGAGCACGAGTGTGATGGGAGCGGCTGAGGGACCTGGGGGTTCAGCTGGAGAACAGGAGCTGAGGGGAGACCTTCTGATCTCTGAACTGCCTGAAAGGAGCTTGGAGCCAGGGGGGTTGGGCTCTGCTCCCCAGGAACAAGCGCCAGGAGCAGAGGAAACGGCCTCAAGTTGCACCAGGGGAGGTTGAGGTTGGATGTGGGGAACAATTTCTTCCCCAAAGGGCTGTGGGGCATTGGAACAGGCTGCCCAGGGCAGTGCTGGAGTCACCAGCCCTGGAGGACTGGACAGACGGACAGGAGGTTCTCAGGGACATGGGGCAGTGCCAGGGGTGGGTTATGGTTGGACTCAATGATCTTGAGGGGCTTTTCCAACCAAATGATTCTATGATTCTATCCACGCTGTCAGTTTGGGATTTTAAGGGGATGCTCATTTTGGTGGGTGAGGGGCTGATGGGACGGGGATTCACACCTGCACACCCTGGCAAGTGCTGATGTTGAGCATCCCCATCGCCCAGAGCCTCGAGCCGGGCGAAAGCCGTGTCGCAGAGCTCGGGCTGTTACGACAGCGACAGCGCGGAGCCGTGTCCCACCGATGACACCGCAGACGGACATCCCTACCCGGCGCGGGACGGTGGCCGGGGCTCGGGGCTGCGCCGACAAGCCATCCAAAACTGGCACCGCCGGCCCTACCGCAACAGCACCGAGGGCGAGGAGGGCGACGTCTCCGACGTGGGGTCCCGCACCACTGAGTCCGAGGCCGAGGGCTGGGAGCCGGAGGGACCCGGATCCGCCGCATCCCGACCTGGTGGCAGCTGCCGGCTGACAGGTGAGACCACAGCGGGATCTTCTGGTGGGGTGAGAGGATGGGGAGGATGGAAGCTGGGGGATGGAGATGGCTGCTTGGCTCTGTGAGGAGGAGCCAATAATAGGATGAGGGACAAGGGGCACAGACTGAAACATAGGAGGCTCCAGCTGAATATGAGGAGAAACTTCTTCACTTTGAGGTGCCAGAGCCTGACCCAGGCTGCCCAGAGAGGTTGTGGAGTCTCCTTCTCTGAGACATTCAAACCCGCCTGGACACCTTCCTGTGTGATCTGCTCTGGTGACCCTGCGTGAGCAGGTGGGTTGGACTTGATGATCTCCAGAGGTCCCTTCAACCCCAACCAGTCTGTTTTTCTGTGTGATTCTGTGTCCCACAGCCAGGACCGAGGGGCCAGGGGGCAAGGTGGGCCGACTGGAGAGGGGCAGCCCAGGCCACTCCAGCGAGGTGATCAGCCCCGAGATCCTCAAGATGCGAGCGGCTCTTTTCTGCATCTTCACCTACCTGGACACCAAGACGCTGCTCCGGGCAGCTGAGGTGTGCAAGGACTGGAAGTTTGTGGCCCGGCACCCAGCCGTATGGACCCGGGTGCTGCTGGAGAACGCCAGGGTGTCCTCCAAGGTATCGGGGATGGGGATGGAACTGCTTGGGGTGAGATCTTTTTTACAGAAAAGTGAAGCCATGCAAGCATCTCGCTTGCGTTGATTGTCAGCCAATGTGGTCATGGGAACATGGGTGCACGCGGATGTGTGCTTACACCAGTGGCTGGATATGTTGCACACTCGTTATTCAGGCTGAGAGAGTTGGGGTGTTCAACCTAGAGAAGAGAAGGCTCGAGGGAGAACTTATTATGGCCTTTCCGGACTTAAAAGGGGCTGATAAGAAAGATGGGGACAGACTTTTGAGCAGGGCCTGTTGGGATAGGACAAGGGGTGATGGTTTTAAACTAAAGGAGGGAGATTCAGGCTGGACATGAAGAAGAAATTGTTGGCCCTGAGGGTGGTGAGAGCCTGGCCCAGGTTGGGCAGAGAGGTGGTGGATGAACCATCCCTGGAGACATCCCAGGCCAGGCTGGACGGGGCTCTGAGCAACCTGAGCTGGTGAAGATGTCCCTGCTCATGGCAGGGGTGGCACTGGGTGAACTTTGAAGGTCCCTTCCAACCCAAACTATTGTATTCTATTCTGTTCTATTCTATTCTGTTCACACGTGCGTGCCTGTGGCCATGAGTTCACGTGTGTGCTTGTTTTCACTTGCTTTTGTGGTCACACCCATGATTTTGTTGCACGTGATCTTGTGTGACCTTGCACGTGCATTTTCACGTATCTAAGGTGTGTGCACATGCAGAAATGCCTCTGTGCGTGTGTGTGTGCCCAAGACAGCCAGTGATGTGGGGCATGGGGCATGCCGAAAACTTCCTCCTTGGTGACAGCCACCTCTGTTCCCCCAGTTCCTGGCCATGCTGTCTCAGTGGTGCACTCAGATGCACTCCCTCACTCTCCAAAACCTCAAGCCACGCCAGCGAGGGAAGAAGGAGAGCAAGGAGGACTATATGAAGAGCACACGGTGAGTCCTCGCAACCTGGGCACCCTCCTCCCACAGCCAGAGCTGCTGGTCCTCAGGGATTATGATGCTCCATGACCCCCTATGTCTCATTTCCACTGACGGACATTCAATGCACACCAGCTCCTGCTGTGGATTTTGGGCATCCTGGAGCCACAGATCCCCATGGGACATCCCCATGGGAATTCTTCTTGCTCTCTGCAACTGCCTGAAAGGAGCTTGGAGTCAGGGGGGGTCGGGCTCTGCTCCCCAGGAACAAGCGCCAGGAGCAGAGGAAATGGCCTCAAGTTGCACCAGGGGAGGTTGAGGTTGGATGTGGGGAACAATTTCTTCCCCAAAGGGCTGTGGGGCATTGGAACAGGCTGCCCAGGGCAGTGCTGGAGTCACCATCCCTGGAGAGTCGAACAGACAAGATATGAGGTTCTCAGGGACATAGGGCAGTGCCGGGGGTGGGTTAATGGTTGGACTCCATGATCTTGAGGGTCTTTTCCAACCAAATAATTCTACGATTCTATGATATGTCACCCTCCTGGGGTGGCCCTGAGGTGGCCATGGGGTGTGTGGGATCAGGTCCCCATGCCTGACCCTGCCTCCATCCTTGGCAGGGGCTGCCTGGAAGCCGGGCTGGAGTCCTTGCTGAAGGCGACAGGCAGCAACCTGCTCATCCTCCGCATCTCGCACTGCCCCAACGTGCTGACGGACCGCTCACTCTGGCTCGCCAGCTGCTACTGCCGAGCCCTGCAGGCTGTCACCTACCGGTAAGGTTGGCCACTAGCATCCCCCGTCTTGCCCATGGGGGACCATGTGGTTCCCTGGCTGGGAGAAGGCTCGGAAGGTCCATGGGATGTGCTGGGACTCCTCTGATGCCCATCCCCATTCCCTGTCAGAACGCAGCCTATCTGGCCAGAAGTGAAGGACCCACTTTCCTATGTCCCCAGCCCAGCAGCAGCCCCAATGTCACCAGTGCAAACTGTCCTTGCAATTCTCATTGTCTTCTGGTGTGTTCCCATGCAGATGCTTCCCTTACAGCTCCATTCCCACCATCCTGTCACCAATCTCACCCCAGCTGAAGGTGTGACCAGGGTCTTGGTAATGAGATACTGCTTTATGTTAGAGAAGGGTGAAGATGAGGTGCACCAACATCAGGCCTCAGTGAGGTCCCACCTGACTGTCACCCCTTGATGAAGGCTCCCAATGGGGAGCGAAGACCTGGTGGTCTCTCTGTCCTGGGACTGAGGAATGGCTCCAATTGCTAAGACTGAACTTGGAGACCTTGCTCAAGAGCAAGAACACAAGAACCATAATGGTGTAAGTCCTGGAGGAGGTCACAGGTCCTGGAGAAGATCACTGGCTGCTCCTTGGCCTTGGCCATCTCCTGAGGAGTCTCTGCCTCTCATGGAGACAGGATTTAGCTTTCCTGAGTTCTCAAGGAAGATGATCCTCACTCTGCTGTGCGCTACAGGTGACCACTTCAGCCTCTGCATCCATTTCATCTGCAGCCCACGGGTATCCTCATCCAGCCCAGGATGGAGAATCCTTCAGGCGGGAAAGCACACCCAGCCAGCTCCTCCATGTCGGACCAAGCTGGGTTTAACCCAAAGACTCCTCCATCGGCCCTTCCAAGGGCATTAGAGCAAGCCCAAGAGCTCCTGGCAGGTTGGCAACCTGTGACTCTGACTCATGCTCTAATCAACCTGCCACACTCTCATGGGGCTTTTGGCAGGCATCTTCAGTGGAGATGTGTGAAATGCTCAGGATAACACCCATAATTTATTTTTAGGCTTGCCTGAAATTTTGAAGTAGGTCATTTAGAGTTAGGAAGTGCAACCTCAGTCTTTGAGAGGGAGCCTGGCATAGTGAAGCAGCCAGGGGCCTCTATCTGGGCTGGTGGCATCAGAACGATGCTCTCTGACATCTCTCCTCAGTCGACTCAGTGCAGGGAGCCAATGGCATCAGTGGAAGCTCCTCGTGGCCGGTGGCACAGGAGCTGGGTGACAGGCAATGTGGCTGCACCCAGTCAGTGCCATAAACCTACATTTCCACTGTGTCCCTGCACGAATCCAGCAGCATCCCATGAGGTCTGTTGTGATACCTCCAAAAAGACCGAGGAGGAGCCCCCAGCAAAACTCTGCAGTGACATTTGACCAACAGTCACCTACAGATGTGGTAGCACAACCACCGAGCTGGTACGGAGGCCATGGAGCAGCCAGTCCCCTTGGCTGGAGGTTACCACCCATCAGCTGAACCATCTTTACCACCTCCTGGCACCTTCCCCATCCAGGCTGGGCAGATGGCAAGCGAAACCACCCCAATGGGATCTTCAGAGACATTGTATTTGCTCTGCAAGGGTACCTCTCCTGGCAGTCTCAGTTCAATCACTTGCCACCTTTGCATCTGGAAGACTTCTTGCCTTCACCTTCAACCTCACCTTCACCCACTAACCTCACCTTCGGCCTTACCTTAAACCTCACCTTCTTCCATTTTTCTTGATGTTGCACATCCATAAGCACAATTCCAGACAGAAATACCTTCAGCCTTCCTGCATGGGTTGGTGGTGGGACTGTCTGGTTCGTGGGTTACAAATAATGACCAGATTTGTACCTCCAAGGGCAGAGAGATGTAGCATCATGGAGGCTGCAGACACAGCCCCCAAGGTGGCACCACTGCCAGTGGGGGCCACCATGTGTCTCCTGTGTCATTCCAGGAGCTCTACAGACCCCGTGGGTCATGAAGTCATCTGGGCCCTTGGAGCAGGTTGCAGGGACATCATCTCTCTCCAGGTCGCACCTCTGCATCCATGGTAAGAGTCATGCTAGGAGGAGACCAGGCTGAGTGAGGGGCACCACCGGGCTGGAAAGAAATTGGGTACCAGATCCCAATTTGCCTGGGGAGGTGGTCCTTGTGGGATGAGCAGCAATTCTGGAGGCCAGTTTAGGGGGCCAAAAGCTCAGCCCCATCTTTCCCTGTGAAGGCTGGGAGCTGTTGGGTGTAGGCACCTCCCTGCTGAGCTGGGAAGGTTTCCTGGGAGGTTGCTGACACCAGAGATGAAAGAGGAGCTGTGATGGGTCTGGTAGATGATGCTGAACATCAAACGCTTGTCTGAGCTCCTTGATGTTCATACAACAGCAGCTCTGAAGCGCCTGGATGTTTTTAAAAAGGTATTGAGTCACCGCACGGGGAGACAACTGCAGTTGGTCTTGGTTTGGAAAAGCATTTTAGGGGTGTGAAGATGCTGGTGGGTCCTCACCCCACAGCATCTGGGTGCTCAGGAGCTCATGGCTCACAGAGAAGGTCACTCAGCTCCTCTGGTCCATGCCATGGTGCTGCCTCCTGGGCATTTCTTCTTGTCATGCGAGGTTTGTTGTCATGTCGTGTTCCCCATCAACCTGGACTGAGGTGTACAGAGGGATGTTTCCAAGCAGAAGTTGGATGTCAAGTCCCTGGTGGCTTGTTTCTTCCCTGGGGGAAATGCCACTTGGCTTCTCCACTACTGATTTGACCTCTGGAAGCGACAGAATTCAGGGACTGGTTCAGATCCCCAGAGGAGAGTGCATGGACCTGCCCTGTCCTGGTTGCAACACAACCATGGGTGTCTGATCCGATGGAGACATCTGCTCTGGAGATACCTCCTTCCAATGTGGTGACCCCCATGTTGGTGTGGTGGGAGAGGTCCAAGAACATTCATGGTGAGGGCTGACCTTTTCTACCAGCCTTCCCCAGCTTTCTTCTTCATCTCCCCAGCCAGCAGCCGACACGTTTCAGCAACCGCTGCCTTCAGATGATCGGCCGGTGCTGGCCCCACCTGCGGGCGCTGGGCATCGGAGGGGCCGGCTGCGGTGTCCAGGGACTGGCATCCTTAGGTAAGCAGCTCTCTTCTCATGGGACAAGGAGAGGGGGACCTTGCTGGAGGCAAGGTATCTCCTCTGGCAGACGGACCACGGGGATTGGAATGGAGAACACCACCCCAAGGACCACCCTGTCGCTTCTTGCTGCCACCCATCCCTCCTACTGCTCCATTCCCGTTGGTTGTCCTGTGGAGCACTGATGGTGGATGCTCTGTCCTTCCAGCCCGAAACTGCATGCGGCTTCAGGTCCTGGAGCTGGACCATGTGGCAGAGATCAACCAGGAGGTTGCAGCAGAGATGTGTCGAGAAGGGTTGAAGGGGCTGGAGATGCTGGTGCTGAACTCCACGCCAGTCACCCCCAAAGCCTTGCTGCACTTCAACAGTGAGTAGCAATGACAGGGGGGTACATAGCATCATCCATTGACCAAAAGGCCACCAGATATCCAGATCCATGAACCAGACTGCCTTCCAGCCCCACTGCCAACACTAGAAGCTGCTGGGAGCTCCATGGTAGAAGGTTTCTAAACCCTTGAGGTGCTGGAGTGAGTTGAGAGAATGGAACGGAGCTGATGAGGGGCTGGAGCACAAGTGTGATGGGAGTGGCTGAGGGACCTGGGGGGTTCAGCTGGAGAACAGGAGCTGAGGGGAGACCTTTTGATCTCTGAACTGCCTGAAAGGAGCTTGGAGCCAGGGGGGTCGGGCTCTGCTCCCCAGGAACAAGCGCCAGGAGCAGAGGAAACGGCCTCAAGTTGCGCCAGGGGAGGTTGAGGTTGGATCTGGGAACAATTTCTTCCCCAAAGGGCTGTGGGGCATTGGAACAGGCTGCCCAGGGCAGTGCTGGAGTCACCATCCCTGGAGGGTTGGACAGATGGACATGAGGTTCTCAGGACATGGGGCAGTGCCGGGGGTGGGGGAACGGTTGGACTTGATGATCTTGAGGGTCTTTTCCAAGCAGATGATTCTATGATTACAAGAGAAGATTGAACAGCTCCCTGACAAGCATGGGCTAAGAAGAGCTGATCTTGCCTTGGGCCATAGGGAGGATGGAGACACTCCCTCCATGCTCCCCTTAGTGCGATGGAGGCCTCAGTATCTATGGCACACATGAGGTTCACTCTGGTGTATCTGAGGTTGGAGTCACACCATTTCCTGAAGCCATTTGCCAAGACAGGAGCTTCAGGAGGGCAAGAGGCCTGCAGACACTGTGTGAGGTGCCATTCCTGGTGGTCATGGCACCCATAGACCACTGTCCTCCCTACAGCACTCTTGGTCACCAAGACCGGGTCACCTCTATCTTCAGGGTGAGGTTTCCCCAAGTGCATAAGGCTTTGAGGAGCACTGGGTGGGTTTTAGGGTCCATCCCGGTATGGGAAGACCGTGTCCACACCAGGTATGGCAAGGCCAGGTGGTATCTCTGCCCCCAGGTGTGTGCCGGAACCTGAAGTCCATCGTCGTGCAGGTGGGCATTGTGGACTACTTCAAGGAACCCCACAGCCCTGAAGCCAAGAAGATGTTTGAAGAAATGGTGAACAAACTCCAGGTAAAGGATGCCGTTCCCAGGTCACGTGTGTCACCAGTCTCACGTCCCCGTGGGGTCTGAGGACAAATTCTTTCCCACTGCTGAAGTTTCTCAGTAGAGGACATTTTAGGTCACTTGGGACATCCTGAAGGCTCAGTCTCCTTCAGACACACATGCCCCAAGGCTGAAACAATATCTAACATGCTGTGATTTCTTCCCATGGCTTTAATGAGGACTTCTCCTCTGTGGGCTTTTCCCCAAGGACAGAAAGGGCTGTTGCATCCCTCACAGGGCAACTTATTTGCCAGACTCTGTGAAGTAATTTAAAATCCACACATGAAATAGGGTTATTAATAATTTTAGTTATGCTGAATTTGAGCTTGTGATGTTCAACAGGGCTTGGGCTGTCCTTGATCTGGTCAGGGTCTCCAGGGCAAACATCTCCATCCATGTCCAAGGGGAAAAAATAGGTGTTTCTATTTCACTTCATCCTCCAGTTGACTTCATCCCACAGCAGGCTGGGCTGCCATGGGGACATGAGTCAAAACTCCCATGAGATGCAAAGCAGGACTTGGAGATGGAGGCCCACCAGTGGGCTCATGTGGTTCCTGTTCCACCACCAAGCATGGCATGGGAGAACCAGTGGGAAGCAAGACAGACCCACACCCACCCCAATCTGGGGTCACCTTAAGAGAAGAACCATTTTAGAAGGACTTTCCTTGCATGGGTGCACACCTCCATGCCATGAAAATTCCACCTGTCCCCATGTGTTGACGTCCTCTGCCCCAAACTACCACCTGTCCTCTGGAAATGGTGGGTTTAGCTAAACAGAACCCAAATCCAGATCTAGCTTCAGGGGCATGGGATTAAGAGGCATTGAGCCAGTTTTACGAAGAGGTCAAATCCCCATGGGATGCGGTGGTGGTGATGGGACCAGGGTGGACCTCTTCCCATGGTGGGCATTGGAGATGTCCTGTCCTTTCCTCTCTCTTGCTCAACCTATGGAGCAGCAAGACTGCCAAGTCCTGCACTGACCACACTCTCTGCTCCTCTTCCAGGCCCTGAGGAAGAGACCCGGCTTCTCCAAGATTCTACACATCAAAGTGGAAGGAAGCTGTTAGACCTTCAGGGAACCACAAAGCACATTCCCTCCTCGGCCCGGCGGAGCCAGAGGTCCCCACGAAACCAAACCCACCATCCGCCGCTCATCCTCTGCCGGACCTGGAGCACGGGGACGCTGGCCCATGCACAAAAACAACCCAACAAACTCTTGCAGGCCTTAGTGACTTGCAGCCGGCACTTGTCCCCAGGGCCAGCTCGTGGGCGAGAAGGTGCTACTTAAGGAAATTTTTCAGCTGCCCAAAGAGGCAGATCAACCTCTTTCTGAAGGTGGCTTCAGACCTCCCCATGGCTGCTCGTTGCCAAGGATCCTTGTTTGGGGAATGTCCTTTTTCTTCAAAAATCTCTTTCTGGAGGGTTTTTTGGCCGTTTGATGGTGTTGGAGATGAGGGTGGCTCAGCCCATCTCTGTGGGCTCTTTGTAGAATGCTGGGCTCAGCATCGCTGCATCATGGCTGGACTATCCTCATCCTCTCCATGAGCTGGTGAAGGTGGGGTGGGAAGGGGCCGTTCCTCCAGAAGAAATGAGGTCCCACATTCCTGCAGGGTTTCTGCTCGTTTTCATTCCATTTGTTGAACAGAGGGGCACCCAAACGTGAGTAAATACCACCCAGAAACCAGCGGCAACCATGGCACAAGGTGGCCAAGCTGCATCTTGAGAGCTGTAGGAGCCAGAGGACACCAGAAGGGATGGTCGCTCTTCCAGAGGTTTCCAGCCTCACCTCCTCTCCACCCAAACCTTCCTGCCAAGGCAATAAACCACCTCCAGAATCCTCGTCCACCAGGAAACACGGGTCATGCTTCTGTCCCCAACAACATCCACCACCCACTCTGGAGCGAGTTGTCCCACGTGGAGAGAGGGACTGGCGTGGGACACCCACGTTTGCCATCTCATCGCCTTCCCGAGCAGCCTGAAGGAGAAACCTTGACCATATTGTCCTGAAATCCAAAGCTGCTGGTGAAAGCATCGACCCGACTGCCCTGGTAGATCCCTTATCTATGGCCATGGTTTTGGGGTTTTTTTTAATTCTGCTTTTTTCTTCTGGCTGTCTTCTGGCTGCAAGGGCATTGTCCCCCCCAAATATATATATATATATTATATATATATATATTTTCCAAAGGAAAAGGCTTTTGAAAGGCATCCAGCAGGGTCAGGTGTGTCCATCCTCCACCACGGGGAGAAGGTGCAGGAGGTGTGACACCAGCAGGGACACCCATCACAGCACTGCCAGCAGCAGGGACCCCCTGCCACCCTGCACCCCAACCAGCCACGCTTGGACCTGAGATGCTGAGCTGCGAGGAGCTGACTGCGAAAAGCAGATTTGGGAGGTTTGTCCTCTTCTTTGGACCATCGTTGGAGGTTTTGGGGTCTGGTGGCCAGCGTGGTTGCAAGGAGACAACCCTTCCCAGGGCATCTGCCCTTCCTTCAGCCCCACCGGCATGATGGGCTGTCATGGTGCATCCCCCTGGGCTGCAGACCTGGTACCACCTTCCTCATCCATGTCATGAGAGCTGCAGATCTCAGCCACGAACCTCAATAGAAAACAAAACCTGTTCCAAGTCACTGAAACTGGTGGTGGGCTGGAGGCAGCTCCTGGGTCTCCAACCCCAGAAAGCGCCTCAGGAGACCATTTCATCCACCCCTTGACCTCTCTATGCTGTCTTCTCCAAAACAGGGTAGGGATTTTTGGCCATAACCCTCCATTTGAAGCACCTCCGTTCCCCCACTGAGTGCAGCTTTCCAGGAGAAGGCTGTTCCTTGTATGCACAAATGTGGGAGCCCCAAAAGAAATATCCGCGAGAAACTATGGTGTCCCACCATGTCCCCATGGGCAGCACTGGACGAGCTCCCTGGCATCAGGGATGAGCTCCACCACGGATTTACCTCCATCCTGGGGAGGCTGGGACACAACCCAGGGGCAAGAGGAGCAAGGGATGCCCCGACCAGCAAAAAAGCCACCCAGCAAAGCTAAAACCTCCCCCAGGGACCACCTGGCCACCATCCCATGAGTGTGGTCCCAGTGGAGATGTCACCATTTGAAACAGCGCAGAGACTTGTGATATTCCCTTAAAAAGAAAGTAAGTATTTATTTCTATAAAGAAGAAAAGATTTTAAAGGAAAATTATATACTCAGCATGTTTATACACTCTATGCTTAAAGACTATCGTGCTGGAGAGTCGTGTCTGAAGACTGAAGGTGGCTGCTCCGGGTTTGCTGCGTGTCCATGCCTGGACCGTCGCTTGGATGCTCCAGGTCATGGGAGAGGCAAGGACAGGGTGATGAGAAGCAGGGAGATGTTGAGGACTCTTGAAGAAACCTCCTGTGCCCACCAGTGAGCCTGGGGGCTGCTGGTGCCATTGGTGGCCAAGTCTGCTGGTGGCCATCCATGGCCGTGTCTGCTGATGCCAACCATGGCCGTGTCTGCTGATGCCAACCATGGCCGTGTCTGCTGATGCCAACCATGGCCGTGTCTGCTGGTGGCCACCAATGGCCGTGTCTGCTGGTGACCACCAATGGCCGTGTCTGCTGGTGGCCATCCATGGTGAAGTCTGCTGGAGGCCACCGATGGCCAAGTCTGCTGGTGGCCATCCATGGTGAAGTCTGCTGGAGGCCACCGATGGCCAAGTCTGCTGGTGGCCATCCATGGTGAAGTCTGCTGGTGGCCACCAATGGCCATGTCTGCTGGTGGCCGCAGCGCTGTGGATTGTAGGTGGGTGCGTGATGTCCCATTCCCCCGCTACCACAAGCGTTTTGCACGTCATGGCAGGACAACCTCACCTGAATTGGTTGCTTTGATGTGTCACTGAGACCAAACCACCCACCTGCCCTTGGGCCATTCCCAGAAAGTCCAACTTCTGACTTAGCAAAGCCACGTTTTTACAAAAACCCTGTGATGACACAAGACCTTGAGCAGGTTCAAGGATTAGAAGATGGAAAGTGGGGGTTTTTCCCCATTTTTCCCGGGCTTGGATGGGTCCCTTCCTCCTCCTCTTTGCCTGGGGATGAAGGTGGCCAGCACAGTAACACAGGCTTGATGATAATGAGAGCCCTGCATCTTCTGGCCCTCCTGGTGGCTCCTAATTGCCCAGGTTGTTAATGGCAACGAGCTAATTAACGGCTCCATGTTTCCTCCTTGGAAATGTCATGTTGGTGGTTTCCCTGCTGCTCTGCCTCCCCACAAACCCCCATCCCAACAGGATGCTCGGGCAATGCTGCCCGTGGCCGTAGGATTCACCGCGTCAACTGTGGAGTTGCAACCCCATTTCTTCTCGAAATGGCGGAGCTGCACAGAAACACCAAATCCTCTGAAAAAGCCTTGAAATCATGCGGTGAATTGAGGTGCGGGTGGGGAAGGGATCGCCACAGAGGGAGCTCAACCCCATACGAGACCCTAGAGAAGCCCCAAGAGGGACTTTGCGATGACAATCGCCAACAAAAGCCAGGGCACAAGGACCCGACCCAGGGCGAGCATCAGCGATGAGCAACTTTCATAGAATCACAGAATCGTTTTGGTTGGAAAAGACCCTCAAGATCATCAAATCCAACCATTCCCCCACCCCTGTCCCTGCCCCATGTCCTGAGAACCTCATGTCCGTCTGTCCAACCCTGCAGGGATGGTGACTCCAGCACTGCCCTGGGCAGCCTGTTGCAACGCTCAAGGTCACGGTGATGACCAGGTCTGGCAGGGGTTGGATGGATGGGTCCCACGGGACCAGTTTTGGGGGGATTTAGTCCTTTTTCAGGTGATTTTGCCCAAATGGCCAACACTCATGGCGTTCCCCTTTGCTTGAGTTGGGTGCTGGTCAGGGATCTCCAGAGGAACATCACCAGCAAAGCCACCTCAGGGGCCAAATTTATCCCAAATCCATGTTTTTCTGTCTCCTTACGTGTTGGATTTTCTCGTGTGAGGTTCCTAGGAAAAGCGAGGAACCCCCCAGGTTGACTCCGTCCATTTAAACCTCTTTATCGAGATAAAAAAGGCAAGACAATAAATCCCACCTCGTCGTGTGGCGCAGTCCCAGCTGCCGCGGCTTGGGTGGCTCATTTGGATCCTCCAAAAGGCTCCAAATGTGGTTAAAATAGAACAAAAAAAATCGCATTAAAAGGGTTGGTAAAGGGTCTTAAAGCGGTCAAACAATGTTTTGGCTCGGCTCTGACAGGAGCCCACCCCAGGGGCTGGCGCATCACTTCAGCCCCTCGTTTTGGGTTGAAAACCTGCAGGTTCGGGTGGAGCAAAAGCATTTGGGAATTGGTGCCAAAAAAACAATAAACGGGGAACAGGGAGATTTTAGCAACTGGTGGTGGTTTATTGTGAATGAAGCATCACAGGGTGTTGCGCGGTGAGCGGTTCAACCTGCCCTGTCGGTGGGAGGTGAAATAACCTCCCTGGGGAAAAGCTCAAAGTGCCCAAAAGCAGGAAAAATGGGTTTTTCTGATCCAGCCTCGAGTGAGGCAAATGGGGCCGGGGACAAGCGGGTGCAATGGTGGGGGGGTGGGAAGCTGAGAGATAATCAGAGGACGCGCTGCCCCCGGGGAGAGGTAAATATATATAATATACATCTATAGGAATTGCAATTGTTTCCCCAAATCACTTCTTGGCTGCATTTGCTCCGGAGGAAGCTCAGCCCCAGCGAGCAAATCCCCATCCAGCAACTCCCCCTCCCCAAAGGCAGCGCCTTTGCCTCCTAAGTTATTTTTTTAAAATCTCTATAAATTTAGGTCTATTTTAGTGTTTTTCGCAGCGATGTGCCAGTGTCTGGAGAACCAAACGTCCCTTTTCCCCATGATCCCTCGATGCTAAACCAGGTCCTTGATGCTAAATCTGCCCGATGCTGCTCTGGAAGGGGGAGCAGCAGGTTTTGGGGTGCAGCTTGAATTTGGGGGGTCAAAGGAGGTTCTGGGTGGTTTTGGGGGCTGAGGAGAGGGGAAGGTGGCAGCTGCTGCCCCTCGGCCGCGGGAAAACCGTGTTTTTAGCACTTTGGTTGGTACTATCACCTGTAGATGCACTTTGATGTTGTTGCTTTGAAATTTTGCCGAGTGTAAACAATGTGTATTTAAAGAATTACCAAAAAAAATAAGGTGTGTAAAGAGATATTTTAATGATTCAGTGTTGAATAAACTCTTGAGATGGAGGTGGGGGCTTCCGCTCTCCCAGGGGTCACATTGAATCCGAGCCAGTGGTGCCCAGCGCCAAACCAGTTCACACTCTGTGAACTGAATTAATGCACTTTGTGGTGTCACTTCCCTAATTAAATGAGATCTCCAAGGGCTGAGAGCAAATCTATTCCGCTCTCCTTCATTTCAACCCACCAGACCCTCATCCCCCCATGCTCCCCAAGGGGATTTTCCTGCCAAACTCCACAATTCATCCCCAAGGCACCAGCAGCTCCCAAAAAAGACACTTTAAAGGTTTAACTTTTTAACCACCCAGCAGAAAAAGAAACCCCCAGTTTGCCACTGAAACACCATCATTGTTTTATTGTGTTTGGAGCCTGGGTTCAAAAACCCTCAGCATGGAAAACAACAAATAAAAAGTATAAATACAAGCAACCCCCCCGCGCTACCTGCCGGCGTGGAAGAGGGCTCTGCTAAGCCCGGCTTCCATGCGGAGGATGAGCCGAGCCTAAGGGGATCAGTGCTGTGTAGGACGTGTCAGGGCAGTGCAGCTCACAGGAGGTCGCCACTGCCAAGGCCAAGATTTGACTCTAATTAACCAAGGCCCCAAAACGACCATCTGGTGAACAGGCCATTAATTAAGCTAGAAATCAATTATTTTTTCACTTTGGAGAGCACCAGCCCCATCACGACGGGGTCTCAGTGGTTGTGGGGCCGGCCCCGGCCACGGCCTCGGGCGCTGGGCGCAGCGTCCACGGTGGACCGGGGGTTTTTGATGGTTTCGTCCACGGAGACGATGAGGCAGGCGGCCTCGGAGGCGGCCGTCAGCGCGTTGATGCGCACGATGGCCGGTTCCCACACGCAGGCCTCGAAGTTGTCGGCGATGTCCTCGTTGTTGACGTCCACGCCGTACCACATCCCGCCCTGGGGGGAGACAAGAGGGTGTCAGTTTTGGGCTGGTTGGGATCTGGGGGCCAGCAAAGACACTTGAATATTCAGGGAGAGGCAGAGACAGGATCTTGCTTTGTGAAGGAAGAATATTTGAGGGGAAACAATGAAAATAAACCACCAAACCCCCTTTTTTTGTCAGCAAGCGGTGTCAGTAAAGCTTCAGAAAACAGCTGACACTTGACAAGGAAGCTGTAGATTTACAGGACTGATTCCCACCCCACCGCTGTCTCACTCTCCCACCCACAGCCCCAGTTTTTGTAGCTCATTTTGGGGTGTCCCTCTGAACCCCTGAGTCATCAGCAGGATGAAAATCACGGGGAGTGACCCCACAAAGCAGCAGCTGCTTCTGAGGGAATCCAAGGGGCAACCTCCACATGAATCACCACTGTGTGCACACACACGTGCCACAGGATCCAAAATGATCGCAATAGGGACCTTCGGACTCCAGCTCCTCTGGAACACGCACAGCTCAGCCAACTTCTGTGCTCTGATGACTTTAATGTTTAATATAGAAGCCTCCCTCCTGACAAATGATGCGATTTTCAAAAGCAAATCAAAACTCCCAGTTCCAAAAATCACCTGACAGCTGCGATCAAAGGGAAAACGGATCATTTCCTTTTATAGAAACCTGTGCCAAGCCCACGCTTGATCCGCAAACAAAACACGGTGTTTAATCAAAGAGGGTACGCACGCCTAACAGACTTAACACAGGCTGCTGGTTCTCCCCAAGGACCCGGGGTTCAAAGGTGGGACCCACCTGCGCGTGTTTGGCGCGGAGCTTGTTGAGGATGTTGGTGGCGTCGAAGCCGGCGTTGTCACAGAGCTGGCGGGGAATGATCTCCAGGGCTTTGGCGTAAGCACCGATCAGCAGCTGCTGTTTGCCTGGAATGGTCCTGGAATAGTCCCGCAGGTATTTGGAAAGTTCCATCTCGATGGCGCCGCCACCGGCAACGACCGAGTCGTTCTGGAAAACGAGGGGAAAGGTTTTTGTTACGGGAAGAGCAGGAAAAGCTCCATGTTGTGTCAAGGTGATGCGGAAAGGCCAGGCCCAGGGGAATTTAGAGCCCCGGGTGCTTCAGAAACGGGCCAAGAACCTCGAGTGGCAGCTACCGGCAGCTCATTCCAGCCACACACAGGATAACAGGTGGTTTGGGGACACACAGGGGATCACAGCCCCCTTATATTGGACAAGCTTCTCTCCCTTTTGTAGGGCGCTCCAAATTTGAGGTATTCGCAGCAGCGCTTCGCAGCCAAGTTCTGCTATTTTTTTCCCCTCTCCCTGTTTGTTTCAGCGTGGAGATGGGGATGTTCTTTCTAAAAGGAAAAGAGTTCCAAAATCTTGCTGTGATTCTTCCCATCCCCTCAGGGCGCTCAGCCGCAAAGCTGTTTTTATCCACAAAATACCACATTAACATGTGAAGCACAAGGATTTTTTGCGTCTGAAGGTGCTGAGAGTGTGGCCCAAGTTGGGCAGAGAGGTGGTGGCTGAACCATCCCTGGAGACATCCCAGGCCAGGCTGGACGGGGCTCTGAGCAACCTGAGCTGGTGAAGATGTCCCTGCTCATGGCAGGGGTGGCACTGGGGGAGCTTTGAAAGTCCCTTTAACCCAAACCATTCTATGATTTTATGATTCTAAGAGTGTGTTCCCTCCAGGATGGGGGTGTTTACAGAACACACCACAATCCAGCAAGCCCAAGTTACAGCTATACTGCAGAGAAAGCAAAAAAACCCTCAAAAGCAGTTGGCAATGTTGCAGCAAAACGCTGCTTTGGCCTATGAACAGCACTCGAGTGAATCGATCAGACGCTGCTCGTCTGCGCACTCCCGGTCTCTGCAGAGACCTCAGCCAAACACTGGTGTGTGAAAAGGTTTCTAGAAAGTGTTCCAGCTGTGCCAGGTTCGATCGCCAACCCCGCCACTGGTTCCACAGGGAGGTATTTCAGCCGATCCTCACCTTGATCGCTCTCCTGACGATCATGATGGCGTCGTGCAGGGAGCGTTCCGTCTCCTCCATGAACTGCTCCGCGCCCCCTCGCAGGATTATCGTGCAAGTCTTCGCCTTCGGGCAGCCCGTGAAGAAGTTATACCTGCCAAGGGCACAACAAGGGTTCAGGTGACCGAGAAGCAGCGTTACTGCTCAACAGGCTCTGCATCAATACAACAGTATGGGAACAGGGAAATTCTTTAGAAGCAGGATGCCTGAGTGAGGCTGTTTCACCCTACGCAGCGTCCTGATCAGATCTTGAGCTAAGAAGGAGCCAAGCCAGGCAATATACAAATGAAACTCAAGCTGAGCTAGGAAAATCCACTCTCTTCCCATTGCCAGTGCTTTGCGCTAAGCCGGCGCTCTCATTTTCACCAGGCAGGGATGCAGATGTTAGTAGGGAGCCCCAGAGAGAATTGCTCCTCTAGTGATGTGGAAAAACACATTATAGCACCCAGCTTCACGTGCACTGATAGTAAAGCAGCAGATGAGTGCCACCATCAACCCCAAAACGCGTTGCTTTCAGTTACAAATGAAAGCAAAACACCACGTCTCCTATGTGGCACTGGGGAACAAATACGTATATTTTAAGAGCACTAAGGTTTAGATGAAAGCTTACTCATGTTCCCTGCCCTCTCCACCTCAATAAAAGCAACAATAATCCAACCTTGTTTTCACACCATCACCCCAAGAGATGCTCAAACCTGTCAACACTCACACCTTAACTTTTCACACTCATATTAAAGTCCTCACACGGGATTACAGGTTTGCAGCTGGTACATTTACCTCTCTCCTCCAATTTGAGTCTCCTCAAAGACTTCACACCGGCCCAGAACGTCGTCTGACAGAGCGTTGACACTCGTCTGAATGGAGCCGCCGCAGGCCTGCGCGGAAAGGAGAGCAATGCTGACAAAAGGAGATAAACGAGACAAATTTGCCCAGCGGGCTCCTGCTCTTCAGAGACGGTCTGGGCTTTTAGCCGATGCAAAACCAGCCCACAGGTCACTCAGGAAAAGAATCCTTCTACTTCCCCTCCCATCTCAGGCATCAAGGCAGGTTACGACACCAAAAATAATCCTAGACAGCAAAATAAGATGATGCTGCTTCTGAGTGCTGACTCACAGGCTCTGGAGTCCAGCAGCTACACAAAGCTTGGGAAAAAACCAAACACAATGGAACAGGCAAGAACTAGGGAAAATAAACCTTTACTGGTGCAATGTGCAGTCCCTAATATTTAACAACACAGAAACAAAAAGCAGTGCAGATGCAATTAGTGCATGACTGTTCATTCCATCAAGGAACAGCTTTGTTATTATATTGCAACTTTATATAATAACCGCATTGGCAAAAATTATGCCATTTTCATGTTAAATCTTTGTAATGAGCATGTGTTGTCACTAATTGCTTCCCTGTTTTGGGAATGACCAGCCTGGAACCATTAAAACTAAATCCAAATTATTTATTCTGAAACACAGCAGCTCACCATCATAGTTCGTTTCAGATCTTCTTCCGGGACACGGCCGGCACAAAACATGTCTCTGTCTGCAAAGTACTGAGTGGCCACGTCACCGATGGGAAGTTTGGACAGGACGACTTTGGCTCCTGACTTGTGGATTTTGTCTAGTTTGTCGTACAAGATGTTCCACTCGGCATCCACGATGGCCTGGTAATCCTAGGAGGGACGAGAGAGAAACGGACAAGCGCTCACGTTATAAAGGATGGCAAATGCCGTCCCACAGCGCCCACAAAGGGAGAGCTCAGCTAAAACAACGGTGTGGGATGCCGCTCCATGCTGCCCTGGCAAACAGCTGCTTTTTAAGGCTCATCAGTGATTTTAAGTCACTCCATTTTACTAAAATGCTTCCAGCAGCAAAACTGAGTAGATAAGGGGCTGGATGAACTGTCAGAGAGGCAACAACAGCTCAAGAGGAGGAAGAAGGGATTATAGTGATGTCTGAGAGGTGTTTACAGAGCTGTGAGTGGATGTTGGGGTGCAGAGACTTCCAGTGTCTATCACAGAGGAGAAACAAGATCCTGAGAAACCTCAGGTTTCACCAGCTGCACGAACGTGTTGTGAATCACAGCCACAGACAGCCGGACAGCTCACAAGAGCAGCAACACCACACACGGCAGCGACTGCAACAGAAACAACCGCTGTGTTCACCATGGCAGAGAGGGGAACGATTACTGAAATCACTGGGGTCAACATCACAAAAATGAAGCACCCAGGGATCTTTAAGTACCACAGTTATGCAGGAACCAAACGCATGCAGCAACCAAACGCATGCAGCGTTTGCAGCACTTTCCAAGAAGGTGACAGAATTATCGTGTCATACAAGGATTTTAACGAGATGGAAAGAAAACCACTGTCCAAATGGTGACCTCATTTGCTTCAACATGAAAGGCTTTCTCAGCATTTTAAGCACTGATTAATAAGCTTTCCCTGAAGGCCGCCCCGAGATGTAAAGGAGTCATCACAGGGCTGACGACTTGCCATTGCACATCTGTGGAACAAACGTGCAGAAATCCAAAGTCTGCCAGACCCTTCTCCAAAACAAGGCACCATAACCCACCGGGGATTTTCAGGGGGGACAGAGGACAAGCCCATTTACCCTCCTGGCTCTCAAGTAGCTGCCATGAGGAACAGAATCATAGAATCATTTTGATTGGAAAAGCCCCTCAAGATCATTGTGTCCGACCATTAACCCACCCCTGGCACTGCCAATGTTCTGAGAACCTCATGTCCGTCTGTCCAACCCTCCAGGGATGGTGACTCCAGCACTGCCCTGGGCAGCCTGTTCCAATGCCCCACAGTCCTTTGGGGAAGAAATTGTTCCCAGATCCAACCTCAACCTCCCCTGGCGCAACTTGAGGCCGTTTCCTCTGCTCCTGGCGCTTGTTCCTGGGGAGCAGAGCCCGACCCCCCTGGCTCCAAGCTCCTTTCAGGCAGTTCAGAGATCAGAAGGTCTCCCCTCAGCTCCTGTTCTCCAGCTGAACCCCTCAGCTCCCTCAGCTGCTCCCATCACACTTGTGCTCCAGCCCCTTCCCCAGCTCCATTCCCTTCTCTCAACTCGCTCCAGCACCTCACAAGGCCTTTCTTGGCATAAGGGGCCCAAAACTGACCCCAGGATTCAAGGTTTGGCCCCACCCAGTGCCCAGCACAGGACAATTTTCCCATTCAGCTCTTACCTCCACCGTGTTTACTCTGACTTCAGCGTTGTCCTTCTCAGCTTTAAGCTCCAGCTCCACATTCAACAAGGCAATCTTGGGAGACTGGTACTTCTTGGGCTGCATTTCAAAGCCGGCGTAAGAGAACGTCTTCTTGAAGGCAACTCCAGCCACCAGCTGAGAGTCCTTGAAAACAGGGATTAGTTTTAGGCTCAGCCTGCCAAGGTGTTCTCAACAGGGTTAATAACTCCCACAGGAGACTCCTGCTGTCAGAGGTCTCATTTACTAAGCACTCATCAACAGCTGTCTCCTTTGATTAACCCACTTTTAAAGCAAATAAGCAGCAAATATTTTCTTCCCTCTGTTAAAAAAAAATCAGCTTCTATCACTTCCTTTCTAACCCTCAAGACACCGCAGCAAAAGATGCTACACACAAGCTGAAGATCAAGGGACGGAGCAATCTGTTCTCTCTCTGATGTCTTTCCCAATTTTACCCTTTGAAGATAGATACTGCTCATCCACAGCCCCATGCTTGTGGAGTTTTTTGGCCCTGATTTGTTTTTCCAAGCTCCATCACCACCTCCTGGGCTGTTTTGCAGCAGGACAGCCCTGCCCAACGCTGCTCCCTGAAGCAAACTTCTTGATTTCATGGTTAGGAGAGAAAATCAGCATCTAAATCTCCCAACCCATGAGTATCTAACCACACGCTGCAGACTCAGCTCTGCCCAGAGGAACTTTATCCCTTCGGAGCGAGGACAAGCACAGAATTTCTGCTCCAGCTGAAACAGTGAGTTGACCCAGGGTCTCTAACAAGCAAACCTTGCAAAGTAGAGCGATAAATTCTTTGCCTCATCCTCGTACAGGTCTCCAATAACAGCAGAATAAAAGAGTAAAACAATTTGGAGTAGGGAGAGGTGCTTCTACCCAGAACAGGAGACACCACCCTCCTCAGGGGGCCAATTTCTGCAAGCCTCAGAATGCCAGCAGGCCCAGGCACCGCGAAAACAGATGTTGAAACATTCCTAATTCACTAAATTAGTTGTCTGGGCAAGATAATGGCATAATTATAACGTCTCTTCTCAATGAAAATGCTCATGCAGAGTGTTTGCAGACAGTAACAGTTGCAGAATAATAATTCACAGAGACTGCAGCACATTTTACAGGGTCCAACAAGCCGAACCTTGGCAGGACACAGCACGGACACAGCAACTCTCCCAGAGCCCAGGAACAGGTCCCCAGCACACAACTCTGTGCAGCCCCATACATGACAGGTATTCCAGCTCCGTGGTACAAAACACACCCCCCATCTGCCCTGCCCACCGCTACATCGGCTCCTTCGTAACGTTTTCTGTGCATTTTTGCCAACCCTGTACTTATAAATACAATGGGACTGTGGGGCTTCTAGTTCCAGAAGTAACAAAGACTTCCCATAAAAAAAAAAATGTTTAATTCTTTGCAGAGGTATAAATGGAATTCAGAATAATAAAATCATTTTGTTTGGAAGAGACCCTCAAGATCATCGAGTCCAGCCATTAACCCACCCCTGGCACTGCCCCAGGTCCCCGAGAACCTCATCTCCACCTGTCCAACCCCTTCAGGGACAGTGACTCCAGCACTGCCCTGGGCAGCCTGTTCCAATGCCCCACAGCCCTTTGGGGAAGAAATTGTTCCCAGATCCAACCTCAACCTCCCCTGGCGCAACTTGAGGCCGTTTCCTCTGCTCCTGGCGCTTGTTCCTGGGGAGCAGAGCCCGACCCCCTGGCTCCAAGCTCCTTTCAGGCAGTTCAGAGATCAGAAGGTCTCCCCTCAGCTCCTGTTCTCCAGCTGAACCCCCCAGGTCCCTCAGCCGCTCCCATCACACTTGTGCTCCAGCCCCTTCTCCAGCTCCGTTCCCTTCTCTCAACTCACTCCAGCACCTCAAGGTCTCAGAAACCTTCTACCACAGAGCTCCCAGCAGCTTCTAGTGTTGGCAGTGCGGCTGGAAGGCAGTCTGGTTCATGGATCTGGATATCTGGTGACCTTCTGGTCAATGGATGATGCTATGTACCTCCCTGAGATGAATGTATCTGGCTCAAAAAACAGATTCTCTACCTCCAGAAAAGAAATCCAGCTCTATGTGTTCTCTCTTCCTCACATCACCAGCTTTGTTTCACTTTGGTAATTCCCGATCAGGCAGCCCGGCTACATTTCTGCTAAAGCCAACCCAGAAGAGCAGCGATAGTTCCCCCCTACCCTTTCGGGACAGGCTCAACAGCACTTACTTCCAGAGCACCTCCTTGCACCTTCTTGATTCCAATCATTTTGAGTTGTAACAAGTCATCTAACATCATGACAGCATCCACGACCATCTTGGAGAAAAACTCCTTGCTCTGGGAGATGAGCTTAGAGCTCAGGGCTGTGGCCGCACATTTCTCCAGCAGGCTTCTCTGTTCGCTGCACCAAAGAAATTAAACAAGGTTGCGTTCACTTGCTGATTTTTTCACAAAACATTGTGCATGGTGTGATTAATCCATTCGGATAGAGGCAAAGATCAGCTCCCTTGTATCAACAGGGAAAGCAAGGCACAAATGTCAAAGCCCACTACTCTCCCTTTTAGATCCCAAGCGTCAGACCAGCACTGGCTGGGTCTGTTGGCATTTAAACACCACAAACCTGAGCAAAACAGCATTCTCTCCTGAGGTAGTAAGAAGTTTGCTAAACCCTCTCACAGTGGCAATTCTCTAAAGAATTAACTCTGGCAACATACAGAGCAGATGATATCAAGGATCCCAGGGAAATACAAATCCAGCTCCCAGGCTCTATCACCCAAGTTACTGCTGACCATGAGAACTGCAGGACAGCAGAACAACTTGGTTTGGTGTATTTAAGATGGTTATGCAACTGAACTTGAAATTTTACTGCAAGTATTAGTAAGGTGAGATCAAGCAGACAAGAGCTTAAAATACAGGGAGAAAAACTCAAGTATTTCCACCTCAGCTGAAGGAATCATCTCCTCACTGCTATTAGCTATCTACACAAATTCAACACCTAAAAAGCGATGTGATTTTCATAAGTGCCCAGTGTTTAACGCTGCCACTGACTGCAGCAAAGCCTGCAACTCTCCACAACTGATGGAAAAAAATGAAATCAGGCCACTTATTTTGGTATCTCGCTTCCTCCGCACAACACTGGCCTAAATACATCGCTGCAGTTCGAGCAACAACGCAGCGTCTCCCTTGGAAGAGCAGGGAACTCCAAAAGCTCAGGAATAACCCCAGTGCGGGGCTGCAGCTGCTCAGCACAACCTTGAGACCTCAGCTGGAGTCAGAAACACCCCAACACCAGTGAACTGAACCCCAGTCACACAACCAGGTCATCTGTAAGGGAAACTTACTCTTTATCTTCCTTCTTCACCGTCACAGCAATGTCTTTGATCTTGTTTACAGCCTGTCAAAACACAAGCCGACAGCTGGATTAATGATTCATGCTCGTAAGCTGATCACATCTCCGGCTTTTCTCTTTGTATTTTAGGTTAGCTTTTATTCCCTACTTCGGCATCACAGAAGTTTCAGACATGTAAGCTATTCCACCCCTTTCAGCACAGTAATTCTGATAAACACATCAATATAAGTTTAAAAGGATGGGGAAGGGGCTCAGAGCAGCTCCACTGTTTTCAGCAGAGATGTGGAGATGCTGAGGCAGTTTAACCTCCAAAGAATGCAGCTTAACAGGATTTATGGGCTTAATGAGACACAAGGTTCATCAAAAACCAGCAGAGATCAGGAGACTGCGAAAATGAATTTTCCCACTTATTTATTCACCCTTGGAGGAAAAACAAAGGAAGCAACAGCGCCACAGAGGTATCAGCTGGTAACAGCAGCTCACTGATGCTGGAGAAAGCAGCTGATGCTTGCAGTGAGATATCGTGAGATTGCTGCTGTCACTCCCCACACCCATTCATTTCTGAATTTTGCCTGGAAGTGTGTTATTTTTCCTCTTCCATCACAGAACTCTCTGGTGAAGCCCAATGCACCCCTTGGCTATGAGCAGTGCTGCCTTACCAGCTGCGTGGCTGTGCGGAAGGCACGGATGATGATCTGCGGATGGAGACCTTCCTCCACGTAGGGCTTCACTTGTTTCAGGAACTCGGCGGCGAGCAGAGTTACGGAGGTGGTACCATCACCAACCTGCACGGAGAGGAAATGTTGTGTCACCCACACACTTCAAAAAACACACGCTGCACTTCAAAACCACGCCAGGGCTTCCAGAGGAAATCACTATTTTCTCTGCTTGCAGATATGCAGCTGGATTCTTTAATGATTAAGAAGGGCTGGGTTCAGACTACATCCCATTGGAGGGTGAATTCTCATTTCCCAGTCACTTATGTTCACAAAATGTGAACTTCGTAGCTTTAAAATTTCCAAACCACCCATCAGACCTGGCTGAAAAGGTGGAAAAGATTTGAAAGTTATCACAGAAGATAAGGCCTCGAGAAAGAAATCAGAAAAAACACCAACACTCCATGAACGATTCCCACAAAGTCCACACAACCACTAAAGAGAACAAGCTCGCCGCTGCGTTCTGTGCTTCCGAGCGCAATCAGGCCGCCCTCCTACCTCTGCATCTTGCGATTTGGCGATGTCCACCAAGGTCTTGGCAGCCGGATGGACGACGTCGAGGAGCTTCAGGATGGTGGCACCATCATTGGAGATGGTGGCTTTGCCTACGAGTGATGTAGAAAGGGAAGTTCAAGTTCAACTGCCACAAGCAAAACCCTGGTCACTCTCTAAAGGCACCCAAGGGAGCTGGTCAGACCTCACAGTGATGTTAACGCAACAGTAACCCTCACTGCGCTTCACCAGGTCACCTGGCAGGTCAAATGTGTCCCCAACACGTCATTACACTACAGCGTCCCCCAGCCAAGCCCTGATCCAGCACCACAGTGAATTTTATTACGTCTAAACAACCATAGGCTCTCATCCCAAAATTTCCACTTGTAAGTCATTTTTCTTCAGCCAAATTGCTTTTTTTTTCCCTCCTGTGTGATCTGAGATGTGATCACCACGATATTTCCTTACACCCCTACAGAAACACACTATAAACTGGCCAAAAAGGAAAGTGAAATGGTTACCCCCGAGTTTCACAGAGGGTGTCTCAGCAGGTGCCTCCATCCCATATTAACAGTGCCTTTTTAGTCCACTTTTGGAGCAGATTAAGTGAAGTTATCTGAGTGCAGAATGACTCTTCACAACAATTAACAGGGGCTTTAAATTCATTTGCCTCTCCTCAAAAGCCTCTCCAGACAGATACAAAAAGATATTCTAGGCTGAGACTCATGTGAAGAAAGAGACTAGAAGTGAGTATTAGCTAAATAATTAGATAAATCCAATTATCCTTTTGAATAAAAGTTATTAGAGTCCTATTCGTAAATATTAAAGACAATACTAAGACCTTTCACTCCACCCTTCAGTAACAGCAATAAAAAACCCACAAACAATACATTAATTTAGTGACTTCATACAAGTCTTTTCAGAGAGTGATGCGTCTCATCCCTAAATCACACATATTAAAAAAAATTAAAATAAATCAATGTAGTAACATCCACTGACCTCACACTCTGCCACAAGAGCTGAGTAATTCTACACATTACATATATTATTATATATACTTTAAAAAAATAATTACATAGGGATGGTCAGAGATACCTGAAGACCAAGTTGCAGACAGTTTCTCCCTTCTGGCACAGATTTTCTCACATCTAGTCCCATGAACCCTGGATCTACCCAATCATACAACAAAGTCCACAAACACCTTAACTCAGGCCAGTTGGCAGCAAACCAGTAGTTTCTCAGGTAGTTCTGACAATTATCTTCTCTTCAACAGCAGACACCAGAGCCAAGGTGTTAAACTGAACATCGAGACAGAAATTGAACCTCTATGGTGACAGTTTAATATGGGGTAAGGAAGTTGAAGTCTGCTGATTTTGAATGATACAAAGATATGAGTAAATACGCACACTGCCAGCATGCCCTGTGCTGGGAGATTCTTTGAGTGGCTTTTGCAGATGTCTGTGGAAAGCCAGAGCCCAGCACTTACCCCGGTCATCCACAATGAGCTTGTCCATGCCCCGAGGTCCGAGGGTGGTGCGCACGGCTTCCGCGATAACCTGGCAGGCATTGATGTTGCTGACGAGCTGGGGGATCCCCTGCGAAGTGTCCGTCCCCTCCTTCAGCAGGATAACCGGTGTTGGCTAGAGAGAGAACCCACAGCGGAGCCGTTATTCAAATCCCAACAACCTGCGGACAACCTGGAGCTAAATCCTCACACAGCCCAGGAAGATCCCATCAGGCAAAAAAGGCTAAAATTAAAACCTGCACATTCCTTAAAATTCCTCTGCGTTCACAGGATCTAACTGCTTCCACCTCCCACAATGTAACTGGGATTCACCCAGCTGTCTCCAGTACATGCTCTGGGACTGTACCATAACTGTCCCTAAAATGAGTGGGTTTCTCCATACACAGTAGTTCAGTCAAGTGCCAATTTTGATACTAAACTGGGAAAGCCAGTACAAAGAAAATTTATTGTGGCCTTTCAGCACTTAAAAGGGGGCAATAAGAAAGATGGGGAAAGACTTTTTAGCAGAGGCCGTTGCAATAGGACAAGGGGTGATGGTTTTAAACTAAAGGAGGGAGATTCAGGCTGGACATGAGGAAGAAATTGTTGCCCTGAGAGTGGTGAGAGCCTGGCCCAGGTTGGCCAGAGAGGTGGTGGATGAACCATCCCTGGAGACATCCCAGGCCAGGCTGGATGGGGCTCTGAGCAACCTGAGCTGGTGAAGATGTCCCTGCTCATGGCAGGGGTGGCACTGGGGGAGCTGGGGAGGTCCCTTCAACCCAAACTGTTCTATGATTCTATTACAGTAATTACTGAGGCAGCGGGGAACTGCACAAGTGCTGTGACCACATCAGTGATTTCCTATTTTAGTGCCAGCAAGATGTTCAGAACAGGCACAATGGCCCCTTCCCTGTCACTTCTCAAATCAGAGCCCAAGCTGCTCAAAGATGGCACATGCTGAAAGATGCTTTCAGAGAGAGCATGGTAGAACAAACACAATTTAAGTGATTACACTTGCGTGACAGCAAACTGTGCTGGAGGCAGCTGAGGGGATATCAGAGGCCACAGCAGACAAGGGCTTCTCCCTGCTCTGAGAGCACCCCAACCTTGTTCAGAAAACAGACCTGCCTTACAGGCAAAGCTCAAACAAAGACCAAACAGCCAAAGCTGGGGAGACACCCTGCTTTAAACAACCACCTGCAGGCAGAAAGTAAAATTATCCTATGACTGTTGTGCTAGAGTGACAAAGCTGGTGCTGAGGGCCTGATATTCGAGTAAGAGAGGGGCGTGGGGATCATAGTCAGGGCTCCCTAAATCCTGGATTCTATGAAAGAAAACACTCAAAGTTCCCCCACACCCACCAAAGCAGAGACCTCAACGGGAGATAAACCCTTGTATCCCTGAAAAAATCAGCGTGGGGCAGCCACACCACCCGTCTGCCGCAGCGCGCCCGCTCCTGAGCGACAGCAACGGAGCTCAGAGCCGGGGAGGGGACACACAACGAAGGGGCCGGGGCTCCGGGACCGCCACACACCGGGGACACACAACGAAGGGGCCGGGGCTCCGGGACCGCCACACACCGGGGACACAACTACAACTCCCAGCACCCACCGCTGCCAGCCAACCTGGCCCGGGAACCCGGCGGGACCCGGGTCTCCGCTGTCCCTCCCGCCCGCAGGGCCCAGAGGCAGTGCGGCCTCCATCATCCCCGCCCCGCCGCCGGCCCCACCGCAACCCCGTCTAAAGCTGTCGCCAGAGGCCGGCGGAGGCCCAGCGGGCCATCCCCGGCCAGCGGAGCGCGACGGCGGCGCGGATGGCGGCGGATGGAACTCACCATCATCCCGGCGGAGCTCCCAGCTGCGCCTCTCCCACGTCTCACAGGCTCCACCCCACAATGCACCGCGCCCGCCGAGAAGTTTCCCCGGGGCGGGAGGGGAAGCGCGCGTTGCTAGGCGACCGCTTCCGGCCGCGCTCTATGGTACGGGCGGATAGAGCGGCCACGGCGAGTTGCCCATCCTCCCCGAACAACCATAGAGAGGCAGGCTCACTATTTGCCAGGGGAGGGAGCAAGCAGGGCTGGCGGGTGGAGCTTTATTTGGCAGGGCCGGTGAGGGAACACCCGGGTCCCGCCGCCTCGAGAGCGGACACCCAGCTGACAGCGACCGAGCGCGCAGCCGCGGGCCGCGCAGGCCCCCGAGCCCGTCTCTCAGGAGATGGATGGCAGCGCTGACCAATAGAAAGGCGCAAGACGCGGGCGCTGGCCAATAGCAAGGCGCGGGGCAGAGGCGCGGCCAATGGGCGCGGAGCGTGGGCGCGGGGGCGGGGCGGCTGGCGGCGCCGGGCGCAGCCATGCTCCGCAGGTCGCTGTGGCTCTGCCTGTGCCTGTGCTCCTGCCCGGCCCGCGGTGAGTCCAGCGCGTTTCCCTCCCGCACCCCGATCCGGGTGCATTTTACCTCCGTGCACCGCGATCCAGCTGCATGTCCCCTCGCTGCACCCTGACCCCGTTACATTCCCCTCGCTGCACCCTGGCCCCGTTGCATTTTGCCTCCGTGTACCGCAATCCGGTTACATTTTCCCTCCTGCACCCCAATCTGGGTGCGTTTACCCTCCATGCACCCCAGCGCCATTGCATTTCCCTTCCTGCACCCCAGTCTGGGTGCATTTCCCCTCGGTGCATCCCAATCCAGGTTCATTTCCCCATGATGCATCCCGCCCTAATTGCATTTCCCCATCCAGCTTCTCATTTTGGGTGCATTTCCTTCCTGCACCCCGATCCGGGTGCATTTTACCTCCGTGCACCGCGATCCAGTTCCATGTTCCCTCATTGCACCCTAGCCCCATTACATTTCCCCTTGCTACACCCTGGCCCCATTACATTTCCCCTCGGTGCACCACGATCCGGGTGCATTTCCCCTCTATGCACCCCAGCCCCATTACAATTCCCCACCCAGCACCCCAATCCAGGTGCATTTCCCCTCCTGCACCCCAGTCCGGGTGCATTCCCCTCGCTGCACCTCAGCCTCGTTACATTTCCATTTTCTCTACCTCTCACCTCTCTCTGTGCACACCCAGGTCTGCGCATCCATGAATATTTGTATTTCCAAGTGCTGAGCCCCGGGGACATCCGCTACATCTTCACCGCCACTCTGGCCAAGGATTTTGGGGGTGTGTTTGTAAGTATTAAGACTTTAATTTGCCTTGGGTCCCTCCATCCTAATATTTCCCTCCTTGTGGGGCCCAGTGATTTGAAGCTTTTTTAGTTAATTACTCATCCGTGAGCAATTAATTTAGGAAGGAGGCACATGCTGGTCACTGCCTTCAGCCTCAGCGAGTTTTGGGAGGGGGAATTTGGCCCCACGTGTGTTCAGGGAGCACATGCCCCACTCTTTCCTCCTCCAAGGGCAGAGACGGTGCTGTGCCTCAGTTTCCCCTTCCCGTGGTGACAGCAAGATATAGACAAGGTGTTGAGCAGGGGCTGCAAAGCATCACCCAGCACTTGGGAGCCCTAAATCTCCCCAAAAACACACCCCACTCAGGGATGAGTAGGGCTGGGGACAGGGAGCAGTGTCCCCAATGACCCCCCTCGCTCACCCCTGTCTCCTTCTCTGAGAACACGAGGTATGAGCAGATCTACCTGGTCCCGGCGGATCCCCCCGAAGCCTGCGGAGAGCTGAATAATGGCGTGTTCATCCAGGACCAGATCGCTTTGGTGGAGAGGGGGTATGTCTGGGGACACGGGAGCTGTTTGGGGGGGGTACTCGGGCAGGGTGATAGTGCTGTGGCCGCGTTTTGGCATCGCCACCAGCTTCTTCTCGTGAAGGAAAACGTTGAGATGCTCTTACCCCAGAGAGCTTCACATTGTGTTTCTTAGGAAACAGCTGTGCTATGGTGGAAAAAGCTCTGGTTTTATTTTATTTTATTTTTTCTTAGGAGAAAATGGCAGAGTGTGGGCAGCCTGTGACTAAAACAGACTCAAAAGAGGAGCAGGGTTTGGGGGAGGCACAGGGCTCCCTAGTTTGTGCAGTTTCAGGTTGGAGGTTTCCTACCTGCCAAAAATCCGCTGGTGGCCACCGAAGATTTGTCACTGTCGTCCCCAGGGGCTGCTCGTTCCTGTCGAAGACGCGTGTGATCCAGGAGCACGGCGGACGGGCGGTGATCATCGCAGATAACGCCTACGATAACGACAGCTTCTACATCGAGATGATCCAGGACAGCACCCGGCGAACAGCCGACATCCCCGCGCTCTTCCTGCTGGGCAGGGACGGGTGGGTGTACTCCCCAGGAGACATCGGGTCTCCCCAAGTGTGGAATTGAGTTTTTGGGGCCCCTCAGGCCAAGAAAGGCCTTGAGGTGCAGGAGCGAGTTCAGAGAAGGGAACGGAGCTGGTGAGGGGCTGGAGCACAAGTGTGATGGAAGCGGCTGAGGGACCTGGGGGGTTCAGCTGGAGAACAGGAGCTGAGGGGAGACCTTCTGATCTCTGAACTGCCTGAAAGGAGCTTGGAGCCAGGGGGGGGTCGGGTTCTGCTCCCCAGGAACAAGCGCCAGGAGCAGAGTAAACGGCCTCAAGTTGCGCCAGGGGAGGTTGAGGTTGGATCTGGGAACAATTTCTTCCCCAAAGGGCTGTGGGGCATTGGAACAGGCTGCCCAGGGCAGTGCTGGAGTCACCATCCCTGGAGGGTTGGACAGACGGACAGGAGGTTCTCAGGGACATGGGGCAGTGCCAGGGGTGGGGTAATGGTTGGATTCAATGATCTTGAGGGTCTTTCCCAACCAAAACAATTCTATGATTCCATGATCTCATGGGAAAGGCCAAGCAACAGCCTTGTCCCCACAAAACACAGAGGTCCCAGTGATCAGCATGTCCCATCTGGGCTTTGTGAGCCAGAGTTGTAGCAGGTTCAGCCATAATTAACCTGCAGAGTTTCTCTTTGAGCTGGTTTGTGGTTTATGCTCATTGTGGGTTCCACTCTCATGGCTCAGCCCTGCCTGTCACCTCTTTATCCTTCCAGGTACATGATCAGACGCTCCCTGGAGCAGCATGGGCTCCCCTGGGCCGTCATCTCCATTCCCGTCAACGTCACCAGCATCCCCACGTACGAAACAATGCAGCCCCCCTGGACCTTCTGGTAGCAGCACGAAGCCACCACGGTGGATCAAGGACTTCTCAGCGGATCCCAAGAGCTCACCCCAGGGACAAAGTTTGAGGAAAGAGTCCAGAGATCTCACAGGATTGAGCGGAGATCATTCTGCTGCTGCCAGCAAACACAAACCCCCAGGAACGCCGAGCCAGGCACCAAGAACTCTTTGTAGTGACTTTGTGGGAGGGAGGTGATGGCCCAGGACAGGGCAGCGCTTCCCCAAGAAACATTTTAAATTATGTGTAAGATGCCACCAGGAATTTGTGCTGCTGATTTAGGTGCAGGGTTGCGTGGATGCGGTCCGGCAGGGATGGGAGCAAGAAGCAGGCTTGGTCTCTACTAGCAGGGCTGGTACATGGCTGGATATTTTTGTCTGAGCTAATGAAGTGTGAACAAATTTTAGAGAGTTTCTCTTTTTTTTTTTTTCCATCAGCCAGAGGATGAATTGACAAATTTCATCCCATTTTTCCTCGTGAACTTCCTGCGGTGCTGCCTGCAGCCAGGGGAGGGCTCACATCAGGCAGAAACAGCCCCAGGGGACAGCATTGCCTCTGTCACCTGTCCCCAAGGGCAGGCTGGTCACACACCCAGCACCCAGACAAGCCCCTGGATCGCAGCGCTTGTCTGCACTCACCTCCCTCCACTTTACCAGTACAAACGACTCTGTCCCGTGTCTCACTGGTCTTGGTTTATTATGAATACTGAAGGGGACACGGCCCCGGGATGGCTGGGGACAAGCAGTGGGGTGGCAGTGATGGTGGTGTCACAGCTGCCCATCTACAGCGTCACGCTCGGTCCCACAATCCAGCTGCCACTGGAAGCGGTGGCAGAAAAACAGCTCCCCAAAATCCAGAAGGACAGGAAAATATCCCGGGTACATCCCCAACCTGTCATTTGGAGCCACGTTCTCCCTCCAGCCACACGGTCCGGACGAGGACAGTGGTGTGACCGCATGGAAGGGATGACAACGCTCGGCTGCCGGTGACATCTCAGTGCAGGGAAGCTCCCAGCACCACACTGTGTCTGTCCCTGGGCATGGCAGCTCCCGCTCGGGCGCATCCTCCTCCCAAAGCGGCCCGGCGGGACAACTCACACTCTGCAAAACTCAAAATAGCTTTTGGGTTTCGGACAGTGACGCTGTGACCTGTGTCGGCTTCGGGCTGGCAACAGCCTGGCGGTGGCTGCGCGGGGCTTGGCGGGACGGGAGGAACCTGCCAGCGTTGGCCCCGCTCAACATCCACCCTCTAAAGTGTCTCTGTCCCACTTGCAAAATCGTTCTGTCCCTCGCTGCTCGCTGAGCCAAGGCATGGAATGGAACATATATACAGACCCCAGCACCTCGGTGTGTAGATAGTGCTTACATAGACATTAAATAGTATCCTCGTGCACAAACACACACTCGCGTTCCCCTCGTCCCTGCAGGGCTGGAAAGGACACGCTCCTCCGTACCCGCGGCCGGCACGGACACAGCGGAGCAGCCTCGGAGATGGCCACGAGGTGACTGTGGTGATGTCCCAGGGGCTGGCAGGACCCTGCTCTCCTCCAGCCTCCCCTGCGAGCACCGGCCAGCCCCTCTGGGGACCGGGATGTGGCAGGGGGGCCACCAACTCACAGCCTGTCCTTGCAGGAAGGACGGGGACAGCCTGACACGCACACACACACACAACACGGCTGGGTGGGAGCAGGGCCTGCCTCCTGCTCCCCCGAGCGCCGTGGCCTCCCACCCGACCCCACAACACAACCCTGTTTCTACTATTAAAGCTGCTGCCTCTCGGAGGAACCTCCCCAGTCTCTTCCCTTTTCCTCTCGGCCAGGGGGGTCAGGATCAAACGTCGGTCATCTCATCCTCCAGCTCGGCATCATCCGTCTCCCCTTCACCCTCCTCCTCCTCGTCTGACGTTACGTCAGCATCATCGGCTTGCACCAGGCACTTGGGGCACGAGCAGGTGAACAAGTAGTTCTCCCTGGAAGAAGGGAAGGAAGGAGAAAGAGTGACGGTGTTGAGCCCAATGCTGCTGCTGGGAAGGGGGTTGGGGACACAGCAGCCAGAAAGGGGCTAAAGATGTTAAACCCAGGTTCAATCATGCTGGGCTCAGGTGGGGTGGAGGAAATCTGTGTGGGGAGGGGGATTTCTGAGTGCTGCAGGGGTGACAGGACACGGTGACCATCAGCAAGAACCCTGACCCTTGAAGGGTGAAGAAGCAAGAGGATGGTCGGTGAGGACAGCAAAGGTTTGCAGGAGCCAACTGCAGAACAGTGAAAGAAAGGGGGTGCCCAAATCCTCGGTCCTGGGGCCTACAACCGGCGACAGGGGACAGCAGGGAGCTCCAGCCTCACAGACAAGTCCCCACACTCTGATGACATGTGGACATAGCCCAAAAGTGCCATGTACTGCCTGTACACCCTGCCAACGAGCACAGCCACACACCAGGGCACGCACAGGTCCCCAACGGGGGGGACACAGCCCACGCTGACTGGTTGGGGGTGCAAAGGGATGCTGTGTGTCCGCCCCAGATTCCTCCAAACAGCCCCTACCTGAGTATCTTGTTGCGGCTGTGTCTGCTCCGCTCCCTCTGACAACAGTCTAAATAACTGATGCAGATTTCCTGTGAGCAAAGAGAATCAGGTTGAACTGAGAATCACTTCCCACAAAGCCAAAGCAGCAGGATTTGTATTGGGGTCATACAGAAACGTGGGGCCTGGCAGCCCCAACACGGGACAAGCTGTGAATTCCTCTGCCAGGACAACGCAAGAGGTACAGGGCTGGGGTCTGTGGGGGACAAAGGGGACACAGCGACCTCCTGCCAAGGTGCGATGCCACCCCACGGTCACCCGGGCCCTGCCGTCTCACCTCTCCTGCCTCGATGTCCTCCAGAGCTGTCAGATGCAGGAGGAAGTTGTTTTCGGGGAAGGATGTCTCAGCATTGGGGATGCAGCTGTGGTTACCTGTGGGGAAGATGGGATGTGGTAGTGAGGGTGTCTCCACGGGAACAGTCAGAGACCCCATGGGGCTCCTGCCTGCCCGTCTGTGTGGCTCAGGCAAACTGGAACCAGTGCCTCCAACTGGGAGGGTTATAGTCTGGCTAAGGATAAGGTAGCATGATGCTGTGGCCACCCATCTGCCCAGGGACACCAGCACAACACTCTCCACTCAGACTGGGGACTCTGGGGTCCAGCAGAGCAGTGTGCAGGGTCAGGGTTGTCCCTTAGAGCCACAAAAATTGCTCAGAGCGAGTGGATCCATTCCTGGATCAACCTCAGGGATGCACAGCACCGCTTTTGCCTCCAGTGCCGGGGGAAGGATGCACAGAGTGGCGCTTTTTCCCGGCTCTGCAGCTCTCCCAGCAGCCAGTCCCCAGGCCCTGCTCATCCCCACTCTGCCGTTAACATTTAGGAGTGAAAGACAACAGCTCCAGGTGAGACATCCCAGGCCAGGCTGGACGGGGCTCTGAGCAACCTGAGCTGGTGAAGATGTCCCTGCTCATGGCAGGGGTGGCACTGGGGGAGCTGGGAAGTTCCCTTCAACACAAACTGTTCTGTGATTCTATGATTTCACAGCTAAATGAGATGCTAGGAGACCCCGAGAGAGCAGCCAGGCCACAGGGCAGAACCCATCACACATTGATGGGAAGCACGAACCCATTTCTCCAGAAGCTTTTAGGTTGAGACAAGCCAGTCTAGCCCAGGACATCCCACTCCCCACTACTCACTTTCCTTCCAAGTCCTTGTGTTACTTACAGCAGCTCTGGAGCACATAGAGACCCGATCCCTCGCAGTTGAGGAACTCTCCTGACTCTGCAGCACAGAGAAGGGGTTAACGCTTTGCATGGGCCGTTCTGGCTCTTTCACACATGCAGCTCATGCTTTTTGGGCACTCATGAAGGGACGTCTGTCAATGCTGAACGCACCAAACCAGTGCCACTTTGGGGGCTGGCTGCTGGAGGGTGATTTCCAGAGCCCACTTCCCTCCCCACTACAAGGGGATGAGGGACACGAAGATTAAGACCAGGTTGGACGGGGCTTTGAGCAACCAGGTCTAGTGGAAAACATCCCTGCTCATGACAGGGGGTTGGACTAGATGAGCTTTTAGGTCCCTTCCAACTTAAACCATTCTCTGACTTACACCCCCAGTCTGAGTGTGCACTCCCTGGCCTGTCCCTGCATCAGGTAAATAAGTGATATAAACGTTTTTGAACGTTGACTGTAAATGGGACTTTTCTGCACAGGATCAGCCCTCCAGACACTCCAACCCACCACAAGTCGTGCTGCCCACAAACTTCGACTTGTCCTATCCATTAGTGAGCCAAAGATAACAGAGATGGTTTGCATGGAGCAGGACGAGCGGGACATCCCTGTCCCCAGTGGGAACCTCACCCAGGCCCTGAACACTGGGAGGAATCTCCTGCAGCAGAAACGCCACCAGGTTCTGCAAACAGCACATGGGCTCACCCTTCTCGATGTCCTTGTAGAGCTGGTCGATGAAGGCGTCCAGCTCCTCTCGCTGCAGCATGGGGAGATCCAGCGCGTCGCAAGCGTGAACCCACTGGCTCAGGGAGCTGTCAGGAAGCAGAGGGACACGGTTACAGCCCCACAGTGCTGTCAGCACATAGTGGGACCTCGCCTGGGGGATCTAAGGGTTACATTTCAGTGGCTCTGAGTGGCCAAGGGCTGGCAGAGGGATGCAAAAGGGTTGGACGAAGCCAAGATGAAGGAATGCTTTTAAATTTGTCTCTCCATCCCCTGTCTTACATCTGAACCCAGCCATTTTCCAGGCCAGCACAGATTTCCAGACTGTACATCCCCTCCACACCAATTCTCCGCTGCCATTGCACGGAGCACCCTGAAAGCCCCATTACCTTGTTCCTATGCCTTGGCCATTGGTCCCAACGAGGGCAAAGAGGGATCGAAAGCCTTCTGGAGTGAACCACTGCACAAGGGAGATGAGAAAGCAGCTAAGCCCAGGCCAGCATGTGCCAGCACCCCACTCTGCAAGAGCCTCAGATCCCACAGGAGGTTTTGGGGAAGCAAGGAAGGGGCAGAGTCCCAGGGGAAGCCTTGGCCTTCAGGGCAGACACAACTGGAGGGTCCTACCATGCTCCCGAGCTCATTGGGAGATGGTTCAACTCACCCTGCTCAGATGTTCGTCGTAAAGGGCTTCGGAGAAAAGCAACCGCAGCAGCTCCAGCTGGCCCTGGCAGGACACGGCGACAGTGTGAGGGTGAGGAGATGGTGCTGGGAGTCAAACCCAGGCTAGAAACATGCGCTAGAAGGCTCAGGAGTCAGGCTCCTCATCCTTCCCTGCAAGGCTGGAGGCTGCTGCCCTCAGAGCAGTGAAAGCCACACGTTTTAGCAGCGAAAGCCACCTACTCAGCAACTAAATATCACCCTCTCCCACCCCAGAGCAGCAGCACCTCCAGCACAGGAATGAGCAGCGTGTCCCGCTGAAGCACCATAGGACAAGAGGAAACGGCCTCAAGCTGCGTCAGGAAAGGTTCGGATTGGATATTAAGAAAAAATTCTTCACGGAGAGGGTCACGAAGCATTGGAAGAGGCTGCCCAGGGCAGTGGTGGAGTCACCATCCCTGGAGGGGTTTAAAAGGCGTTTAGACGAGGTTCTCATGGACATGGATTAGTGCCAGAGATGGGTTATGGTTGGACTTGATGATCCTGAGGGTCTCTTCCAACCAAAACAATTCTAAGACTCCATCAATTGCAAAGCTCTCTGGACAACCTGTTTTGTCTCTGTCAGGTCAGCCAGCCCCTCGTGGGGGGTTTTGTCCCCCCACTTTGAGCCTGGGACTTCCAGTGCCTCCCATCCCAGCTGGAACGGGGCCTCTGCACCCACAGCCTCACAGACACATGCAGGGACAGGACAGGCTCAGGATTCAACACCTCAAGCGCTGCCAAGCTCCTACCTTAAATTTGTCGCCCAGCAGCTTGTGCACAATCTCCTCTTCTTCGTTTGCTGTCTTACTGCAGAACTGGGAGAAGGTCTTGATCCAGGCCTCCTTGTCTTTAGCCTGAAAAAAAAAGAGAACAAGGGAAAGAATTGCACCAACACCACTCTCCTGCCCAGCCAGGAGAGAGGGAGGAGAGGACAAGCCCCGCTGAGCTCAGAGGTATCCAGCCTGCCATCAAGAACCACCAGAAGCAGTTACATGGTAGTTTATTGTGAAAATAAACACTGAGAAAGCAAAGCCAAAGAAACAGAGCCAAAGGAAAGGTTCCAATCTGACTATTTTGGTGGAGAAACAAGGACCTGCTTGGCTCAGGACAGAGGAACCTCCTTTGCTGCCTGCTGTCTCCAGGACCAGGGACCACTAGATGTTGAAATCTCTCCAAGCAGGACCCCAGCAGTCATCGGAGATCAACCCTTGGGAATAACAGCCCCACCAGGATGAGAAAATCTGCGGCTCCAAACTGCAGACGTACCTGTTTGACGGTGGCGACCATTCGGGCCATCAACATGATGCTGGAAGTCTCTGGTGGATAATGCATGTTTCTGAGGGAGAAGAATGATGAAAAGGGATGAGCAGATCAGCACTGATACGGAAATAAAAAGCCGGAGGGAGTCAGAAGCAGCTGCCATGCACGTGGTCAGGGCTTCGCTCATCTATCACACCAAAGCGGCCAGTGCAGCGTCGCTGTGTGGGGATCCAGCACCGCTCCGAGCAAGGAGGAGCCTGCACTCAGAATATCAATAATCCCCCACCATCCCCTTAAACTGAAGCCTGGGTCCTACACAAAGCCCAGGACTGCAACAAGAGCTGGGTTTTGTGACAAGCTGTGAGTCGGGGATGTCACTTCTCCCCTCTGTGCCCATTTTGTCATCTTAAACCAGCGACAGCAACTCATGTACGTGCAGGGGTGACACAAGGATGGGCTGTGGATCTGCAGGAGAACTATGAAACTGCAGGAGTGAGGAACGCACAGCTCAGTGCTTTGTAGCTCTTTACTGGGAGAAAAATAAGAACTGCTGAGCCGCATGTCCAAACCCTTGTGCTGCCAACACAAATTCACCTGCTGCCCAACCAGTTGGGCTGTGTCCCAGGGGCACCACCACCTTCCAGCCACCCCATGCAGGGATGTAAAGCAAGGACAGTCCTCAGGTAATGTCACCCAGCCCAGAAAAGCCACCTCCTCTGCCCGTGGAGCAACGGGCAAGTCGGTTCCCTACCTCCATGCCTCCTGCAGCTTGTTGAGGGGGTGTGTGGGGTCGTCACGAGACGGGCCAAGGCAGAGGATGCGGTGGTACTGCTCCCAGGCGGTCTGCCTGCACTCGGCGCTGCAGTACATCACCTAGAGCGAGGGGCACAGCGCACAGTGTTGGCTACGGCAGCAGGAAAAGTGAGACCACACCTGGAATATTGTGTCCAGTTGTGGCCCCTCAGTTCCAGAAGGACAGGGAACTGCTGGAGAGAGTCCAGCGCAGCCACCAAGATGCTGAAGGGAGTGGAGCATCTCCCGTGGGAGGAAAGGCTGAGGGAGCTGGGGCTCTGGAGCTGGAGAAGAGGACACTGAGGGGTGACCTCATTCATGGTTATCAATATGGAAAGGGTGAGTGCCAGGAGGATGGAGCCAGGCTCTTCTCAGTGATAACCAATGATAAGGCAAGGGGCAATGGGTGCAAACTGGAACACAGGAGGTTCCACTTAAATATGAGAAGAAACTTCTCCCCGGTGAGGGTGTCAGAGCCTGGCCCAGGCTGCCCAGGGAGGTTGTGGAGTCTCCTTCTCTGCAGACATTCAAACCCGCCTGGACACCTTCCTGTGGAACCTCAGCTGGGTATTCCCGCTCTGGTGGGAGGATTGGACTGGATGAGCTTTCGCGGTCCCTTGCAATCCCTGACATTCTGGGATTCTGTGAAAAGAGGGTCCTAGGCCCAGCTGCGCCCCTTCTCTGACCATCTCAGCCCCAGCTCTTTAGCCATCGCGATGCAGAAAGGAAAGACACCCATCTCAGGGCAGCGCTGGGGTAGGTGCTGTAAAGGAACTGGTGACCCCAACAAGAACATTGCCCCTCCCAGTAGCCCCGTACCTGGCAGCGGGGACACTGCTGGTGCAGGTCCTTGCGGATGCCGCACTGCTCGGGGTGAGGCAGCACCAGCGAGCTGTTCCCCAGCAGCCGCTGGGCATTTTCCTCCGCTGACTCCAAAGCCCGCAGGCAGTGATCACAGGCTGCGGGGAGATGAGACGGACAGACGACACAGTGAGCAAAGCAAAGGGACCAGGGCAAGGCAGCCTGACTGGTACCAACATCATCTCCGAGCTGGAGGCACCAGTCTCTTACAGCCCCATTGGAAAGATCATTCAGGCTGGACACAAGGAAGAAATTGTTGGCCCTGAGGGTGGTGAGAGCCTGGCCCAGGTTGCCCAGAGATGTGGTGGCTGAACCATCCCTGCAGACATCTCAGGCCAGGCTGGACGGGGCTCTGAGCAACCTGAGCTGGTGAAGACAGAATCATAAAATCACAGAATCATTTCAGTTGGAAGAGACACTCAGGATCATGAGTCCAACCATAACCTAACTCTGCCACTAAACCATGGCCCTAACAACCTCATCTAAATGCTTTTTAAACCCCTCCAGGGATGGTGACTCCACCACTGCCCTGGGCAGCCTGTTCCAATGCCCCACAGCCCTTTCTGTGAAGATTTTTTTCCTAATATCCAATCTAAACCTTCCCTGGCAAAATAACTGGATGAGCTTTGAGGGTCTCTTCCAGCCTAAACTATTCTGTGATTCCATGATCATTTCTGCTGCAGTTTAACCCCCCAGCTCTGTAGCACTGGGACACATTCAAGGGACACACGATGCCAAGTGTCCCCATGTTGCTGACCTGTGATGGAGCTCAGCACACAGCATGGTCTCGGTAGAACAAAAAAGTTGAGAATCCTGCTCTCAAAACCCTTGTTTTTTGTTCTGATGCCTCTGGAGAGCGCTGCCACCTCTGCGGGCTGCACCCTGCTGTGGGGAGGTGGGGATAAGACCCACACCATTAAAAAATCGGAGTTCCAAGCGATGGTGGCACATGATGCTTTTCACCAGGGTTGACACCACTCACCATCCCTCGCAGGACCTTGTCACTCGTCACCAGTGCATTCAGCGCAGAGGCAGCGATGGCAGCAGGGGGTGACAACCAAACCTAAACCCAAACCCGCTCCTCACAACCCGGGCAGGTCCCCCAGGTCCCCTCCCCGGGGCAGGTGACAGGGACGCGCGGCCACCACCCTCCCCTCACCTCGGTAGTTGTACAGGGCGTTCCAGAGGAACTGCGACGAGACCACCGGCCTCTCCACGAACACAGTTTCCCCTTTGCGGATGTTCTTGGTGGCGAATAAACCTTTTCCCTGCCGGGGGAGAGCGCTGGGTCAGGGAGCGAAGCCGAAACCCACCCGGCGGCTGAGGAAACCCCCCGCCCCGCCTGAGGGGAGGCTGCCGGGCTTTATATCACCCCTTTTTCCCCGTCAAAATTTTCTTTGCTGAAGCATGAGGGAAGGGAAGGAACCCCCGCGGCGGAGGGGCCGGCCGGGCTCACCTTGGCGCTGCTGATGAACCGCGCTTCAGCCGCAGCCCCGGCCCCGGCGGCGCCGCACACGTTCCCCGCCGCGGCCGCCATCTTCGGGCGGCGACTTCCAACTCTGACCCGCCCGGGGCGGGCAGCGCCTCTTCCTCTTCCTCCTCCTCTTTTTTCCTCCTCCTCCCTCACGAAGATGGCGATCGATTCACCGCTCCGGGGTCCGCGCCCGCCATCCCCCCCCACCTCAGCCCCGCGGCGGGAGAGGCGCGGCCGCCATCTTGTCCCTCCCTCAGCCCCCTGCCACCCTCCAAAAACATCGCCAAAATCCACAGCCACGCAAGAAAAAAAACGGATAAGACGAACAAAAATGTTTTAGAAACCCCTGGGCATAATGTAGCAAGACCAGGCGTAATGTAACAGAAACCTAACAGAGAAACAACAGCTCTGTAGAGACTGGACGTGATGCGAAGCGGGATGCCCTTGGCTTGCAAGCTGCGAAAGCGGGATGTTCTGAAGAGAAGCTGCTAAATTAATGTACACTGTGATTAAGTTGCAAAAGACGTACCCATCATTAGCCAATGGACATTACAAGTGCTTTCTAACCACCTGCAAAACGGGATTTTTTTCAAGTTTTAGATCCTTCTGCATGACAAGAGGGAGACAGAAGATTAAATGATAACATTGTCTAGAAGCAGAGTGCTTATATTTAACTGATAATTGATAGACGTATTGCTAGCAAGAAACTAAACAATTATAACTAACGTAACGAATTATTTCTTAGTATAGATGTCTGTCAAAACTTCCAAAAATTGTAATGCATATGCAATAATTATGTGAATATAAACAACCTGAGAGCATCCAGTCATTGGCGCACTTAGGGAGGATGATCCCCAGTGCTCCCCAGCACCGATAAAATAAAGAATGCCCAAAACTGGCCCAGCTTTCCCAAAAAAACCTTCAAAACATGCCAACTTGGCCTCTGCACCATCACTACCTCCTGCTAGATTGCCTGCAACCGCCTAAATTCCACGAACACATGTGTTTAGTTGTATTTACTAATTCACACAGTGCCCGTTCAGCCTCCGACTTACTTTTCATCAACCAGGCGGGCTTGGGAATACGGGAAGATTTAATATTTGGGGTGTTTTGTGTCACTAGATGTCACTGTCGGCTCATGGCAGGGACACCATTGTTGTAATAATTGCATTACAGGTCCTGTTTTTTAAGGTTTTGGTGTTTTATCCATAGAGCATCAGCTTGAGTTGTGGCCGGACCAGCAACACTTCAAAGCATCTTTTGTGTCCATGAACAAACCCCGGTGCCCACAATATTTGTTATAGACATTATGTTTCTTTCTATAAATATATTAATAGCTCTATCTCTGCAGGAACTAGGACAGGTTACCAATCAGTTTAAAAAAAAACCACCTTTTTCCCTGCATTTGTGTTGTCAAAAATGCTTTATTAAGAAAAAAAGAAACAAACCTCAAACTTTTGGGAAGGATGAAAACACACTGGCGGCTTTTGTTAATTTCCATGGGAAATTTTAAAGAGAGTAGTTAGAAATGTGTGTTCCTGAGGGCTTTTTTTGGACGGAGGTTTTCAGCCGATCTCTTCGAAAGCACTTGCTCCACTTCAGATATTGAAGCTTGAGATGAGCGCACAGGTTTACAGGCAAACACACAAGTGTGGGGAAAAAAAACCCTGCTTTCATATTTGCATTGGCATGTCAGGAATGAAAACATGCGAGAGAAGAAATCACCCTTTTGTGAGTTCTGCTGTTAGAAAGCAGCCATTGCTTTTTAACAAGGGTCTTATTAGTAGGAGAAAAAGGTGCGTTTTCCTCTTTTTTTCTCCATTTCCTCAGAAACACAGCCAAAAGGATCAATAACCCAGCTGTGGGACAAGAAGCCACAGAGGCATCGCTGCCTGCTCGGAAACCATGGAGCTGCCCAACCCTCCCTCGCCCAGCCAGCCCCATCTCTTTTTAAAATACGCTAATTTTTATTAACAAACAAAGCAAATAAATAAGTGACACTTAATTAAGGAAAAAAGTTATTTCTATAAATAACAATATTAAAGTGATATACAGTGTTCTGTGTCAGAGAGAGGCAATAATTTATGCTGAGCCGACGGGACGTGGCGCCTGGTACCCTGGGCAGACTAAAGATGGGAGGTGACAGCCGGAGGTGACATCCCAAGTGGTGGCAACCTGGCCTAAGAGCACAGAGCTGCTCACACACAGCCGGGGACCCTTGAGTGCTTCATCCCAGCACCTCAAAAATCCTCCCACCCTCCAGAAACACAAGCGTGAGCTCCATCGGGCGGTTCCAGATGTGCTTGCCGAATGCTCCAGGTGCCGTTTCCCGTGGCACCTGGATGGATAATGAGGAGCGAACAGAGCGGCTGCCGTCTGGGCCAGAATGGGCACATCTGGACGAGGGGCAGGGGGTCGTCTGAAGCACCAGAGGTGTTAGAAATCTGCTTTTTTCCTCTAACAGCCTCGATCCCCGCACCTGAGCCAGCCCGAGTGCCTCGTTCCGCACGCACACCTCGCAATAAGGCAATGCCAGAAGGCAGAGACCCACCGGGTTCTGCCCTCTGGGTTTGAGAAGCCAAAACAAAGGCACAAATAACACCAAGGCACAGGACAGGAGGAGGCACTTCTGTTCAGGGGCAGGATCAGACCCTGATCATCTTATTGCAAGAGTACTGACAGCCTGCAGGTGGGAGCAAAGGGCTTTCAAGTTTTCTTTTTTTGTTTGTTTTGTTGTGATCTAAGCATCAAACGTGGGAGTCAAGGGTTGATTCTTGCACAGGAGGACACAACCAAACGCAAGTGACCCCGTGTTTGAATGTCCTTCAGATTGATTGTCACCCCAACCTCTCTGCTGGGAACTTGGTGTGTCCTGGTGCTTCAAGAGCCAACAGGACATCACATGCCTTGCTATAGCTATGGCAACATCAAGGACAGCCAGCCTGGTGATGAAACCCCTGGGAATTATGGCACACGGCTACCAAATAAAATATTTAGGGGGTTCTTCCCAGCCAGCTGCAGTTTGTCCTGTAGCTCCAACTCTCAGATCGAGAGCACAAAGTCTCACTTGGACCAAAGACGCACAGACGCGCTTGCATCCCCGGTATCTCCAGCAAGTAGACACAGCTGAAAAAAAAACAAGCAACAGTGGCAGCTGTTTAAAGCTCAACGTCCACAGTGTCCTCCTCATGGTCCTTGATGTCCGTGGAGTCCGCGCTGGCCGGCTGGATCACCCCAAACTGGGACAGCTTGGCCGCCTTCTGCTCCATGCTCTGCTTCCTCCATTTGATCCTGCGGTTCTGGAACCAGACTTTCACCTGGCGGGGAAACAGCACCAACAGCTTAGCACAAGGTCACCAGGAGCCCCTTTCCCACCTACCCCCTGCTCCCTGTGCTTCTCACACCCTCCATGACTCCCCCAAACTGCCCTTGCTTTGCTCTCCCTTTCCTCCAGCTGAATTTGGATCCCACCACACCAAACCATGTGGCTCCTCCTCTCCACAATAAATAAGCAGTTTTCAGTGGGAAGGGCAGAAACATACTGGGAAGATCAGAAAAAAATAATCCAGTGTCATAAAATGACATTTAAAGCATAAAGTCTCTCTGGAGGATCTTAACAATGTAGATACACTAGTCCAACCCAAGCTGGACTCTAAAGCAAGGAGGTTCATGCTCCTAAACGCTTTTTGTTTCACTTCATGGATTAAGAATCACAGAATCCCAGCCTGGCTGGGGTTGAAGTGACCTCTGGTGATCATCCAGTCCAACCCACCTGCTAACGCAGGGTCACCAGATCACACAGGTCAGTCCAGGTGGGCTTGAATGTCTCCAAAGGAGACTCCACAACCTCTCTGGGCAGCCTGGGCCAGGCTCTGGCACCTCCCAGCAAAGAAGTTTCTCCTCATATTCAGACAGAACCTCCTATGCTTCAGTCTGAAGGATGAAAAGGATGTTCGTATTCCTAAACCATCCAAACCCATCTTGCATCCCCTCCGGCCATGTGGTTTCAACAGCATCTTGCAGCGGGGAGCCCAATGGGTCACATCCTCCTCCCCCTGCAGGGGAACCACCACAGATCAACCCCTGACCTGGGATCTACATCCCCCATTTCTTACCTGAGTCTCCGTGAGATGCAGCGTTGCGGCCAGGTCGACCCTCTCCGTGCCCACCATGTACTGCTGCTTGAGGAACTCTTGCTCCAGCCGCTCCAGCTGCTCGGGCTTGAAGACTGTCCGGACCCTCTTCATCTTGCAGGGCCCCCCGGACCTCCAGGGCACAGCAGGGCCCAGTGAGTTGGCCCCTACGCAGTGAGACAACTCCAGACCTGCAAGAAAGAAGCAGCAGTTGAAGGGGTCTCTGCATATTTGAGGATGTTCCTCCAGCCGCAGTGATGTGCCAAACGCAGTTTGCTTCAGCTGGAGCTGAAATCCAAATGCTTTATAAAGGGGGCTGGGAGAAAGTAGCACCAAAAAGCAGGGATGTCTCTACCCTGTCCCTATCTATATCATCTTATTTAGGTTCCATTTCCCACAAAAGGTTGGACCAGATGATCTTTTGAGGTCCCTTACAAGCTATTCTATGATTTTGCCCATAGACACAACCTAGGAGATGTGTAGTGAGACCCAAAGAAGTCACCACTCAATGAGGTGAGCAGGGTCTGATCTCCATCTGTACAGGATCTTTGTAACAGAATAATAAAGAGCTGCTGTACACAAAGATCTCATCTCTGTCTCAAGAAGCCCCTAATCACAAGTGTGTAAAGGTTGGGGGAGTTCACTCCATGCTGATGCCAGGTTTTACCCTTCCCTTGGCACCTGTGGGCAGCCAGTGCCCAGGAGAAGACACAACCTGGCAGACGGGCTTGATGAGTAGTCACCAGCCCTTGTGCAGTTTCCCATCCTGGAGCTTAGTCCTTCGGTCTCAGTAGGTTCAACTGGTCCATAAAGTTGTGCAGAGGCATTAGCAGGACTAACAAGTGGATCTGGTCTCAGTCTCCTACCTAGTTGTGGCCTGATGAGAACCACAATTACCTAATTAACATACAATACAACACCAGCAGTGTCCCAGGACTGGCTGGCACCAACCTAAGAGCCGTATCTGCTTTGCAAAGCCCTCATGGTGCCAGCACAGACTGTGAGTCACACACATCTCCATGTACAAAACCACCTCGAAGACCCCCCAGGAGCCACAGGGCTCATCCCAGCCAGCTCTGTTCTCCTGAAAGACCTTCAGACCTTCTCTCCAGCCAGGTCTCACTGCCAGGAGACCTGCGGAGCAGAGACACCACAGTTGAGGGCTGAGGAAAGGCAAAAAATCCCTCTGCAGCCCCCAAGGCTGGTTCTGGAGTCACAACATGCACAGAAACAGTAGCACAGGCTTTGCCCATATGAGTGTGGAGCACTGGAAGGATGGCTGAGCCCCTCCTGCTCAATGCCAAAAGCCACTGGATAGAATCATAGAATCATTTTGGTTGGAAAATACCTCAAGATCATAGAGTCCAACCATAAGCCACCCCTGGCACTGCCCAATGTCCCTGAGAACCTCATCTCTGTGTATTTTAAACCCCTCCAGGGATGGTGACTCCAGCACTGCCCTGGGCAGCCTGTTCCAATGCCCCACAGCCCTTTGGGGAAGAAATTGTTCCCCACATCCAACCTCAACCTCCCCTGGCGCAACTCGAGGCCGTTTCCTCTGCTCCTGGCGCTTGTTCCTGGGGAGCAGAGCCCGACCCCCCTGGCTCCAAGCTCCTTTCAGGCAGTTCAGAGATCAGAAGGTCTCCCCTCAGCTCCTGTTCTCCAGCTGAACCCCCCAGCTCCCTCAGCCGCTCCCATCACACTCGTGCTCCAGCCCCTCACCAGCTCCGTTCCCTTCTCTCCACTCGCTCCAGCACCTCAAGGCCTTTCTTGGCATGAGGGGCCCAAAACCGAACACAGTGTGAGGGACTCTGCTCGTGTCCTGAGCCCCAGCAAGACCCCGGACAGCAGAACCTGCCTGCAGAGGTGACACAACAAACATCTCCAGGGATCACAGCACAGCCAGGAAGGTGTTAGGAACCAGATAAGGCCAGCACTGGGATTTGTCTGATGGTGCCTCAGCTTTTCCCCTGCCAACACCTGAGCACACGCTCGACTTGCAGGAAGAATCCTCCAGTACAGCCAGCAGGACCGTTCTGGGTGGAAAACGTTTTAGGGAAGATGGATTTGCAGCATCAGGCCATTAATGCTCCCCACCGAAACCTCAGCCCCATCCCAGATCTGCTTTGAGCAGCCGTTGGATTCAACAGATTTATCTACATCACATCAAGCCACGTTTCTTTAACTTTTACAGAAATACTCTACATAATGATGCCAATTCACACCCGTGACTTGTCTCTCTTCTAGTGACTGATGTTGTCATGTGCTCCAGGCACAAACAGGCACCTCGACCTACTTCATTTCATTAATTTGGTGTCAGTTCTGTGCATGTTTAAGGATTTGTGGGATGGAGACCTGACAGCTTAACAGACATAATTGCACTTTAAACTATTTCCATCATTAAAATAATTTCACCCATCACATATTTTTTCTATGTTAATACCCAGATAATAGCAAGTGTAATTTTAAACATTAAATACTTTGTGGAAATAGCTTTGCAAATTGTTTAACTATATTTTCCTACCTGTACATTGGATATAATACATAAATTAAAGCACAACTATGCAGATGCTGTCTCATAAAAGAATGAATAGATTAAAGTCATTCTAAGTAGTTTAAAAAAAAAAAAATCAAGAGTAGCAAATACTTCTGGTATCGGATGTTTTGGCTACCAGGATCAAACCAAGAGTTCCTGATACAAGGAAAATCCGTGCTTGGCTGCAGGATTTACCTGGGCAACAAGATCAGGCTCTGAATGCTACAAAGATAATTTAGATGTCAAGAAAAGCACCTACCCTGAGCAGAGGCACTGCGTTAAATCAGAGGAGTAATTTTGCTTATAAAATTTACAATTGTCAGTAACAACAGAGCCTGATGGATTGGCCGGTATCACCCAACACCACTGCGTCAATTTTACCCACGGATTAACAACAAATAACTTTTTCCTTGGGTGCTTTTGCCCTAAAACCAGACAGTTTTTGGAGCCGGCTGCTGTGAAATACTCAGCATTTACATTTCTGTGAATGGTCCCAGGGAGAGCAAAACTACAGCTGGACCAGGGCAGCTTTGGGAGGAGGTGAAATGGGGGAGAAATCACTTGTGGAGCTGGAGTTTTGGGAAAGTACAGCAGGTTTTTGGAAGCATGGTGAAAACACGGGCATTTCTGGGAGAGGAAAAGCAAAATAAAGGCAAAGCAGCCCTTAAAATGGACGTGGGGGCACACGGGGAGATGGGACAACTGTCCCCGATCTAAAACCTTCCACTCAAGCCAAGCCTGAAAGATGCAAATTGTGTTATTGGGGTATCACTTCACCCAGTCATTAATTGTTATGGATAAATGGATAATGTTAATTATCGGTTACTACAGAAGGCAAATATAATTATGAAGAAATTCTTCCCCCCAGCCATTATATCCCACAGCCCTAACCCAACTCTTCACCCTGGCGTGGGTTGAGAGGCTGCAAAAAGTGAAACTACAACCGGAGGGGAAAATAAAATAAAATGATCACATTTTTGGTGACTCAAAGCCCCGTTTTCCAGCGCGGGGGCCACCATGTCCAGTCTCCCCTCTCTGTCCCCCCAGGCCCCCTTCGATAAGTCCCCGCTCCCCCGCGCCGCGCCCGCCGGGCGCAGCCCCCCGGTCCCAGCTCACCTGCGCCGCCCCGCCCGGCCGCGGCCCAACCCCATCCCCAGCTCCAGCCGCCGGGCAGCGGCCCCAGCCCCGGCCCCGGCCCGGGGCCCGATCCCGCCGCGGGCCAGCGCGGGGTTGGCGGCGGAGCGGGGGCGTTGGCGGGGCCGCGGCGCGGCGGGTCCCGGGCGAGAAGCGCTTCGATGTGGAACGGCGTCTTGGAGGGCGGCGGGGCGGGCTGGGGGCTGCGCAGCATGGCCGGGCCGGTGGGGCGGCTGCCGCCACCGCCGGCTTATATGGAGGGTGAGGTGGGCTGGGATGAACCGCGCTCCTATGCAAAACGGTGGAGGGGGGGCGGAAGGGGACTGCCCCTGGCCCCGCGAGTCTGCAGCGGCACCCCCAGCGATACCCCCACGCACAGCCCCACTGACACCCCTTCTTCCACACTGACATCCCCACTGACACCACTTGTTACACCGACACCCCTTCTTCCACACTGACATCCCCACTGACACGCCTTCTTCTCCACCAGCACTACTTTTTACACCCCACCAACACCCCTTCTTCCTTCCAGCTCCCCTTCTTCCCCACATGTCCCCTGCATGGACATCCCTCCTTCTACACCAACACCCCCACAGACACCCCTTTTTCCCCACTGACACCTTTCCCACCAACACCCCCATGGACACCCCTTCTCCCCCACTGACACCCCAACTGGCATCACTCTTCCCCACCATCTCCTCCATGGACATCACAGAATCTTTTCAGTTGGAAGAGATCCTCAGGAGCATTGAGTCAAACCATAACCTAACTCTAGCACATCCCTCCTTCCATGCCAGGTGCCACCCCTCCTTCCATCCCAACACCCCATAGACACCCCTCCTTCCCTGCTGGTGACCCCACTGACACCCACCTGAACACCCATATCTTCCCCTATAGGCACCTGAGCTCCTTCCCCGTGAATCCCAACACCCGTTCCTTCCTCACAGACACCCACACCAACATCTACTGTGCCATGGAAATTTAACTGTTGGTCTGGTTTGGGTGACATCCCAGTGTGACACCCCAGGTAGGGTGCGATGGGAGCTGTGGGTGCCATGTACACCTCACCGAGGGGAATTGCAGCCCTGCACATGCACAAACTGCCCTGCTCACGTCTCCACAAGCACCAAATGAGCACCTAAAATTCACTCCGATTTACGCAAACACAGAGAAATCCCCAAAACGGAGTCTCCAGGTTAATAAAGGCGGAGAAAAAATCCCCCCGGGCTTAATAACCCAACATTAAATGCATGCATGGGTGAGCTGTCCTCACCTAGTAAATCCTGCCTTAAATTTGTGCCATTTAAAGTTTCTTTTCACTGCCCAAGCCCTAGAAATAGACCACGTTATAAATGAGCATCTCTATATTTTTTGAGCATTTCAAAGCAAATGGAAATGACGGGAATGCAGGGGCAGGATTATCCCGCTCGCAAGGAAGCACCCTGGTGATGGCATCGGGAACTTGGGGAAGAGGATGCCCGCAGGAGACAAAAGAGTCCCTCGAGTTTGCCTTTAAAACACTTCTTTTTTCTTTCTTTCTCCCATTTAGCATCCTGTCTTCCACGGCAGCTTCAAAAATAAGTGAATAAATACAGCTGCTGCTTTATTGCTGCTTATCCAAACAGCCAGCCCCAGTCCCGCCGCCGTGTAACTTTGTGCTTAATTGAAATCACACGTTCAAAGCTGAAAAAGGGCTGAACCCTGTTCCCCTCCTCCCCAAAAAAACCTCTCCACTGAGAAATAAAATCATCCACAGAGATTCACAGCATCTGGGTTTGCCTGGGTTGAAATATGGGTGGATTGAAACACGGGTGGATTGAAATATGGATGTGGATTAAAACGCAAATGTTGTTGCACAAGTTTCTGATTTGTTGTATTAAAATCCTGTTAAATCTCTCAGTTATATTTTTCATCTTTACAATAGGTCGTGGCTCTCACTGTATTTTGGGAATAGTTCATTTGGGAAGAGGTGCTGGAGATGCTCTGGTTATTAAGGGAGAAGTTTTACGTTGCGGGAACCATCGAGCAGGGGGTTACGGGGAGAAGGACGGACAGACGGACAGACAGCGAGACGGAGGGACGGACAACCAGCCACAAAACCCCGGTTGACTTTTCCGAAGCCGCTGCCTAATGACGCGAGCCCTTTCCCATTAGTACTGTGTGCTCAGCTAATGCATTTTGCTCGGAAAGCTGGAAATTTTCACTCGCTGGTAATGACTTGGGAAATGTAGCACCCAGGAGCCACAACCACCCGCTCCATCTGCTCCCAGAAAAGGGGATTTTGGCAGGGGAGATGAAAGGATGGACCCTGATCCCCTTTATTTTTGTTAATTGTTATTTGTGGGGGGTTTTTTGTTTTTTTTTTAAATTTTCATTTTAGTCCGGTTTTGTTTTCCAAGAGCGCAAGAAATAAAAGGAGCGAGTGAGGTGGTTTCTTAAGGGGGCAAAACCCAAAAATCCTACCAACAAAACAACAACAACAACAAAAGCCCCCAGCCCTTTGTAAACATCCCCCCTGAGCAAAGGGAAGGGGGTGAAAAGCATTTCCTGATAACTCCATTAAAGAATGAGGCTGCATTAACATTCCAAGTACCTCGACAAGAGATGAAAGTGGGGAACTTGAGCTCAGCCTCTCCCTTGCTCCAGATGTTATTATGGGCTCCCTGAAAGCTTTTTTTATTTCTCTCTTTTTGCCCAGAGACAAAGATGTTGCCTACTTCAAACGGGGCTAATTGATGCTAATGACTATCAGATAGAGTGGGGGCCCTTGTTCCCCCCTGCAAAGGGGAAAGAGAGAGCGCATTTTACAATCCCCCCATAGAAAACTCTTCAGGTTGCTGCTTTGGGGATTTTCTTTCTCTCTGGTGGCTGCTTTTTCTCCTCCTCTCCCCCCTCTTCATCTTTTCCGTCCCCCTTTCTCCTGGGCACCCCGCAGCTCTGGCTTGTTCGCCCATGAGAAATTTCACACCTCGCCCCCATCGCTTGGGGAGACTTTGGGCTCCATTTCCATCCCTCTCCCAAAGTCGCAAAAACCCATCCCAGGGGGCGAGAAGAAGTTGGCGGAAATTTCCCCAAACCCCACACGTGAAAAACGTGACGGGGATTTGTATTTTGTGTGCTTGAGTCCTTCTGCAAGTGGGAAAACATCTTCTCCACCCAAGAGCATCTTTTGGGATTAGGGAGAAGATGGATCCCAGGGCTCCTGTTGCTGATTAGACAGGTGTGCTTGCGCTCATTAGGGTAACTAACTCAGTACCGCCAACATAACGAGTCTGAAATCATGATCTCATGCCTTTTACTCTTAAAAAAAAGGCTTAAAAATGGGATTTGGAACACTAGCTTTTAGCTTTGTGTCAGATTTCCACAGCCGTTTCTCCTGGGATAATCCATTGTAATAATAAATAATAATCCATAATACAAAGGCAACGAGGAACATCTTCAAACCACATGGCTCCCAGAGCTGGTGATTTGCCCCTTCCCAGCCGGATCCCATGGAATACCATGGGGAGAGGGGAATAGGGGTTCATCTTCACTGCAAAGAAACAACGTCCCCTTTGCCTTCTGCATCCTCGACACCTCACGGGGTCCCATTAGTAGCCCCAAACTGGGGTGAGGACGGGAGCGGTGACACAACACTGTGTGTGCTCTGAGCGCATCACACGGCAATGGGAGACGGGGTTACAGGTGGCAAGAGCCTGGCTAGTCCTATATGTCCCTTGTTATAGGTGGCAAGAGCACAGCGAGCCCCATATGTCCCCTGTTGTAGGTGATAAGGTCCCAGCCAGCTCAGTACATTCCCCTATGAGAGGCCACCAGCTCTGGGCAAATAGTCATAGAATCATTTTGCTTGAAAGACACCCTCAAGATCATCAAGTCCAACTCTTAACCCAACACTGGCACTAAACCGTGTCCCTAAGAACGTCATCTACATGTCTTTTAAATGCTTTTATTTTTTAATACTAATCTGAGCTCGCAGGTACTTTTCAGCCCAGTGCTCCCCAGTTTGAACCACTGCCCAAGCACTGGATGTGCCACAAAAGTACTGTGCTGGTGGCAGCGTGGGGTGGACATCAGGGTTTGGGAACATAAGAGTTTCGCCCAAGAAGGCCATGCCGAACATCAACAAGGGGTGATGATTTTAAATTAAAGAGGGGAGATTTAGGCTGGACACCAGGAAGAAATTGTTGGCCCTGAGGGTGGTGAGAGCCTGGCCCAGGTTGGCCAGAGAGGTGGTGGATGAAGCATCCCTGGAGACATCCCAGGCCAGGCTGGACGGGGCTCTGAGCAACCTGAGCTGGTGAAGATGTCCCTGCTCATGGCAGGGGGGGCACTGGGGGAGCTGGGAAGGTCCCTTCAACCCAAACCGTTCCATGATTCTACAACCAGTTTGGGGAGGCGATAGCCCGGCTCCCCTCTCCCCTCCATCCCTATTACCCCTGATTGGCAAAACTCTTGGGGAGCTGATTCAACATGTTCATGTAATGGAAAATTAACTCTGCAAAACCCTTTCAGCTGGGGGGTGTGGGTGGGGGGAGGCAGAGGTCAGCATGTCCCTCCCCAGCCCCAGACAGCCAATACACACCCCAGCCGCCCTTCAGACACTGCTCCCAGCTGCATTGTCAGGTTAATTTGGGATAATGGCCTGCAAAGCACCTCAGCCCCATCCAGGTCTCATTAGCACTTGATAATATCAAGCATCCTGAGGAATTGCGGCTCTTCCCCCTCCTCCCCAGGTCACGGAGCCCTGTGCCCAGCCGGAGTGTCCCTGGCGATGGGGGCAGGACCTGCTGCTCTCCATTGCCCAACCTGTGGGGCAAAGCACCTCTCCCCCCACAGCCTGGGGCTTTCCAGTGATTTGTCACCCAGGTTGGTATTTCCAGACAAGGTCTGAATTAAGCTCAGACTGCAATGTGGCTCAGCAAGGCTCGACCCTGCCCTGGCCTTTGGGTGGGGAGGTTTTGTCACTGACACAAGGGGAGTTGTTTTGGGGAGCGGGGGCTGCTTTGGCCTCACGTCTCAGCCAGATGTGAAATCATAGAATAGTTTGGGTTCATGGGACTGTCCCAGCTCCCCCAGTGCCCCCCCTGCCATGAGCAGGGACATCTTCACCAGCTCAGGTTGCTCAGAGCCCCATCCAGCCTGGCCTGGGATGTCTCCAGGGATGCTTCATCCACCACCTCTCTGCCCAACCTGGGCCAGGCTCTCACCACCCTCAGGGCCAACAATTTCTTCCTCATGTCCAGCTTGAAATGATGGAGCTGGACTTCCTGCATCCCAACACATCACCCTCCTTGGCTGCTGGGGACCACTCCAGCTGCTGACATCCCCCCATTTCCCCAAGCCCGAATATCCTGTGGGTTGACCCCACGATGGGGCTGTGCCAAACAGGCAGCAAAGTCTGGGTGATCTCCCCAAAAATAAGCGAATACTTTCCTGCAAGGCCTGGGAAGATGCTCCTCCCATCAGACCCGAACATCGTGTTCACAGGGGGTGCACTTCCAGGTATTAAGAGCATCCCCAAACCATACATTTAAAATTAATTGGGAATTATAACCAAACGAAGCAAAGGGGCGGCCCCTGGTACAGTCCCGAGTGCACCGTCAGCCTGCCGCTCCCTTCAATTATCTTTTTGTTTCTTTTCCTCCCAGATTGTTCTCTCCTAATGAGGAGGCTAATGACCAAAGGATGGTTCATAAGTGGTTCCCAGACTCTCCTTGCCCAGGGCAAACACCGTCCACAATAGGATCACAAATTGTAGGGAGAAGCTTCGGCTGATCACATCAGAAACGGTGCAGGGATTTATCTCTCTGCCTTAACAATAAACAGTATGTTCTTAATCGCCACTCCAAAGGGGCAGCTAGCAGGGGATCTGCCCGGCCTCATCATTAAAAGCTGGCAGCACCTTTGCTAGCGCTGCCCCTTTGTTCATCTTTCATTATTCCAATGCTCCGGCCCTGTTAATTCCTCTCCATCTTATTAAATCAATAGAGATGGAGCTGGGGGGAAGGATGGGGAAGAGTAAGGGTCGGATCCGGCTCAGCTCCCAGCAGGGGCCTGGGAGGAGAGGGGTCGGACCTGAGTAAGTGAGTTGAGCTGATACCACGCGTGGCCAAGCCTGGGTTTACTCTGATGGGGAAACTGAGGCACGAGGGGATCGCAGCCTAAATCCCAGGAGGAGGTTTTAGCAGAGCCGGGAGCACTTTACCAGACTCACACCTCCTGACGGCATCCTCTTATTCATCCCATACCATCAGGGCTTACTTGATTTAACAATTTAATCGAGTTTTAAAACTAAAATCGCAATGTTGCAGAGGATGTTTGGTGCCAAGAGTCTCTGAGCAACAGCCCAGCCTAACCATGCCAGGGTGGTTGTGCCGCACGGCCGAGGGATTTTGTGCCATGAACCACTTTCAAAGGGGGAACGGTGCCATTTCCATCCCTTTTTTCCTCTTTTTCCTAACAGTTCATCTCACCACAATGAAGAAAACTGGTTTGTCTCAGGCCCTGCTGTGCGTGGCTGGGAGCAGAGCAGAGCCGGGGATGGATTTCCTCCCAGTTTGTCCATTTTTGAGACTGGGATGAAATGCAGCCCGAGGTTGATGGTGTTCCCAAAACAAACCCCGAACCTCCCCATGGAGCCCTATGCAGGATTTAGACACAATGCCGCTCATCCTCCCTCTGACAGCCCCATGTTCCTTGTTGCAGGATAAATACCTTTTAAACCTGAGATTTTTAAACCTGGAGATTTAAACCCAGAGACTTTGGCCACTGCAATGTGAGTGATCTCCCTCATCGCCTGGTTCCCTCGCTGCATTTCCCAACACTTCACCCCAATTTTCATGCAACCAAAAGCTACTTCCCAGCTGAGAGTTCAATCCAAATTCACCCCAGAAAGACCCCAAAAGGTGGGACATCGTGACATTTCCTCCCATCGCTCACTATATCTGTTTTAATTTCCACCGAAAGCAGGCAGCGCAGAGCTGGTGGAGCTGCCCGGCTTTATTTGATGTTTTAATCGGGAATGAAAGGGGAGGGAGAAGCCAGGGGAAATGCTCCCTGACCATTTAACGAGATTACACGATGAGACGGAGCCTGCAAACACGCACGGCCGACCCCGGCGCCCCGTGTCCCGGCTCCAGTTGCTTTCCCCGGCGCCCCAGCCTTTCCTCGGCACATGGTAATCCCATTTAGCAAAACCCCCAAAAATGAGAGTGCAAGGGGGGGCAATCAGACACGGAGAACGGGGCTGCTGGCTCAGGGATGGGATGCAAAAGCTGCCTGGGAAACTGGGTCGTGGGGATGTGGGGGGCTGGAGGGGTCCTGCTGCTCCAGCATCCAAACGCTTCAACCCGCAAACTTCTCCCATCCTGAATAAACGCGACCCATGCAAACAAGTCGCGTCCGTCGTTGCTGTGCGCTCAGCAGGAATAATCCTGGCGGGAATCCCTCCATCCCTCCGCCTCCCATCACATTTACCCAGCCACCCATTTGCACCTATTCCCTGCATTCATCCCCACCCATCCACATGCAGACCGGGCTCTGGGTAAATCATCCATCCTAATACATCTCACAGCCTACAAACCCGCTTATCTCCAGAGCAGAGTTTGCTGGGGAGGGCTCAGCGCTGTGTCTTTAGCAGATAAACCTTTATCCTCTTAATAATGCTGCTTAATTCTCACTTCCTTATAATGATCTGCCACTGAAAGGCAAGTTGGTTTTTGCAGACAGGTGAAAAATCAATGTCTTTAAGAAAGCAATGTGATACGTAGGATTGGAAAGGGACTAGTGGGGTTTTTTGGGATGCGCGTGAGGTTGGGGTAAGGACACAGCTCTTATTCTGCAAGACTTCTCTGGGGGATGAGAGGAGCCCAGATTCTGCCCCAGGTGGGTTGATCCAGCCCAAGACCCAAAAAAGCGCTCTCTCCATTTTTTTCCATGGTGCCAAATCGCTGTCCTTGGGTTTGATCCCAACCCACAAGTCCCAGTCGAGCTGTGGGAGCTGGGCTCTGCAAGACTTGCTCCCTGGACCAGAGACAGAGAAGCAAAACTGTATTTCCACCCCCTTTCCAGGGTTCCAGGGCTGGCGGGGGCTTGGCAGGGCATAAAATGACCCAGACTTTTTGCACACCATCAACTCCAGCCCATTATCAGGGTCAGACCTGGGCGTTGGGCTCTTCTTATCCCCACCCGTGCAGTAATCAGCTGCCTTATCCTGCGGACACCTTCCCTTCCCACCCAAAGGAACCTGCCAACAGGTTAATCGCTGGATGGGAGGAAGGCAGGGGATAGAAAGGGAACACAGATGTCCTGAGTCCTGTGCACTGCCAGGGACCAGCCACCCCCTCACCCACCATCCCAAAACCCTCCCAGCCAAACCCCAAGGTGCCAGAGGGCTGAATGCGGTTTAACCCATCTCATATACAATCTACCTTTTGAAACAAAACTCAATCAAGCCCAGCAGCTTTAATTGAAGTAATTTCCCTGGTTGGACACTGCCCACAGGGGGTGTCCATCCCCAGGAGCATCCCCCCGGAGCGGGTCCCCTGTTGTCCATCCCAGATGAACCCAGCACCGCCAAAAAGTCCCAATCCTGCCAGCTCCCAGGGGATTAAAGGTGTCCTGAGAACAACTTAACTCTGGCAATCAGCTCGGCCCCTGGCCGGGCGATATTAAAACATCCCCCGTAAGCCCTGTTGTCTCGGGGACAGTGGCAATAAACCCACCGGCGGGCGAGATTAGCGGGTTAAACCCGCCTGGGCTCTCAGCAGACATGTGAAGACATTAGCACAGTTTGGGCTCTTTGAGACTCGCCGGCTTAATCCCAGCTCTAAAAACAGCTGGAACAAAGAGCAGCTTCCGTCACATCGTCCTCCTCCTGGCACCAGCCCCTTCTTCTTGCACTGTCCCCCCCTCTCCAGGCACCATCCCCTTTTCCTGGTGTCACCCCCTCTTCGGGCATCATCTCCTTCTCTTTGCATTGTCCCCCTCTCCTTGCACAGTCCCCTTCTTAATTTTCCCCCCTCCTTGCACTGTCCCCTTCTTGTCCCTGTCTCTCTGCACTGTCCCCTTCAGTGGTCCCCCCTGCTCCTTGCACCATCCCCTTCTCTTTTCTTCACCCCCTCTCCTTGCACCAGGTTTCACACCTGCCCAAATGAACCCTCCACCTGGGTCCCATCTTTGCTCCAGCCCAATCACCAATATAATTCCTGCTGGATTTGAAACCTCTCAATTTGCCTAAGCAGGAGCAAACAATTACAATTTAAACCTGGCTAATGGTTGCCCAGCTGAGGTGGGACTGCAGGTGTCCAGCTCACAAAGCCACCACCCTGTTCTGCTCTGCAGGTACATTTTCCCTGGTTTTCCCAACTTTCCTGGCTCCAAAAGCCCCACAGAGCAGGTTGTAATCTCTGGGTTGGGATGTGGGAGCTGTGGGCAGAGATGGGGGCTGTGGTGAAGATACTGTTGGTAAGAAGGTGGATGGATGGACCATGAGATGGAGATACTCAACAAGGACCTGGCCTCAGGTGGGGATGGACATTTCAGCAGGGCCTGTTGTGATATGCAAGGGGTGATGGTTTTAAACTAAAGGAGGGAGATTCAGGCTGGACATGAGGAAGAAATTGTTGCCCTGAGGGTGGTGAGAGCCTGGCCCAGGTTGGCCAGAGAGGTGGTGGATGAACCATCCCTGGAGACATCCCAGGCCAGGCTGGACGGGGCTCTGAGCAACCTGAGCTGGTGAAGATGTCCCTGCTCATGGCAGGGGGGGCACTGGGGGAGCTTTGGAGGATACTTCCCACCCAAACTATTCTATTTTGTGAAGGTCCTGAGCTATTTTAGAGCATGAGGAGGCATCTGAGCACCCAGCACCTTTGGGACCAGCCTGGCTATGGGGCTGATTGTGGGTCCGGGTGTCCCCCAGACCTGCAGGACTTGCTTCCACCAAACACTTGCTGCCAATGCAGGCACATGTTGTTGTTGTTCCTGCAAAGATGAGCCCAAGACTTGCATAAATAATTTATTTTTGCACTGCAAAAATAACCGGTGCCCTGTTTATATTAATTACGCTCATTGCCAGCTATGAGACATTCATAGAATACACATGGGAAAGCAGCCCAAGGGGACGATTCAGCAGCTCTTTGTCACAGTTCGTGCGGGTGCTGTCCCCGAGGAGGCCGTGTCCTCCTGGTTGTCCTCCAGCTCCACCGCGAAGTCCTCGTCCTCCTTGCCGTGGTGGCTCTGCGAGTCACGGCTCCCCTGCGGGGTGGCCAAACGCATTTTGGCCAGTTGGGCTTGTTGCTGTTGCAGGCTTTGTTTCCTCCACTTGATCCTCCGGTTTTGGAACCAGACTTTCACCTTAGGAAGAGGTAAAGAGTGGCTTTCAAAGCTGGTTTTCTCCATGGACCTCATGGTCCTGCTAAACTCCATCAATGGCCAGACACTACCCAAACTTTTAGGTGCCCACAGCCTCAGATGTCCCCACCAAGATGGAAAATTGTCCCCTGCAACCCAGGAGCTGAGCCTGCCTTGGTAAGCTGGGACCTGCCCATGGTGGAGAAGATCCACCTTAACAAGAAGGTCAAGTTCAACCCCTCCATGTGGCCTTGGAACAGCCACTTTGTGACTCAGTTTCCCCATCTGTGGTCCTCCACTCTTTTAATGTAAATTATCTGCGATTCCTACCCCACAGGGCTCCTGCCCCAGGCTGAGGGACACTGTCCAGGTCCCAGCCATTGGCACCCAGGTTTGGGACCCTCCGTGGACCTGCTGGTGGGCGCAGGTGGAGATGGACCGCAGTGGGGCTCACCTGCTCTTCGGTGAGGCGCAGGGAGGAGGCGAGCAGGCACCGCTCCGTGCCCACCATGTACTGCTGCCGCGCAAACTCCTTCTCCAGCCGCGCCAGCTGGTCGCTGGTGAAGATGGTCCGGACTCGCTTGGCTTTGCTGGGCTTGGCTTTGATTGTGGGGAAGCAACACTTGGAGATCAGGAAGCCTGGAGATGAGAGAGAAAGAGAAAGGGGGAGGTCAGTGTGGAGAGGAGCCCTTGGAGGGGTCCCCTTTAGAATGGGCTCCCCCCCTTGGAAGGTCCTGTTTTGGGGAGGGGAAAAGGATCTTCCCATTTGGAGGTGTCTCCTTTGGAGAGAGTCCTCCATATAGAGAGGATCTCCTTGGAGAGGTGAACACAGGTCCCTCTTGGAGACAATCCCTTTGGAGGGAGTCCCCACAAAGAGGTATAAGGAGCTCCCCCATTTGGAGATGTCCCCCTGACAGAGGCCAGAGGGGCAGAGGAGGGTCCTCGTTTGAGAGATCCCCTTGGGAGAGGGAAACAGAGGATGTCTCCCATTTGGAGACATCGAATGGGAAGGTGGACAGAAGTCCCCATCCTGGAAGAAGTCCCCTTACAAGGAAGGTCCCTGCTTTGGAGAAGTGGCCAATGGCCTCCCCTTGGAGAGATGGAAGGTCATCCCCATTTGGAGATGTCCCTGTGGGAGCAGCACATTCAGGTCCCCATTTGGACACATCCCCATGGCAAGAGGTAGACAGCCCCCTCCTAGAACAGGTCCCATGGAGTGGGGTCCAGCATTTTGGAGAGGTGGACAAAGGTCGCCCCGCTGGGGAACGGGCAGGAGGTCCCCATTTGGAGATGTCCCCATGGGAGAGGTGGATTTGTGTCCCCCTGGACAAGATCCTCATTGGAGAGGTCCCTTTTTGGACATGTCCCCATGAGCGAGGTGGCCAAAGGTGTCTCCCTTGGGGAGTGGGCAGGAGGTCCCCATTTGGGGTGTCCCCACGGGAGATGTGGATGTGAGTCCCTGAGGACAAGCTCCCCTTCGGAGGGGACCCCAATTGGAGATGTCCCCATGGGATAGGTGAACTTGGGTCCCCCTGGGTAAGATCCTCATTGCAGGGGTCCCCGTTTGGAGATGTCCCCATGGGAGAGGTGATGTGGGTCCCCTGGATGAGATCCCCTTTGGAAGGGTCCCTGTGTAGAGATGTCCCCATGGGAGAGGTGCCAAAGGTCCCAGCATGGAGACCTGGCTGGGGGTTCCCATTTGGAGCTGTCCCTACAGGAAAGGTGGCTGTGGGTCCCCGGGCAGAGATCCCCTTCGGAAGGGTCCCCATTTGGGTGTCCCCACGGGAAAGCTGGAGCGGGGGTGTCCGGGGGTCGGCGGTACCTGTAGCCCCGAGCCGGGCGGCCCATGCGGGGAGCGCCCCGCAGCAGGCGGTGCAGAGCGGCTGGGGGGCGGCGGGCGGCAGGAACCGGGCGGCGGCGGGGCTGGGAACCGGGGGGAAATCCCGGGGGTCCGGGGGGGCGCTTCCCAGCAGCGCCGCGATGGTGAAAGCCTGGCCGGGCCGGGCGGCGGGCGGCGGGGCCGGCATGGCGGGCTGTGCTCGGGGCCGGCCCGCCCGCCTTTATACGGACCCGACCCCCCGGGGCGCTCGGCGGGACGGGGCGGGCGGGGAGCGGTGGCACCGGGATGGGCCCTGCCCGGGGGGCGGGGGAGCCTGGGGTACCTCTGCCCGCCATGGGGATGCCCCCCCGTGTCCTACTGCCCTCGATGGGGATGTCCCCCCACGTCCCACAGCCCTCCATGGAGATGTCGCCTCATGTCCCCCTGCCCTCAAATGAGCTGTCTGCCCATGTCCCACTGCTCCTGAACCGGGTGTACACCCGATGTCCCTCTGCCTTCAACTGATGTGTCCCCCCATGTCCCACTGTCCTCAACTAAGGTGTCCCCTCATGTCCCTCTGCCCTCCATGGGGATGTCCCCCCATGTCACCCTGCTCTCGACTGGGGTGTCCCCCGTGTCCCTCTGCCCTCCATGGGGATGTTCCTCCTGCTCTCAGCTGGCGTGTTGCCCATATCCCTCAGCCCTCAAACAGTGTGTCCCCCCATGTCCCCCTGCCCTTGATGGGGCTGTCACCCCCATGTCTCACTGCCCTCAATGGGCACGTCCCGCTGCCCTCTATTGCGGTGTCCCCCCCCATCCCCCTGCCCTTGAATGAGGTGTCCCCCCATGTCCCCTGCCCTTGATGGTGATGCCCCCTCCATGTCCCACTGTCCCCGAACAGGGTGTACCCCCAATGTCCCCTTGCCCTCAACTGGTGTGTCCCCTGAGGTCCCCCTGCCCTTTAATGAGGTGTGTCCCCCATGTCTCTTTGCCCTCAACTGGGGTGTCCCCCCCACATCCCACTGCCATCTGATGGGGATGTGACCCCCACGTCCCCCAGCCCTCGACCAAGGTCTTGCACCCATGTCCCCCTGCCCTCAGTGGAAGTAACCCCCACTTTCCACTGCCCTCTATCAGGGTATCCCCCGATGTCCCACTGCTCTCAAGTGGGGTGTCCCCCCCCACTCCCCCTGCCATTGAAGTAGAGACCGCTATGTACCCCCCCACCCCGAGGTGGCTTTGCCTCTGAAATACCTTGGCAGGAGGATCCAGACACCCGGGTGACACCACAGAACAGCCAGTGTCACCTCAAAAGCCACCAAAGCCCCCAGTGGGACTTGGGGTCCCCCTTGTCACTCTGAGTCCACCATGCTGGCACAAACCCCTATTCTTAGCTGGTTTTTGGAGGACACAACGTACCCCGGGCCAGCAAAGGGACAGGACCAGGGATGCTCCAAGAGGCAGTGGCAGAGATGGGGGGGGGGGTGTGTGATCTCGCACCACCCCCCCCCCAGCTCACCCCTCTCTGCTGATGGGATTCAGATGGTCATTAGGGTCTGAAATTCTTAACATCGCGCAGCTTTTCCTAATGAGCTGGGAAAAGTCACACCTCGGGTCGGCGCCATGGGGGGGCGAACCCCGGTCAAAGGACTGCACCGGGGCTGGGGGGTTTATTGGGGAGGAAATGGGGGCACGGGGGAGTTTGGGGGGCTGGGGCCTACATCTGCACCACAACCCCCCCTCGCTTGGCTTTCACAGGCTCCCCAGAACCCAACACACGCACACGTGTGGCCCCCTCAAAGCTGGGAAAATAAAACAATATCCCAAGGGATCGCTCCGGTGCTGAGAAAATCATTATGAGGCTTTGCCCCGATGGGGTGTGTGGTCACCTTGGGATGGGGACGGGGACAGGGACCCCGCAATTCCACATTACCGGGGCACATCCCAGCCTGGTACCAGCAAGAGAGGGCTCCCCGGGCTGTTTTTACATTAAAAACCCATAAAAACCCCGTGGTGGGCACTGCACCGGTGACGATGCCACATTCCCATCACGGGGGCATCGCCGCTGCGGTGGGGGCAAATACAGGCCCTGGTGGGGGGAGAGATGAAAGGACAGCAGATTTGGTGTTATTAGATCTTAATTACAGCCTTGAAAAGGCCGAGATAAAAAGGCAGGAGGCCCCCCCGAAGGGCTCGGTGGGCTCTGGTTGTTTGGTTGTTTGGTCAGGAGGTGCTTTCCCTTTTTTTATTCCCTTTTTCCTTTCTCTCTGTTGGATGGAGCTGAGCAAACATCACCCCCCACCCAGTATCCCCCCACTACAGGGTGGGGGGTGCCTGGCACCCCTGTGCTGGATGGGATTCTCATGGGGTTGGGATCCAGGTGATGCAGAGCCAAACTGGGGATGCTGGTACCCAGTGATGCTTTGGGACAGCCAGGTGGGAAAATCCTGTCCTGGGAAGGGGGGGATTTAGTAATTTGGGGGGTGATGCTGTGCAAAAAGTACAAGAGTGCTGGAATGGGGGGATCGCTGCCCATAAACCGAGTGTCACCTTTTAGCAGGTTCCCATCTGGGTGGGGGGAAACGTGAACCCCGGGATGGCTCTTGCCTAATTTTGAGGCAAAATTGCCCCCAAGGCTCGGGCTCCTGAGCTAATTAATAACAATGCTGCTCATTAGCCCTCAGCCGGCTGTCTGGGCAGGGTGTGGATTGTCTGTCTGAGGAGCAGTGGGACTTCCAGGGCCACCCCCTTGAGCCAGGACACCCCCGGGGTGACCCCCCAGTCCCCAGGGCCCCCCCTTGGTCTTGTGTTCATCCCCTGTCCCGCAGCATCCCTCTGTCTGGCCCTTGTCTGTCCGTCCGTCCCAGCTCCTGGAGCCTTTCACCCACTATAAATAACTTTGCATCCTACTGCTGATACTTTGCTGTGGGCACCCACAATTTGCAGGGTAAATGAGTATTTTTTACCAATTCAGCTGAAATTATGGGAAAAAACTAAAGTGTTTGGACACCCGCTGCCATCAAGTGGCTGGGGAGGCTCCAGGCCAACCCTTGGTCCTGCAGATAATTGTATCCAAATCCCAGGCACCCCCCCGATTAAATCCACTCTCCCTTTGGTCTTATTAAAGGTCTTGTCGCCCGGATTTGGGACGCAGAATGAAGTTCTGCCTTAAGCATCATAAGATATGCAGCTCCGCTTCTGCTCTCGATAGACTTGACCCAGCTCTAGGGAGGTTTTTGCAGGCCGGACTTAGAGGTGCGCGGGTCAGCGCCACCGCCGGGGGCTGCTTGTGGCTGCAAAGGCAGGAAAAGAATAAAGGAAAATGTATATTTGTTTAAATCCTGCAAATTATTGACCTGGGGAACTCCTTGCTTGGGTGCTCTTGGAGGCTGAGAGCTTCAACACAGGAGCTGCTCCAAATAATAACATTTGTAGCTGTGTGATATGGGGTAAAACGTGCTCTAAACTGGGGGAGTTCTGCAGTGGAACTGGGGGCCTCAGGACTGCGTTGGGTTCCCCAGGGCTGGGATGGGTCCCCACCTGAAGGAAAACTGGTATTTTTTAATTTTCCATGATCTTTATTTCTGTCTCCTGGCTTTTTAGAGCTGTGGTTTGTGGGGTTTGGACCCAAGAACGTCCCAGTTAGAGGGGAGCCCAGTTAGCAAGTACCACTGCCAGTGAGTATACCAGTTAACAGGCATCCCAGTTGGTGGCATCCCAATTACTGGGCTTTCCAGTTAGCAAGCATCCCAATTAGTATGATCCCAGTTGGTGAGAATCCCAGTTATTGAGTGTCCCAGTTAGCATCCCAGTTAGTGGGCATACCCAGTAACAGGCATCCGAGTTAGTGAGCAGCCCCAGTAGCAGGCATCCCAGTTAGTGAGCATCCCAGTTAGTGAGCATCCCAGTCAGTGAGCATCCCATTTAGCAGCGATCCCAGTTAACAGGCATCCCAGTTAGCAGAATTCCAGTCAGTGGGCTCCCAGTTAATGAGGGTCCCGGTTGGGAGGTATCCCAGCGGGCAGGGTCCCGGTAGATCCCAGTAGGTTCCAGTTGGGGTCCCGATGCGGCCGTTCCGTCGCTGACCGGCAGAGGCCACTGCCCGACCGCGGCTGCGACACCGGCTGGGACCGCGGGAGGGGTCACCGGGCTGGGGACACTGGGATGAGACACACCGGGCTGGGACACCGGGCTGGGACCGCAAGAGGGGACACCGGGCTGGGACACTGGGCTGGGACGGCGGCAGGGGGCACACCAGGCTGGGGACCCCGGGCTGGGACACAGGGCTGGGACCACGGGAGGGGACACCGGGCTGGAGACACTGGACTGGGACACCGGGCTGGGACCACAGGAGGACACTAGGCTGGGGACCTCGGGCTGGGACACCGGGCTGAGACATTGGGCGGGACCACGGGAGGGGACACCAGCATGGGGACACTGGCAGGGGGACGCTGGGATGAAACACACTGGGCTGGGACAGCGGGATGGAGGACACACCGGGATGGGACACCAGGCTGGGACAGCGATAGGGGGGACGCTGGGATGAGACAAACTGGTGTGGGATACAGGGCTGGGACAGCAGGTTGGGGGACAGTGGGGTGGGACGGCAGGAAGGGGGACACTGGGGCAATGGAGTGGGGTCATCGGGGTGGGGGACACCAGGATGGAACAGAAGGCTGGGACAGTAGGAAGGGGGATACTGGGATGAAACACAGAGAGTGGGACATACCAGAGTGGGGGACACACACCAGGGTGGCACAGTGGGCTGGGACACACCAAGGGTGTGACATATTGGGATGGGAGACATTGGGAAGGGTCACTGAGCTGGGACACACCAGGGTGGGACACACCAGAATGGGACACATTGGAATGGGAGATACTGGGCTGGGACACACCAAGGCTGGAACATACTGGTCTGGGACACATCAGGATGGGACAAACTGGGGTGGGACACAGGAGTGTGGGACACTCCAGGCCAAGCTGGATGGGGCTCTGAGCAACCTGAGCTGGTGAAGATGTCCCTGCTCATGGCAGGGGTGGCACTGGGGGAGCTGGGACGGTCCCTTCAATACAAACCATTCTGTGATTCTATGAACCAGCCCCCCAAAATCCCATTTATCGACCCTAAAAGGCCACATCCCAGGGCAGAACCCCCAGGCCATGCCTGTCCCCACCGCCCCGTGGGGCAGCAGCAAGTGGGGGCCAGTGGAAAGCTGAGGTTTGTCCTTCTCCACGTGCTGGTTATGGGGCAATGGGGCAAAAAATATCCCATGGCAGTGTCTCTCCTCCTATTTTCCCCAGGCTGGAACCCAACATGGGGGGTTTGCAGCATCCCCAGGACAAGCAGCATCTCTATGGGTCCCCCCCTTTTTTGTACTACCACCTGCCCCCCTAAAATCCAAGAACGAGTCCAAACCCGTGCCCATCTGCCCAAGCCGGGAAAAGTCAAAAGCAGTGTCATTGCCAAATCCAGAGGCACCCGTGGAATTGATGGCGCCGGATTTCCACCTTTATTTGTCAACAAGGCCCGCTGGCCGCTCCCCCCGGCCCCGCCAAGCCCCATTAATCCCCCATACAATTGCAGTTTGCTGTGCAAACAGCTTTCGGGGGGGGGTCAGCGTGGGGTTTGCATAGAAATGTGTCATTTGGGGGCGAGCGGCGGCTTTGCGGGTAAGCCGGCGGGCGGACGGCATCGCTAACGCCGGATTGAAATGACTTTTTGGAAGCAATTGCCCTTCAATAACCCTAAATCCTTGGCTGTGAATGGGGAGGGGGGGTTAACTCCTGGCCATTATTCCCACCTTATTATCTATTGATTGACTTTTAGGAAGGGTAATAACGTAAATAGATTGATGCTCTGAATTGTGCCCCGAGATCAAATGGTTGATTTTCCTGATGGGTAAAGCTCGGAGTTTGGATTTTAAACCCCCGCTCAAATTGGGGATGAAGGGGTGATAGGGGCAAGGATGGGGAAAAACGGGGGGTACAAGCCATGAGGAGCAACAGCTCGTGTCCCCCCGCTCTCAGAATAAAAGCAAATTATTTCTCCTATTTTCCTTCCCGAGATGAACGATAAACTGTCCATCCCCAAAAGAAACTGATAACGCCTCTAATTTTACCGCGAGGCCTAAAAATGCCATTTCTACGCAAAACAGGGCGCCGCTCTCCTCCCCGGCCGCCTTTTGATAAACGGGGGGATATTTTATTTGCCTTTTTGTCTATTTCCCTTTCGCTTCGCAAGGGGAAATGCCCCCGGAGCTACGAACAACGTACAATAAAAGCAAAATCATATTTTAGTCAAAATAGGCAGACGGCGCTCGCAGCCAACTTCCAAATTAGCATTTTGAGGGCAAATATGCAGACAATTTGAGATAATGAGGCCTGATTATTCAATCCAATGAATGTTAAATAGGCAGCGAGGGCGCCCGCGCCTTATCTCGCTCGCTTTCCATTTATTTGAGTTGAGTTTAGTTTTAATCGTTTCCCATTTGAACTCTTTATTTGTCTTGGCTTCAGATTCCCCCTCCCTTTATTCCTGGGCATTCCAGATGGGATTTTGCAGCTGGAAATCACCCCCTTCAAAACATTTTTAGGGAGAATTTTGCGGCTTGTCCCCCAAAATATCAAAGCCTGGTGGGGGGTTTGGGTGCTGCTGTTGGGCCTGGGCTGTGTGTCCGCCCTCAAATTGGGCGATTTTGGGGTGGTTTTTGGTGGCGCTGTGAGATTTGGGGTGATGCAGCCCCAATTTGGGCTCGGCCTTCACTCCTTTAGTCCCAGGGGGGGCTGTCACTGCGATGGGGAGTGGTGTTTTGACCCAAAAATGGGGGGAAAAAGGCAAAATGATGCCATTAGCATCGTTTTCCAGCTCATTGCTGGGTTAGGTGAGAGGCCTCAGGCAGGGATGCTGTTGCTTTGGTATTTAGGGGGGAGATGCAGCGATGCAGAGAAGGAAGCGAAAATTAATTAAAGCAAAAATTCAAGTGGAAGGAAAAATTAAAGCTAAGTTTGAACAAAAAGAATTTAAGTGGGAGGGAAAATGAAGGTTAAAGCAAAAATTCAGGTTAAAGTAAAAATGGAAGTTGAAGGAAGAATTCAAGTTGAAGGAACAAAAAGGTGAAGCGGGAATTCAAGTTAAAGCAAAACTTCAGGTTAAAGGAGAAACGAGAGTTGAAGGGGAAATTAAGGTTAAAGGGAAAATTAAGGTTAAAGCAAAAATCAAGGTTAAAATAAAAATGGGAGTTGAAGGAACAAAAAGGTGAAGCAGGAATTCAAGTTAGAGCGAAAATTAAGGTTAAAGGAAAAATGAAAGTTGGAGGAAGATTTAAAGTCAAGGGGGGAAAAGAGCAGAAGTTGAAATTGAAGCAAAAATTCAAGTTGAAGCAAGAATGAAATTTAAAGCAAAAATGAAATTTAAACATTGAAGCAAAAATGAAAGTTGAAGCTCAAATTAAATGTGCGGCAAAAATTAAAGTTCAAGCAAAAGCTGAAGCAAAATTAAAGCCAAGTTTAACCCAGGCTGGGCTTGCAAAGGGACCCATGAAGCAGCAACATGGTCCCTGTGTTTCCACTGCCCTGTTTATCCTGTGGTTCAAGAGAAGAATAAAAGGCAAATCATTGATTTGGGGGTTAATTAAAAAACCTCTTTCTGCCTCAAATGCGGAGGTGGTGGCGAAATCAAAGAGATGAATAAATCAGAGCAGTGGAGGGAAGGTGGAGGGAGACAGAACGCAAAACAATTACGGGGGGCAAGGGTGGCAAATGGAGAGGAGGAGATAGGGGAGGAGGAGAGATAATCAGAAAGTTCCAAAAGAAGGGGAAAACAATCAAAAGAAGGTAAAATAAAGAGCAGATGCTGAGGGGGGATAAGCACCGGGCTGCAGGGATAATTGGATTTTAGTTCATCTTGGGGGCGATAAGCAACTCGCAGCATGGTTGTTTTATTCCTATATGAAGCGTATTTTAATGTGGGATTTTGGGACAGTGCAGCACCGCCCCAAAAAATATGGGTGCTGAGGGGTTTTTGGCCCCGTTTTCCCCAGTTTATGCTCTTGCTGGGAGGGTTTTTGGGGTAGAATTGGGTTATTCCTGCACTCAGCGGCTTTGGGCTCCTCTGCAGCTGTTTGGGGTGAGCAGGAGCTGTGTCAGCCCCCAGAGCAAGGAGAGGGGACACAGTGACCCCAAAGGGGACAGAGTGACCCCGAAGGGGACATAGTAACCCCAAAGGGGACACATTGAGCTCAGAGGGGGCACAGTGACCCCAAAGGGGACATAGTAACCCCAAAGGGGACACAGTGAGCTCAGAGGGGGCACAGTGACCCCAAAGGGGATATAGTAACCCCAAAGGGGACACATTGAGCTCACAGGGGGCACAGTGACCCCAAAGGGGACAGAGTGAGCTCAGAGGGGGCACAGTGACCCCAAAGGGGACAGAGTGACCCCGAAGGGGACATAGTAACCCCAAAGGGGACACATTGAGTTCAGAGGGGGCACAGTGACCCCAAAGGGGACAGAGTGACCCTGAAGGGGACATAGTAACCCCAAAGGGGACACCGTGAGCTAAGAGGTGGCACAGTGACCCCAAAGGGGACAGAGTGACCCCAAAGGGGACACAGTGAGCTCAGAGGGGACACAGTGACTCCAAAGGGGACATGGTGACCCCAAATGGGACATAGTGGCCCAAAGGGGACATGGTGGTCCCAATGGGGACATAGTGATCCCAAAGGGGACACAGTGACCTCAGAAAGGACACAGTGACCCCAAATGGGACACAGAAACCCAAAAGGGGAGGTAGTGACCCCGAAGGGCACACAGCAACCCCAAAGGGGACATAGTGGCTCCAAGTAGGATACAGTGACCCCAAAGGGGACCTAGTGACATCAGAGGGAGAGCAGTCACAGCACAAAGGGGACCCAGTGACCCCAGAGGGGACACAGCAACCCCAAAGGGGACAGAGTGATTCCAAAGACGACATAGTGACCCCAAAGGGGACACAGCAACCCCAAAGGTGACACCGTGAGCTCAGAGGGGACACAGTGACCCCAAATGGGACACAGTGGCCCAAAGGGGATATGGTGGCCTCAAACAGATGATAGTGACCCCAAAAGGAACATAGTAACTCCAAAGGGGACATAGTGATCCCGGAGGGGACGTAGTGACATCAGAGGGAAAACAGTCACCCCAAAGGGGACAGGGTGACCTCGAAGGGGACACAGTGACCCCAAATGGGACATAGTGGCCCAAAGGGGACATGGTGACCCCAAAGGGGACATAGTGACCCCAAAGGGAATGCGAAAACCCCAAAGGGGATGCAGTGACCCTGAAGGGAACACAACCACCACAAAGGGGACACAGTGAGCTCAGAGAGGACCCAGTGACCCCAAATGGGACACAGAAACCCCAAAGGGGACATAGCGACACTGAAGGGGACACAGCAACCCCAAAGGGGACACGGTGAGCTCAGAGGGGACACAGTGAGCTCAGAGGGGACACTGTGACCTGAAAAGGAACGTACTGACCCCAAATGGGACACAGTAACCCCAGAGAGGACACGGTGGCCCTGAAGGGGACCGACCTAGTGACATCAGAGAGAACACAGTCACACCCCAAATGGCATGCAGCAACCCCAAAGGGATACGGTGACCTCAGAGGGGACATGGTGACCCCAAATAGGACTTAGTGACCCAAAGGGGACACACAAATCCTCAAAGGGGACGTAGTGACCCTCAAGGGGATACAGCAACCCCAAAGGGGACATAGTGAGCTCAGAGGGGACCCAGTGACCCCAAATGGGGCACAGTAACCCCAAAAGGGATGTAGTGACTCTGAAGGGGACACAGCAACCCCAGATGGGACATAGTGACTCCGAAGGGGCTGTCATACCTGTGCAACCCTCCCCGAACCCACCGGGGCACCCTGCGTCCCCGCGGCCGAGTGGAACAGATGGCCCTGGCCCCCGGGGAGGGGACATTTACCAGAATGAGGGAAAAAAACCCCAAATTGCTGCAGGTTTGCTGGCGTAGATGGGAGCGATAGAGCAGGGCAGCCCGGTCCCCTCTTGTTAACTGAGGTGGCCCCGAACGTCCCTTATCTCAGTGATATCAAAGCCCCGGGGCCCAGACCGGCCATGAGCATCCAAACTGCCGGCACCCAGCACCCCGGCACGGCCGCTCGGCCTGACCTTGCGGGTTTGGTCGTTATTGGGGTCACAGAGAGGGTTTAATTGCTAATTAGGGTTGGGGCCCTGTTGGGGACACTGCTGTCCCCCTGCCTGGCTGCTGCTGCGTGGGAAACGCTGCGGGATATTTCAGGCAAAGCTCGGGAAGGTTGTGCATGGCTTGATGCCACCAGCGTCCTCAGGAACGGTCCCGTGGGGACACCAGGAACATGCTCCTGTGTGCAGGTGTTGGAAGTTGAAGCAAATTGCAAACTGCTCCTGGTGTGGGTGTGCTGCAAAAACTCCTGTCCCAGGGTGCAAGGGGTGCGCCAGCAGCAAAAGGGGCACGCACACGTGTGCCCATGTTTGCATGTGCATGCTCGAGCTTGCACGTGCATGGACACAAGTGCACATACTTGCACACGCGTGGGCACACAGGTGCCAGTTTGCAAGTGCGTAGGCACACGTGCACATACTTGCATGTGCATGGATACACGCTTGTGCTTGCATGTGCATGGACACACATGCGCATATTTGCACAAGCATGTATGCCTGTGCAAGCTCAAGTATGTGTGTCCAGGCAAGTGCAAGCACGTGCATGTGTGTCCATACATATGGAGTACATGTATGTGTGTCGATGCATGTGCATGGACACACATGCTTGAGCTTGCACATGCATGGACACACATGCACGTACTTGCACACGCATGGGCACACAGGTGCCACTTTTCAAGTGCATGGGCACACGTGCACATACTTGCATGTGCATGGATACACATGCTCGTGCTTGCATGTGCACAGACACACATGCACATACATGCACATGCATGGCCACACATACTTGAGCTTGCAAGTGCATCAACACACATACATGTACTGCATGTGCATGTACACATGTTTGAGCTTGCATGTACATGGACACACATACTTGCATGTGCATGGACACACATGCACGTACTTGCACGTGCACAGACGTGCTCATGCTTACAAGTGCATGGACGCATGGAGACGTACACACATACATGTACTTGCATGGACACGTACACACATACATGTACTTGCATGGACACATATGCACAGACCTGCATGTCTGTGGACACACATGCTCGTGCTTGCACGTGCATGAACTCATATGCACGCACACGCTTGCATGTGCATGAGCTCACATGCACACACATGCTTGCACACACATGCACATGCATGAACTCGCACGCACACGCGTGAACTCACATGCACACGCGTGCTTGCACACACGTGTGTGCACAAACTCACACGCACACACGTGCATCTCTGGGCAGGGTAACAGGCAAGAGTACGTAAAGTGCTGGTAGTGGCAGCACCTGGGGGGAACCGGGGAAGCTGCAGCGGGATATGGGGCACACAGCCACATCCCTCCTCTTCCCAGCTCGCCTTGTGGTGACAAGTGACACGTCGTGACACTCCAGATGGCCCATCATGGCTTTGCTTCCATCCACTTCACGTCTCCCCCATTGCACCCCTATCCCCATTGCAACTGCATCAAGCCCTGAAGGAAAATGTTGGGCAGAAGCTGACACACACGCAGAAAAGACCTGGGTGTAGTAAGTGTGTAAGAAGTCTTCATTCCAGAATTCTGTAAATTCTTATTACTTTTTCATAGGTTTTCATTCCTGTGTAAATGGAGTTTTATAAATTTGCCTCCCGTCCAGAATCTGCAGTTTCCAGTTTTCCTTCCACACTCTACTTGGGAGTTTGGACCTTCTTATTTCAGGGACGTGACACCCGAGGCTTACATTGGCCTTCAGTTCCCTGGCCAGCAATTCCAGGTTTATATTCCCCTTGCTGGGGACTTTCTTGAGATGTTTAGAAAAGACTGCACCCACTTACACACCCTCACTGCAGGTTCCTCGGCTCCCACCATGATGTCACCTTTACTGGCCCCTCCTCTGGCCCCCACTTACAAGGGCAACCCAACTTGTCACTTTCCACATCAAGGAGCTCCATAGATCTGAGCAAATTCTTCACTTTGAGGGCAAGCGTAGAGTCCTGTATCTGAGCAGGAACAACCCCAGGTTCCAGTATCATTTGGGGAATGAGCTATTAGAGAGCAGTGTAGGGGAAAGGGACCTGGGGGTCCTGGGGACAGCAGGGTGAGCATGAGCCAGCACTGGGCCCTTGTGGCCAGGAAGCCAATGGTACCTGGGGTGGGTTAGAAGGGGGTGGTCAGTAGGTCAGAGAGGTTCTCCTGCCCCTCTGCTCTGCCCTGGGGAGACCACACCTGGAATCTTGTGCCCAGTTGTGGCCCCTCAGTTCCAGAAGGACAGGTAACTGCTGGAGAGAGTCCAGCGCAGCCACCAAGATGCTGAAGGGAGTGGAGCATCTCCCGTGTGAGGAAAGGCTGAGGGAGCTGGGGCTCTGGAGCTGGAGAAGAGGAGACTGAGGGGGGACTCATTCCTGGGGATCAATATGGAAAGGGGCAGTGTCAGGAGGATGGAGCCAGGCTCTTCTCGGTGACAACCAGTGATAGAACAAAGGGCAATGGGTTCAAACTGGAACACAGGAGGTTCCACTTAAATATGAGAAGAAACTTGTTCATGGTGAGGGTGGCAGAGCCTGGCCCAGGCTGCCCAGGGAGGTTGTGGAGTCTCCTTCTCTGCAGACATTCAAACCCGCCTGGACCCCTTCCTGTGGAACCTCAGCTGGGTGTTCCTGCTCCATGGGGGGATTGCACTGGATGAGCTTTCCAGGTCCCTTGCAATCCCTGACACTCTGGGATCCTGCGAATCCCACTCCTGATCGGGCGGCCCGGCGGGCGGGGCGTGGTCGGGGGAGAGGGCGTGGCCTTGTGCATAGAGGGCGTGACCAAGGGTTGAAGGGGCGTGACTACAGCAGGGCGTGGTTAGAGCAGGGGGCGTGGCTTGGGGGGGCGGCCGGTGGCGCTCGCGCTGCGGCCCGGCTGCGGCTGCGGCAGCAGCGGCGGAGTGGGGCCCGGCCCGGTTCGGTTTGCTCCGGTCCGGTTGTGTCCGGTTCTGTCCGGCCCGGCGCCGCCTCCCCGTCCCACCATGGCGCTGCTGCGGGCGGCCGCGCTCCCCGCCGAGGGCTCCCCGGCCTGGCTGCCCACCCACGTCCAGGTGACGGTGGTGCGGGCCCGCGGGCTGCGCTGCAAGGGCGGCGGCGGCGGCAAAGCGGGCACCAGCGACGCCTACACCATCATCCAGCTGGGCCGCGAGAAGTACAGCACCTCGGTGGCCGAGAAGAGCCCCGGGAACCCCGAGTGGCGGGAGGAATGCGCCTTCGAGCTGCCCCCCGAGCTGGGCGGGCTGGTGCTCACCGTGATGCACCGGGCCCTGGTGGGCATGGACCGGTTCCTGGGCCAGGCCATGGTGCCCCTGGAGCCCGCGCTGCAGCGGGGCCGAGCGCCCGACGAGCGGTGAGTGAGTGCGGCCCACCCGTGGTGGGGGAGTCATGGGGTCCGTGTGTGACCTGGGTGTTGTCATGGGGTCCCTATGGGCCCCAGGATGGGCGTCCTGGGGTCCCCACATGTCTCAGGATGGGCATCACAGGGTCCCAGTGTGACCTGGGATGGTGTCATGGGTTCCCTGTATGTGCAAGGGTGGGTGTCAGGGGGTCCCTACGGGACCCAGGATGGTGTCAGGGATCCGTACGTGACTCTGGATGGGGGTCATGGGGTCCCTATGTGACCCGGGATGGGTGTCACAGGGTTTCTTCGTGACCTGGGATGGGTGTTCGGGGTCTTTACGTGACTCAGGATGGGTGTTCGAGGTCCCTACATGACTCAGGATGGCTGTCACAGGGTTCCTATGTGCGCAAGGGTAAGTGTCATGGGGTCCTTACGTGACCCAGGATGGTGCTGGGGTCCCTACGTGCCTCAGGATGGGGGTCACAAGGTCCCTATGTGACCCAGGATGGGTGGCACAGGGTATCATGGGGTCCCTGCGTGACCTGGGATGGTGTCAGGTGTCGCTATGTGATCTGGTATGGTTGTAAGGGACTCTACATGACTCAGGATGGGTGTAATGGGGTCCCTGTGTGCCCAAGGGTGGGTGTTACAGGCTCCCCGTGTGACCCAGGATGGGGGTCATGGGATCCCTATGTGCCCCTGGTCCCTACATGACCCAGGGTGGGCGTCACGGGGTCCTTACGTGAGCTGGCGTGGGCGTCATGGGGTCTTTACTTGACCCAGGATGGTGTCAGGGGTCCCTACGTGCCTCAGGATGGGGGTCATGGGGTCTCTATGTGACCCAGGATGGGTCTCATAGGGTCCCTGTGTGACCAGGGATGGGTGTTTGGAGTCCCTATGTGCCCCTGAATGGGTGTCACAGGGTCCCTACGTGCCCCAGGATGGGTGTCACAGGCTTACTGTGTGCCCTGCGATGGCCGTCAGGGGTGCTTATGTCCCCCAGGATGGGTGTCAGGGGTCCCTACATGACCTGGGATGAGTGGCAGGGGTCCCTCATGCCCCAGGATGGATGTCATGGGCCTGTGTGAGCTCCAGGAAGGGTGTTGCAGTGGATGGGGTGCCATGAGTGCCCCAGGAAGGGCATTGCAGGAGGTCACACACCATTACGAGGCCGTGCAAGCCCCAAGAAGGGTGACACAGGGGACAGGACATTGCAGGGTCCGCATGAAGGGTGTCACAGAGAATGGGGTGGCATAGGGCCCGTGTGTGACCCAGGAAGGGCATTGGGGGACACAGGGCATCACAGGGCCCGTGGATGCTCCGGGAAGGGTGCCACAGGGGACAAGACTTCACGTGTGCTCCAGGAAGAGTGTTGTGGAGGTTGGAGTGGCTCAGGGTCCCTCCATCCCCCCAGAAAGGGTGTTGTGTGGGACAAGGCATCACAGGATCCTTCCTCCCTCAGGACAGGGTGTCCCAGGGGACAGGGCACATCCCAGGAGGGTCCCCATGGTGTCTGTCACTCCTGGGAAGCCGTGACACAGATGTGGGCGGTGGTTTGTCCTTCCCATGGCTGCGGTGGCTTTGCAATGCCCCCCAGGCTTGGTGGGACCGTTGGTGTGACCTGGTTTATCACAGGGCCGCTGCAGGAGGGTCCCCCACTTCAGGGAGCCGAACCCCAGCCCTGTGTCACCTCCGGCGTAAATCCCTTTGTGTGTGGGATTTGCTGTTCTTCCTCCTTCCCCTAGAAGAGTTTAAAACAATAATAATGTTTTCTAGCCTTTGCCAAGCAGAGAAATGCAGGAATGTGGATGCAGTTCCTTTAGGGAAGAAGTTTTTTAGAGCTCTGCTCCATGCAGACCTGGCTGTGCTGCCACACGCCTCCGGGAGCATCCCTGCTCCCCAGGAATTCAGCTGCAGGATGGGGAGAGGAGCCTCCCTCGCCCTCCTACCCGGGGCACAACGCAGCTTTGCTCCTGCAGGGCGAGATTAGCGTGGAAAAGGGATTGGAAAAACTTTTCCTATGGAGAAACGCACCTTGTTTACATCTTCAGCCCGTGGGGACTCCTGCTTGTCCTAAAATGAGAGCGTGGGGAGGGAGGAAAAGTGACTAACCCGGAGTTAATGTCTGAGTGTTTCCCCCCCAGCGTTTATTTTGCTTTTATTAGCGCTGCCTGGAGAATGGGTGGTGTTGGAGGAGCTGGATCTGAATTCGTCGTTTCTAATTCAAACCAGCGTTGTGCACAGACTTCAGAGCGAGCGAGCCGACCTGGGTGCGCCGGGAGAGACGCCTTGTTTTGGCACGGGAGGACGTGAAATGACTTTCTGTCCTCTTTGCGGTTTGGGTGGCGAGCCCTGCGCCGGGAGCTGTGTCTCGAGGAAAAGCTCCTGTTAGTAGAAGTTTACAACGTTGTGCAAAGCCGGGGGGGCCCTGCGACGGTTCCGCCAAGGTTTCGGGAGCCTGTGGTTTCATCTCAAAGGTCTCAACGTCAAGGGCTGTTAATCCCACGGGTGCAACGTCCAGTGCGGCTGGAGGCTGCTGGTGACCCCAGTGGTGCAGCCCGCAGGGGGATCTGGGCTGGGAGATGGGAAATAATCAGGATTTTTGCTGCCCACCTCTCTCCCTTCCTGAGCTTTGCTTGCATAAGGAAAATAAACTTCCCCTCGTGCCGTTCAGAGCTTTTTAGGCTCTTTATCTTTGCCTGTGGCCCCTGGTGATGGAAGCGAGCGTGGAAAACACGACGGAGAGTGCTCGCCTTGCATCCTGAGCAGCTCAAATCGCTCAGAGCTGGAAGGTGTCTGGAGGGTGGGTGGTGGGTCTGTGGTGTTGAACAGGCTGCACTTATTTTTGGGAGAGGATTCCCAAGCGCTGGAGCTTGTCCAGCCAGGAGGGAGAAGCGTTAGGGGAGAGAAACATCTGACCAAAGCTTGCAACCAACTTCTGATACACTGCTTTTGCAAACAACTTTGTTGAGGAGGAAATTTTAGTGCCAGGTTGAAAAAATAACAAAACAAACACGGTCTGCACAGCGGAGCACGCCCAGGCCTGTACAGCGGAGATAACTTGGCCCCAAGCGAGGGATGTGCGAGTCGAGTCTCCGCCATACGCTGGTTTTTAGGAGCCCATCTGCAGTCCCTGCTCCTGGGCATAGAACTGCTGCCAATTGGAATGGGACCTCGCTTAAAAAAAAGGCCTTGATTGTCAGCGTGTTGACCTTGCTCTCATTTTCCTGCTGATTCTTGTTGTACAGAAACTTTACCGGCGATGATTTTTATACTTGTTTTCAGCTCGATGGAAAATGTTCTGTCAAACTTGGACTCTTCTCCGGGAACGAGCCGTCAGCTGGCGTCTGTGGGTGTTTGTGAGCTGCCTTGTTCGGCTGAACATCTCGGTCCTTTCAGTGTTTTGCTTGGGAGGAAATCAACTCCTGGATTTGCACAAGAGCAGCCTCGTGACCTTTTTGGGCATCCCAAGGCTTGGGGTCGGCAAGCAAAGCACCAGTGTTGAGCATCATTTCTCCCTTCCTGCTTGAGCCATAGAATCATTTTGGTTGGAAAAGACCCTCAAGATCCTGGAGTCCAACTATTAACCCACCCCCAGCACTGCCCCATGTCCCTGAGAACCTCATCTCTGTGTATTTTAAACCCCTCCAGGGATGGTGACTCCAGCACTGCCCTGGGCAGCCTGTTCCAATGCCCCACAGCCCTTTGGGGAAGAAATTGTTCCCCACATCCAACCTCAACCTCCCCTGGGCAACTTGAGGCCGTTTCCTCTGCTCCTGGCGCTTGTTCCTGGGGAGCAGAGCCCGACCCCCCTGGCTCCAAGCTCCTTTCAGAGTTCCAGAGATCAAAGAAGCAGGCGAGATGCTCCTGGTCCTCACCTCTCCCTCCTCCCTGACCCAGTCCCTGCATCTCTCTGTCCTGCCTCATTATTTGGAAGCCGAAATCCCAGCATTGTTGGCAGGAGGAGACCGTGGAATGAATTGTTTCTGTGCTGGTGACCATCACCGTGTCCAAGCGTAACGACCTGTCGGTGGGTCCTCCAGCGCCGCTGCCGTGGTGCAGGCATGGGGAGGATGTAGTTGTTTGCTGGGTGGTCAGTCCCTCCGAAAGAAGGGCTCAGCCTAGCTGAACAGGGTTTTTTTCTGTACCCACAAGGCAGCTATCGCTTCTGCTTCCTGACAGCCAGGAAATGCCGTTGCAATCCCCCACCGGGGCTCATCCTGCATCCCCTGCGGCATCACAGTGAGCAATGTCCCCACTTCAGTCCCCGTCAACAGAGCCTCTGGGATGGGTGGCAATGCCTCCAGCTGCTACTAGAGCTCCCATCTGATGCTCATCAGGTTGTGTTGACCCCTTGGCCAACATGGTCTGTTGGGTGGGTGGCACAGCAGGGTGAGGACAGTAACATCTACAGGGTTGGACCTCAGACCCAGACGGGCCTTGATGTTGCTCCATGGGCTGTAAGGCTGATCATGGGCACCTGGTGTTTCCTAGACTGGGCAAAGAAACCCCGTAATTGTCATCACCTTTCCTCTCCTCCTTCGAAATACCGTTGTCATTTGTTTTCTTTCCCACAGCTAAGGGGAGAAGTTGAAGCTGTGAGACTTGTACCAGCACTGGTGTGGCCAGCAGGCCCAGGGCAGTGACCGTCCCTGTGCTGGGACCTGGGGAGGCCAAACCTCGAATCCCGGGGTCAGTTTTGGGTCCCTCACGCCAAGAAAGACCTTGAGGTGCTGAAGCGAGTGGAGAGAAGGGAACGGAGCTGGTGAGGGGCTGGAGCACAAGTGTGATGGGAGCGGCTGAGGGACCTGGGGGTTCAGCTGGAGAACAGGAGCTGAGGGGAGACCTTCTGATCTCTGAACTGCCTGAAAGGAGCTTGGAGCCAGGGGGGTTGGGCTCTGCTCCCCAGGAACAAGCGCCAGGAGCAGAGGAAACGGCCTCAAGTTGTGCCAGGGGAGGTTGAGGTTGGATCTGGGAACAATTTCTTCCCCAAAGGGCTGTGGGGCGTTGGAACAGGCTGCCCAGGGCAGTGCTGGAGTCACCAGCCCTGGAGGGTTGGACAGACGGACATGAGGTTCTCAGGACATGGGGCAGGGACAGGAGTGGGTGAGTGGTTGGATTCAATGATCTTGAGGGGCTTTTCCAACCCAAACGATTCTGTTATCCTGTGGCTTCCATGGTGAAGCTCTGCTTGCCGTGCAAACACCGAACTACCAGAGCTCGCTCTTTGGAGGGCAAAATTCAGGGCTTTGCATCACGGGGATCCTGCAGGGAAGGGCGCAGTAGGTGTAGCAGAGGATTTGTCATTCCTGGCTCTGGCATTTTCCTGCAGTGACTTGCAGTTGTTTGCTGGCTGCTGCCTCGGCCAGGGAGCAACAGCAGCGATTGGCCTTTGGTGCCTCTGCCACAGGGAACGAGTCTTGCGGAGCCGTTATTAGCCCAGCTTCACATTCCCCAAAGCTCTCCCTGCCACAGTTCCCTTTACAGGTTCCTGTCCCTCCCCAGCTGTGGAGGGAGCGGGGCTGGTTGCTCAGGGGGGTCTGGGTTTGTGTGCAGCCCTTTGCGGGTGCAGCTGCAGCGTGTCCGTCCTGGCAGTGGGATCGAGACGCTCTCCTTCCCACCGCCCATCGGGGAAGAAGCTACTCGGGGTACCAAAACCTTTCCTCTGGGTGCAAAGCTTTCCTAGCTGAAGTCCTTGAGGCCGCCGGGGCTCGTGTCCCCTGTGTCCCGATGGAGCCCGGTTCTGGGACAAGGCTCAGTGGAGATGGGACGGGAGAAGAGAAGCTGAGAGGGATCTTATCGGTCTTTATAAATATCTCCAGGGTGGGTTTCAAGAGGATGGACCTGACTCTGTTCAGTGGTGCCCAATGGCAGGGTGAGGGGCAATGGGCACAGACTGAAACACAGGAGGTTCTGTCTGAATGTGAGGAGAAACCTCTTCACTTTGAGGTGCCAGAGCCTGGCCCAGGCTGCCCAGAGAGTTTGTGGAGTCTCCTTCTCTGAGACATTCAAACCCGCCTGGACATGACCCTGTGTGATCTGCTCTGGTGACCCTGCGTGAGCAGCTGGGTTGGGCTGGGTGATCTCCAGAGGTCCCTTCAACCCCACCAGTCTGTTTTTCTGTGTGATTTCCTAGGGCTGGGGAAGAAGGTTTCGTGTCATTGCTGCCCATCTCGCAGCAAAGCAGCGTTGGGACCTCGGCGTGGGGCGAGAAGCACCCGCAGAGCCAAGGGACGCTGCCCAAATCCCTGCCAGGGCTCCCTCGCGGTCTGTTGGTCCTTCTAGAGCTAAACCACCTGCCAGGCACTTTTCCTTTCCCCTTGCTGGTTGTTCCCATCACATCCCCTCCTTTCAGTGGCCGGAGCGGCCGGGTAACGTGATTTCTGTGTCCTCGTGTTTCCCCCAGGCACGAACTTGCTCCCATCTCCACCACCAACCCCTCTGCACCACCATGTGCTTGTGACCATCATTCCCCCTCGTTCCATTAAAATCAGTGCCGATCGTTAGCAGCAGAGCTCGCGCTGTGGCCTGCGGGCTCTTGGCCGGGGCATCACTCAGATGGGATGATTTGTGCTGTTTGCCATTCCCCCCGTGGCCTTGGCTGCGTCTCCTATGGGAAAATTTTCACACCCAGGGCCAGAACTGACTTTGTGCCCCTTATCTGGCTGTAGCCGAGGCCAAATCGCCGCAGTCGTGTCCTCCATGCGTCTGTTCTTAAGTCAAGGAGGGCAAGAGACCTTGTAGAGGAGGGGAAATAGCTGCTCTGTGATAGTTTGGGGATGGAAGGTTTTTAATACAAGGGGCAAACAGAGCCCTTTTCCCCAGGGGCTGTGATCAGAGGTGCGCGGCAAAGCTGGCGAAGGTCTCTGGGGTGGCCGATTGCAGCAGCGAGCTCCTTGGCCTTCCAAGCTGTGATGAAATCCTCATTTTGGGGCTGAAAAAGCAGCTCGGAGGGGTTGTTGTGGCTCAGCTGAGCCAGGAAACGCCCTGCTGTGTTGAAATGCTGCCGAGCAGGGGGAGGAGAGGGGTTGTCCTGCCGAAAATCAGGTCGAGGTGCTCTCTGTGCTGCCCCAGGTCAGGCTGGGCCCGAGGGACCCTGCGCCCGGTCCTTGGTGGCCAGCGTGGCCGGGCAAGCGTTTGTCCCCGGCTGGGAGCCCAAGGGAGAACGCCAAGGTTCTGTGTGATGGTGCTGCTTATGCAGAGCTTAATTTTGCTTCTACCTGCCCGGTTAACTCCATATTCACCCAGCTGCCTATTCCGGTTTGAGGCCCTCACTCAGTTCTGCTCCAGGAGGGCTCTGCTTTGCTTGGTTTTTAAAAGATATTTGAGCAGTTTGATCGCAGCTTTGCGAGTCTGGCACGTCGGGTTTGGACTGTGAGTAGCTGAGCACGCTGGCCTGTCACCCTCCATCATCTGAAAAACCCAAAAGCTGCAGATTCAGGTTTCTGTCTGTGTTTCACGCTGATCTGCAGAGCCCTAGCTGCCTCCGGCTGTCTTTTTGCCCTTAGCAGCTGTGGAAAAACCCACAGCCGGCTCAAAAAACCCCTCGAACCTGTTGGTAAAAAGCTCCAGATGCAGGTGGAGCTGGCGCTATCGCATGTCTCGAGTTCGGGCAGTACTCATAGCATCCTTCAGGAGCATCACCGCCTCGGTTCATCTTTCCAAGGTGACTCTCTCCCTTCCCTACAGAGCATGGCGAAATATTTTGTGTCCATTCTTCCTCTCCGCTCCTCTCGCCCTACAAGGGCTGAGCTGTGGGCTCAAAGGCAGCAGGAGAGGAGTTTTTGGGGGATGTTCTTCGTGGTTCCTGGGGGACTCGTGAAGATCTTGAGTTTATTTGAGTTGAGAGAAGGGAACAGAGCTGGTGAGGGGCTGGAGCACAAGTGTGATGGGAGCGGCTGAGGGACCTGGGGGGTTCAGCTGGAGAACAGGAGCTGAGGGGAGACCTTCTGATCTCTGAACTGCCTGAAAGGAGCTTGGAGCCAGGGGGGTCGGGCTCTGCTCCCCAGGAACAAGCGCCAGGAGCAGAGGAAACGGCCTCAAGTTGCCCAGGGGAGGTTGAGGTTGGATGTGGGGAACAATTTCTTCCCCAAAGGGCTGTGGGGCATTGGAACAGGCTGCCCAGGGCAGTGCTGGAGTCACCATCCCTGGAGGGTTGGACAGACGGACATGAGGTTCTCAGGACATGGGGCAGTGCTGGGGGTGTGTTAATGGTTGCACTCCATGATCCTGAGGGTCTTTTCCAAGCCAAACGATTCTCTGATTCCATCTGTTGGGGTGGAGAGCGCGTCCATGCTGTGGCTGCCGCCATGGCAGAGCCAAGACCCGCTTATTCTGCCCGTCCGCTGTCTCCAGCTCACAAACACGCTTACGTAGGTGCCTTCATGAAACAAAAACAGGCTCCTTGCCCCCAGCAACCCCGTGGGCTCCAGGCGCCCTGGTGTCATCTCGCTTGTTGAAATCCTCTTGCTCTTGGCGCTGCTCCATTGCAGAGGAGCTGGCACGGGCTGCTGCCTCTGTGCTGCTGCTGCGCGGGGCTTCCTCCACAATTTGAGTCCAAAAAAGTCCTTGTGTCCATTCTGTCCAGTGAAAATGGCTTTTAAACCTCTGCTGCCGCCTCTCTTCCCTCCCCAGGGCTTGTTGGAGCCTGTGCCCAGTGTGCAAGTAACTCCTGGGGAAATTTGGGTTCCCAGCGGGACGGCCTTTCCAGCTCGAGCTGCGGGTTCGGGAGCTGCATCCCACGACCTCCCTAGCTCCTCATTTTCAGCACATGTGTCTTCACCAGTGTGTCCAGCGAGGACAAATCTGTGTGTAATTAGAACACCCTGCTGCTAGGCTGAAGATTTGCTCCTTTTTCCCATGTGTGACTCGTGCCCGAGAGCGCTTTGCAGCGCCTGTTGATGCCATGAATGAACAATCAATGCGTGACCTGTTGCCCAGGCGGGTGTAGCCGATATTTTGGGCTGCGTGGGTTGGTTTTCCCTTTGAAGGACGGGCAGGTACTTGGTTCTCCATGCCAGCCCGGCCGGGATGCTCTTCCCAGCTGAAAGTAGAGAAGAAATCACAGCAAAACCGCGTTTCTCCCGCCCATCCCACGCACGTTGAGCTCTGCATTAAGCAGACGCACCGGGGGAACCTGCGGAGCAGCTCCTCGGTGTCAATTGTGCTTTGCGATGCTGCAAAGTCCTCTTAGGACTTGTTATTTTCACCTTTATTAGTGCCGTTGGTTTCTGGAGAGCGGGCAGCGGGTCACCAGCGCTGTCACCTCTGCCGTCCTCACCCAGAGGCCTCGTCCCCACGTCTCGCTGTGCCCAGGCAGCACTGGCCTGGTGGTTTGGGTCATTTGATGACCGCAAATGTGGTTTATTGGCTTGTTCGTGACACGGAGGACGCGAATCTTGGACGCTCTGAAGCGTAAGCAGATAAATATAGCTGAAGAGATCGCTTTCTGTCTGCTGCTATTACAATCTCCTCTTCATTCATAAATGTTTCATGTACCATTTTACAGCTCCTTAAATCTCCCCCCCTTTCCTTTCCTATCTTTCCGTCCTGTGCTAGCAAGAGGAAAACCTCTGCTCTTCCCAGCCTGAATTGATGTGGGATGAAGTTGCCTGCCCGTGCTGCAGTGCCAGCGCTGTTGATTGCTCTTCTCCGTCCCTGGTGTCTATTCTTACCTGTGAAACCGTCCCCCTCCATGCCATCACACCCCCGTTTGCCTCTTCTCTCCAGCACAGAGGCCACAGGGGCAGATTTGGAGCAGTGGGGTGGCTGGGGAGTGTCCCACCCTGCCTGGGTGCAAGAAAACAGCTCCACCCCAGTGTCCCCATAGCCAAGGGTGGCAGGGACAGCAGCTGAATGTGAGCCAGTGTGTGCCCAGGTGGCCAAAAAGACCGAGAGCATCCTGACTGGTGCCAGCACTGGTGTGGCCAGCAGGCCCAGGGCAGTGAGCGTCCCTGTGCTGGGACCTGGGGAGGCCAAAACTTGAATCCTGGGGGCAGTTCTGGACCCCTCACACCAAGAAAGGCCTTGAGGTGCTGAAGTGAGTGGAGAGAAGGGAACGGAGCTGGTGAGGGGCTGGAGCACAAGTGTGATGGGAGCGGCTGAGGGACCTGGGGGGTTCAGCTGGAGAACAGGAGCTGAGGGGAGACCTTCTGATCTCTGAACTGCCTGAAAGGAGCTTGGAGCCAGGGGGGTCGGGCTCTGCTCCCCAGGAACAAGCGCCAGGAGCAAACGGCCTCAAGTTGCACCAGGGGAGGTTGAGGTTGGATGTGGGAACAATTTCTTCCCCAAAGGGCTGTGGGGCATTGGAACAGGCTGCCCAGGGCAGTGCTGGAGTCACCATCCCTGGAGGGTTGGACAGACGGACAGGAGGTTCTCAGGACGCGGGGCAGTGGTGGCCTTAGCAGTGCGACGCTAGCAGTTGGACTTGAAGATTTTAAAGTTCTTTTCCAGCCAAAATGATTCTGTGATCCTATTTGATGCAGGAGTGAGGATACTCAGGCAGTGAGCACTGAGGTGCCGCAGGGTCTGTGCCTGAACTCCAGCTCCATAGCACAGCCTGGGTGTTAGGCCGGGCTCACCACTGAGCTCTGCACACAAGCCGGGCTGGTTTTCCCTGGTTTTCATCCTGCCGTGCAGGTTCACAGCCTGTTCCTGCCATCGAGCCCCGCTGGAGTGACAACCCCTCTGTTCCTGACCTCAAAGCTGGAACCCATTAGAGAAGCAGGACTGAGTTCCTTCGTTAGCAGTGAGCTGAATTACCTAACGAGCCGTGGGGGGGGTTGGATTGTTCAAGTTTGTTTTCGAGCACTTCTCAGAGGAAGGTTTGAAGGGATGAACTTCTTCCCACCCCGGCTGCTCGCACCCTTTCTTCCCCATCCGCGGGGGATTCAGCCCGTGTTTATTTTCCATCTGTGCTTTTCGCGGCTTACAGGGATCACCTTGCAAAACAGGCCGTCCAAAACCAACACGAAAACAAACCTACGCTGCAGAAAAGCTTCCCGGCACCCGTGGGGGAAGCGGTGTCACAAACACGAAGCCGCACAAAAAGCACAAAACTCCCCAGGGTTGAGTTTTTCCACCCTGTGCTTCCCTTCTCGGTAGGTGAGCTTCCTCCCGGCCTGATGTGATATGTAGTAATATTTCTGCAGGGCTGTTGCAGCTCTTGTCTCACCGAAATGCCTCTTGAAATAGTAATTTAATTGTGCCCGTGCCATCCCCATCGAGGTGGGTTGTGCACGAGGAGCTTTGCCCCTTCTGCCAACATCCCTGTTTTCCCTGCATTGATTTTCTGCGCTCTGTCCTCTGCTCTATAGGCTCAAATAGTCTTTAATTAAAGACTTGGGACTTTTCCCTAAGCAGGGAAGACCTTGTTGCAGGGATGAATCAGCAGCAAATGACAGGCCGGGCAGAGGCATTGGCTCCGCGTTGGGCTGTCGCTTGTTCCGAGGTGGCTGAGCCGTGCGGGGCAGGAGTATTTCTGCTTGCTTTGGGTTGAACCTTGGCCACCTCGACCACGCCGCGTGGTTTTGGGACATTTTTGGGAAGCGTCTGGCTGCTGGAGTTCTCTAGAAACGCTCTGGCTGCGCGTCCTCTGCGTGCGGCTGTGAAAGCCACGAGTTGCTGAGGGACGTCACCACCCGAGGAAGCTCTTGTCACCCTGCTGCTGCTAAAGCACTGGGACCAGTCCAGGATTGAAACTGGAGAACCATTGCTGAAGGTACCCAGGGTGTGGTGCACAGGTCTGGCTGAGCTGGAGGGTGGACGAGGATCCCTTGGGGACCCCAACTGGACCCATGGGAGAGCAAGGGTGGTTCCTTCTTGGATGGACCCACGTCCTCGCTCATTGTAGAGCAGGATGTGCCCTGATGGTCCACATGGCATCTCTGAGAGCTGTGTTCCATTTGCTGCCCTGCTTGTGCAATCTCATCTCGCTGTCACGACTGTGCTAATCCCAAACCAACGAAGTGAGCTCGGATCACTTTGGGATGGTGACCTGCAAAGCTGGGGAGTATTTGAGCGTGGACTTCAGGCTTGAAGGAGGCACTTGAGGAGGTGGGGGACGTAGAGGGGACAAGGTGACAGAAATCTTGGGCTCAGTGTCCCCTGGGACCCCTCTCCGTGGTCAAGGTTCCCTTTCTGTTGAGGTTTGGCTCTGTGTCCCCCTGGTCACCCCAGCAGTCCCTGCAGACCAAGTGACTCTTAAACCCAAACCAATTTTCTAACTGACAGGGAGAGAAAAAACTGCCTGAACATCTTCCCTCTGTTGTTCATATCCCCAACACAAGGTTTTTAGAAGCGGGGACCCCCTTTGCCCCCCCACATTGACCACCCGCAGCGCGACAGAGGATGATGAGCAGAGAAGGCAGGCTGGTGTGAACCAGGCGCTGACCCTGAGCGAATCCATCGTGTCAGCATCCTCCGTGGGCTCGTTTTTCCTCCTTGACAAACAGCTCCTACGCTCTTGTTTCCATGCCAGGGTGTTTTCTTTTTCCCTTTGCTCAGCATTACTTGGCTTTCCGGTACGGGATGCTGCTGGGGAATGAGGGAGAACACGTGGGTTTTGGGGGCCTGGAGCTACAGCAGGGCTTTGTGCTCTGTTCTCTGTGCTTCCCTCGATGCTCCGATTGATCCCAACAACAGCAGATATAAAAATAGATGCCGGGCGCTTTCTGCCGTTCCTCCCAAAGCTGCCTTTTGGCAGCCGTGCCGTGCGGCTCGTTGTTCTCGGTGGAGGTGAGTGGGAGGAGAGAGGAGCCTCTGCACAGAACAGGGTTCTACTGCAACTGTCTGGAGGCAGCTGGGATGTGCTAATTAAACACGATGACCTAAATGAGCGTGCACAGCCAGGGAGGGGGGCTGGGAACCCTCAGTCCATCCTCAGTGCTCACAGGAGCTACGTGGTGATAGGACAAGGGGTTATGGTTTTAAACTAAAGGAGGGAGATTCAGGCTGGACATGAGGAAGGAATTGTTGGCCCTGAGGGTGGTGAGAGCCTGGCCCAGGTTGGGCAGAGAGGTGGTGGATGAAGCATCCCTGGAGACATCCCAGGCCAGGCTGGACGGGGCTCTGAGCAACCTGAGCTGGTGAAGATGTCCCTGTCATGGCAGGGGGGGCACTGGGGGAGCTGGGAAGGTCCCTCCAACCCAAACTGTTCCATGATCTATAAGAGCTCACAGGGGCCTCCAGCTGCTTCCCCTTTCCGAGATGTCTGTGGGGAGGCTTCTGTTTGAGGTTTCCTCTCCCGTCCCTGTGTACTCGGGTGTTTCGCCGCTTCCTTCCCCCTGCAGAGATCCCTTGGGTCCCTGTTCCTACCGTGGCATCTGTGGACTGAAGATCCTGAGGTGATGCCGGGAGAAGCCCTTCGTATTTTTGGGGTGCAGTTGCGTGTTGAGAGAACAGAACTTGGAGCACAAGTGTGATGGAAGCAGCTGAGGGACCTGGGGGGTTCAGCTGGAGAACAGGAGCTGAGGGGAGACCTTCTGATCTCTGAGCTGCCTGAAAGGAGCTTGGAGCCAGGGGGGGTCGGGCTCTGCTCCCCAGGACAAGCTGTGACCCCTCTGGACTTCGCTAAGAGCAGCACCTGGTTGTATGTGGCCGGAGATGGGTGGCTTGTCCTGGGTGTCCAGCGAGGAGCTGGACCCAAGCGGGTGGCACCTTCCTCAGGAGACGCCACCAAAACCAATGGGATGCAGTTCACAGCACAAAGATACTGCAGGAGTTGTGTTTAGCTGGTCTGGGACTTGAAACCCACCCAAATCCTGCCACATCCCAGCCGAGTCAGTGTTTGCGCCGCCTGTTTCCACTGGAACTGACTCATAGAAAAGAAAAAAACAAGAAAGAACCCAACATGGAACAACTTAATCCTCCCAAACATTCATGTGGTGCCGTAAACTTAGAGCTCAGCCTAAAAATAGCTCCGTTCCCTGGTTGAGGTGTAGTCCCGACTGCTGATTAGCTCTTGGGAGCCAAAAATAGCTCCTTAATCCAGCTCCAGCATAAGCAGAGGTTTTGCCTTGAACGGGTGCTTTTTGCAGCAGATCAGGTTTTAAGGGTTGTTCTCTCAAAGGCGTCGCCGCCGAGCACCCCAATTAATTTTAATGAGCACAGCATTCATAAGCGACAGGACGGGAGATGCTGAGAGCGCATCCACATCTCCTACGGGCTGCTCCATCTCATCACCCTCAAGCTCCTGCCTTCTCTTCTGTTCATCCACCCAGATTCTCTCCTTTTTATTTTCCACGGGATGATGTAAAACACAAAACCTACTTGCGAGGTTGGTTTTTTTTATTGTGTCGTTTTCCTGCTAAATGATTCAGCTCCCAAATCTCTCCCAGCTGGCAGCTCTTCCCTCTTGAACCCCTTCCAGGTCTTGCATCAAACTGAGCAACACAATATTTGATGTGCAGCCTGTTCCAAGCAGCTTTTTCCTCCCTGCTCCGATGGGAAGAGCCGGACTGACCCACCTGGCTCTTTGCAGCCTGTGACTCGCTCTATAGGCTCAAAGCTGCTTTTTTTAACGTGTTTTCTTTTCCCAGGCGTCCCGGTGGTGATTTAGGGGTTTTATCCCTGTTCCCCAAGGTGCGGTGAAGGCTCCTCATGTTTTCCAGCTCCTCCCTTGGTGTGGGATGCGATAACTTCCCCAGCACTAATGCAGGAACTCCTGGAGGGTGCGATTCAATGTTCTCCGCGCCCTGGTGATTTCAGGCTGCTCACACCCAGCTCCGTCCCTTCACATTTTCCTTCCCCTTGTGAAGCGACTTCACTTTTTGAGTGGATGTAAAACATCACCAAAATTTGATTTTCTGGGAAATTCTTAACCCTGAGTCTAGAAATTTTTTCCACAAAATGTGTCACTGAACCTGCAGATTTCCTTGTGCCTCGTTAAGGTGAATGTTAATACTTTGCCCAGGAAGCAGAGCCTGGAATTTGGCAGCTTATGGGAGGAGAAGGGAGCGAAAGAATCACAGAATCCCAGAATGGACTGGGTTGGAAAAGCCCTCAGAGCTCATCCAGTCCAAGCCTTGGTCCAACTCCAGTCCATTGACCAGATCATGGCACTGAATGCCATGGCCAATCTCAGTTTAAAACCTCCAGGGCCGGTGAGTCCAGCACCTCCCTGGGCAGCCATTCCAATGCTGACCACTCTCTCTGCACAGAATTGCTTTCTCATCTCCAGCCTCAATTGCCCCTGGCAGAGTTGAAGCCCATGCCCCCTTGTCCTATTGCTGACTGCCTGGGAGAAGAGCCCAATCCCCCCTGGCTAGAACTGCCCTTCAGGTCGTTCTAGAGAGTGCTGAGCTCACCTCTAAGCCTCCTCTGCTCCAGACTGAACAAGCCCAGCTCCCTCAGCCTCTCCCCATAGGGCTTGTGCTCAAGTCCCTTCCCCGGTCTTGTTGCTCTTCTCTGGACCTGCTCCAGCACTTCAATCTCTTTCCTGAACTGAGGGGCCCAGGACCGTGGGGTTGGCAGCGGTTTGGGGGAAGAAATGAAACGAGAAGGTGTCTCGGGGCATCTCTTGCTTTGGTGGCTTCTCACCCACTGTTGGTCCCAGCTGGCAGGAGGTTGTAGAATCACAGAATCGCTTTGGTTGGAAAAGCCCCTCAAGATCATAGAGTCCAACCATAACCCATGCCTGGCACTGCCCCATGTCCCGAGAACCTCATGTCCATCTGTCCAGCCCTCCAGGGATGGTGACTCCAGCACTGCCCTGGGCAGCCTGTTCCAATGCCCCACAGCCCTTTGGGGAAGAAATTGTTCCCCACATCCAACCTCAACCTCCCCTGGTGCAACTTGAGGCTGGTCCCCTTTCCCATCGCATCCCAGGGCTCACTCTGTGCCCTGCACACGCTGCTCCCTGCAGAAGGATTTGGCCCTAAATACAGCTTGGGAGGTTTTTTCCCTTGTGCCATGACTGTTTTGGATGCTTTTCCCGTATTCTGTGTGCGAAGCTACGGAGCAAAGTCTGTGTTATGGGTTTCATCCCCCAGTAACTTGCTGTGGGGTCGGCTGAAGCTTTTGTGCTGGTGGATACGGCCAATATCTCACCTGGGAGCTCCCACCAGCAGCACAGGGAACATTACAATGAAATAGTTTACCCTCTTCAGCTTGAGCTGCCTCGAAATTCAAAATTCACAGACGTTTCAGGAGAACTGAGGGATCTGGAGGAGGGGAAGGGGATGGACATTGGGTTTTGCTGCATCCTCCACCATCACATCAAGTCATCACACATCCCAAAGCCGTGCCCCGTAAAGGGCTCTGGGGGTGCGGCATCCTCGAAATGCCCAATGCAAGGTCACTTCTAGGCAGACTTCAGCATCTTGATTTAGGGTGAGGCACCGAGGATATGGCATTAAGTTATTTTAATGAATGTTGTTGAGTGCCTTTGCCATTACGGTCCCGTCTCTGACTTGAAAGGATTTGTTCTGAGTCACTGGCTCTTGAATATTTCAAATGCGAGCACAAAGCACCATCTTTTTAAACAGACCGACCGGCCATACCAAAATTTGGTTGTGAGTAACCTCCCCCTGAACCGCGCGGCAGGATCTGACGCCAGGGCGAGCGAGATGGGTTTGTGGGGTTATTTAGTGAAGTGTTTTAGGACAGGGATGGAGATGGAGCTGTTGTGGTTAGGGAGAGGTCTGGTCCCTGCGACACCTCCGTGTTTGGTGTTTGTGGATCTCCGACTTGGGTCTTAGGTGGCTTCGGGGGCACTTGTGTGACTTCCCACTCATCAGTGTCCTCGCTGAGGTCTTGGAAATGACAGAGGGACCTTTTCTTCTCTTCCCTCTTTGGCTCCAGGTGGTACAAGCTACACTCCAAGGCTGGGAAGAAGGAGAAGGAGCGCGGGGAGATCCTGGTGAGCATCCAGTTCACGCGTAACAACCTCACGGCCAGCATGTTCGACCTGTCCATGAAGGACAAGCCGCGCTCGCCCTTCGGCAAGCTGAAGGACAAGGTGAAGGGCAAGAAGAAATACGACTTGGAGTCGGCCTCGGCCATCATCCCCAGCAGCATGGGCGCCCTCGACGGGGAGGACGACTACGACATCGGGGGCAAGAAATCCAAAGTCAAGGGCTTCTTCTTGAAGAACAAGCTGCGCAAGTCGTCCCTGACGCAATCCAACACCTCCCTGGGATCCGACAGCACCGTCTCTTCCGCCAGCCTGGGCCTGGCCGCAAACCTCCCCGAGGTGACCAAATCCCCCAGCAGACACAGCAGCCTGTCCACGGAGCGCTCTGGTAAGAGGATAACGCTTTTAATCCCCACTCCCCCCTTGTTTTTTTTATTTCTCCTTCTTTATAAGGGGCTGTTGAGGCTTTCCTGCAAATCTGTTAATTAATTGCTTACCTAAGAAGCGTTGTCCCGCACAAACCCTCTGAGACCTCCGCGCTGGCAGTACCGTGCTTGCCAGAATGAGAGGAAACACCTCAAATTTTCCTTTTCCTGTTGAGCCTGTGTATGAACAACGTGACTTAGGCTGACGCTGCACGTGCTGCCTGCAGCTCACCACGAGCTTGCGGGCTACGGGGGTGCTTTGGGACCCCTAAAACCCTAAAAGTGGGTCACTAACGCTGACTCAGAGCGCAGAACCCCTATGGGAGAGGGTTGGATGGAGCGGAGCGCGTCGCTGCGCGGCTGCTCGGTGTCTAACGAGACGCCTCCAGCTTGGAGGCAAAGCTGGAACCGCGACCGGTTCCCGGTGATTAAACCGATCTGAGCTCTTGGCGCTGCGAGAGCGGCGATTTGCAAACAAAAAAGGCCCTTGTAGTGAATTAATTCTTGCAAACAGAATATATAATTAAATGGTTTAATTGGCTGGTGATGGCAAATTCCCGTACGGGGTGGGAGTCCCTGGGTACGTGATGCTTCTCACCACGTGGGTGAAGCCGCTTGCATGAGGCGGGTGACATTCCCGAGAGGCTCCGGTTTGGCCCCGTCATCCTGGCGTCGTGGTGAAGGAGACGGTGTTTTTGGCTCGAGGGGACAGCAGCTGTGTGTCACCTGCAGCCTGGGCTGTCCTGCTCACCAGGGTCCCCATGTAACCCCAAAAACCTGCTGGGCGGTAGCAGAGCCGCAAGGCCGGGCAGTGCTGCAGCCTGGCCTGGCGACGCGGAGCGCAGGGGCTCCTCATCTTTTATTCCATGCAAATTCTTAAATCACACGGAAGCATAAGCCTTCTAAGTAGCTTCTGGGTAGTTTCTTGGATTTATTATCGATCGCAGATCCTCTCAGACAAGGGGCTGGTTTGTCTTACAGAGATTTCTCTGCGGATCCTCCAGCGGGAGGCAACGTGCTTTGGGACAATATGGACCAGCTCATAGAGCCACATAACTATGACCCATGTTTTGCATTTTAATAATTTAAATATCAACTAGTAAAGCCTGGGAGGGAGAAGGCCAGTATGATTTCACAGATCTTCATGTTTGCAAGGTGATAACAATGCTTGTTATGCTTGTTACTCAAATGGCCTCACCTCTCTTTTGTGCTTTGTTTCCCCGCAGTGAAGGACTATTTGCCGTCTCCGAAGCTGACCCACAAGAGAGCGTTCAGTGACGATGTGTCCCAGGTCAGCCCGGTCCTGGAGCCAAAAACAATCCAAAACCTGAAACCAAAGAACGACCCCGTGTCCCGCTCTTCCCTCTGCATCAACGGGAGCCACGTTTACAGCGACGAGCCCGCGCCAAAGAGCCCCGTGTCTGTCCCACAGGCTGTCCCCAGGCGGCAGGAGGAGGGTCACGGCTTCACCCCCCTCCATCCCGACCCCCACGAGGTGCCTTGGGGGATCAGCGGCTTTGAGAGGGCGCAGCAGAGAGACGAGCCCAGGTTCATCCCGTCTCCTCCCAGCTTGGCCTTGCAAGAGGAGCTCAGGGTCTCCACGAAAGCCGTCACGCTCAGCAACCACCTGGGCAGAGCCAGGATGGAGGAAAACAGCCGCTTAGAGAACAAACCGACTCAAGCCGCGACGCCCGTGGTCTTCTCCACGGAGACAACGAAGGACAAACCACCCGAGGAAACGAGGAAAGAGGAGAAGAGAGCCAAGGGCGGCCTTTTCCACCATGGGGGCAGCAAGAGCGATGCAGGGAGCAAAACGCAGGCCGAGAAGGTGGGACCCTCACAAGGCTCATCTGGCGGAGACGAGAGGAACAAAACCGGCGGCTGGTTCGGTTCCAAGGAGCCCAAAGAGTCTCCTCAGAAACCCAGGTCAGTGACAGGCGGGTGGTGATGTCCCGGCCATTAAATCGCTGCCCCAGCCTCCCGTTTTCAGCGGCCGCGCTGTTAAACGCTCCCCAGCGTCAGCGGAGGACGCGTCCCCATTGCGATAGCGGGGAAACGCTTCCTTGGTCTTAAAATGGAAAAAACCTCTGCCTTTGAGATATTTATCTCGATCCTCCGCTGGCTTGTGCCACAAACCAGCTCGGTTTGTCCTCCCAGGCTGTGTTTCCCAGTTGGAGAAGGGAGGGATCCCCTTCATGACGAGGGAGACGTTTCCCTCCGCAGAGGTCACACTGTGGCCTCCAAGTAAAGGCTCGTTATCCTTTAATTAGCTAAAAAAGCTTCCCTGGCAGGCAGCGTGGGATGCGGGACATGGGGACATGTAATCACATTTTCTTTTCATTAACGTCCCCCACTCCTGCGTGGCTGGTGTGGCCTGGGGCTGCGGTCCTTGGGTAACTCAAGATATTATTAATGTTTCTGAAGTAACTAATCCCGGCGCTGCTCTCTCCTTTCCCCGTCCCCCCCAGCCGTTTCTCCTCCCCCATGACGAATCTCTAACTGTTCTCGCTTCGTGTGACGATTCATCCCTCCAAACCCTCAGCGCTGTATCTTTAGGACACAAAACGTGGCGTTTGCCCCATTTCTGTGCCGGCTTTACCGCGACGGCACGTCCCCCGTGTCCAGAACCGAGCTGCAAGCCTGGAGATCACCGAGAGCCCCGTGTGGTGGTAGAGAGGGAGAAAACGGGGTTAAAGCAGCCAGGAAAAATAACAAGCAGTCTAGAGCTGGTTGAATCTAGAGGGCTGATTTGTGATGGGGCTTTTGTAACCTGGGCTGACTTAAACCTAATTTATTAAGCAGAAGGATTTTAATTCAGTGTAATGAGGAGGCGCTCATGGTTTATTCAGCCTCACCAGGTTCCCACACGGGTTAAACTGGCGGTTCCTTCTTCCAGGTCTTTAATTCCCAGGGGACTTGAAACCCCGGTCGCTGTTTGGTGTCACATCCCCATACCGGGTTTGTTTCTGGATGAGACTAAAGGATTCCAGTCTCTGAAGGCCGGGATGGAGGAAGGACAGAATATTCATCATTCTTTTAATTCTTTTTTCATCTTGCAATAATAAACCTGCTGTTTGATTTAAGTCCTAGAATAGGAAAGATACACTGTGCAAAATAAACCCATCAAAAATCCCGCTGGATTCAGGCAGCGAAGTTCCATGACCGCGATGTTCGTGTGATGGATGGAGATGCAGAAAGCCTTATTTGTTAAATCGGTGCTCACCGTTGAATTTCAGGCTGAGCTAAAGCTCAGCTTTGCTTAGACTCGGTTTGCCGTGGTGTGTCGAGGATCCCATCACAGGAAGCTGTTGTGTATGGGGAAATCTGGGTGAGTTGTGCAAGAGCAGCTCCCCTTGGCTGGGCTTTTCTCCCCCAAAAATCAGAATTGGCTTTGAAGCAGCAAGCGCTGGAGGGAACAAATTCCCAGGGCCACATTTTGGGGTGTTTATAAGCATCTGAATGGGCTTTAAGTGCAGTTTGCAATTTGAAAATGGGAAGTAATGAGTTTAAACTGTAGCGAGGGAGGTTTAAGGTGGATATTAGAAGAAGGTGGTGAAGCGCTCGAGCTGCCTGGCTGGGCAGTTCTAACCATACCGAACTTTTATGTATTTTCATTCTCCTTCCTTACACTGAACGACCTTGTGGGCCGTGCCGCCGATCCAAATCGAAGCTGTTGAAGGGTTTCTCAGGTCTTGGCTGAACGCAGGGGCCGATTCCATCCGCGTTGTGATAATCAAAGGCGTGTGGTCCCTGGAGCGCGAGACTGAGAAGTCAGCAGCGCTCATCTGGGGTGTTCTGCCACGTCCATCTGCACCTGGAGGTGCTTTTCAATTATCCATATAACTTCTAGCACTGACAATGCATTCACCTTGGCTTTGTAGAGAGAACCAACCTCAATTGCGCAGTTTTTCACCTGCAGGAAGGGATTTTTCCCTCCCGCTCTCCCGATGCTGGAAACTTCACCTTTGCGGTTCTTATCAGCATCTTCTCACCTTTTCTTGCCCACCATGGGTAGGTCAAGTCCCACCTGGGGAGCATCAGAAGCAGACACCTTCAGAAGGCCAAAACCTCAACGGATAATTAGTTAAGAGGCCTGTAATTAGGAAGCTGCTTTAGAGTCCAGGTTTAAATCAGCCTGCAGCTAAGACAAGGCTGGCACAGCTGGTGTTAACCACTTCTCGTTAACCACTCCTCGTTGTGCAACCGCACCCTTTCTAAAATAAGGAAGCCTCTGACTTTTGGCTGGTTTTAACTTCAGTGTTAGAAAAAGGGGGTTTATTCTGTTACGGGTTTTTTTGCTGAGCTATCAGCAAATGTACCCAAACCGGTGCTGCCCTGTGAGACACAAACCCGTTCGCTCTGTTACGCTGGAGATTTCTGCTTTCAGCCCTTATTTACACATATTTATTCGCTGATTTTTGACAGGAAAGCAGGTCCCAATGGCCTTTTAGCCCCGGCTTTGCTAATCTGTCGTGGTTACCAGGCTTTGATACCGGCTTGAATGGGAGAAGGAGGAAGATTTGTTTGGTTTTTGGAGACCTGAATAAAAGACTGTTTGGGGGGTTGTTGTTTTGAAGGTTGCGTGGTCAAGGGTTGTATGTAAGGAAGAAGCTCAGCGGGTTTATATCAGGCAAGGCCTGGGGCTAAAACAATTGGTTTAACTATTTTGAGGGTTTCCTACAATGTTATCAGAGCTCCACAGGTCCGTGGTTTCCTGCAGCGGGAGCTGGGATGATAAAATGTGGCTGCACCTCATGTTTGGCGGTAGGGAAAAAGAGAAAATGCGCTTTGTCTTGTAAAAATAATTGTATTAGTGACATTTGGAGGTTAAAGCCCCTTCCCCCTGTTGTTCATGGGGGGAAGATGTAAAATCACTTCTCGCCTTGGTGGTCGCCCCTCTTGCCATCATCCGTACCCTTAGATCCAGCAGCGAGGCTGAACATGGACCCACATTCCTCACTACGGAGTGTTATTTTCTAAATGCCGGGATTCAGAAGGTTCGGAAGGATGGGAACGCGGTCCCTGGACAGGCGGGGGGAGCAGGGGGGCTTGTGGTGGTCTGTGGACACCAATGCAGGTGACAATCCCCTCCAAACACCGTTAACGGGGGCGTTCAGAGCAGAGCGCGGGATTTGATGAGAGGAGCATCGCGCCGTGAGGACCAGGGCGTCCGGATAGCGGCGATGGGTCCATCACGGGTCTCTGCTCTGACATCCACACGAGCTGCAGAACTTCACGTCTGCGTTGGATCAGCCACCGAGTCCAAGCGATCAGGGATGGAGCTGGATGGTCAATCAGATCGTAAACTGGCACCAGCTCAGCCCTGGTGAGACAAATCTGCTTTGGAGCCGTCCAGGTAAAGCTCAGCCCCCTAAAAACGGGTGTTGGGGTCACCACTTTGCACCCACCAGACCTCATCTTTAGTATTTTCTTTTTGTTCCTGTGGTTTTGGAGCAAATCTCTATAAAGCAGCACTTTGTTATAATTGGGATGACGGGCAGGTGAGGACCAAGGGGAAAGCAAAACGATTATTGCACAGCCAGCTAAACCCCTTACTTTGAATCCAAAATTGCTATTGAAAAGATATTCTCCAACCCCTTCCCTCTTGCATTCCCACCCTGCAGAAAAATGTCTGCACCCATCTCCTCCCACCCCCTTTCTGCACCGGTATTTTATTATCCTTTTATTTTGCGCCAAGAGGCTCAAACTCGTCTGTGAAGCGCTGCCAAACAAATAAACGAGGGCAGAAAGGTACCCGCTATTTATTTTGGCTGGTGGAGCTGTGCTGGGCTCCAGGAGGAGGAGGAGGAGGAGGAGGAGGGTGAGTCAGCGTTTGGATGCAGCAGATCTCGCATAGGCTGCTGCGAGCGGAGGTTTCCCTCTAGAGGAATAAATACAGCGTCCTCGGCTCCTCGTTTCGCTGAATCCTTCGTCAGAGAGGGGAAATGGGGCTTTTTGTGGGGTGGGTTATTCCATCTCCTTACCAGCCCCAAATTTGGCTGGAGTGGGGATGTGCAGTGAAAAGGAAACTTCAGTAAAAGGGTTTTGGAGGAGGAGAACTGAAATCTTACAGAACAAGATGGGTTTAAATTCTTTGTATCTTTAGCTTGGCTTGGGCTGCAGATGTTGGGGGAAGATGATCTGGGATGAGATATTTGTGTTCCAGGAGCTCCATTGCTTCTGGTTTCCTTCCCTCCAAGAAAAGATTCACGTTTACCCACCTTGTTTCCCAGGCAAAACACAACCTTCATTTTGCACTGATGTGTAGGTCACTATGGGTGTGGAGCAACCAGGGTCTTGCTGAAATCACCTTCCCGATTCCTGGTGGCCCGGACCACGTGGGCAGCAGCTCAAGACTGGGATCAGTTTGCTGGTGTGGCCAAGAGCTGCTCTTTTTCGGGGGGTCCAGCACCCTGCGAGCCCCGTCATGACTTGGGGAAGGAAGACGGAGAAGGGAATGGAGCTGGACAAGAGGAAACGGCCTCAAGTTGCGCCAGGGGAGGTTGAGGTTGGATCTGGGAACAATTTCTTCCCCAAAGGGCTGTGGGGCATTGGAACAGGCTGCCCAGGGCAGTGCTGGAGTCACCATCCCTGGAGGGCTGGACAGACGGACATGGGGTTCTCAGGACATGGGGCAGGGACAGGGGTGGGTTATGGTTGTGCTCTGATCCTGAGAGTCTTTTCCAACCAAAACGATTCTATCTCAGTGGGTTTGAAGAGATCCCAGAGCTGTTCCTCCCCCTGTTCAGGTGGTATCAGTGCAACCCAGGGCTCTGCCTAAGCCAGCAGCTCCTTTGGCATCACCATCCCCTGGGGGAGGAACTTCAACCCCTCAGCCTTCTGGCAGCTGGCAAGGTCGTTAGCAGCCATCACTCATTAAGAGCCTGAAGCTGATTAATGCCCTGTAGCCATTTAGTATTGGAGCCCAGCAGAGCTGGCTGGATCAGATCTCAGTTGCTCTTACTCAGCATGAAGTCCTGGGTTTAAGCAGAATCACGAATGAGGAATCAATCTGGAGCAAAACATTAAAGCGAGTGTCAGCGGGATGGAGTGAGCAGAGGTGGGACATCGGTGTGGGCTGTTTGCATCGTGGTGGTTTAGGTTGGACCATGCTGCCTTCCTCTTCCAGCTGGAGAGTTCTCTGTGTTAGATAAGACCCGTTTGTGAACTCTGTGAACTCCCCTTGGGTCACGGCAGCTGTGCTCCCCTCCTCAAGAGCTTAGATTTGAGGGGGTTTAGGGCAAAAAAGTGGTTGCAAACAGGAGCCTGTGCCCCAGTGTGTGTGTTCAGCTGAGGAGCAGTTCCAGTCGTTCATTTGCACCTTCTCTCAGAAAACCAGAAGAATTGAGAGATTCTGTTAATGAGCCATCACCTTGAGACCGTTGGGATGGCCAACAACAAAGAGCGGTGCCCGGAGAGGTTGGGTCCCAAGTAGAGAGCGGTCACCGGTCCCTCTGGGGTCATTTATGCTTGAAGTTCCATCAGCTTCTCCTGCAGCTTTTCCGTGCTCACCAAGAGCTTAAAACACCCAACGAGAGCTGGGCTGCTCAGTTATGTTCTGCAGAGGTGCCTGCGGTGGGTTTGCCGCTGTCTTATGCGCCAATGATCCGAGCAGGGAGGGGACAAGGATGGACACCTGTGCCATGGCCACCACTGCTGCTTGGTGACATCAGGAGCACCGAGTGAGCTGCAGGTTTGAGTGGAAATGAAGGGTTTGGGGCTTGTTTTTTGGTACCTGAATTACCGAGTGGTGTCTGGCGCGGTGTCTGATGGGTGAGCGGAGCCCAGCGCACTTGGCCGCTTGTTGGGTGTGTGACCTACCCAAAAACCAGGATTGGGGGACTTTGGTGGCATTGGTGGTGTAAATAAGCACTTTTCCAAGGTAGCTGCTCAGAAGATGGTGTGTGGGGGGGCTCTGAAGCTGCCAGGAGTGGGGAGAAGTGGGTCCTGCCCCACTGCTGCGGCGTGCACAGGCTCCCACCCATCCATACATCCTTTATGGTCCAAGGGGACATAACCGCGCCGCCTTTAACAGCAACCGATGCCGACTGCGCCGTCGCACATGGTTAACTTTTGCCTCAAGATGGCATTTTAGCGCTTTAAAATGCGTCTGAGGCTTTTTCGTGACATCCATAGTAACCCACGAAAGTAGTTGTCCAAGAAACTTTGCCGTTTGATGGCGTGTTGACCGTGATTTTCCGGTGCCACCTGGGATCCCTCCCAGGGCAGGCGGGGAAACGCCAGCCCCAGGGCTGGATACTCCCCCTGCTTTTCGGCAAAGCAATCACTTTATTAATTCCTCATTAAACTTTGCTGGTTGCTCCATGTCTGTATTTTTCCTAAACCAAGACAGGGATCTCTTTGAGGTTTGGGGAAGCCACAGGGGCTCAGGAGGAGGAAGCGTGGAGGTTAAAGCGCTGGTTGGGGTGTCCACATCGCACCCTTCGTGATGTGAAAACCTCCAGGACAGCCAACCCCGGCCTGGTGGGGCTTCCTCGGGGTGGTGATGCTGGAGGAATTCCCAACGGGAGATCAATGAAATCCCGGAGAAAGGTCAGTGTGGTCCCTCTTGAAAGGCAGCAAAGAACGAGCTGCCTGACTCGGGGTGAGGTGTGGGAGGAGATTGAGCTGGATTGGAGACTAATACCGTCCTCCTTCTTGGGGACCCACATGTTCAGGCATCATAGCATAGTTTGGGGTGAAGGGACCTTCCCAGCCCCCCCAGCCATGAGCAGGGACATCTTCACCAGCTCAGGTTGCTCAGAGCCCTGTCCAGCCTGGTCTTGAACCATCTTGGGGACCTTAGGCCAGAAGTGATGTGACAAAGGGAATGTGGGGACACTGGACAGGGTCGGGAGCCGGAACCCCATCCTGGCCACGTGCTCCCCCTGCTCAGCTCTGTCTCTTTGGGACCCACACAAGAGGGAGCACCATGGCCCTTGTCGTGTCAATGTGTTGCCAAACAAGTAACGAAGCACTGGGGTAAACTGGGAAAGACTCGCTCCTGTGTGCTCGTACCAGCTCAAGTAATCCTGGCCCAAGAGCCCAGCCTGTCCTGAAGAAAATGAGCCGAGCCCTTGGGCTGCAGGAGGTGGGAAAACCCTCCCGGGTTGCTGAGGCAGCAAGGGGAGATGTGAAGGATGTTCTAGAAGGGCTGCCCCTTTCCTTTTTGTCGTGCATGCCCTTTCCACGCCTTGACTCCATAATCATTGCTCTGCCTAACAAGAGAGACGAGTTTGTATTTGACCGTTGCATTGCTTGGAACCTGGCGCGTTTGTGGTGTGTGTGGTGTTACGCTTGCAGCACTGTCACGGCATTAACCAGGAGGACTGTTTTGTCTTCCCTCCACAGCCTGGAAGTGTCTCCTCAGGTAGAAACCAGCTCAGATGCTCCTTCTCATTTTCCTCCCCGCTTTCCTCCCGCCGCTGTAGCCCATCTCGCTCGCATGCCCGGCGCTAACATCCCTCCCGCTCCTGGAGACGCTCCGCCCGGCTGCTTGTCCCCCACCAACCCATTCCTCAACTCCCTGCAGAGCAATCCTTTCTTTGAGGACCTCCTCGCTGACCAGGTACTAAATTCTCCTTCACCTACTCACTTTTTCTCTAGTTTCTCGTCTGGGCCGCATGCTTCAACTGAGGTCGCTGGGAACTTTTATTCCTCTGAGGATTGCAGTCCCTCTGCCTCCCTAAGACATAAAGACTCGGAGAGGGAGTCTCCGGCCAAAAGCGTTGGTGTCCCCGTGCCAGAAACTACCCCCCCATCGCAAGGAGACCACCCTCCTCCGGATGAGAAACCTGCCGTCCCTCCTCCCCTCTCGGAGTGGGACGATACCTTCGATGCCTTTGCGACCAGCAGGCTCAAACCGGAACTGAAAAAGGAGAGTTTCTTTGCTTCGGTGGCGGCGGAGGGCATGGCTTTTATTGATGACGCCGATGCAACCAGCCCGACGGAAAGATCGGCCGAGCCGGCTCACGAGAAGCAGACAAAGGTTTTCGAAAAGGCCGATTCGCAAATCGGCGAAATGCCCGCGACTCTGAGGTCTTGGACAAATTTCTCCGGTTTAGACGTGGGGGCAAACTTGGTGAGCACAACCCAGGAGGCGACTGTGATAGAGGACGTGCTGAGCCCCGTGTCCGCGGGGTCGGGGGGAAGGAGGAGGAAGAGCAGCACGCCTACGGTTTGGACAGTCGCGTTTGCATCGGGAAATCCTGGGGAAAAAGAAGCGTCGACACCACTGACTGCTGAAAATAGCGCTAGGGAGGAAGGGGACAGTAATGAGGAGGAACCTTCTAGCACAGGGACAAACGGGTGGATGACAATAGCCACCGAAACCGCTCCCGAACTGTCGGAGGGTGCTGAAAGCGGGGCTGAGCAGGATGGCGCGTTCGGCCCCCGGCCAGCCTTCCTCAGTGACGGTGCCTTCGAAGCCAAGAGCGCATCTCGCGCCGCCGCTTGTGTGTTGCCCAGAAGCCCCTTTGTCCCCGAACCCCTCTCTGAAACCCTTCCAGGCAGCAACGTGGCAGCCGTGCCCCCACGAGTGCTCGCGGATGTGGCACCGCGGCGATTCCCCGCGGCCCCCGAGCTGGGGATGGACCCCCAGGGCACTGGGAATGAGGAGGAAACATTCGACATACGGACTTCGGTCTACCGGCTCCAGGCGAGCATGCGGCTGGAGGCCGGCGAAAACCGCGTCAAACTCATCTCCGACGCTCGGGAGCAGCACGTTGTCCTCTCTCCATGGTCGGGGACACGAGAGAGGGAGGAGGTGGTGGTTGGCTCGGCCGTGCCGCCCCCAAAACCCCCGAGGTGGTTCGCAGCCGCGGGCGGCGGAGGGGACGGTGAGGAGGAGGAGGATGCTGGTGACCTGCGGCGGCGAGGCAGCCAAGAGCGACGGGACGACGCGGAGGGCCCGAAGGCAGACACGGAGCTGCCGAGGAGCCATCTGAGCAGTGAGCCCTCGGTTCCAGCGTCTCCCAGCCCGCTCGCGCTGGGGGCGGATGCATCTGAAACCGGGAGCGAGTTCCCGGTGCCCGAGGATGCCAAATCTGTCGCTGTGGACTCGGCGGATAACTTGGAGGCGAGAGGTGGTGAGCTGGCAGGAGGGGACACCTCTCTGGGGGAAAACCAGTCCGAGATGAATGAGACAGATGTGGCTGAGCAGTTTGAGACTTGCCCATCCAAGTTCTCCCTGGATGGATTAGGCCAGACGGGGGCTAAGCAGAGCTGGAGCCAGCCGGGTCTATCTCTGACGGCGAGCGCGGATGGTGCTGAGTGGGAAGTGGCCACCAAAGAGGAGCTGTTCCCCGAGGAGCTCAGTACATCAGGACTAAACCCGCCTTCCAAGCTAAACCCGACCCAACTGGAAACCTTCTGGACGGCTCTGGAAGAGCAGGAGGTGGCCGGTCCCCCCGCGGCCCAAAGGTTAGCGCATGGGGACAGTCCCCGCCAGGTGGTGCGGGGTGACGGTGAGGGGCGAGCGGGGGTCCAGCCTGAGCCCGGCTCCCCTGGGCCGGCGGCCGCTCTTCCCCGGGAGGCGCAGCAGGGCAGATGCTCAGGATCCAGCAGGATAGATTTCAAGAAAGCCGATTTCTGGAAGCCAGAGAGGGCAGAGGAGAAGCGCGAGCAGGACGCTTCATCCCTGAAAAACCCCTTCGCTGCGGCGCTCAGCCCAAACCCCCCCAGCAACCCCTTTGTGGAGAAGCCACCAACTCCCCTCCCTGTCCAAGCCGTCCTGCCCGAAAAGCTCGGTCAGGGAGGCTTCAGCTTCACCCACCTCCGCGAGAAGGCCCTTGGGCGAGGCTTCCAGCCCACTAACCCTCCCGAGGAGCAGTCTCCTTCCCTGCATGCCAGCCAGCCCTTGGCCTTCTCCACCCCTTTCCTTGTGGCTGCCACTAACCCTCCGCAGTTTGATTTCCCCTCCCCTGTGGCGTGCCCGGCCAGCAGCGCGGTCCCCGCCGCCACCAGCCGCCCCGCCGCCCGGCCCTGTCCTTTGCCGCAGTCCGGTGACACACAAGCTTCAGCGCTCGTGGTTTTGCCCAGGGAGACACAGCCAGCTGAGAAGTCCCTTTTCCAGCAGACGACCAGGTGAGCATTTTCCGGGGAAGGCCAAGGGTGTGGATTTGGTCGAGGTGAACCCTGTCTCCCTTCTGCTCTTATCTAAGCGAACCCCAGCTCGGTGTCAGCAGCCGATGATGGCGCTGACTCCGAGGAAGCCGCTCAATGGGTTGCTGCAGGTCCTCTCTCCTTTCCAGGCTCCCAAAAAGTCCAAACGGAACAAGTTAAAGCCTCTGCTCTCTGGGATCGCGATGGGGAATGGCCACTGGTGTCCTGTGTTTTCCTTAAATTAGGTTTAACGCCTCCAAGACCTGTCCCGGCTGAAAATTCAGCCACAGCAAAAGTGCATCCGCATTTTGCTCGGTGCTAATTTTGGCTCCATCGCCTTCCCTGTGCTTGCGGATTCGGTGCCTTTTCCATGCCTGCCAGGAGAGTTTCCAGCCGCTAATGCTCTCATGAGTCCCTCATGGCATGTGCGCAGCTGCTGCCCCTTTTCATTAATTCAGCTTCGGTTTCTTTTCCTTTTTAAACCAACATCAGGTACTAAAAACCTTCTCTCCGTAGCCAAAATAAATAAAAGAAGTAGTTTCACCACGGTGGTGGCAAAATGCCGTTCTCCCCTCCCTCCTGCCGAGGGAGTTAGTGCTGAAGGACACGGGATTTGTCCTTGGGGATGACGGGGAACGGGATGAGGGGACCATGGTGGTACCTCAGAGAAAAGAAGGGGCTGTTCCTCCTCCCAGGTCAGTCTTGGGCTTGTAGAAATGCTGCAAAGCACAGAAAGGTGCTGAGTTTAGGGCTCCATGTCCTTCAGATCATCTTGTTTTCCTGGTACACCTTCCCCTGACCTATCTGGACAACAGATTGTCACAGGCTCTGTGATCCAGATCAAGCTCTTACGGTTTACATGGGGACCTGGGGCTTCTCGCAGTGGCTTATTTGATCAACCTGGAGCACATGGAGCTCCGTGGAGGCGCTGAAATGATAAAATCCCATCTGGCCCAAGAATAATGTGTATTGGTGATGTCCCTGGGGAGAGGCAGGAGGACGGGGATGGCAGAACTGAGCTGCAGCCCCGCTGCACGGGGATCCCTCCTTGGCTCCAGCCTGGGTTTGATGTGCAAAACGCCTCAGGAGCAAAGACATGGCTCTGTGAGCTGATTTTATTTGTCGTTATTGAGGCCACATACTCAAATGATTCCAATCTGGATTATTCATCCTCCAGCAGAAAACCTTGTTAAAACCTGCAGAGAGCAGGTATAGAGAAACCTCCTTTTGCTGATTTTTTTTGGTTACGTTTTTGGAAAGAGAAGTATCCTGCGATTCTAAAGGGTAAAATTAAGCAACGAGAGGAATATCCCAAGGCCCTCCTTGTTGCTTGTACACACGCTCATCTTTGGGCTTGACTGTGCGTCCATCCAAGGATTGGACTGGCTTGTGGGACAAAGGTGGCCTTGGAGCTGAGAGCTGGTTGTCACCTCAGCGCTGGCTTCTGTCACAAAACACATCTGAGAAGCCCTCGACCATCTCCACTCTGGTTTCTCTGCCTGTAAAATGCGGATGTTTTGGACGCTGCTGTGACTCAAGAAGCTTTGAAGAGTTGCTGAGGTCTCTGGAAGGCTCTGAGGATCTGCACGGCTTCCTGAGATCGGAGAGATGTGACTTGTGGGGGGAGAGAAGAAAGGTGGAAAGGCCCTTTTTTGGGTCCCTGTGGTGATGTTTGCCTTTCCTGGAATCATCTATTAGGCTGGGCAGTGGAACGTGGACGAAAGATCTGGTAGAAAAAAAAGGTGGAAGGAAAAAGGAAAGAGTTCAAATTTAGAACATTAAGACATAAGAGCATTAAGGCTTTGCTGGGACAAAAATGTCTTTCTCTTCCATCAGGTAACAGAGCAGCTGGTACCTAGTGTGGTTTATCGAGAGTCTGGTGTGGTTTATCGAGAGTCTGGCGTGGTTTATTCGTAGTCCCGTGTGCTGGGGTTATGTCCCCTCCTCAGAAGGGATGGAAATTTGGTGTGAGGTCCCGTGTCCTCCACCCAGGTGGCCACAGTGACTCTCTGCGGGTCCTCTGGTTCAAGATGGCAGGTGAAGGGCAGATCTGTATATCTGAGTGTCAGCAGCACCGGTCTGGGTGAGGCACCTCCTGGTGACGCTGAGCGGGAGGTTGTGTCCCCTGGAACAGCTTCTCCTGTGCCAGGTTTGAAGATGCAACCGGGGAATTTGGAGTCTGGAAGAACACTGGCTGGGATGGTGTTTGCAGATGCTTCCCCACTCTCACCCCAAAACCATTGCCGCTGGGGTGAGGTGGGTGCTCAGAGCATCAGTCGCAACGGTGGAGCAAACAGAGGCTCCTCTTTTTTTGGGGAAGGACAGGATGGTGCCTTCAGGTGTCTCTGGTCACATCCCCCAGCACAGGTGGGACCTAAAAGAACAAGCTGTGGGGACTGGGGTCACTGGAGGAGCCCAGCAGCTCCATACTGGGAGCTCAGATGTGCGACAGGTGCCACATCACGGCGTTGTAGGTGACAGGCTTGGGGACATCACAGGGTACCGGCACACGCTGCTTTGCGCCTTCCAGACGTCAGGAGCGCAGCGGAATCTCCTCCTCTCCTGACAAGGAGGTTTCAGGTTAAATCACATGCTGGTTTTTGTGATCTGGATGTTTTACCTGGGGACCCTTGGAGCTGGGAGGGCAGTTTGCTGTGTCCCCAGCTCAGCCGTTCCCTTTCCCCATGTAGAGGTCTGGCCCCCAGGTGCTGGGTGCTCCAGCAGCTTAGAGACTGATCTCCTTGGGTTTGTTGTCTCGTTCTCTGCGAGATGCATCTCAATGGCTTCATAAAAGCTCAGCAATGACCCCGGAGCGTCAGAGAGGGACCAGCGCTGTGCCGCTGGCACCCTCAGGTGTTTCATCTTGAACGTGTTAAGCTTCATTTTAGGCTTATGCGGTGCTGGATTAAGCAGTGTGAGCAGCGCATTCTGTACTCATCACCCAGTGGATGGAAACAGGTTGAACTTTTGGCAGATCCATCAGGACTTCAGACGCGACTATGAGGTGTGAAGCAACTTCTCCCCTGGAAGGACCTGGTGCCAACCATCCTGCTTTTGGAACCTGCGCACACTATCCTCTCAGTGGAAAATAATATAATATATATATATATTTTCCAATATCTTTCCCAGCTCCGCAGAAATCAATGTGTTCCCACCAGCAGCGGGGCTGAAAGCCGCAGGCGACCAGATTTGCAGCAGGAAACATCTCCCTGCTTTCAAAATGGATCCAGTCTATCCCACTGGTATCCCAAGGCTGTTGCTGGTTTTCATGGGATTGCAGAATCCCAGGTTTAAGTGACCACAGGGATCATCTGGTCCAACCTTTCTTGGTAAAGCCCAGTCTAGAGAAGCTGGCCAAGCCTTGTTCAGCTGAATCTTAAACATGTCCAATGTTGGGGAATCCACTTTCCCAGGGAGATTATTCCAGTTGTTCTCCCAGTGAAGAATTTCCCTCTTGTGTCCCATCGGAATCTTCCCAGGAGTAACTTGTCCCCATTGCCCGTCTTGTAAAAAGGGCTTCTCTACCTCTGCAGCCACCCTTTAAATATTGGCCTGTGGTGATGAGGTCTCCCTGAGCCACCTTGTATCAAGGTTTTCATTCTGTAGAGAGGCCTTGATAAGTCTGGTCCTAAAAAAGGTCCCCTTTGGTGGTTTAAAGTGGTTTGAGCATTCATGATGAGCTCAGTCTCTGCGCTGGCTGTGGGGATGTGTGAGGTGACAGTGACATTTGGGGCCGTGACAAGCAGTCCTGGCAGCTCCCCAGACACCGTGCTTTTGAAGACCTGTGGAACTCCTACAGTGGTAGCAGAGCTGTCTTCCCCAAATCCTGCCAGGAATTTGGGGCTAGGAAGGAGGGCAGCAGCACTTCAAGCAAGGAAAGTCATTTCTTCTGGTTTTTAGACCTGGGAATGAGCAATTTCTCTGGTCTGGTTCACCCTTACCCCATCTTACATCTTAAACTGCTGGGCAGCTGGTGAGGTGATACGGTGGTGCTGGCAGCTCTGCTGGTGAAGGGTTTGCTCCAGGCTGGAGGGTGCTCGAGGCTGATGTGCAGAACAGCGAATTCTCCAGTGCCCGGTGGGCTCCCGCTCGGGTTTTTGGGGTTCTTCTCCATCCTTTGAAGCTGTCTGGAGCTGGTGGTGGCTTCCATTGTCCTGTCACCCGTTTGTAGGAGAGGAAGCACCATCGTGGTTGAACAGGATGTGCCCTGTCAGCACAGTGGGAGATTGCTTGGTCCATCCTGATCCCGTCACCACCAACATGGCACGAGGACACCAGCCCTGAGGACTTCACAGGATCCCAGAATGTCAGGGGTTGAAGGGCCCTGGAAAGCTCATCCAGTGCAATCCCCCCATGGAGCAGGAACACCCAGCTGAGGTTCCACAGGAAGGTGTCCAGGCGGGTTTGAATGTCTGCAGAGAAGGAGACTCCACAACCTCCCTGGGCAGCCTGGGCCAGGCTCTGACACCCTCACTGGGAAGAAGTTTCTTCTCATATTTAAGTGGAACCTCCTGTGTTCCAGTTTGAACCCATTGCCCCTTGTCCTACCATTGGTTGTCACCAAGAAGAGCCTGGCTCCATCCTCCTGACACTGCCCCTTTCCATATTGATCTCATGAATGAGTCCCCCCTCAGTCTCCTCTTCCCCAGCTCCAGACCCCAGCTCCCTCAGCCTTTCCTCACACGGGAGATGCTCCACTCCCTTCAGCATCTTGGTGGCTGCGCTGGACTCTCTCCAGCAGTTCCCTGTCCTTCTGGAACTGAGGGGCCACAACTGGACACAATATTCCAGGTGTGGTTTCCCCAGGGCAGAGCAGAGGGGCAGGAGAACCTCTCTGGACTTGTGTTGTCCCTTCTCTTCCCCCTCAGCGTCGTTTGGACACGCAGCAGTTGGGGTTATCGCGTTTTGCAGGGTGGCCGCTGCATCGGATGAGCGCAGAGGCTTTGCAGAGCTCCTGGGTAGATTTTCCGATCTTTTCATCCCAACGACGGTGCACGGGTTTGCCTGCTTGCTGCAGGAAGGCAGCATCGGGTCACTTCTCTTTCCATCACGCTGAAAAGCAAATGTAATTTATATAAACCCAGAAACAATCTTTTGAGGCAAAACAAAAAGAAAAGTAATTCCCCGTTAACTGACAGGGAAGGTGCGCTCAGGCGCAGTCTCCTTGCCCTCCCTTTTGGGAAAGGGGACAAATTCTGTGGTGTTTCCCAAGCAGGTGGAGCTCAACTCGTGTGCTGAGGAGCAGGAGCATCCCCAAAGCATCAGTGGCGACCCCAGACACTAATCCGGGGGCTCCTGGGCACCCAAAGCCCCTCTGGGCAGTGGATACAGAAGCCCTTGATTACACTGGACCTGGGTTAAAGTTCCCCCAGCTGTGCCAACATCTGGCAGCCGGGAGTTTGGACCCACAGCGCTGTCAGTCACAAGCAGCGTAGGTGTGGGCACGGGGAGCTGCTCCGTATCTCGGCCAAACACATGTCCTGGGGCTCCTTATCTCACCTCTGGGTGGAAACAGTGCTGGAGATCTCTGGGCTGGTTCTCCTCGGAGCAGGCAAGCTCTGAGCAACACTGAGGATTTAGCTGTGTGGAGCTGGATAAATGGAATAAGTGGGTCCCATCCCCGTAAAAAACATAGGGAGAGGTAGCGGTATCACTCCCCAGCTCAGGACGGTGTTAATTTTCCTACCTCCTTGTTCTCCTCAGTCCTCACCCGGTGAAACCCATCAGTGCCACAGTGCAAGAGGTCTCCAGCGAGAAGAAGCAGCAGCACAGGTCCAGCCTGACCAGCGCGCTGAGCAATGGCCTGGAGAAGCTGAAGACGGTCACCACGAGCAGCGTCCAGCCCGTGGCGCCCTCCTCTCACCCGGAGAAAACAGACTCCAAGAAATTAAAGGTAAGAACCTAAAACTCAGGTGAGAGCTGTGTTCCCACCTGCTTGTGATCACAGATTCGTTTTGGTTGGAAAAGACCCTCAAGATGATCAAGTCTAACTATAACCCACCCCTGGCACTGCCCCATGTCCCTGAGAACCTCCTGTCCATCTGTTCAACCCTCCAGGGATGGTGACTCCAGCACTGCCCTGGGCAGCCTGTTCCAATGCCCCACAGCCCTTTGGGGAAGAAATTGTTCCCCACATCCAACCTCAACCTCCCCTGGGCAACTTGAGGCCGTTTCCTCTGCTCCTGGCGCTTGTTCCTGGGGAGCAGAGCCCGACCCCCCCTGGCTCCAAGCTCCTTTCAGGCAGTTCAGAGATCAGAAGGTCTCCCCTCAGCTCCTGTTCTCCAGCTGAACCCCCAGGTCCCTCAGCCGCTCCCATCACACTTGTGCTCCAGCCCCTCACCAGCTCCGTTCCCTCCTCTCCGCTTGCTCCAGCACCTCAAGGCCTTTCGTGGCCTGAGGGGCCCAAAACCAAACACAGGATTCCAGTTTGGCCTCCCCAGTGCTGGTACCAGCCAGGATGCTTTTGGCCTTTTTGGCCACCTGGGCACACACTGGCTCACGTTCAGCCACTGTCAACCATCACCCCCTGGTCCTTTTTCTCCAGGCAGCTTTCCAGATGCTCTTCCCCAAACCTGTAGCATTTCACGGGGTTGTTGTGACCCCAGATTTACAGCTGGTGGCAGAGGTGCGGAAAACGGGTTATCCACAAGACATAAAAAGCAGAGGACGGGACAACTGCCTGGTTGACGGCCTGAAGGGTTTTTTCTGTTGACAGAGGCAGAGGAAGGTGGTTCCTGGAACCTTCCCCAAACGCCGCTTGCCTGGCTGTGTTTTAAATGCCGGCACGTTGAGGCCAGTGAAATACCTGTGCAATAGGTCTGAGGGCACGATCTCACGGGGGTGACTTCTCCTTCCCCTTGTCTGTTCCCCTCCCTCACTCGACGTGTAAAATGCCGCTCCTGGGGTTCACCTGGGCGGATTTCCCCAAACTCTCATCCCCTGGGAGCTCTTCAGGGATTTTCCAGCTCTTAATTCTCTGCTCCTGTGTCACCCCATCCTGCTGGAGCACTGGGGAAGGGGAAGCCCCGTTGCTAATTCCAGGCCTCATTATGCCAGGCTAATTGGCTGTTGCAGGGGGAGAGGTTTGGCACAGTTTTTGGGGAAACCCTGCGAAGTGATGGGCTCAGCTGGTGGAAGCGCTCTGTGGTCCCTGTGCAGAGGGGGCTGCACTGGATGTCTGGGCAGTTGTTACAACCCAGCAGATGTTTCATCTCCTTTATTAGAAGCCAAACAAGAACTTTAGGGCCTGGGGATTTGCAGGATCATTAAGAAAATTGACCAGAGGTTCTGGCATTTAAAGGATGGCGTCTATTTCCTAGACATCCTCCTCAATTAAACGTGTTAGCACATCTTTCTCTAAGCAATAACAAAGTATTTGTACCGTAAGCAGATGGGGGAGCTGGAATAAGGGTGAAACAAAAAGCCAACCCCACAACAGCTCATTTTGCAGCCACCTCTGCATGGGCGAGGATTTTTGATGGAAGAGGAGTGAGCCAGGCTGTGCTAACAATGAGGGTCATCTAAACACACCAGTGAAGCTCAGCGCTTTCATCTCAACGTTTTATACAAAAGATGACTGAGACACATCTATTTTTAGTTAATTTTGCAACATTATAAGGTTTTAAATGATTCTAGAGGTGGAAAAGGCAGAGAAAAATCGGGATTAAGGTGGGCACTGAGTCAAGACTACTGAGACCAGGGGTTCATCAGCTACTGGAGGATCCTGCGTGTGTGTGTTCATGCTTGGTCTCTCTTTTGGCTGGACAATGGGCAGGGAATTGTAGCAGCCTGGATTTACTGGGTAGCAATGGGAGGACTCTCATCATGCAGAAAGTCCACTGCATTTTGTCTCTGGTGGACTGGGAAGGAAAACTTCCCCCGGTCTTGAAGCCTTCCAGGGCTGGAGTCCCTTAAAACACAGGAGCGTAAAGTCTCCACAGAATTTATTATAGAAAAATTCACATTTTATGTGCTGGTCTATAATCCAGTCTAAGAATATAACACCTGCATGTAGTTCCTCAAAACTGAGATACTTTCTCAATACTGGCATCCCTTATAAAATGTACATGAACCCCCAGTTTGGATGCGAGAGGGAAACTCAGGACACAAGAGGGAGATTTTTCACAATGAGAACAATCAACCATTGGAATCATCTCCCCAGGGAAGTGGTGGATTCCCCAACATTGGACACGTTTAAGATTCAGCTAGACAGGGCTTGGCCGGCTTGTCTAGGCTGGGCTTTGGCCAAGAAAGGTTGGACCAAATGATCCTTTTGGTCTCCTTCAGCCTCGCGTTCTGTAATTCTGTCTCCAGTGTTTTTGGGCGGCTGCGCGGCACTTGGCAAAGCTGCTTTGTAAAGACAGGGCATAATAACCACACGTCGTTTCGGGCTCATCAGGTCTGATTTGGAAAGAAGCCAGACATAGAAAACGATAATTGATTTGGTTGTCGCTGCACCTTGCAAACGCTAAAGGGAGCAGTGGTTTTCATTCACCTCTTGGTTTCTACCACAGGATCCCACCGTACCGGACCAGTCAGCCAAGTATTATCACTTGACCCACGATGAACTCATCCAGCTCCTGCTGCAGAGGGAGAAGGAGCTGAGCAAGAAGGAGGAGCACATCCAGGAACTGGAGAACTACATCGACCAGCTGCTGGTGCGCATCATGGAACAGTCCCCCACGCTCCTCCAGATCCCGCTGGGGGAAAGTAACACCAAGTAACCTCTTCCCGGCAACCGGCGTCACTTGCCAAGAGCACTTGTCCAGTCACTGCGCTGCAAACGCCCCTGCACTCCCCAATGCTCTTCCGAGAGGGCTCCGGTGGCTTCTGCCCGCAGAGTTTCGCAGGAAAGGTTTATCTGCTCCTTCCCAGCTCATCCCAGCTCTGGCTCCAGGGATCTTTAGGGTGTTGGGCTGTCACACACCCTACGGGGAGGAGCAGAGCAGATGCATCTTCAGGTTCTTGTAATCATGACCAAGTGGCATCTTCTCAGGCTCTCCTGCCAGTGCTTTTAAGCGATCCATGGATGCTGGAGAGCTGGAAACCAACCACTTGGTCCATGTCTTCATCCTGCTGCTGCTGCTCTTCTGCCCACAGTCTTCCACATCTCTTTCTCTGAACTGGTGCACCGTGGATTGGTGGTAAATTGGTTGACGACATCAGGGATGCTTAAACTACCAGTGTGTTACCGTCCGCTGAGCAGGTAGGGAAGGGGCTACTGTTGGCCCCCGTTTCCCTCCCTGCCCCATAAATTGTCCCCCCAAACAAAGGGTCAAGCTCCAAATTGTGCTGTGACTGTCTGAGAGATGCTCCCCAAAGCCATGGAGCTGGAGGACGTCAGGGACTCGAGGTGACATCGCTGCCCGATGGTGAGCGGTGTTGGTTCCTTCGCTGCCCGCATGCAGAGTCACGATTGCTGCCTCGGTTACCCAGCTCAAAACTGTGGAAAAAGGGCCGGTGATGGTTTGTGCAGCCTCAGTACTACATGAGATGTTCCGTGTGGATAAACCACACCTGTGTGTATAAACCACAGCAGAATTTTCTACTCAGTATTACACTCCCCTTTCCCTGCATCCGCAGGAATCGCTTTCCACTGGCTGCCCCTCACTGACTCTGCGTCGTCCTTCTCAACGCAACAGGAAAACACCGTCGGGACCGAAGGAGAAGGACATCTGCCCACCCGGCCGCCTCTGTGTGACATCCTGCCAGGCCGGGCATCCTTCAAATGCTCTCTGTCAGAATTAGCGATTCAATAATCCCCGCAGTCCTCTTCAAGCCACCGTTAGTACCCAACACCGCTTGTATCGCATCTACACGCCGGCGTCGGTTCTCTGGTGGATCAGACCCACCCGCAGGTGCTGTGGACCAGCTCTGCTGGCTGTCGAGTGACCCACTGATGGCCTCTGATTTGTGCAGTTTAATGACCGTAGATGCCGTTAGCCCGAGGCTGGCGAGCGATGCTCCCGCTCTTGGTCTGGAGATCCTGCGCGAGGGTGTAGGAAGGATTCTGTTCCCTCTCGTTCTGCCAGGATTTTGGCTGGAGAAGGCGGCCCTGCAGGCAGAGGGTTGGTTGGCATGGGACCTGAGCTGTCTTGATGTGTAAGGTCATCTTCTCTCTCCTCTACATCTCCCAGAGTTACCGGATTCTTATAGAACCTTCCTGTTCTTTACTCGCTTCAATATATGCCGTGACTTTGAAAAATGGTGCCTTTTGCAATAGAACAATAGCAGTTTCCTACCAAAAAGAAGGCATTAAAGTCCAGTTCTCAGTTCAGCGCAACCCTTCTTGGGCAGTTTTCTCTTTCGTTTGCTAATCTGAATTAAGAGAGTTTATTTTTGAATGCAGAGAGCAGAATCTTCATGCCCCTGGGTGCAGGTTGCTGTTGGTGTTTGGCAGGAGCGGGAGATCAAGAGATGAAGAGATGATGCCAAGGGAAGAACAAACTGAATATTCCGAGGCTAAATGCAGCAGGATAAGCACGGGATTGGGTCATGCTCAAAGTCTGAGGTTGGAGAAGCAGCGGTAAGAACTATCGGGAGAAAATGAGATTTGGTGTTGCTGTCCTGGGCAACTTTTGGCCTGTTTGACCATCGTAGGAGGAGGATTTGTCACCTGGGAAGATTCCGGCCATGAGCTGTTAATTCCCCCTCAGCTAGGACGTAATTTGAGGTTTTGCAGCTCTCAACCTCCATCTTCATGTTCTTCTCTCTCTCCCCATTTCTGGTGTCAGAGATGAGGGTTTGAGGGAAGCTGATTCTTTATAAAGTCCCAGAAATGTTTCTCTGCCTGCAGAATCAAAAGGTCCCATGGTCTGAGCGCCAAGTTCCCTTTCTGGGTGCGTCTCTCCTCGGGAGGAGCTGTGAACAGCTAAAACAAATCAGCCCGGCGGCAGGAGAAGCGACGTGGGGCGGGTGGGACGAAGGGCAGCCCACGCTGGCTTTCTGCGCCCTACAAAAATCCCTGTTTCCTGGGGTTTCTCCCTAATCTGCGGCGTAGGTGCTCCCCACACACAAGTGCCGATGTTTTGAGGAGCTCACTGCCGCCTCCTCCTCTCCCACCGCGTTCTGCTGCCTCCCTCATCCCCCTTCTGCCTTAGTCAGCTCTGCCTTTTATTTTTATTCTTATTCTCCAAAGCTTGAATGTTTTGCACTTTATCTATTCAAATCTCAGAGCTCCGACGGGCTGTACGGCCTCTTCAGCAATACGTGACCTGCCCCGGGCCCCAAACCGGCGCCTAAGAACGCTCCCACCATGACTTCAGGGCAGCAGAACATCCCCAAAAGCTGAGGCATCACACATAAAACACACCAAAAAATCAAGCGGTGACGCCAGCCAACGCTGCCCTGATGCTTTGTGTCTGTCCTCGAGCGTTTAAAAGTCCGGAGGTGTCTCCGAATGACTTGTGCTTGGGAAAAGGCGTCTTCAGGATGCTTTTTGTCTTTGTTCTCTGTTTTTCCACCCCGCTGTCCTGCGAATGTGGGGTTTTTCCCTCGCCACACAGTTTGTATTCTCTGCAAAGCGAGCGAGCTTGGCTATTCCCACAGCAGCACTGACGCCAGAGCCTCACTAAGTCGTTCTTGTTCAAACCTTTAAGGGAACTGGTTTTGAGGACGTTGATGTTTTCTCGTACATGAGTGGGCTGAGAAAAACAATTGGGGGGAAATATTCTCAAGTTGCTTATGTCCCAAATTCCACGTTTAGTGATTTCTTTGCAAAACCAGGGAGGCGAGCGACACTTGTGCTCAGCGTGTGGGGAACACCCTGAGATCTGTTGCTCTTTGAACCGAGCGGACCGAAGGGTTTTAATGGGCCAGGGGCAGCTTTTTACTGGTTCTTTTGTTTCTTTTTGCCTCCTGGTCTGTCCTTTTTCCTCGCTCGAACCGTTTCACAAAGTCTTCCACAGGGAGCTGTTGCTCATGGCCGCTCTCTGCTTTTGTTGCCAGCCCCAAACTGGGTTTCTTGCTTTTAAAGAACTGGCCAAATTGATTTCTTTTGCCTCGACTGGCCCTTCCGGCCCTGAGTTCTGGACCAGAAGAACTACCGAGGTATTAATATCTCCTTAAACTGGAACAAAACCTGAAGGGATGTGGATATGAAAGCATCGCGTAGACTCAGTCTGTGAAGAACCCGCCGTGGGTTTTGCATTATAAACGTGGGGTGGAAAATCATCCCGAAAAGGGAGAGATAAAGGTCGGGGTTTGGGAGCTGTGGATCTCCCCGTACTCCACGTACGCGGGAAGTGGGTTCCGTGTGTTTCATGTTTTAATAGTTGCGACTAATGTTTATAAAGAGCTTGTTATTTACGTTTTAAGCACTTTAAAACAACGACAACAGAAAATAAAAGTTGTTCAAGCTGTTCCTAGATACTTCTGCGTTCTTGACAGCAGCGTCTGTGCTGATGGCGCTTGGACGCTGTGGGTGACATTTCTCCGGTTTATTTTCTGTCCCACTTCTCCGGTGGTTTTTCCAGCGTCATTAACTGTCTCCGAGTGTGCGGTGGAGCTGCAGGGTGACCTGGAATTTCTCTCTGAATATTGTTCCCACCTCCTCTTTTACCCCACAGCTCTTTTCCTTTCTTAATTCATGTCTTTTCCTTCAAAAAAAGCTTTGATAAATGACTTTGCTGCTCCAACAGAAGAGTTTTGTTCGCTCTAATCCGGGTTTATTTTTCATCCAGCCGTTAACTGAGCTCAGCACCTGTCTGGGGGGATCACGTTAACCCTGAGAGCCTGAACTGTGACCCTCAGCCTGTCCTAACTAAAACCAGCCTGAAACGGCGGGGCTGGGGTGGGGGAAATGTAATCCGTCAAGTCATAAAAAAGAAAAAGCGGGATTTTAAGACCTTAGTCCTGTTAAAACTGATGATATCGGGTGTCTCTGCTTACAAGCTTAAGCGCAGGCTCAGGACTAACGCACGTAATCCCCATTGCTGGAGGAAGAACCGGCTGGTTTGTTCCAAACCGGAGTTTTGCCGCGAGTTTTCCTTCAAATCTGGTTTTACAGATGGAAGCCGACAAGAAACGTTCCTGTGACTTTCCCCAGCTGGCACGTGTGGGGCGGCCGCCCGACACCCCCAAACTCCCCAAAACTGAGGGGTCTTGTTCCTCCCCCCGCCAAAAGGGAAAGAAACGTCGGCGTTGACTCAACAGTTGTTGATCTGGGGAGGCAAAATCCCCCCCTCGTTCTTCCCCGAATCAGGGAAACGTGAGTTGTCAGTCGAAATGGATCCGCTTAGATCAATATCAGCCAAAGAATTGATATTCTTTCTGGTGTTTAACCAAAAAAGTGATAGTCTTATGTCACTCCAAATGGGGATTTAGATAAACAGATTCTCTCCCCTCTGTTGTTACAAAACATTTCGCGCATCAACATTGGGGTTTGTATCAATTCTCTGGCTGGGGCTGGGAGGGGAGGGAGGGGGATTTCCCTTGTGCGGAGGCAGAATTTGGGTTATCATCCGTATTTACTGCGAGTCCCGAAGGTTTCGCTGCGTTTGCTTTTGCGAAGTACGGGGTGAAACCTTTAGAAGGAGAATGAGTTGCTTTGTAAAGCGTTAAGTGGCAGCAAAATGATTTTTGTTTGTCCTTTGAAGGCAGCTTTAGGCTGCCGAGCAGCGTTAGACCCAGCCTAGAAGAACACAAAATAATAATAATAATAATAATAATAATAATAATAATAATAATAATAATAATAATAATAACAATAACAATAACAATAACAATAACAATAATAATAATAATATAAAGCCACTTTTCTGTTGTGCCCCATGGGAGGGTAAAGCCGTGGTGAAGCACGATTTACCTCGTCCCACATCCCCCAAGTGACACTGTGGGACACCCCCCTTGAGAAAATGTGGCCACGACACAACCAGAGGTACCAGACTGGTGGCCGGGGCCCTTTTCTGTCCCATTTCAACCCAAAGCTGCAGGAGATTCGAAAGTCAGTGGAAGGGATCAGTGGTGAATCAGCCTAAAACCAGAAATCCGTTTTGCAGATGGAAAGGAAAAAATAATCACATTTATAAAGCAGCAGCATCCAGGCAGCAAAACGTTGCCACATCCATATTTTTCCCTGTATAGCAAAAAATAAGGTTTTTGGGTTTTTTTTTCAGGTATACTAATTCCTCCTTAGCTGAAAAATCTATTTCTGCCCTGCTCTGTAATCTGTTGCTTTTACTTCAGCATCACCAAACCTCCGACACCCTCCCTTCCCCCTTCATCCTCCTCCCCGCTGTGTTTGCTGCCCCTTGGCTCTTCCTCGGAGAATCGATCCTAATCCTCCAAACAATTTCAGCGGCGTTTGAAGCACCAGACGCTTCTTATTTCACTAATCTGGCGGAGGGGATTCCGGCGGCGGCTCCGTGCGCTCCCTGTGCCCCAAACCCGTGCGACCTTGGCTGCATCTCCACAAATCCCAATGCCCGTGAAGCGACAAATAAGCGAAATTATTATCTCCAAGTTGCCTTTTCTTGATTTGTCGTCGCGTATTTAAAAGGTCAACGGTGATTGTTAGGCTCCTGTCAAAGCAAGGGTATGTATTTCCACAGGGAAATGATGAAATTTGAGGGTTCTTTTTCAAGAGTTTTTGGGCTTTTGCTTTTCTCCGTGTTATTTGCTCGATTTCAGAATTGAGGCGAAAGTGTCCTTTCCACCACCCGCTCCTGCGTGTCCTCGATCACCGGCCACATTCCGGCTGCTGCGCGGGTGTCACTGAAGAAATCGTGTTTAAAAAAGGACGAATTTTGGAGCGAATCAGAACCACACGCCACGGGGTGAACGGGCCTCTGGGGACAGGAGACCCGAGCTCTGTCACCTGCTTACAGCCTCAGGCATCTCAGTTAAATTCAACTTAATTTTCCTCGCAGAATGGGGAACAGGGAGAAGTGGCGGCTGAGGCAGGGGAGGCTCAAGCCCTCACAGAGCCCTGTGAGAGAGCAGGAGGGAGGCCCCGCTCTACCCCAACCCTTTACCGGCTCCCTCGGGACCTCACGCTCCCCTCAGTGGGCGGCCGGGGCCGGGGATGGGGCCCAGCCCCGCCGGTAACGGGTGCGGACACCTGGTTCCCCCGTCCCTCCGCCCCCGCTCCCCGCCAAACTACATTTCCCGTCGTGCCTCGGGCCCCGCTACCGCCCAGACTGCGCTTCCCATGCTACCCCGCGCCACCGCGCCCTCCCCATTGGCTGGCAAGGGAGGGGCCGCCCAATCGCAGCGTCCCGCTCGGGCTCAGCATGGCGGCGGCGGACTCCATTTCCCGGCGTGCCCCGCGGGAGCTGCGGCGGGGCCGCGGCCAATCACCGCGGCGGTGCCGCAGGGGGCGGGCCCGGCGGCGGGGGGAGGCTGTTTAAAGTGGCGCTTGCGGCGCGCGAAGGGGATGGCGGAACCGGCGGAATATCCCCCGTTCCAGCTGGGGAAACCCCGCTTCGAGCAGGTACCGAGGGGGCGGCGGGCGGCGGGGGAACGGGGAGCGGCGGCGGGAGCTGCCCCGTCACCTGCGCGGCGTCGTTCCCCCCCCGCGATGAGACCCCCCCACTCTCCCCGCACCTCTGCCCCGCCCTCCCCCCGGAGCGGCGCGCTGATTGGTGTGGAGCCCCCCCGCCATTGGGCCACGCGACTGTCACTCAGAGCCACCGCCCCCCGCCTCGCGGCGGCTCCCGCGGCGGGCGGTGATTGGCGGGTCCCGCCGTGCCCCTGTGGCTCGGGGCTGTGTGGGGGGGCGCCGTGTGAACCACTTGGACCGCGGGTTCGAGCCCCGCGGGCGCCGCTCGGTGCAGCGGGGTCGGGCGGGGGGGTCCCTGGGAGGCAGCGCACGGCGCGGCCTCGTCCTTCCCCTCCTCGGTAGGTGGTACGGGGGTTGGGCCCTGCCACGGTGGGCGTAGCGGCGAGCCCAAGGTTGCAGGGAGGTGAGGAGCTGCCCCGAGAGGCAACGAGGCCTTGGGTGCTTTGGCCGCTCCACGACGGGCTGTGGGTGGTGGGTGCTGCTGCTCAGGAGGAGCCCCCAGCACAGGACACACATGGACCTGCTGAGAGGGGCCAGAGGAGCCACAGAAATGACCCGAGGCTGGAACAGCTCTGCTGTGGGACAGGCTGAGAGAGCTGGGGTGTTCAGCTGGAGAAGAGAAGCTCTGGGGAGACCTTAATGTGGCCTTTCCGGACATAAAAGGGGCTGATAAGAAAGATGGGGACAGACTTTTCAGCAGGGCGTGTTGTGATAGGACAAGGGGTGATGGTTTTAAACTAAAGGAGGGAGATTCAGGCTGGACATGAGGAAGAAATTGTTGTCCCTGAGGGTGGTGAGAGCCTGGCCCAGGTTGGGCAGAGAGGTGGTGGCTGAACCATCCCTGGAGACATCCCAGGCCAGGCTGGACGGGGCTCTGAGCAACCTGAGCTGGTGAAGATGTCCCTGCTCATGGCAGGGGTGGCACTGGGGGAGCTGGGAATGTCCCTTCAACCTTCTGTGATTCTATAAGAACTCCATAGGGTCCTGGCCTTGTTCTGGCTGACAAAGAACACTCTTCACTCCCGTGGAGCCACGTCAGGCTGCTGATACATCTGACCAAGTTCATAAAACCTCCTGCTGTTGCTCTGGAGCTGGGTGCTACCCCTCTGGAAATGAACAGGCTTTTGCAATTATCAAATCAAGAATGAGTAGCGAGAGTCTACTCATTAATAGGTGTCCCCCCCTTCCACTGCTGGGTCAATCTCCAAGGCGATTCTTCCCACCATCCATATGAAATCTGTACGGGGCTGCTCTTTGCCAACCATCTGACTTGCTAATTGCAGCTTGTGGAGCTTGGCTGGTCCAAAGCCGCCAGTTTGGGTTGCTGAGAAGTCCGGTTGCTGATTTTATTTTATTATTATTATATATTTTTTTTTCCCCATGGGGGAACCACTCGATCCAGGTGGTGGATCTACTCTTTCCCCCGTTGCTTTATCCCAGTTTGGGAGGTCATGGGGGGAACCTCCTCGGAGCGACCGCTCCCCCGCAGCTGCGTGAGCTCAAGGGATGCTCGAGACAGGGGAGACGGAGCTTTTTAATAAGGAGAGGAGGAGGAGGAGACGCTACTCCCTTCTAGACACCACAGATGATTCGAGGCACAACTTGGCAGCGAGTCAGGCGCAGAATCAGTGCGTTCTGTTCATTAAGGAGCGACTGTCACTTGTGGCAACATTTAGAAAGCGTTTCGAGGGGGTACGGCGGGACGTTCATGACGGTGGGGGCGATTGAGCAGAGTCGTCCTCCCTCCCGTGGGATGGGGGACGTGGGTTCGTGCTAAAGTTGGGTTATGGTTGGACTCGATGCTCTTGAGCGTCTCTTCCATCTGAAATGATTCTATGAGCCGGGTGATTTACACCTCACCCCAAATCTGGGGTCAACAAAAGCTCCCTTGTGTGCTTTGGGGTGTTTTGCCTGACAGCCACACTGAATATTTGAAATCGTTCCCCTTCTCTAGTGGTTTTATTCGTTTCCTGGTTTACAAGATCCCGAGTGCAGCGGCCCAGCGGACAAAGGACGCCCGGCTGGTTTCGGAAGGGATTAGTGACGCTTCGGGTGGTTGTTGAAATTCCAGACGCGGCTCCGCGTGATGACAGCGTTGGCTTTTCCTTGGAAACGCTGCCTGGGAGCTGCTCTGGGGCTGTTTACAGGGTGATGGGACTGGAACGGGGAGAGATGCAGGGGGAACGAGGCGGAGTTGTGTGTGGGGAACTCACATCTTGGAGAGGAGCCTCGGCCACCGGGGTTTGGGTTGGACACGGTGGTTCTTCCCCCGCTGTGACCCAGGGCCCCGAGAAGCAGAATTTAGGGCAGCAGGAGGGAGCCGTCTGTCCCCAGGTTATTATAATAAATCATGGTAATACCTCTGCAGGTTGTTATAATAAATCCCCCTTTCCCCATCGCTTGTGTTGTTGCAGTTCACTTGTTTTCCTTCCTCCCCAGGCAGGCGGCATTCTGTCGAGTCACCTTTTTCTTTTGGTTTTCTTACATTTCTTTGGTGGAAAGAGCCTCTGTCTCCCAAAGCAATCAGGCTGTTTTTAGGTAAAAGAAGAACCAAGGACATTAGCCTTGATAAGGACTTAATTTTCTGATCAGTATGTTAGGGATACTCCTGTTGTTTTTTCTTTTAATACATTTCTTTAAGGATTTAAGTGCTCTCCGAGAGCCTGAGCCCTAAATATGTGTTTTGCCTGTATCCCCTGAGCGAAACAAGCGCTATTTATTTTTAATTTGTCTATCAGAAGACCTGAGGAAACCTTTCCAGCAAAGGTCTAAATAAAGCAGGCTGTGGGTTTTTTTGCTAACCAGGGCGTCAGCTGCGGGAAGAAGACGGTGCTGGTGAAATTTGGGTGTTTTTATTGGGGTCAGACGTCTAGAAAGTAACTTCGGGTTGTCTCAGCCAGCGCACAACTGCAAGGAGGAGGAAAAGCAAGAAGCGAATGAGAAGTGAGTTGAATTCTTTGCAGCTGAAGTCGAGGGCGAACAGAAGGCGTGAGCCTCGTCCCCTTTGCGAAACCAGAAGTTGTAATAATAATAATAATAATAATAATAATAATAATAATAATAATAATAATAATAAAGTCACAGAACTTAGATCCTTCAGTGGAAGAAGAGGGAAATAAAGGGGAATAAACCCAAACCACAACCATAATACCTTTTATTTGTTGAATGATGTAGGTGCGACTGTGGAGCGTGTGATGTGCCGGGGATGTTTTATCCTGTTGGCCAATGTTCCTACCATGGCGATTTTAACATCGTTATTAGATATGGGCTGTTGGCAGAGCTTGGCCTTGCAGGTATTTTAAATGTTGGAGCTCTACCCCTGCTCATCTCAGTCCAGTGCTAAAGATCATTATTTCCTACTCCTCACGTACCTTAATCTGCCAAGTTTAAAGCACAACCAGGGTTTATTACCCCAATAAACCACAGGGCTCCTGTGTCCAAGAGAACTCTTGCAGCAACACACAGATAAAGATGCTGTTAATTAGATGAGCCTCTAAGGAGCTTAACGACGCTGGAATTTGTATGGGCGGTGGGAGAAACCACAGCACAAAGTTCACACACAAGTTTCTACTCGTGCTGCTCAGCGCAATGTTATTTTCCGCTTGAAAAAAGTGAATGAAACACTCGTTTCCTAAAGGATCCTTGTTATGGAGACGCAACGTTCTTAAAAGTATTCTAGAGGATGTTTAAGGTTGGTTCAGAACTGCTTTAAATCTGTGCGTGCAGGTCCGGCCCAGTGTGTAGATGGGGTGAGGTGAGGTTGGCCCACACGCAGTGGTTTATCCTCTGTGATCCGTGGGGTCCTGCAAACGCATGAAGCCGAGATAATAGAACTGTTGTAAAGTCGAGTTTAAAGTATGGAAGGGCTGACAGTCGGTAGATTCAGCCTAAACTTATAGTTGGACTTGACCAGTGTGTGCGGTTCCACAGCCCTGGAGTCTGGCCCGTACCCAAGGTCCATTGCTCAAAGGCTTCCATCCTCTTCATTTTGTTTGCTTTAGCTTAAATCTCCTCTTAATTAATTTAAAGCTGATGTAAGCCTGATTTTTTAGCTCAAAAAACCCCACCCTTTTTTGCTTTGGCTTAATTAAATCCTTCTTAAAATCACGCTGTAATTAAACTAGTCAAATCGTGCATCTCTTCTGTGCTTCCCAGCATCGCTTTGGAGGAATATTCGCCCTCTGGAAGGTGACGAAAACGTTCGCTCGTGGTCCCTTCCCTGTTTGTCCCTTCTCCAAATTTCCTGAGCCCTCCTGGAGGGATCTCCTTCCAGTTTTCAGCTCGGGGTGAGCTGGATCTTGCAGCTGGAGCTGCAACGCGTCCCTGTGCTCGCCACGAACGCTGCGCCGCGTTGGGGAATTAATATTCCCAGCTGCTTTCAGAACCTCATCTCGCTCGCAGGCTGGTGAGAAACGATCCCGAAATAGCCGCGATTAATCACAGGAAAATTGCGTTGTTCAGTTTTGGGGGGTTTTGAGATATTTTTCCCAGATAACTGTTTACTACAACAGATGTTAGAGGAATAAAATGGCAAAGAAAAGACAACGGGTGGATGTTTGGGAGCTGAAGGTCAAACCTCTGGGTGTGTTGCAAGCTCCATCCCTTGCATGGGGTTGATGGCCAGAGCTGGAAATGAGCTGGTAAAGAGGAAATATTCTGAGTTCTCACTGAAATCTGGATTTAGGTGGGCTCGGTGTGTTCTGTTGCTATATCTGTGTATGGGACCGTGTCCCGTTGCTCCTGGTCCCCAGGGTTTGATCCACGCATCCCATTCACTTCTCCCAACAGGTCTTGGTTTTATGGGTGGATTCAGAGTTGGTGCGTTCAGTTCAAACCTTGGAAGGAGGTGGAAATACTTTGTTTTCCCCTTATAATGGGCCTGGAATGATGGAGAAAGGATGGAGGAGATATGGGAAAATAAAGCGGTTAATGTAAAACGTGACAGTGAGCGACGCTGATTTAGCACTAAAACGGCACCTAAAAGGCAAATAAAATCCGATTTCCCTCTTCTTAGAGTTGATAGCGTTTTGCTGAGCTAATTCTGTCAGTACAAGAGCACCGTCTGCTCCGTGTGCCCTGAAGGCATCTGATGGAGCTTAAAAGAAATGGGTCGTGACCCAGGGGAGCAACAGCGCAACTTCAAACGGTTACGGAGAACGAGTGTAAAACCTGCGATTTTGGGCTTCGGTCTCTTGTTTTCCTGATGCGTCTCTTTGCTCCGCAAACCCCAATGCGATGCGGCAGCGTCTGGGCTGATCAAAATTAACACCAAATTTTAAATAGCTTTTTAAAATTTTCAATAATAAAGAGAAAGGAATAAGAAAACTGTCTGTGTAGTGTGTTTCTGTATTTTTTGGGAACCTATTTATTCAGGTCCTCAGAGCCAAAGAAGCCGTTCTTGAGGGTTTCTTGACCAGGGTCAATCTCTATTTTGATTATTGATTTCTTACATGTCCTGTAGAAACTTGACATTTGCAGGAAAGGGTTTGAATCCGGATTGGAGACCAAAATCCCCATCTGTGCGTTGGGTTTTGTGCTCAAGTTGCTGTTGAGGCGCAACGGTTGGATCCAATTTAAATTTGCCTCTAAATTTCGGAATAATTAGGATTCGGGAGGGTTTTTCTTGCCTTTTTGCGTGCAGCGCTGTGATAGCAAATACCCATCTTTAATACGATAATATTCCAATAGTGTTTAGTCGGGGGACTAAAGCCGAGAAGCAGGACCTGGATGATGGGAAGGCAACCGGCAAGGTTGAGTGGTGAAGGAGCTTTTCGTAGTCATTGGGAAGGGAAAACAAGAAGTCCTGTGGCTGGACAACAGTGAATACATCAGATATCTATTGTTCAATTGTAATAAATAGGCAGGAGCTGCTCGGGAGGGCTGAGCAGTGAAATACATGGGAGTGATGTTGAGATGCAGCCTCAAGAAGACAAGTTTGCTCTTGGTTTGAGTTTGGTTCCGTTTGATGTGGTTCACAGAGAAACCACAGAAAGAGCTTTGTGGTGGGAAAATGAGCTTCTCATTCGGAATTTAAAACCAAAAAACCTGTTCAGACTCATAGTCCTCTACGTTTTTTGGGTTGTGTGCGCACGATGGGGAGAAGCTGGATGGGCAAAGTGCTTTTTTTTACCCATCAGAATGTGCTGGGTTTTATTTTTGTTGTTAATTTGGTTTTTGTTCCAGTTGCTTGATGAACAAAGCTGCTTCTCTTTAAGATCTTGACCCGGGCATTGGAATGAATGAGGTTTAATGCAGTCGCCTCTTTGAAGGAGCTCGGACTGTCCTGCGATTGCACCTCATCTGTTTCTGGGGAAGGCAATGGGCAGGTTTTGGCTTCAGTCAGCCAGAGATGGAGCCTCAGGGTGATGATGGAGCTTCTGGAAGGGTTGGGTGGTGGTTGAGCACCAGAATCCCCATCCTGGGAGACTTTTAAGAGGAGATTTTCACTTCCAGCAACAAGCAAAAGCACGTTTGTGGAGTTGTGTTTTAGAGGGCTCTCGGTAACGTGACGAGAAAGTGGAAATGACAGGTGATGGGTTGGGTCATTGGCTCAGGGGGAGGATGGACTGGAGCGCGGGTCTCCTGCCTCTTCGTGCATCCCTGATGGTCAGAGGTGTTCTTGAGAACATTTTGGTTGGAAAAGCCCCTAAGGATGAAGTCCAACCATAACCCACCCCCAGCATTGCCACATGTCCCTGAGAACCTCATCTCCGTCTGTCCAACCCTCCAGGGATGGTGACTCCAGCAGCACTTAGTGCTGAGTAAGAGCAACTGAGATCTGATCCAGCCAGCTCTGCTGGGCTCTAGTACTAAATGGCTACAGGGCATTAATCAGCTTCAGGCTCTTAATGAGTGATGGCTGCTAACGACCTTGCCAGCTGCCAGAACACTGAGGGGTTGAAGTTCCCCCCCCCCAGGGGATGGTGATGCCAAAGGAGCTGCTGGCTTAGGCAGAGGCCTGGGTTGCACTGATACCACCTGAACAGGGGGAGGAACAGCTCTGGGATCTCTTCAAACCCACTGAGATAGAATCGTTTTGGTTGGAAAAGACCCTCAAGATGATCAAGTCAAACCATAACCCACCCCTGGCACTGCCCCATGTCCTGAGAACCTCATGTCTGTCTGTCCAACCCTCCAGGGATGGTGACTCCAGCACTGCCCTGGGCAGCCTGTTCCAATGCCCCACAGCCCTTTGGGGAAGAAATTGTTCCCAGATCCAACCTCAACCTCCCCTGGCACAACTTGAGGCCGTTTCCTCTGCTCCTGGCGCTTGTTCCTGGGGAGCAGAGCCCAACACCCTCCATACTGCAGATAATAATTCTATTTAATATCATTTTTCGCGCCGTGGAATGCCGATCCCAACGATGAAGGTGGTGAGAAGTCCAGACACTTCTATTTTAATATTCCCTTCCTTCTCTTCTTGTTTAAACCACGTTCTTACAACCGCTCTGAATTCTCTTATTGCTGTTGGAGTTTGGGGATGACAGAGGAACAGTGGGACGTGGGGTGTTTGGGATAATGAGACAAGTGACTGAGCTGGAAAGTACCAGAATTAGCGTTAATTAAATCGATGCTAATTAAAAACCATTGGACTTGTTTTCCTGAAGTTATGTGAAGCTAGTTTGTTTAGATGTGAGTTTTTCAATCATTTTTTAGCACAGAAGATGGAAAAATATTAGTGGAGAAACGTAAGCGGCTGAGAATGGGGCGTTGGAAACGGCCCTTGGAGAGGGATTTCTGCCTGAACAATAATTCACAATATTATTGGTATTTCTCTGCGCTCGATGGATTCAGTAGAGAACAACCAGCACGTCTCATAAAAATTATGCCAGGCTGTGATTAAATGTCATTCTCACTGCTTTATCCATATCCCAGCCCTTTATTTATAGCACGATTCTGCATTAAAGGCATAAAAAGAGACTTTTTGCCGTGGTTTTCCAGCCTATTTCGCAGACACTTTCCCCTTCCCGACTCTTTTCCTGGTTTGTGGATCCATTTCTGGTCCTGTTGCTCCTCCCAACAAAGGGGTTTTCAAACTTTATCTCTGCCCACCTTGGATTTTTCCAAATGTGCAAATAAGAATGAGCCTAAACCATAAAATTATGGTTTATTTTACATACGTTAAGGCTCATGGTCCATCCTCTGTGTTTCTATAGGGACTGGTGCAATGAAACCCCAGTTTAGCGCCTGGACAATTCAATATAAAACCGGGTTTGCACTTAGTCTCGGCTTTTACCTTTCTCATTCTTTCCATCAAGGGGAAAACCACTTGTTCGCTCGTTGGGACTTTAAACTCATCTTAGAGCATCTCAAGATATCACTTGGTGTTTCTATTTTCCAGCAGCATGTGGGTGCAGGAGTTTCTCCCCAAAATAAAGGGATGAGGATGAGCAGCATTAGAGACATTAGGGGGTGGGAATTCCTTCGACCATGGGCAATATTTCATTTTTTGGGGGAAAATAAAGGATATTTTAGCAGTTTGATAGTCTCCCTTTATTAAAGCAGCTATATTGGTGTCCTGTTACTAACAGCACTGCCATTAGCACCATTGAAATCCTCATTTTTTCCTTTCAATCGCTGAATAGCTTCTGTATTATTTCATTTTAGTCGCTACTTCGTTCCGCAGAGGAAATCAAACCTTTCTCTGCAGCGGGTAGAAGGCAATTTCTAACTGTACCCAATCTCCTTTTCCTTCCAGACTTCGTTTTATGGCAGATTCAGGCACTTCTTGGACATCATTGATCCGCGCACGCTCTTCGTTACCGAGGTAAAGTGCCTTGTTTGCTCAAAATACCGTTTATTAGCCAGGTTGGGGTTAGAACCAATTTCTCTCTGCGAACAGCACAAGTAATGAAAACAGGTTTCCAGTGGGTTTGTGTCTCACAGTTGATCGATCGCCCGAGTTCTCTTAAATCCGAACCTTATTAGACAGCAGCGAATCCACAGCTCCCAGTCCCCTCCAGTAACCGGGGAGACTATGAACTGGTTCCAGTCAAACTCGGGCTTTTCTCAGCAGGTGAGTAGGTGAGAGAACAAATCTTAATTGGGGCGGGCTCAGAGCTTTGCTGAGCAAAATGTTGTAGTTTTGCTTTAGTTATCGCTCTCTTTGTAACAGGCGTTGGAGTTTTGGGTGCATTGGTGTTCTGGGTGGTGTGTTCCGGAGTTATCGCATTTCTCTGCTTTGGTAAAATAGTGGTTAAGAGTTAGGAGGAATCTTTTAGATGAAATATTTCTGCTGGTGGCCTTTAATTCTGCCTCTTCATTGATATATTCATAGATTTAAAAGATGTATATATATACATATATGCAAACAGTTCTTTAAACACTGGGAGCTGATCTGCTTATTGTAGCTGATGAACTGAGTCCAGTTCCGGACACACTGTGATGGGAGGGGGAAAAACCCCACCTGGTGCCACTTTAAATAGTATTTAAAATAAATAGTATTTAAATAGTATTTTAAATAGTATTTAAATAGTATTTCAGATAGTAACTTCTAAATCAATGAGCTCGTTTCAAAAAACATAAGGCCAAGATGCGTCCTGTCGTTCCCTTTGAGCACCTTTTGGATGGGTGAACCACAGGTAATGAAACACCATTGCATTGAAGAGTAAATAGTAAATATATAGATATATTATATATTTCCTTGTAAAACGATTTAGATCAAGTCTGAGATTAATTTTCAAAGCCTTAACGTGGAGCTCAGCCCAAGTGCAATTCCATAGGGACCACCGGCCATTGTCATGTTGTGATAAATGGGAATTAAAATCACGATATCACCTGAGGATCCGGTGCGTTTTGCAGATGTTAGAGCTGCTATATAGGATATATAAGCACATGTGCCAGACTAAAAACAATATTGCACATTAAAAGCTTGGTGCTGCTGTTACCTTAGAGATTCTGTGTGAAACTACTGAAAAAGTGAGGGGAATCGTCCGGCGGGTGTTTCTGGGGATGCAGAGTATGTAATTTGGGAGGTCTCCTTCTACATTTCATATATATATTTATATGTTTTCATATATTTTCTTCATTTTGATTCTGAAATTCATAAACGGATGCAAAGGGCCTTCACTACCTAATGATACTTTTTGGAGGGAAGGAAAGGAAGCTTCCCATGCACAAGGGAATGGGATGTTAGAGATGGGAAACGACCTTTGTCGTGCACTGAGAACGTTGATTGAACACCTAAAGACAGCAAGGAAACTGGGAAGACGTTAAAGATTTTTGAAGAGGTGGGTGGTACAGGACAGATGGCTGGTGTAACTGGATTTTTCCAGACACCCTTTGGTGGGGTTGTCCTAAGAAGGTGAGATGCAGGTAGAAAAGGAGCAACACCCAAGTGGTGCATTGTGACCCTGGAGGCATCTGTCAGGGTCCCAGTGTCTCAAGGAGATCTGGACCCAGCAAACAAGGGAGGTTTGGTGACCTTCAGTGGGGTCTCGTGGGTGTAGGTTGGACTTGGTGCTCTTCAGGGAGGTCTTGGTGGCTGCCCAAGGAAGGAAATGCCCTCGTGCATTGTCTTTGAGGGCTAGAATTAAATGATAGTGGTGTTTCAGGGGACCTTCTGCAGGATGTGTTGTGAAGTCTACGTGAGCTGAGCCGAGAGAAAACGGCCTCAAGTTGCGCCAGGGGAGGTTGAGGTTGGATGTGGGAACAAATTCTTCCCCAAAGGGCTGTGGGGCATTGGAACAGGCTGCCCAGGGCAGTGCTGGAGTCACCATCCCTGGAGGGTTGGCCAGACGGACATGAGGTTCTCAGGGACGTGGGGCAGTGCCAGGGGTGGGTTACGGTTGGACTCGATGCTGTTGAGGATTTTTTCCAAGCAAAATGACTGTGATTCTTTCGCTAGAGAAGTCTCTTGCCAGAACAGGTACGAGCTCACGGGCAGCACTTCTCAGAGCACAAAAGCTGCTTTGGTGATTGTCCTCCTGCTGCACTCTGGTCTTGTGCTTTAAAACGGAATCATCGAATGGTTTGGGTTGAAGGGACCTTCCCAGCTCCCCCAGTGCCACCCCGGCCATGAGCAGGGACATCTTCACCAGCTCAGGTTGCTCAGAGCCCCGTCCAGCCTGGCCTGGGATGTCTCCAGGGATGGTTCATCCACCACCTCTCTGCCCAACCTGGGCCAGGCTCTCACCACCCTCAGGGCCAACAATTTATACAAATACTTTGTATATACATGTGACTAAAGGCTGTTTGGTTTCATTTGATAATTTAGGTGGCTAATTAAGATCTAGGAAGGGTTTGATGAGAAAGCAGCCGTTCACGGAGAGCTCCTTCCCCTGACAGATGGCTGCATCCTTCAGGCCCGGGGTTCTCGAGGAACAAATAAATCGCTGTTTGTCTTGGAGAAGCTCTCTAGCAAATGAAAAACCGAGCAGATAAATGAGTCTCTAATGAGAATGGAGGTTAATCCCATGGAAAATGCTAGGAAATGTAATAATATTTTTATATTCCTCCGTCCTTTTTCTAAGTGCTGTGCGTTCCGTCATTGTGGCCTCCTGGTGCCCGTGTTCTGAGGAAGGATGAGCCGATCCCTGCGAGTGGGGGAACCAAGCGCACTGATATCCAGACTAATTAATCTCAGTGACAGTCCTCTCTTACTCATTTATTTGTTCAGTAAAGCGAATTCTTAACACAATTAAGAGCTTCCTTGTCTTTTAGAGCTTCATAAGCATCAGTCCTCCAGGGATGTGCGCTGAGAACTGAGTTTTGATGCAGCTGGTGAACTCACATAGAGAAAGCGATTTAATCTTTAGTGGGTTCTAGTAAAATAATTATCTGTATCAAACTTACCTTCTGAGCGCCTATGATATTGAAACGATTCTCCGACCTCGTGTCAATATTGCGAACCCAACGAATCCTGTCGCTGAGACCATGAGAAACCCCTGGGTGGGTGCAACGCCTGATTTTGAAATGTGTGAGGTTAACATGATGGGAATAATACTTTTAATTGCTCTGTAATTAAGGTCCATCGGGAGAAGCAGTAGGGACCGGCAGGTATTTTGATAAGGCGGACTTATCCCATCTGACATGAGCCCGGACAGACTGTTAACGCTCTGTGGGAAGCTCTTCATGGAGAAACCCGCGGATCTGAAAATAATTCCGAGCAAAAGTGAAATAAGAATTAAACCGAGCTCAGAGGGGCCGTGTGTTATCTGCCTTTGCTTTATATCATTGTTCGAAGCGCAAACCTCCGGAGCGCCGAGCATCTTGCATTCCCATATTTGGGTTTAAAATGGAAGCAGGATTAGATGTATGTTATTTATACGAACGATACCTTCTTACTCAGCAGATTGACTGTCTGTGTTTATTCAGTGTCACATCTGCTGGCTCCACTCGAACAAAAAAGTTTCTGGCTCCTGTTGTCTGTCGCTGCGGATCCAATACAATAGGGCCAGCTGGAGTCACGTCTGCCGTATGGATCATCCGTTGAGCGGCGAGACACAAATCGGGATGGGTTGAGCGGCTGGTGGCAGCGCACAGCTGGATTTCCCGGTCCCACGTGGAATTTGCGGTGCCGGTGGCCAGAAGACTCTTGTTTTGGATCAATAAGTCATGGTTGGGGTGAAACCGAAACCGGTGGAACTTGCAGTCGCGCAGCGGATCATCCTTGGGCCTCGAAACCCCGATCTGAGCACGGTATGAGTGGAGTGAGGTGGAAACTCGTCCAGCGTGGCCCGTCCCGTTGGTGGATTTTCTCTTAGAAGCCTCGAATGCAAAACTCGACTCTCTTTGTGTTGATTCTGTAGCAGTCATGTTGTCGTGCTCCTGGCATCGTGGCTGTTGTTACGGTCTGTATGTGCACATATGGGTTTCTGGAGGCAGCTCCAAGCCATGTGCAGGCAGCCGGTGGGATCCAAGAGAAGACAAGGCGCAGATCATTGAGACAGAAACTGTGCCCTCGAGCAAGGAGGACAAGGTGGAAAGTCAGCACAAGGGCTCACGTGCTGGAAGGAGGCATCTGACACGTGCTCGTGCGTGTGGTCATCTGGGACCCAGTGTGGTTGTCCTCTGTCCCACGAGGGTGCTGGAGTGGTGGCCGTGAGGGACTCAAGGTGCCACCAAAGGATTTCAGGTTAGATACAGAGCAGAAATTGTTGGCCCTGAGGGTGGTGAGAGCCTGGCCCAGGTTGGGCAGAGAGGTGGTGGCTGAACCATCCCTGGAGACATCCCAGGCCAGGCTGGACGGGGCTCTGAGCAACCTGAGCTGGTGAAGATGTCCCTGTCATTGCAGGGGTGGCACTGGGGGAGCTGGGAAGGTCCCTTCAACCCAACCCTTCTGTGATTCCTGGAGGTGCCATCAGCTCAGTGTGATGTGTGTGCTGGTTTTGTTTTCCTCCTTTCTTTGGCAGGCTAAACTGAGTCCCTAACAGTGTGATCCTTCAGCAACTCTTTCTACAAAGGCTGACACATTCTGTTGATGTGATCCTGCAAGTGTCCTCCAGGCACTCCTTCTGAGTCAAGGCCTCTTGACCTGAACAGGTTCCATCAGCTCCTTGCACTAAAACCTATGGGTTAAATCTAAGCCAGTTCAACCAAACTGAGTCAGGGGCTGGTTTTTGGCTGTGCAACCAGCTGATGTGGTTTGTACTGTGCGGTTGAGCTCTCTTCGTATCCAAAAAGTGCCTCCTGACAGCTCTCCTGACCCATGGTGAGTCCCAGACTGTAAATAGGAGTCACTTGGCAAGATGGCTGGATGGTCTGAATCAAAACTCTGCCAGAGATCATGCTGATCCAGGTTTATTCCCGGGTTCTGACTTGTTTAATAACAGTAAACGCAGTCTCACGGGTCAGTGTACCCATTGCACACCTTTCATGGGCTTGCTGAACTGAGCTGTAGTTCAAAACTGGGGTGTTGAGTCGTGTGGAACATGGCTGGAGAATGATTGAGCCTTTTGCCAAAGACTTCTCCTTGTTGGGCCATGTTTCCCAGGTGGACGTGGCTGAGGCTGCTCTGGTGGAGCATCAGGTGTGGAGTTTGTGCTTCTGAATCGCCAGAAATGATTGCGCTACGTACAGTTATTCAGTTCTGGGCCCCTCAGGCCAAGAAAGGCCTTGAGGTGCTGGAGTGAGAGAAGGGAACGGAGCTGGTGAGGGGCTGGAGTGTGATGGGAGCGGCTGAGGGAGCTGGGGGGTTCAGCTGGGGAACAGGAGCTGAGGGGAGACCTTCTGATCTCTGAACTGCCTGAAAGGAGCTTGGAGCCAGGGGGGTCGGGCTCTGCTCCCCAGGAACAAGCGCCAGGAGCAGAGGAAACGGCCTCAAGTTGCACCAGGGGAGGTTGAGGTTGGATGTGGGAACAATTTCTTCCCCAAAGGGCTGTGGGGCATTGGAACAGGCTGCCCATGGCAGTGCTGGAGTCACCATCCCTGGAGGGTTGGACAGATGGACATGAGGTTCTCAGGACATGGGGCAGTGCCGGGGGTGGGTTAATGGTTGGACTCCATGATCTTGAAGGTCTTTTCCAACCAGAACGATTTGATGATTCCATCCCTGGCTCTGCTTCTGGGCTTAGGTTTGTAAGAACATCCTCTGGGTGCAGATGGTCTGTCTAGCACCCTATTGTGCAGCCGAGACCCCATCATCCTCCGTAGAAGCACTCTCCTTTTTACGAGAAAAGAGGTATGAAAGAAACGATACATGCTAGTAAAAACTGTGGTTACTTTTTCTTATTTTCTTTTTTAAGTGATGCTGTAAAAACTCAAGCGACACTTCCTACAGATAGCAGTAGAGGAATGAAGCAACAATAAATATTGAAACATTAGCACAACCTTGCAGACAGCCCTCTGTTTTCCCCTGTTCAAGCGGAATCGAAGTGTAATTTTAGACATGATCAACTCTCACAATCACGCCGTATCCCGCTGAAAGCCGGGGAGCGGAGCTGGTTGGCATTAGGAGCTGTTGCACGCAGCAATTCCATGGTTTTGGAGACTGGTTAAAAGACCGTGCTTGGCTTTTCTAGAAGGGGTGAAAGGCAACCACATTCTTTCCCTAATGAAATTTTGAGGCTGTGGATCATTTGCTAAAACCACTGAGCTCCTTCAAGCCGTGTGAAGGTGTTTTCTTACCGTGGTCCTTGCGTTTAACCCTTTTTATTCGCTTTCTGTGCCACCTTTTCGTCACCCTGGGGACCCATCGGTGCTGTCGGTCGGGGACTCTTTGCTTTGGGAAAGTTTCCCTTCCCTCCCCATGGAGCTGAAAGAGGGAATTCATGAAGAACTGCGATTCTCAAAGCGAAATCGGGCTTTTTTGTTTTCTGTTTGTTAGCACGCTAAACGAGATGGGATCTGGCCAGGGTTGTTATAGTAACTACTGAGATTTCCTCAAGAGAAGGCGAAAAAAATAGAACACAGACCCATTCATCTATTACTTCCAGTTTTTCATTCAGAGTTACATGCTGTTCCGTGTAGATCATTTGCAAGACGCCCAGTGTAGGTAATTTCGGTGACAAAACCACACACCAGTAATGAGCACAAATGGCTCTCCAGAATGTTGTGCTGGCATCCCAGTTTGTTTTTGAGCTTTGGAGGCGATAAGGGTTGTCTGCCATGGATCTGCAGTCGTTACCCATTCAGCTTCTCACCTCTGGCTGGCTGAAATATTATACAATTATATGTTATTGATACTAGATAATACTTTTTCCTAATATGATGTTTTTGAACAGTCATGAGGCCCATAGACCAAGGAGCTCTCAAGAACATCTTCAAGAAGCTCGAGTCCTGTTGTGATCTTATATGATTACTCTTCTCCACAGGCTGGAAATGCCTGAAGTAGCCTCAAAATCCTGTTTGATTCTCATGCCGCTGATGCTTTGTGGTGTTCCAGTGATCAACCAACACTCTTATGTGGTTAAGAGTTTAATGTCACCTGAGTGTCAGTAAGCCTGGCTGATGTGCCTACATCTACCTGCTAATAGATGTTAAACCTGATGTCTGGCTTTAGTAATGGACATGGAAAACAGGATAACATTGGGACAGACTGCCCAGGGCGGTGCTGGAGTCACCATCCCCAGAGGGGTTTAAAATACACAGAGTTGAGGTTCTCAGGGACATGGGGCAGTTCCAGGGGGGGTTATGGTTGGACTTGATGATCTTGAGGATCTCCTGCAACCAAAATGATTCTAATTCTCATAGCTGATCAGCTACAGAGCCCTAAGGGTCTTCCAGAACTTCGAGCCTGCCCAGAAGAGCGTGGCCACACATCCATGCCATGGGATTTCATCCCATGTACCCGTTTCTCAAGGTCAACTTATCTTCTGTGTGAGATCTTCAGCCCATCTGGAGGAACAGGGCATCGCTAGAAAACATCGTCTTGAGTCATAACTCTTCCTTTTTGTCCAATGTCAGGAGGACTTGACAGAAATAATAAGGACTTATTTCTCTGTCTGGGATATTGGTTAGACACGGAAAAGTCTGACCAGTGACCGGCCTTATCCGTTCAAGTATTCAGGACATACTTACGCTCCTAAAGAACACAAGCTCCTTCCAGGAAAGGACTCGCGTATTCAATCTATCACTTGCGTATTATTTTTTATCAAGATAAGTTTAAATCTCAAGACAGATTTGGTGTATGTATGCTTAAGAGAAGGGAGCTAAGAGTTAAGACACGTTTTTGTTGCTATAAACAACTTCTCTGTTGTGTCTTCTTGGATGATGGAAGCTTGCTTAGGGAAGACATCATTTTTCTTCTGGCCACCTTTTGCTTTTCCCTCTGCTTGTGACCACCCTTGGAGAAGGTTTGAGCTTGGTGGATGCTTTTTCTGAACCAGTAATTAGAGCTTTTCTGTATTAAGCCATTCTCTGATTTTGGGGGTAAGGCGCAGTGTTTCCACAAACAGCTTTTCAGGAGAAATGGGCGATTTCCTAACCTTGAACACATTCAATCATCTTTCGTCTTTGATATTCTGTGTAAAATCTGTAAAAACTGATGAATGTAGTTTTCTGAACTCCTGATTCCCTAATAAAATGGGAATAGAGGAGCAAAAGAAAGTGCTGACACTTAGCTCTAAAATATGGTCCAGTTTGGGCCTTGACCATTGTCCTTTGGGATGCGTCAACTCTCAATGTCACTTGGTCTCCTTCAGGATGGGGAATGAAGGTGCCAGCGGCCGAGGGCGATGCCAGAATCTGCGAGTGGATCTAAATCTCATTTGGTAAGAGAGGTCCCGAGCAGCTCTGGAAGTTTGGAGAGGTTTGGGAAGAGCGGTTGGCAGCTCTTTCCATAGGGGGACGTCAGGCCTGGAGTACAGGGCACAGGGCATGTCAACGAGGGAGCAGTTTCAGAACAACACCCCCAGGAACAGGGCGGAAAATGGAATATTTATCATTTATTGCATGTGCGTAGTGACACAGGGTTGTGAACTTGAGGCTGGTAGCGCTGGCCTTGGCACGAGCACCCAACAGAGCACATATTTTGCCAATAATATATAATTTCTTTGCAGTTTGTTCCTATCGGATGCTAAGCCACATTTGGCATCTTCGTAGACTCTCCACTTCCAATGAGTAGCTGCTAATGGATGCGAGAATATATAAAATATATTAATATTTTATATATAAAATAAATAAAGATATGTAAAATACCAGGACCGTAAAAATGGCCATGGATCCGACCCCAACCCGCTCGCTCTGCGGAGTGAAGGAATCGCCGCGGTTCCATATGTCCCGTGTGCCGAACGTTTTGAGGACAATAGTCATTCATTAATTGCCGCTTTCAGGTTGGCGTAACTGCTGGCGCTTCCAAGGAAACAACAAAATACTCTTTGATGTCGGCATGAAAGGGAGAAAAGTGGTTTCCCTGCCGCCGATCCCATGGACGTGAGCGGGTAATGAGCTGGGACGCGCGTCTTGGTTACGGGAGGCTTGTGAGAGCCGAGCTTGCACCGACTGATGCGGTTACATTAAACCCACGGGGCTTTAGATCAGCCACCGACACACTATGTGTTATTTCAGACCAAATATTCTGTATTTCCAAAACGTCCTCCGGCGCTAATATTAGATAAAGCTGCCAAAACAACGGAGCTGGTGCAGGAATGTGGGAGCGATGTTACTCATCTGGATGCTGGGGAACCTGCCAGGAGGCTTTTGAAAAGGTTCAGCTGAGGGATTTGTTTGGCTTCAAGTATTTGGGAGCCATTACTGGGCGATCTGGTGCTTTCTGGAGGTTGGCTAAGCAGATTTAACCCCACCAAAGCCGCTCTTCGTGTCCTGACCCCTTCCTCTTTAGCTTGGGCTAATCAATGAGTCTTTCTCCCTGTATAGTTCTGCCCTATGGGTTTTAAAATTTCAATAAATATATTGCATATAGTATATATATACACTATAGTGTATGTATATATACAGAATATATATATTCTTGAAATTATTATATATTTAGTTCTTTAAAGTATTATATGTAGACATAATCTTTGCTTCAACTGCAGAACACTTCTTAATATTTATATATATATAGATGAATAACTCTTCTGGGAGTAAACCGATGATTCTGACAGGCTGGTAGCAAAGATTAGTGCTCTTGTGAGCCCTTGAACTCATGAAAAGTATTTATTCTTCTATTTTATCCCAATGTGGAGCAGATCTTTATTTAGCCATGCAAACGTTTGAATGGCTAGTGATTGATAGGTTCTAACTTTAACTGCACTGAGGATTGATTTTGGTATTTTTAAGAGAACACAACCAATTGTGAAAACCCTGTCTGAATGTGGGTGTAAAAAAGCAGCACAGGTCGGTGGTTCAATGTAATGACACTCCAAGATCTATGTGTAGAATCACGGACTCATTTTGGTTGGAAAAGCCCCTCAAGATCATGGATTTCAACCATTAACCCAACCTTGGCGCTGCCCCATGTCCCTGAGAACCTCATCTCCATGACAGAATCATCTGAAATGTGAAAATGTCGTGGTATTTCAGATAAGTTGTCTCAACCTAAACGTTTCCAAGCGGTGCCGTTGTGTTGCCTCGTGCACCGGTCAGCGCGGGATGCACCGGAGCTGCTCTTCGTTATGGGGCAAAACCTGCTGCATTGTAACGTACCCAATTTTTAGTGGATACCAAGTTCCTTGTAGTGATGTTTAATATGGACAGGTTTCTACCATACTTAGTGATACCTCCTCATTACATTTACTGGACACAGGAGCAAAGTTGGGTCTTCCATCCAAGCGGTTTCCTTGTAGCCATCACTGGGAGACACCAATCTGAGAGCTGGCCTGGAGTGACACCAATGTCTTAGGTGGACATTCCACGTTGCACCTGAATATATCCATTAATATATCTATTTAGTCTTCAATGACTCATTCATCTCCAAGATTTATCAGAAGTCTGGTATCACGCTGAAGACTCACAAGTTTTTTATGGTGTCTTCTATAGACGAGGGGAAGCTTTTTGTATGTTCTCTTCTGTTTCTTCCTCTGTATCACTTCTGTAGTTAGATACAAGACAACAGGGCTGGGCAACCAGCAAAACAAGTGTCTGTACGTCCTACTTTTTTATATCATATGGGTAGGAGGACTCATCATGGGGCTTACATGAAAAGGTATAATTCTATGGTTTAAATTCATTACCTTCAATAAAACAATTGAGTTTCAAACTGTTGTTTAATTTGCAGAGCCGTCTGAAGGAAGCCGTGCAGCTCTTGGAGGATTACAAACATGGGACTTTGCCCCCAGGAGTCACCAACAAAGAGGTAAGAGGGAAAAACCAACTTTGGTTAAATTTCTGCATTGTCCCACAGTCTAAAGGAGGGAGGTTGAGGTGGCATTTTAGTCTTTCTTTGGTATCTCTATGGGTAAAATAATGTCCTGGTTCTGTTCAGTTGGTCTTTGACTTCTGCAATGTTGCTTCTGGTCCCTTGCGACTCAGCTGCCGGGTGTTAACGTGAATTTGGGTTGTTCTGAAGTTCCCGTGTTATAAATGGTGCTGAGCAGAAGTGATAACAAGGAGCTTGCCATACAAACATACACCTTTTTTATTTAATATAAGTAGAAAGTTTGTGGTTTCTGACTTGCAAAGTTATTGACGACCTTTGGCCAACACTATTTCTTCCCTTTCTGTTGCAAAATGTGCTTGTGCAATTAAAATAATAAGTAACTTTATTTTTTAGCTGCAGGAAACCTTTCTGTCTGTCCTTCCTCGTACCAGCAGCTGTGATGCATCAACCCCCTCTCCTACCATCTTCCTTTTGGTTAAAATAATGGCCATTTTTCCACTGAAACTGATGCTATTTGGGGTGTGTATAACCCCCATATGTCCTTGTGTTGTAGCTGGTACCATCAGTAATGGTACTTTTAGTTGGGTGATGCTCCTGCTGTTGGAACGGAAGGTGAGGGAGGTTGTGGAAACCCCGTTGATGGGAAGATCTTAGCGATGTTTAGGCTGAGAAAAGAGTAATTTTTGGTCAAATTGCTCTGCTTTGGGCTGGGCTGGGTGATCTCCGAGCCCCCATCAGTCCTGTTTTCTAGACTTTTGTCTACGATTTGTCTATATGAACACAGAAAACATGTGAAAGCAGACATGAGTGGGGCTGCTCATTGAGGGGCTAAGCTGCTTTTTCAGCCTTTTACCTCCAAATCAGCCACATGAAACAAAAACCAGCATTTTTTCCCCAGTGGGTTTGATCCACAACTCTGTTCCTTATGTGTCCGTGTACGGACACTTGACCACAACACCAACACAGGGTTTTTTGTGGTGTGTGTTTGTGCGTCTAAGCACAAAACCCTTCAGTAATTAAATGTAATATAAAACCCAGCTTTAATTGATAGGCAGATGTGTTTTAGGAGTTATAAGAAGCAACTGTGCTAAATGTCCTCCCAACTAAATGGTGATGGAAGTGGTAGCGTGCTTGTCTCCCACACCCTGTAAGTCAAATAACTCCTTTATTTCCTTTTTCCCCTTCACCTGCGATAGTTTATCCTCCTGTCACTGTATTATTCTTTCAACCTTAATCTAATGCGAATTAAAAAGCAACCAGGGTTGAGGGAAGGAGAAAAGCAAAAGATGATGGAGCAGCAAAGACTCAGTTCCCATCTGCCTTGGGGCAGATGAAACACAAGTTGTCCGCTGTGGCAAACCACGCAGACTTTTGACCCAAATTTGGGGTTTTATGTAGTGACAAACCTCGGAAACACCCAGAGCTGGCTCAGAATTGCATTGAGAGAGCGCAAACCGAAGTGGCGTGTTTTTCTCGTTCCCCTCAATCATGACGGCACATGCAGGAGTGGAACCTTGTTCTGCAGGTTGCAGGGCTTTAAATATAAATAGAGGTATAAAGAAAGGTATAAAGAAAGGTGTGGGGTGGAGGAGGAGAGAAAAAATGATGCCAAAATTGCCTTTCCTAGCAAAATCTTGACATGCTTCGCTTTGATCACGGTGTTGGTTAATTCAGAGGGGTTGTTGTAGTTTTGCTGACTGTAGGATAAAGTAGCTCTCCCAGCAGGAGACTGGGGTGGAATTGCAGCATGTGCTCGTTATTTAACTGTGCTTTGCTGTATTAATTAAACCAAACTGAAGGACAGGGAGAGGTGAGTAAGCGCTGGGTGGATCCCACCAAGGCTGTGGGGCTGGAATGTTCACCTAGGGAACTGTGACCCCTCTAAAAAGGGTGAGCACAGAATCGTAAATCATCCATTCTGTGATTCTACCTGTGTGAAAAAGGGCTTTCATTAAATGCCAGATATATACGGCTGTGTCTCATTAATTACTGGTGTGTTTGCAGAACACACCATGTGCTGGTTGGTTGCGTCAGGGGAGGGGAAACATCTTGCTTGCCTAGAAACCACCTCAAATTTTCTATTAGTGAATGAAAGATGCCTGGGCAACGCATTTTTGCTTTCCTCCAGCTATGTTTTACCATTTTGATGGCTTCTAGGTGGGCTCTGGTTACGAGGCATTAATAATTAGCCATTGTTCTAGTGCTAGTTCAGGAAAGGGCCTGGATGGTGAAGTGCCCACTTGATGTTGGAATAAAAGACTGAGCCCTCTGATGTTTTACGTGGCCGATAACTGAGTGTCGCACACACCTCTTGATGCACTGATGGCAGAAGACCAGCAGATGAGAGGTAATTTGATTTTTTGGCTGATTTTTATTGTTTTAACCCCTCTCGTGTTCTCTGTGACCAACAAGTGTATGCTGGAGGAGGGACTTGTCTCATCTGTTGTTGTAACGTAATTATATCCAAGAGAGGCTAATTCATTATTATTACTCATCAGAAAGGCTGGAGAGAGCTTTGTGTGATGCTGAAGTGAGAAGTGCTCAACTTGGTCGTCTTTGTCAAAGAGCTGATTCAGGTTGGATTGGTAGAGCTTCTTAGAGATAGAATCGTTGAATAGAATCATTTTGGTTGGAGAAGATATCTAAGATCATCAAGTCCAACCATTCCCCCACCCCTGGCATTGCCCCATGTCCTGAGAACCTCATGTCCGTCTGTCCAACCCTCCAGGGATGGTGACTCCAGCACTGCCCTGGGCAGCCTGTTCCAATGCCCCACAGCCCTTTGGGGAAGAAACTGTTCCCAGATCCAACCTCAACCTCCCCTGGCCCAACTTGAGGCCGTTTCCTCTGCTCCTGACGCTTGTTCCTTGGGAGAAGAGCCAGGCTCTTCTCGATGACAACCAATGACAAGGGGCAATGGGTTCAAGCTGGAACACAAGAGGTTCCACTTAAATTTGAGAAGAAACTTGTTCCTGGTGAGGGTGTCAGAGCCTGGCCCAGGCTGCCCAGGGAGGTTGTGGAGTCTCCTTCTCTGCAGACATTCAAACCCGCCTGGACACCTTCCTGTGGAACCTCAGCTGCGTGTTCCTGCTCCGTGGGGGGATTGCACTGGATGAGCTTTCCAGGGCCCTTCCACCCCTGACACTCTGGGATTCTGTGAAGAAACCAACCAAGACGCAATTGCTGCCCTTGTAACCTGGACTGCGTAGAAGAGATTCCTGGATGGTCTTCTAGGCTTTATAATCAGAATTAAAATCATGATCACCTTAGAAACCTTTAAAAATAGCAGCTTGGGCAGAGTTTTAATGCATCGGCTTTCTAAGAACCCAACACCCCCCCCAAATATCGTCTTCGAGATCAAGAAGACAAGTTGTTTTGACAGAGTTGTGTCACTAATCTCCCGGCTGATCCACTTCTGTGGTGCGGCGTGTTTGACAGTGTTCGAATCCCTTTTTTCTTCTCCTCATTCAGAAATCCGTGGTTCTCATGAGGGATGGCAGGCAGAGCTGGAAGCATCACAACAGCTCAGCACAATCTATATCGCTCGCTGAAATGGTTTCACCACATGAAAAATGGAAAATATAAAAGCCTAGAGCTATGAAACGTCAAGTGTCTCCTCCACACTTATCTTCTTGACAGGGTTCCTGCAGAACGAGTCTTTCTCTTCTGCATTTTCAGAGCAGATTTTTCAAAATGAGCTGAAATGGAACAATGATGGACTATGTAAAGAAGAAAAAAACCCTAAAGAGGCATAATCTTCTAAAGAAATAAATCTCTGAAGAGCCATAATCGTACTTTGTTCCAGTTCCCCATGACCATTTCCAAGCTGATTTCCAGAATGAATGTGGCTTGGCTCCAGTTATGAGATGGTTCTTGGGTACCAGTGCTGCCAACACCTACATCTCTTCCACTTTCAGGTCTCTTGTGCTCATCCAGCAGCTCCTCTTGAATTTCACCACTCGGGAAAACGACAATTAACTCAAGGTGGTAAAAACCCATTTCTTGGGCGTCATTAGCAAAAACGAAGAATCGATCTCTCAGCTGTCAATAGCTGCTCGCCTGCTGATAGCTTTTTATTGAGGGAAACGAGAGGGGCTTTTCCTACATTAGAAAAATGTTTTAAAAACATGATTTTTGTCATGGGTGCGTCAATTATGTGCTCGGCAAAGCAGAGAACAAATAACTGCTTGATAAGGATTTATTCAGTGCTGTGTATTTGAGCAAGAAAACGTGTTCCAAACTCAACTTTTTGGCTTTGCTTATTTACTCGAATTTTCCTTTGCGTGTTTGAGAGGCAGATGTGGTTTTCATTAGATATGAAGATGTCATTTTTATTAGATATGAAGCTGACTGGCTCAAATTCCACTTATTAAAACACCACCAACCAAAACCACTCCGTATGGTGGAGATACCCTATACTGTAATTAAGCTCCCTCTCTGACTGCCTTTTAGAATTTCATAATTTTTCTCAAAATAACAAGATATTCTTGGTAGTGGGACCATTCGGGGTGTATTTCTGGTGTCTTGGTTGTTAGGGTTAGATATTTTATAATAACGTGCTTGGAGAACAAATGCTCTAAAGGCTTTGGGGAGGTTTGGTGTCCTGGTGTGGGACTGGGGTGGTTGTGTTGAACTCCAGAAGTGTTTGTTGGACTTAGTGCCATGATCTGGTCAATGGACTGGAGCTGGACCAAGGGTTGGACTGGATGAGCTCTGAGGGCTTTTCCAACCCAGTCCATTCTGGGGTTCTGTGAAGAAATGACTCTTTCTTGTAATGATTTACATGTACAAAACTGCTGTGAAAACTTGAAGAGAAGGGGTGAGCTTAGTAAAGTTCCTCTTGCTCGGTTCCGTTTGGCAACCTCGTCCGTCCGTGTCCGTCCCTTGAGGGTAAGTGTGTTTGAAGCACTCATGTCATCTCATGGCTCATGTCCCCGTGTGTCTTCCTGTCCCAGAGAAGCCAGAAACCAGTAGGATCCTTAAAAAGAGAGAAATAAGGGAATGCGTAGGATTCATGTTGATAGTAGAAACTGGTTCAGTTGTCATTTATGTCCCGTCTTTTCCAGCTCCATAGCTACTTGACCGTCCCTGTGCTGGGCACTGGGGAGGCCCAACCTCGAATCCTGGGGGCAGTTTTGGGCTCCTCACGCCAAGAAAGGCCTCGAGGTGCTGGAGTGAGAGAAGGGAACGGAGCTGGTGAGGGGCTGCAGCACAAGTGTGATGGGAGCGGCTGAGGGAGCTGGGGGGTTCAGCTGGAGAACAGGAGCTGAGGGGAGACCTTCTGATCTCTGAACTGCCTGAAAGGAGCTTGGAGCCAGGGGGGTCGGGCTCTGCTCCCCAGGAACAAGCGCCAGGAGCAGAGGAAACGGCCTCAAGTTGTGCCAGGGGAGGTTGAGGTTGGATGTGGGGAACAATTTCTTCCCCAAAGGGCTGTGGGGCATTGGAACAGGCTGCCCAGGGCAGTGCTGGAGTCACCATCCCTGGAGGGCTGGACAGACGGACATGAGGTTCTCAGGGACATAGGGCAGTGCCAGGGGTGGCTTATGGTTGGACTCCATGATCTTGAAGGGTCTCTTCCAACCAAAATGATGCTATGATTCTACTGTTGTATTATTGCCCTCCTAGGAGGATTCCTTCCTCTTGTTCATATACTCTTTGCACTTCATGCTCCTCACTCAGTGCTCTCTCCTTATACTTAAGCCACCTCTTTGACTTCCATCCCTTACCATTTTTACTGATGGTTTCCACGGGCGGCTCCCGGGGTTGGCAGAATCCGGCCCTTCGCACGCAGCTCCGGTTCTTGGTGCGACGCGCGAGCGCGCAGGTGAAAAGGACACACACGGGTGCACCGGGAGCCAATTTGCAGCAGAAGGTATAGACTAACGTATCCAATTCTAAACAGGGCAGGCAATTCCCCAAACTGCGTCCTGGAGGGAATCTCCGCTGGAGGAAAAAGGTTTCATTTGAGGGAATACTTGTATAAAAACAGGGGTGGTGACATATCAGCCTGATAAATAAGGGTGACAAACCGGCTTGCTTAAAAACAGATGTTTTCTTAGGAGCGTTGATGCTAAGGTTTAGGCTTAAACCAAAAGGCTGAACCAACTGCAGGGTGTAATGATGTGGCTTTTGTCCTTTATCCTCAGGCTTCTTCCCCTAATTCTGCAGCCTTATGTCCTGTGTGTGTTTGAGTCCCTTTCCCAACCTGCCCAACAGACCAGCACAGATTGGAGGAACAGATTGACGCTGGCATGTCAGCAGTGGTAAAAGTTAAAGAGAAGCGGTACTCAGCGGCTACCAGACACAGAGAGATGGAAATCACTCCCGTTTTACAACACAGCTGCTTTTTTTACTGGGATTTTTGTGCTCGGCGCTGCAGAAAAGCCCTTTGAAAGGCTGATGAATGTTGGATGTTGGTGTTCAGGCACCAAAGACCTGCCTTGGAAAGACTGTAGTAAGGTGTTAGAGTTGGGGAGATTTAATTATGAACTTCATATTGCTCTTATCTTCCAGCTTTTCCCCAAAATGCCTGATATATTTATATTCTTAGCTAGGATTCCCTGCAATAATTCTATGCTTGAACTACACGGCTTGCATGCCCAGCAAAACGGCTCCTTTGTGTTGTGCACTGAATCATTTTTGCCATTGAAACTGGGGTAGAAATCGCTCCTATCAACCTAGTATAATTTGTTAATCAGCTTAGTAATGTTGCAAATATTGAGGAGCTGCAACCTAGGCTGATATTTGGATTGATATTTGATATTTGGATTGATAGTAAAAATTTGGAGCAATATCAGGCTGATGAGCAGGTTAGGACCGGGGTCCTGCTTTGCCCCATTTGTAGATTCACACCACTTTGTCCTAAAAATTTAGTGTCTACACAAGAAGTAGAATTCACTCGGAGAAATACAGTGATGAAGGGTGATTGTCCTCGTCTTCCTCCCCTCTGTCCTTCGGTCCTGATCTCTGGCTCGTACCCTGGCTTCTCCCCATGGTCCTGCCAGCAGAGAGAGGTAAAGAGCCACCGAACAGCAGGAGTGTCTGAGCAAGGACTCTCACCAGTGAGTGATGCTTTTTTCTGTGCAAGCTTTTGATTTGTAATGCCACTAAGAGGTTTAAAAACCCAGATAATCAACTAAATGCCTTCTACGCACACGGCCGTTAGTCTTGCGGTGATGCCTCCGTCCTTTAACGCGCACCCGCGATAAAGATGGTACCCGTTAAATTCATCGTTCCTTGAACTTTGGGTGTGAACTGGTGCAAATTTGTTCCGTGCCCGGATTATTGGAAGGGGAAGTGTGATGCCATGGCAGCGTGAGCAGCTCGGCGCTGCCTCCTCTCCTCCCGGCCATGTGTTCCCACCTCCTTGCTGGCACAGCTGGTTCAGAGAGCTGATTTAATATAATACAAACTGCAACTCCCCCCACTCCCCAAATGCTTTGGTTTTGTTGGACTTGAGCAGCTCTCTGTATTATTTTTTGGCTGCTCTCTGTTGCCTGGAATGAGCGAACACCTGAGATGGGGAGGGATGATGGGACCATAAACATCAACCAGCTCGAGCTGCTGCAGATAAACCGGTGATACAGGTAGGAAATGAATCCAAGTCTCTTAAGACCAAGACTAAACACCTCAAGCTGTGGATCACTTGCCGACTGAAATCCTCGCGGCTCTGAGACACCAGGTATTTAGATTTTTGATCCATCTGGATCTTTGCTATAGGATCAGAGGCTAATCCAGTTTGGAGGAGACCTCAGGAGGTCATTTAGTCCGACATAGGTCCCTAGATTTATCTGTCTGTTCATTTAACTGCATGTTGACTTACAGGTGTGTGTATATCTGTTAGAAATTAGGATAGCAATGAGACGTCTCTATTACCCCATTTCATACCCTTAGAAACTCCACCCTGAAAGCTTCCCCCCTTCTGCACAAGGAGGAGAAGTAAAAATAATAAGAAAAAATAAACAGAACAATTAAAAATAAATGGAAATGGAAGTGTCGTGAGAGGGTAAAAGAGAAAACGCAGCTTTTTGAGCTTGTCCCTTGGAGACAGACACTCGCCGTTCTCCCTGCAGCCCCTTCCCGCGCGTTGGCGGAGCACGAACCGCCGCGTGTCACTTGTGACTTCTCACTCCCCAGCCTTTCCAAATGCGGGTTTTTTGGCAACTCGCTGTTTTGAAACTGTTTCATTTCTTCCCCATTAGTATCAGTGAAGTGCAAAGAGGCTCACCGGCTTAATGGGCATGTATTTATTACTGTGTGCTGCCTTCAATCATGTTAGCAGCGGGAAGAGCCGCTCACGCTGTCCCAGACACAGCAGAGAACAATGAATCTATCAGAGTCTAAACAGCATCCCTTTTGGAGAATAATAGCTTTTCTTAACAGTGTTGATGAAGAGCGAAGAGGTCCATTTGCAGTAAACTGTATTGTTTTTTTCCCCCCTCCGGTCTCTCGCAGAATAGGATAAAATGTAGATAAAATGTAGATCTATCGCTTGTCCTGCTGCTTCCTTTTCCTGGCCAGAAAGTGGCCTGGTTGCTGCTCCAAGGGCTGAGCTTGGACCTTCTCTCTTCTGTGATCCTTGTGACGCTAAGTTGGGTCAAACATTTTAGGCATCGTTTCCAGCCTATCAGAGGAAAAAAGGCACCCAGGGAGCTTGAGCAGCAGGTTAACGCACCTTAAATAAACCACACTAAAAGCTACTTTGGTTGCTCTTACTCTGTTACAAACCCACTTCGCTTCATCTCGTCATTTGAGGATTAAGAGAGTCTATCCGAATTCATGCCTAGATTACCAATCAGATTAGATTCGCAAGCTCCGTGTGGCTAAAATAAGCTGAAACAGATCTGATCTCGAGCAACCTAGTTGGATTAGCAAGGCTGCTTTCCAAAGCTGGACTTTAAGCCATGTAATGGCATCTAAGTCCTCCTCCAACCCTGGTGCAAGTCATGGTTTTCTGAGAGCGCTTCTTACTCTGCTCAAGTTTTTCCAGTAGAATGCTGGGAGGATTAATTAATTAATGTTTATTGGCTGCTGCGAAGCTGCAAAGTGTTATTTAAGTGCTATATTTTTATATGAGTTGGGACTTGATTCTGTTTCCACCTCCACTTGGGGGTGTGTCTGTGTAAATCTGTGTATTGCTCTGGAACTGCTCGTGGTTTCCAGTATCTTGAGCTATCTCAGCCCATGCTCTACAACATCTGGATTCCTCTGAAGGTCCTGCAGGTGGGCAGCAGCTCCTGACACTGTGATCAACGATGCTGAAGATGGGGCAGGAGTTTTCCATTGGCATCCGAGAGGGGCGGTGGCTTCTGGTGCAGATATCCTTTGTGATTCATCCCATGCATTGGGTCATTTGAGCTTTATCTCCTTCAAGCTCAAACCTTTTTAATGTAAAGATTATTAGGAGCAGGGCTAAAATAGGTACATTGGGGAGATTTCCTATTGAGGAGGAAGTGTAGGTGGTGGTTTATGTTAGAATCATGGAATCATTTTGGTTGGAAAAGCCCCTCAAGACCATCAAGTCCAACCATAACCCACCCTGGCACTGCCCCATGTCCCTGAGAGCCTCATCTCTGTGTATTTTAAACCCCTCCAGGGATGGTGACTCCAGCACTGCCCTGGGCAGCCTGTTCCAATGTTATCCTGTTTTCCATGTCCATTAGTAAAGCCAGACATCAGGTTTAACATCTATTAGAAGGTAGATTTAGGCACATCAGCCAGGCTTGCAGACATTCGGGTGACATTAAACGTGCCACCAAAAGCTCTGGGATTCCACCACTGTAAATCTCTAAGTCTTGCTTAATGCATCCAGCTTGTGGTGTGCATTTGTCTCTGTGCTAAATATCGCTTTTCAAGAAGTGGGATTTTGGGACATAAGCTGGAGAGAAGTGGGAGAAAGCCACGTGAAGCATGAGCGATCGCACTCGTGGGGGAGAGCGAAGCAGAACGCGTGGTAGCTCTGTCGAGTTGCACCCAGCTGCCTCGTGTTTGGCTCTGGTGTTTAGTTTTAGTGAAATATTAGCAATAGATTCCTTATGTCTTTCCGTGTCACCTGCTGAGAGGTTCTGGGGATGCTCCCTGGAGTGGACTGGCCACTGTAAATGCATTTAATCACTAGGAAGGCAGTATGGATAAATACGGTGCTGGAAGAGATGGTGATGTGTTGGGGAGCGTGACGCTGTGGGCACTTGGGAGATCTTATTAATGTTCAGGAGATATTATTCATGCTTATAAATATCTCCAGGGTGGGTGTCAGAGGATGGACCAGACTCTGTTCAGTGGTGCCCAATGACAGGATGAGGGGCAACGGGCACAGACTGAAACACAGGAGGTTCCATCTCAATATGAGGAGAAACTTCTTCACTTTGAGGTGCCAGAGCCTGGCCCAGGCTGCCCAGAGAGGTTGTGGAGGCTCCTTCTCTGAGACATTCAAACCCGCCTGGACCGACCTGTGTGATCTGCTCTGGTGACCCTGCGTGAGCAGGTGGGTTGGACTGGGTGATCTCCAGAGGTCCCTTCAACCCCAGCCAGGCTGGGATTCTGTGATCTTCATCCATAACCATGTAAACTTAAAAGCAATTAAAAAAACTCGGAAGCATAGGGAAATACAAGTGAAATAATATCAATGAGAACCTCTTGATGGACCTCCTATTTCAGCAAGTGGTTCTTCAGCAGTGAGTCCATGGAAGGACATTCTTCTCCATCTGTTGGAGACTCTACCTTCTCCCCAGGACTGTGAGGAGCGGTTTCAAATGGAAATGTCCTGGCAAAAGGGATTGTGCGGGTTTTCTAGTATACTTAACCTTATAATGAAGATTAATATGAGCTAAATCTGCTGACGAGGTGTGCTGGAGCTGCTGAGCGCTTCTGGTTCCAGCTGGTGGCCCTGGAGAAGGACCAGATCTGCTCAGCTCTGTTTGTGGAAGATCTATTTGGAACAGGCATAGTGCTTAAATCTGGGATTCCTGAATGTCCTGACGTAAAATCTTCAACTTTCATCAAATTCCCACCGGAATCCAAAGAAGCCATATTTTTGCAAGCCGGGTTGAGGTTGGAACGACCTACAGGTGCTTGGTGCTTTGGGATGTTTTGACATCTTGAGCCAAACCCAGTTTGAGCCAGAACTCATCATGTAGGTCCCATCTTAAAGTCGACAGAGAGAAGCAAACACAGCTGGAGTGCAGGCTGGGAATATTCCGTGAGTTGAATTCCCCATTTGCTGCCCACTGGTATAAAATAAATCCAGACAATTTGCTGCAGGAGGTATTTATTATGTTGTAAACGTGTTAGGGGGGATGAGTCCCACCTCCCGTGTCTTTCTCTGGCCACTTGACTCCCAGTTAAGGGATCTAAAATGAAATTAAACCTTGTTCAGAGTCACCACTGTCACTTGACACCGATGTGATGCCAGATCCCTGTTGCTGGACTCAAGTGTTCCACAGCGAATTTTCCAAGCACAAAAAGTTATGCTTTTTGAGCAAGGTTTTATATATATGTATATATATATTTTTTTTCCTTCTGACTTTGTGTTATTTAAACAACTGGGATTATTGGAAAGCACATCTGGATTTGGAGGGTCTCCCTCCAAATGGCCACACACATAGAATCATAGGATGGTTTGGGTTGGAAGGGACCTTGAAGATCATCCAGTCCAACCCCTGCGTGGGCAGGGACACCTTCCACTGGCCCAGGTTGCTCAAATGAAGATCTTGTGGCAATTTGACGTACTAGAAGTTCAAGTTTGCTTCGGAGCGATGAGTAATGCTTAAATCTCCTTGCCAGCCTTGGTTTTCAGGTAGTGTGTGTTCAGAATTGTTCTGTCTCCAATGGCAATGTAAATTTGCATCACTTCTTCCTCGGAATGAGCTTTGCTGCATCGCACGTTCTGCTCCTGACACACAATATTTGGAATTCGGTGTGGGACAGATCATCTGAGCTTTGCTTTAATAAACCTTGCGACTCCCAGAGTGTGATATTACTGGCAATTGCCGCTGGGGCGCAAACTCCAGGTTGCTACCTTATTAAAATCAATATTTCGATGGTGGAGTCACCGTCCCTGGAGGGTTGGACACACGGAGATGAGGTTCTGAGCTTTAGCGGTGGACTTGGCAGTGTTAATGTAAGGACTTGATGATCCTAAAGGTCTTTTCCAACCAAACCAATTCTGTAAAATCTCATCCATGAGTCCAGTGCCCTGAAATGCTGGTGCTGGGAGCACCTGCGAATGGTCCTGGAGCCCATTCCTCCATGGCCATGAAGGACATTTCTGTGGTCTCTCCTGGTAGAAGGTTGCGATGGCCACCGGCTGGAGAAACTTGTCCATCCTTGCATGCTTAGCTTACTGGGTGGAGAGTGGATATGAATATATATATATACACGTGGATATGGAAGGTGGAAGTGGTGGAGTCACCATCCCTGGAGGTGTTTAAAAGACATATATAGATGAGGTTCTTAGGGGGATGGTTTAGTGCTCGAGTTAGGTTATGGTTGGACTTGATGATCTTAAGGGTCTTTTCCAAGCAAAATGATTCTATGTTAACATTTCTCCAACTCTCCTGCCCTCTTGTCCTTCAAGCTGCTTTGGTGTAAACCCATTGATGAGCAGGTTTGGTTCTTGCACCCAAATTTAAATGGTGGAAAACCTCCTATTATGGAGCTTTGAGGCAATAATATACAGCAAAGCTGCTGCAAAGGATTAAATGTGTGAGATTAGATATTATTAACAGTTTCTTCCCTGGAGGGGTTGAACAGACGGAGGTGAGGTTCTCAGGACATGGTGCAGTGCTAGGGTGGGTTATGGTTGGACTCCATGATCTTGAGGGTCTTTTCCAACCAAAATGAGTCTATGATTCTATGAAGATCATCTGTTCAGGAGACCCACCCAGTGTCGAGTAACTATATTTAGAGACCATGGACCTAAATCAAACACAAGTTGAGCACGAATCTGGAGTCATTCCATGTGCTCCGCTTCGGATTCGCGCTCGTGTAAATGAGATCAAAATCCGGCTGTTCCTGGGGGGTGGCCGGAGAGAACGTGAATGAAATCCCGGCAGAAATAGAGCTGTGCTGTGCAAAACCAGCCCCCCGGCTGGCACCGCGCGGCGCAGAACCGGAGCCACTGGAAAACGCTGCAGACAGCAAATGAATTAGAGGAGGGAAAAAATAAGAAGTGAAAATGAGCTGGCAGAATCTTGAGGTGACTCATCAGGTGCATCTTGTGAAGTCTCTTCCCGAGAAGTAATGAAATCGCGTGTTCTAACAATATTTGCACTGCAGCGGGAAGATGCATAAATATTGGGATCAATTAATGAAATTAGATAATTTGACCAAAAAAGCCATAGCGCTGGCGCAGAAAGCATCCCTCTTCCTTTTTGCTTGCAGTTGGAGAGGAAAATCCCATGGGTTTGTTTTATATCTAAGATACACGAGACCTGGGCAGCCACGGGGTTACTGGGACGCTTGGGACCTTCACCCCATGGAAGTTCTTGAGCTGCTGGGTCCCTCAGCTTCTGGTTTTTGACTGTAAAATGGGGAATTGTGATTTTTTTACGAAGGTTTTTCTTCAGGAAAGAGCCCTGGGGGTTTGAGCATCAACCCGTGATATTTAGATATTCCAGTAATTTGTCTCATGCTGTGGAGTTCGCCACGGAGCTTCAGTTCTGGAGTGAGAGCTGAATTTGGAGTGAAATCCAAGTAGCTGGTATCAGTGGGTCAATAGACGCAGTTTACAATAGAATAATTACCTTATTCCAGCAATATTTTAATGCATTTATATTTGGGGAGGGCGCTAAACCTCAGGTGAAGAAGAATCGCAGAACGAGGCTTAATTTATACCATAATAATGAGAAAATCTGAAGCGCAGATGCTCGGGTCACAGAACATTTGCAGGGCGCTCAGGTCGGCGTTTCGGTGGATAATCCCGAGCTCTCCAAGCCAAAATCTTCTCGCTGTCTCGGGGTTTATCAACAGAGCAGAACTCACCAGGTTATCGTACCCTTGGGTTGGCACCGGCACAGCTCTTGTTGGAATAATTTGTCTGGTTTTTGGCGTCCTCCATCCAAGAGGATGTTGACAAATTGGAAAGATATAAAAGAGCCACGAGGGTGGTTAAAAGATTGGCAAACGCGCCGTGCCAATGAAACAGCCAGTCTCCTGGCTCGGATTAATGTTATATATATATATTTTTATGCTTGAAGCAGAGGTTAAAGGGTGATTTAGCAGCTCCGGGTACCTGCGTGAAGCACAAAACTAGGCGGTGCTGGAGATTGTCACACACAGGTGACACAAACCGGTGCCTGGAAGTTGAAGCCAGGCTTGAGTTCTTCATAGGAAAAGCGATTGATCTGTTGGGATATTTTACAGGAATCCTGTTTTTTCATCCTTCTCTAGGATTAGGTGCATCAAAAAGTTTTGGTTGGGGTTTTTTTGGGTTGTATATTATTATATGTTATTTTAGATTGTATATTATAATTTGTGTTTGGGTGTAATTCATGGCTCTGGCTTTACTAAGCAGGGGTCAAACTGGGGGTTTCTGAAGCTTCCAGAGCATTTCTTGATGTTAAGCGTCTTCTCTTTGACTCCACCTGCGCCTCACGTGTGACGTTTGGTCCTCGGTGCCCATCCATCTCCACTCTCCGCACCCGATTTGAGCCGAATTACAGGCAGTAAATAAAAACAGGCGCTCGTCAGGGTTTTAAATGAGATTTTTCCTCTTCGCCGGTGTTTTTCAGAGCGCTTCCCTCACGATAAATGAAAAGCGATGGTGGTTTATTCTGCACACAGGTTTTATGGGGATACTGCTGGGGTTTCCCTGCAGGGTTTGCTCCATCTTTGTGCCCCAAAACCCCTCGATTTCCACAAGAAGCTCCTCCAAGGGGTGGCTGTGCTAAATTTACCTCGAGATCTGTGTGCGGCAGGGTTACCGAGATAATCCTCGGTTTTAAAGCTTCTATAGCAGAGCGTCAGGTCTGACTCTTGTTATTCTTTCCTATTACTTGATATAAAACAGAATATTTTCTGTGCCTCGCTGGCCTTCCTGGCCATGCAGATCAGAAGGAGCTCGGGGTGTGTAAAGGATCTTTAAACACATTTAAATGCAGCGAATGAGCCCGTTTTAAATCAATCCCTCGCGTTCGGTTACTACAGCAGCTAAAAGATGAATATTGGAGGTTCAGTATAAACCACACTGCTCATTTGTTTTAAATGCAATGTTCTCTTATTTTTTTCTAGCTGTGGGGAGCTCAGAAAATAAAGCAGGTAATCCTCTTTTTTTTATATATTTCATTATTGTTTTCACCTATTGCTGCTTTTTTATCCCTTTTTGCTAAGCGATGCCGTCCCCTCCATTATTGCCTTTGCCACTCGCTGTTCTGTCTTGCCACAGAAATGGAAATGCAGGGAATGCCGTTGCCACCAAAAAGTCTGATTTCTTTCTTTCTTTGTTTTTTGTATTTATGTATTTTGATGCTTTCACGTTCTCCTCCCTGTCGGCTCCAGAGATTTCTTGTCTCCAGTCTTTTGAAAACACTTGGACAGTTCTTTGGGAAGGCTCATGACTTGGGGTTGGGTTTTTCAGCCCCAACCAGTTAATACCTGGGCAACCCCCATTGTGAAAAATGGGTACAAATGGGCCAAGGGAGCTTTGTTGGTGGTTTATTTGTCAAATAAATGTAGGATTTTCATGGAGGTTGGGCCGTCCGCAGCCACCGGTGTTGGCTGAGAACCGGCGGATACACATAAAGGTGAATTTTCCAGCAAATCCGGTGGCACGTGAGGGGGTTTTATTCGGGTGATGTTTTATCCCTGCACCTTTTTTATCCCAATTCAGCCGGATCTTGAAGCATCATTTCAAGCCTATGACTTGGTTCACAGGGCAGGGTTTCAGCCTGGACATTAATCTGCACCTCGATGGAGATGCTGAAGAGGCAGGGATGGAAAACAAGTCTTCCTTTTCCCCCTTAAATCTGTATTTCCCCGCCGGGGTTGAGGTGCAGCACATTATTGTACCAAGGAAATGGCGCTTTCTATATTATTTACTAAATTATTTACTTCGAAATTATTAACTTACGCTATATTATTTAAGGAGGGGGTAAGCGGCGGTAGGAGGAGGTTTTGAGGAGCAAATAGTTGCCTTTGGTCAAGCTGCAAAATCAAAGCGGGTGCCAAGATGCCTGAATTCCCCCATATTCTCTGCTATAAAATGTATTTTTAGAGCTTTTGCTGCATTTCGCCAATGGTTGTTGTGCCATCACGGTGTCTCTTTGACTGTCTTCCAGGCCATCATCCACCCCGACACAAACGAGACCATCTTCATGCCTTTCCGAATGTCAGGTACAGTTTGTCCCCATCGGACAAGTGTTAGTTTTACTGTGAATTTGTACAATTTTTGTGTGTGTGTGTGTCATGTGTTTCAATTGTATCTTGCAAACATTTAGACCAAGATCACAAAGTCATTCAAACGCCAAAATCCCTTTGCAGATGAGGAGAATTAGGATCCTAAATGCCTATGATCTGGTGCTTAATATTTCCCGTTCCTTCAGATATTTTAATGTGAACTCAAGCAAATGTCTTTTGGGGCATTTTTGAGGTATATCTGTCATTATAACGGGCACAGCTCTGCTGGGGATTGACCAGCAGCTCTCTTGAGGAGGCAAATGCAGCCTTAGGCCTTTCCCAAAGGATCTATTTAAATAAATAAGACCTTTCCCATATTTTTTGGGGGGCGAATATCTTCACCTGAATGCTGGGCACAGTGGAAAAATAACAGGGTTGGTTCCCCAGTTCTTTGAAGGAGGATGATGTTGAGGGTGAAAAACCAGAACCCATTCCTTTGCTCTCTTCTTACATATATATATAGATATAGGTATTTAATTTTTCTTTCTCTCGGGTCTTTTCCCCTTCCCGACTGTAAATTGGATCCACGATGCTTAATTCAGTAATATTGGTAAAATGCTCTGAGACCTTCTAGTGGAAATCACAGAGATGAATTATAATTAGCACAAAAATTGGCAGACGTAGCAGGGGGAAAATGTGAAGCATTTGATTTCTGTGGCTCTCAGCAAGATTTAGGGTAAAGGCTTATCTCTAATATAGAGACCTTTAACTTACATCTATGATTCAAATAGTCCCATTCTCCTCCAAAATGCAAATATGCTTCCTTTGGCTTATGCCTTATTCTTTTTTCTAATGACCTAGAAATAAATGAGCTCTTCTGGTGTAAAATCACTAGAGGAGAAGTTGATAAAGCAGATGGTGAAAGAGGGAGGTCCCAGTGCTGGTGGCATCATCCTGTTCCTAAACTGGCCTGGGCTCTGCAGCTTCTTAGGTGGCTTGATGAGCATCTTCACCGTGTCATCCTGGTGGGACCAGGCCCAACAAGGGGCACGAAGAGCTGGAGGGTTTTCTCCAGGGAGGTTGTGGGAGGGTCTGATGAGCAACAGAACTGGCAGGAGGGAGGGAACAGATTGTGTGACTGAGCTGGGGAAGGGGGGCAGGAGCTCCCCCCGTTCCGTGGCAGCGAGACACTGGGTCAGCTCAGTCAGCACCACCGGATCCAGCTCCTCCTGGATGGACCGAGCGGCTCCTGCTCTGAACTGGGATCCAAGAAGTATTCATAGAATCATAGAATCGTTCTGGTTGGGAGAGACACTCAGGGTCATCAAATCCAACCGTTCCTCCACCCCTGTCCCTGCCCCATGTCCTGAGAACCTCATGTCCGTCTGTCCAACCCTCCAGGGATGGTGACTCCAGCACTGCCCTGGGCAGCCTGTTCCAATGCCCCACAGCCCTTTGGGGAAGAAATTGTTCCCAGATCCAACCTCAACCTCCCCTGGCGCAACTTGAGGCCGTTTCCTCTGCTCCTGGCGCTTGTTCCTGGGGAGCAGAGCCCGACCCCCCTGGCTCCAAGCTCCTTTCAGGCAGTTCAGAGATCAGAAGGTCTCCCCTCAGCTCCCGTTCTCCAGCTGAACCCCCAGCTCCCTCAGCCGCTCCCATCACACTTGTGCTCCAGCCCCTCACCAGCTCCGTTCCCTTCTCTCCACTCCCTTCTGCTCATCTGGGTTTTTGCTGGAGGCCCAGTCCAACTCCACAACACGATGCCCTCTGAAGTTCTAACACCACATACTGGCACAGACTGGTTTTACTGGAGTAACCTTTAGAATCAATCACAGAATCATTTTGGTTGGAAAAGACCTTTAAGCTCGTTGAGTCCAACCATTAACCCACCCCTGGCACTGCCCCATGTCCCTGAGAACCTCATGTCCGCATCTGTTCAACCCCTCCAGGAATGGTGACTCCACCGCTTTAGAGTCTCGGTGTTAAAAGTTTTAGGGAAACTCTTAGGCCACAACCCAAGAAAAGCAAATAGAGGATGGGAAGGAGATACCGGGCAAAAGTCAGGAGGTTGCTCTGGGCAGCGCTTGGTGCATCAGGTGTAGGTCCACAGATGTCCCCGTGGTGGTCCAGAGCTACTGGAATTGACTGCAACCCCTCACACCAGCTGTGGCTTCTACCCTAAACATGTACATGTCCTAGATGTGATTTTTTTTCCATCCCAAACTGCGTATTAAAATGCCTGCATCTCTTTTATTTTCTAATAGGTTACATTCCGTTTGGAACACCCATCGTAAGTATTTTATGTCTCTTCCCTGCTTTGTTTGCAAGTACCAAGAAATCAAATTCCCCCTTATCTCCTCATGACACGTTCACAGGGGGGTCCCACCTTGCCCATCGCACTTTAGCAAGGGCTTCATTGTGTCAAACCTGCCCTGTGGATGTTGTGCTCAAGGTTATTTATCTATTTAATATCTATTTAACATCTATTTAACATCTATTTAACATCCATTTAACATCATTCACCCACCCCCCTGCAACATCTTCAGCTTTATCTTTCCCTTCTGGAAAGGGAAGACGGAGATGAGCTCATTGCCTGCAAAATGCAACTTCTGCAACTCTCCAGAATTCATCTTTGGACACTTTTTTTTGGTTGCATTTGCATGTTTTCTGAGTTGTTTCCTGAATATGTGACAAGCTGGTGTCGTGCGCTCTCGTCTCGATTAATTAAAGCAACGAGTGCTTTCCGTGGGGTTATTGCTAAGGGTGGTTTTCGTTTGTACTTGTTATTGCGAAATTTATAAGTGTTTGTGTGCTCTCGATAGCAAAAACCAAGAGGGAGGTAATTCTGCTTCACTGAAAGCTCAGCTCATCTTCGGCAGCAATTAATTAACCCCGTTTTGTGAATGGGGAAACTGAGGCACAGACTTTTCCCCAGATGGCCCAAAGTTGGTGCTAGAAGGTAGATGGTCCTCCAAACCACTAATCCTTTGTTCTACTTGTTAAATCACTTGTATTAAAATGATTGAAGGAGCAAAATCTGCTGAATTTAGTTTTCCTGAACCCAGTGGACCGTGGCACAAGGTCTTGCTCAAAGGTGACGATTTTTCCCCAAAGGGAGCGAGAGCGGGGTTGCAAACACCCAAACCCAGAAGTTATTGTGGCTCTTACTATTTGTTGTCACGCGTAAAGGTTTGGTGGTGACTTTCTGTGGGGCATTTTAAAAGAAAAGGTTAAACAAAAACGAGTTAACGATCAACTTGACAATGAAATCGGCCCAAATCCAGAGCTGTCAGAGGAGCCGAGAGCTGTCAGATGAGCCCCATTTCATAGCTGCAAAGGATAAACTGGAACCTCTTGTCATTTAAAAAAAAAAAAAACCCCAAACGTTTCAAATGTTAAAATTAAAATGTAACATTTATGCCAATCGATCTGTGAAATTTAGTGACAAAATTGGCAGCCTGCTCCAGCATAAAAACAGTTTTGAGGCTTGCGTTTCGCAGAGGGGGATGGGGTTTCCTCAAGAGAGGCGCAATAGGCCCGGGTGGGCCCGGGCCTGGCTCAACGTACCAGGCCGACCCTCAAACCCGCGCTAATTGTCCTGCTTAATTAAACACCTTCCATAGATTCTGTCAGAAACGTGGCCGTATTATGTATTAATGAGTTTAATGTCTATCAGTCAATACATGATGTTGCATATATATATATATATATAGGGGGTTTTTTATCCCCCTGTAGCTAATGCAAAATAATTCAGCGTGGTTTAGCTCCTTGTGGAAAAGATGAAGGTCTTGCTGCAAACAGTGATTTCTTTTCTGGCCGGACACAACCAAATCTGGTTACTTTTTCCCAGGGTTAGCCTCTGTTTATGGTTCGACCCCAGAACTGGTTGAGGCGGTGAAACGAGGGACGGGACGGACGTTGTTTAATTGTTTCGGCAAATCCAGCCGCTCGTGTTCTCTCTTTGCTATAGGGGTGAGATGTGCAGGGCGGCTGCTGGGCTGGAACCTTTTACCCTAGAGTTACATTTTATCCCAAGGATTAAAAGCTCCAAGGAGTAAGATTTACCTACATTTAGGAAATTCAACCCAAAACCTGGGCAGAGAGGAGGGAGCAGAAGCCGTTCTGCCATTCCCAGCTGCCACCCACAGGTTAAACACCTTATTTTTCACAACCATTTAAAAATGAGGGTTCTCGTTGAGGTTTCTAAGTGCATGGAGAAGACCCAGATATTAATATGGGGTTGGAGATGACACAAGGCAGAATTTGGGGCTTGCAAGAGGAGAACTTGTCATACAAAGACACCCCGAGGCTGCTCAGAGCCCACACGTGGCCCAGCTTTAGTCCTGGTTTTGCGGCCACAAAGGGCCATTCGTACCCCATCAACAATTAAATTTTGTAGCTGGTACTTTTCTAGTCTTTAAAAGCTTCTTCTTTTTTTTTTTAATTTTGTTTTCCTTCTTAGTTATTTTTTCCCCTGACAGTAATTAAAAGTGAAACTGTACATTTCTTGACAGACTCTTGCACATATGGAGAGTTTGCATTTAAACGTGCCTCTTTCAGTCATACAGATTTTGGGTGCTCTTTTTTATTTATTTATTTTCCCTCTTTAACTTTTTATCTGTGTTGGTTTTTATTGGGCGCTCAGCTTCAGCTGACAATGTAAAGTGGCTGCCCGGAGTCCTCCCTCTCCTCCAGAGCCTCATTAGCCCCATGGTTTAAGGGTTTAAGTCGGGCCTGGGGTGAGGAGGTTCATCGCCTCTTGGAATTCGTTTGGCTAAGACCGGCGACGGATTAATTAATGACAAGCTCCGCATATTGAATGGAAGCGGTAAATTAGTGGGACTTGCACAGATTGGCGCTCGGCCAGCGCACAGAGTCACTGGAGAACTTCGCGAAGGGCTGTGGGAGGAAAAGCTGGAGGAGGAGGAGGAGAAAGGGAAGAAGACGTAAATGAAATCAGGCCTCCCAACCCTATTACCCTTTTGTTTGTTGTGATTTCTCTCTTCTGTCCTTAAGCGTGGAAGTTGCCTCCTCCTCAACTGATGCTGCTGCAGATGTGAGGTTGTTTGGTCTTTATACTCTTAACAAAGATGCGAGTGTGATTTAGCAACAACAGGACCATCTTCTTCAGAAACCATCAGATGTTGGAGGCACAGGAGGGGAGAAAATGTCAGTGATGTTAGGAAATATCTCAAATTGCCAGTTTCTTACCCAAGAACTCATCTCCCTGGCCTTGTTTGTTGGGTTTGTTGTTGGGAGTCCTGTTGCATCCCTTTCCTTTTCTTTAACTTCTTAAGTCTTTAAGAAGAAAGACTGATAGAAAAACAAGGTGGGGAAGAGTCTGGTGGTGCTGGATCTGTGTAAGGGATGGGTTCTTTAAAAAATTACAGAGCCTGTGCCTATGGGGTATATTAAGACATCATAGAATCATCAAATCAGAGAATTGGTTGGGTTGAAGGGACCTTCCCAGCTCCCCCAGTGCCCCCCTGCCATGAGCAGGGACATCTTCACCAGCTCAGGTTGCTCAGAGCCCCGTCCAGCCTGGCCTGGGATGTCTCCAGGGATGGTTCAGCCACCACCTCTCTGGCCAACCTGGACCACCCTGGGATGTTCCAAGGATCCCAAGTAGGCAACATACCCGTGTGTGGCCTCGGGTGCTGTGATGGGTGACCTTGCAAAGCCTGTGACATCTCACGTTCACACAGCATCTGACCAGATGTGCTGGGACAAACACCCGTCAGCCTCTGGGAGACAACAATCATCAGCCTGAGCTTGTAACCCAAGCAGGAGTTTTCGCAGCTCAGAGGATGACACATCAACAATTCTCTTAAAACAAAATTCCAGCTCCCAAACAGGAGCACATGTGCTTCCAGGTGGCACTCCTGTCTTCAGATGTTCAAATACAGAGTTCTTTCTTGTGCTTGAAACAGTCAACGTGCCAAAGGAAAATAAGAAAACCCCCCTTCCTTGCCAATTGTAACAACTTTAAACTCCTGCAGTCGTGCAGTGTTTGTGTTATCCTCCAGAAATACCTGGAGTAAATAATTGATTGTATTTTAATGAAGTATTCTCTGGGCAGTATCTACTGCCAGACTCTTTTTCTAGGTGGGCTACAAGCAATAATTAAAGATGCAAAGCTTTCATGGGAAGCTATGTTACCCATTTCACCATTGGAAAACTGGGAGACAATAGGCTGAAGGGAAATTCAATAACAACAATGAAATAAAGCCATAAGTGAAGACCGTTTATTCAAGTCATTAGAAAGATCTTGCTGTTTGCATGCCTAGAAGAGCACCGAGAGCAAACCAACCATGCGTTTACTAACAAGCAAAATCTCTTCTGCTGCAGGTTGTTGGTCTTCTCCTGCCCAACCAGACGCTGGCGTCCACTGTGTTTTGGCAGGTAACCCTCATCTAAACGGGTGGAGAATGGGATGGGAAGGAAAGCAGCAGTTGACTCGTGTCCAGAGGACAAATGGACGCACATGGCGTTTCTGCGCTGGCAGTGCTTCAGTTAACGGGGAGATGATGTGGTTTGATATAATTAGGGAAAGGTTTGGTAGGTCTGAAAGAGGCTGTAAGCAAATTATTGGGTCTACTTTCCAGTGCCTGGCTATTTATGCCATGGCAAGGGAGATGCAAAATAGCCCAAGATCTCAAAATCAGCTTTTTGAACCCATTTTGTACAGGTCTAAAAGATAGAATCATAGGATCATTTTGGTTGGAAAAGACCCTCATGATCATTGAGATCAACCATAACCCACCCCTGGCACTGCCCCATGTCCTGAGAACCTCATCTCTGTCTGTTCAACCCCCCAGGGATGGTGACTGCACCTGGGCAGCCTGTTCCAATGTTATCCCATTTTCCATATTCATTGATAAAGCCAGACATCAGATTAAATATATATTTGCAGGTAGGGTTATGCACATCAACAAGGTTTACAGACTTTGAGGTGACATGAGATGTGGGACCAAAGGGCCCGTGCCCAGGGATTTTTGGAATAGCTGTGCAAGGATCTTTGCATTCAATGCATTATAGGGGTTTGGGGTAAAAAAATGTGTGTCTAGAGAGGTGTTGGTGTTATTTCCCATGAAATTTTGGGAATTTAGAGCGAAGGGAGGAAGCGTGCACGTGAATGAGTTTGATCCATAGTAAACACCCCGCTTCAGTATAATTTCAGCACTAACTGAAATGCAAAACCAAGTTACTTTCAGACTTATTTTTAGTTGTGAATGTCTTTTTATTGTCTACAGTGTAAGTGATGATAGGGAATTATGCTGTTAAGAAATATTGAAGCAGAATGGATCTGCCTGGTATGTTGGAAAGACTGCAGAACCGAGATTATATCAGTATGTGCCAGCAACGTGTGGTTTGGTGGATTTAGCTGTGAGTTGTGGCTGTGTTTACCTGCTGGGAGTGGGATAATGGCTGGAGACACCTGTGGTCTTGTATTATTTACTAGTTACCAAGTTATCCTTTTTACATTTGTTATGTTTCCAAGTATTTTCTCCTGACTGCCGTGCTTTGAAGAATACGTACTTCAAACCTGGGATGAACACGTTAAATGTTCCGTGTAGATGAAGTTCTTAGGGACATGGCTTAGAGGTGGACTTGACAGTGTTGGGTTAACAGTTTGATTCGATCATCTTGAAGGTCTTTTCCAACCAAAATGATTCTATGATTCTATATTTTCGAAGGCAACTTGCCTCACCTGTTTTTAGACGTCTGCGATGGGAAGAGTTGGCTTTTGGAGAAGTGATTCTTGCACAAATGAGGAACAAGCCAGCCTGGATGATGGGCTTACGTTGGGTTTCTTGTCGATGGCTTCCACGAGGGGCTTCTGTTCCCACCATCATGGGGTAGCTGGGAGAAGCTTTCAACTTTAAAAGGGTGGAATAATCCTCTTAAACCTAGAAAGGATGCTTCAAATGCAGAACCCAAATGAGCCTGCTCAAGAGGGAGGTTGTAGCAGGCAAGTCCAGCAATCAAAGCCCACCTGGGCCACTGCTACTTGACAAGCGGTTCTCAAACTCTTCACCGTGATGGGCACATGGGTCACCTCTCCGAAAAACGCAAGTAGGAGGAGTAACAACCTAGAGAGTTGTCACCCAAAAAACCTAAGAAGGTGTCAAGCAGCCACCTGGGAAGATGACGGAGTCAAGAAATGCGTGGTGGAGGTGTCTTCAACCTAGAGATGGCTTAAACTCTAGATTAAGGACAGTATCAGAGCGGTATGTCTACATGTCTCTGAAAGTGAGATTTGTCCGGGTAAATAGTGTAGGATTTAGGGACGATGCATCTTACTGCAGTAACAGACACTGGGTCTTATAGGAGCAGCACTGTGCGGTGAAGCAGTTGTTGCTGATGCCCAAAGTGTACGTGTCTCAGGTTGGGTCTGACCTGGGCCTGTGGAGCTGCTGAGGTAGAAGATGAGCTGTGGGGTTAACAAAAACCAAACCAAAGACAAACAACCCCAAATGAAAACAAAAGACCAAAAAAAATCCCCCCATTCGGAAAACTGCGGCAGATTTCCAGCACATATTGGCAAGCTGACTTTGTAATTTTTTTGGTAAATTTTGACTTAAAGAAAACTAAAAAGGTTTCCTAGGTCCACAGTTCCAGGCTAGAGAGCTGGTCAGCAGGAGGAAGCTGCTCTTGGGCTGTGAACTTGGCAATGACTGGGCTGATCCCCATGTTTTAGTGCCTTGTTTTCCTCAGCCTCGCTTCTTTTCTCCTCCATCTTAGTCCTGGCCACAACTGGAGAGGATCCCGGTTCTGACACCCTCTGAACTGGGAACATGGCTTTTTGGGGACGGAAATGACCATTTTTTTTCACGTTGCCAGCACTTGTGTGGGGAAAACCCTTCAGGAATTGGTGCTACCCATCCCCAGCTGCCACCTTTCTACTTTGGTGACAAGTCCTGCTCTAAAAGAAACACCAGTTTAGTGGTGTCTGTATCCATAAGATGGTCCAGCTGCGCATCTCCTGTGATCCCCTGTTTGAGAACCATGGAGCTTAATTAATGACTGATGAGGTGGCTGCTGGACTTACTGCTACATCTCAACAGCTGTATGGATTTGGTGCTGATGAAAATAAAACCCAATAGCACCGAGGTGTCGTGTGGAGGTGGGTTGGGCCAGGAGAAGAGTTGGTTGTCAAGTGTACAGGGAAGTAGAATTGTCCTCCAGGTGCCTTGGGATCGCTGTCCCTCACTTTGAGGGACATTAAATCACAGAATGTTAGGGATTAGAAGGGACCTCAGAAGATCATCTAGATCAGGGACATCTTCACCCAGCTCAGGTTGCTCAGAGCCCCATCCAGCTTGATGTAGGACATGCAGGAACCTTTGGAAAGAGGTGACAAGTTGCAAGCCCATCCAAAGGGGGATGAATTTTCCTGTGGTGCTCTCTTATTTATAGGTATTTTTTTTTTAATGTTATTTTGGTGAAGTTATGTTTAAGCCTCTCTCTTCTTGTTTCCTCCCCAGTGGTTGAATCAGAGCCACAATGCCTGCGTCAACTATGCAAACCGCAACGCGACAAAGGTGAGGAGACCCAACATATGCGGTGCTTGCAGCGCGTAAGGTCTGTTTTGACACGAAAACATAAGTCTGGTCTCTTCGCTGTTAATAGATATTCCGGAGTCGGCACTGTGATGGATTTATACATTGGCCATTCTCCTGTGTGCACTTCCATTTTAATCCTCAGCCATGAATGGTAGGAGGATCTCAAAATGACTCGAGGGACATGGGTAACGCTCAATGCCTTTGAGCCGAGCCAGTGTATAGTTCTAACTGGTCTGAAATGGTTTAATAATGAGCACCAAGCAAAGTGGTATCTGGGTTTTTGGACAGCAGAAGGCAGCTCCATGGTCACATTGCCGTCTCTTGAGGACTTCAGATTTCCCACCAGCAGTGGTGGTGGAGGTGCTGGGGCTGTTCCTGGTACCCCATCGCCTCAGCCTCCCATCATCCCATGTCGGGATGTGGGAAGCTCAAGATGGGGAGTTGGAAACCATCCAGCTCATGAAGATAACATTTCAAAGACAAATATTTAATGTGGAGAGTATGGGGTCCATCACTAGTGTATAAAACCACCAATTTTGTACCATTTGCTCGATTTCATTCACATACTTCTTCCTTTGAGCTGCTATTATTATAATTTTCTGATGCCAATTAATTTTCCATTCCCTTTAACCTTGCTCACGAGGCCACGATTTGCCTTGCTTTTGCCGCTGCTAGATGACAGACCATGTGTCACAGAACAATATGACAAAACTAAACCTGTCTCTGGTTTAAAACAAATAAAACGAAGACAAAACAAACAAACAAAAACCCCCTTGGTTGCATTTTAATAACCAGAAGTTTGTTTATTAAAAATATGTTTTGTTTTTCTTTCCAAAGCCTTCTCCGACGTCCAAGTTCATCCAGGGCTACTTGGGAGCTGTCATAAGTGCTGTCTCAATAGCAGTGGGTAACGCTTTATATCTCTATATTTCCCTGCTAAGTAACTGCTCCCTTCCAGTAGTACTGCAGAGCTTTTGAGATGTTTGTTTGAATTGCCAAGCGTGTTTCTCTTTTAATTGACAGAATTCAGTCTCCAGAACCAGAAAATATTTTAACCATGAGGTGTCTCTGTCCGTGCATGCCCAAAATTTCCAGCAGATTGCTCCTGCTGATCTGCATCAGCACTAGTTCTTTGATATATATATGGAATTATATTGGATCGGCACTAGCGTGGCCAGCAGGACCAGGGCAGTGACCTTGCCTCAACGTGCTGGCATTTAAAACACAGCCAGGCAAGCGGCGTTTGGGGAGGGTTCCAGGAACCACCTTCCCCTGCCTCTGTCAACAGAAAAAACCCTTCAGGCCGTCAACCAGGCAGTTGTCCCGTCCTCTGCTTTTTATGTCTTGTGGATAACCCGTTTTCCGCACCTCTGCCACCAGCTGTAGATCTGGGGTCACAACAACCCCGTGAAATGCTACAGGTTTGGGGAACAGCGTCTGGAAAGCTGCCTGGAGGAAAAGGACCAGGGGGTGATGGTTGACAGTGGCTGAACGTGAGCCAATGTGTGCCCAGGTGGCCAAAAAGGCCAAAAGCATCCTGGCTGGTACCAGCACTGGGGAGGCCAAACTGGAATCCTGTGTTTGGTTTTGGGCCCCTCACACCAAGAAAGGCCTTGAGGTGCTGGAGCAAGTGGAGAGGAGGGAACGGAGCTGGTGAGGGGCTGGAGCACAAGTGTGATGGGAGCGGCTGAGGGACCTGGGGGTTCAGCTGGAGAACAGGAGCTGAGGGGAGACCTTCTGATCTCTGAACTGCCTGAAAGGAGCTTGGAGCCAGGGGGGTCGGGCTCTGCTCCCCAGGAACAAGCGCCAGGAGCAGAGGAAACGGCCTCAAGTTGCGCCAGGGGAGGCTGAGGTTGGGTCTGGGAACAATTTCTTCCCCAAAGGGCTGTGGGGCATTGGAACAGGCTGCCCAGGGCAGTGCTGGAGTCACCATCCCTGGAGGGCTGGACAGACGGACATGAGGCTCTCAGGGACACGGGGCAGTGCCAGGGGTGGATTATGGTTGGACTCAATGATCTTGAGGGTCTTTTCCAACCAAAACAATTCAGTTATTCTGTGGACACTTTCTCCTTCCTGATGTTGGGGATCTGCTTCTGAATCAGAGCGTGCTGTGGTGCTTATGGTGTGTGAAAAGGAGACATAATCACCATGCACCGATGTCCTCGTGTAGACGAGGCGGTGTGGCCGTTACTGATGTGTGTGTCACCGCAGAATTGCTTGTGTGCTGATAATCCCCAGCACTTCTTACTGCAGCTCGATTCCCGATGCAGAGCAGCCTTGAGAAAACCCTGCAGAGCAGGGAGTGCTTTTTATATTGTAAATATCTGATTTAATAACCAGCATCTCCCCGAACGTTTATTATTATTTTTTTAAATCATGATGGCAAATAATATAGCGATAGCCCTGAGGTTCGTTACCTTGGGTTGTAAGGCCTCGGCCCTCGATAACTCATCTCTGCTGTCAGTTAGCGACAAATCACCTCTCAGTGTGAGCCCATTAGGACCAGATGACCTGAAAACAAGTGCCGCTGCCCCCGGTGCTCTACAGAGACCCCATATTAATTAAAACGAGCCCCTTCCATGTTTGTAGTTGGCAAACGACGCGGGGAGAGAGCTCGGGAAACCACAGGCCAGTTGACTTGTGATTGAGCTTCCCATCGGCTTCACCCTCCGTGTCGTTATCTGACGAGAGGGACGAACAAATTGCTTTCCCCCGCGTGCAGAAGAGCAGATTTTGGCTTTGTGCTTCTTGCAATTAAACAGGAAGCCTTAGCGAATCTTTGCAAACAACCTGATTCTCTTCACATTTTAGAGAGAGAGGAGTTGCTGTCGGAGGGAGGCAGCGCTTCTCTCTCACATCCATCTGCAGCCCTTCAGGGTGAGTTTTTTTGGGAAATCGGTATTTTTTGAAATATATTTTTCATTATTTCAATATTTTTTTCCCCAATATTCCTTTATTTTCCCCACCTACCCCCAGCCCAACCCAATTCACAGCTTCAGGCAAGGAAATCCTTGCCATGTCCCCAACGTTCTCTCATCTCCATGCAGTGCTCGGGTGAATCCGTCGCTTGAAGTAAGGCTGGCAAAGGCATCACAAGGGTTAATTTTTCAGGCTGAGTGTGAGAAAAGAGGTGAAAAGGCCGAGATAAGGGGTTTCTTCCACCTCTAACTCCTTACGTGACACTTGTGCACCGGCTTTTCCTCCACACGAGCGTGCGACGGCTCCGAGCTTCGCTTGCGACGGACAATATGTTCAGAGGAGCCTGATTACCGCTAAGTAACCTGGATTTCTGCTTCTCCTTCTGTGATTGCCGTTTATTTTTATCATGTTCTCCACACACCAGCCTCCTTCCTGCCTTTTCTTCTGATCGCTCTTGTTTTACTGCTTTTCCCAGCGCTGAGCACTGATTTCTTAATATTTTATTCTAGGCGATTGAGTGGATTCCTGTGCTTAGACCTTGTTTTCCGCTATCTGGCTGCTGTTCATGGCGGTGGTGTGCGAAGTGCAATTAATGCCAGCTGGTTTTCCTAAGCAAGGCAAACAAAGGCAAAGAGTAGTAAAAAGACTTGAGAAAGACCAAGCGTATTTTAATTCGTATTTTATTTTTCCCTTGAATATTCTAGTGCCAAGAGCTTTACTGATTGGAGGGCTTGTAATCATAGGGAAACCCTTTCCAGCAGATGCATGCACAGACTCTTGCTCTCTGCTAATTTTGTCACGCTTTTAAAAGGTTAAAAAATGTAATCAAACCCAATGTGATTGTTAATAACTATTTTATATGTATTTTATAAGTAGGTTTCTTAGTTTTGGGTGCAAACTCGATTTGCTGATCCTTTTTGCATCTCTTTGGTGCTCTGGTCTTTTACTATAGACTTCAGTTTGAGGGCAGGAGTGATTTTTGTGGCTGCAATTAAGCACCTGCACATTAAATGAGATGCAGGCAAAGGCTGTGAGCAGCCGCTCTTTGGTTTGTCCCCACGAGTTGTTGGGTTTGTCCCCATGAGTTGTTGGGTTTGTCCCCATGAGTTGTTGGGTTTGTCCCCACATTCTCCTTGAAGCACCTCAGAGGGGTTGTTGCTGTTGGTCCTTTGTATCAGAGCTTTATACAATCAGGATTTTAATTTCCACCGTCGCAGCTTCACATTCTGCCAAGACCAGCTCCAAATCTTACTCCTTGCAACATGGTTGGGCTCGGTGGTCTTGAGGGTCTCTTCCAACCGCGATGTTCTGGTTCGATGATACTGGAGACTGTATGTAGACTCTCCAACGGGTTTCTCTCTTCTGCTGCTGTCATTTGGCTGCGTTTCTGATGTCTCCCCATAAGCAGCGTCTTGTCTCTCGGCTTGGTGCCCAGGTCTTTAGCTCCTCGTCCATCTGTTGTCCACTCTGTGTCCCCTGGCGGTGCCGCGTCCATCGGTGCTGCTGGCATCGTCCTCTCCTCTTGGCAGGACGGGCTCTAATTAGCCCGCAGCAAGCCTGGCAGGCGGCCGGAGCGCATTTTATTAACATATATAATATATAAATGCTATAATATATGTAGAGGTGTATGTAACTTAACCAGGGATGGTGTAGAGACGATAGCACTGAGCTTCCCCTTGTCATGGGGGTTTGATTCTCCCCCCATGAAAGGGGAAGCAAAACCATGTGTGAGATCAAGCGCCTCTGAAGTGGAGGAACAGTGGGGTTCGCCCCAATTAATGAAGTTTCCTTCCTTCCCCTTGCAAATATACCGGAGTTTGTAACTTCTAATGAGGTTTTTATTAAGTGCAACTTTGGGATTGATGGTCTTGTCAGTACAGAGGCAAATAAATACGTTGCTCTCACTTAGCAACCTGAGCTAAATTCTGACAAAAGTAGGTGTTTTGTCTTCTTTTGTGTAAAAAGGAGAGAGATGCAATGTCATGTAACCATGGCTGCCAGCCAGGCTGGGTATTTTGGAGTGATTTATACACTTCAAATGTACCTGCCCAGGATATGAACCTTTCTATTTGACTTACCTTACTGGGTAAAAACTGGTAAAAATCAGGCCATTAATTAATGCCGTTAATAATTTGGTGCTGTCAGCTACTAATGACTCACCTGGGAGTCGCCGCTGGGGTACAAGAGGGTGTTTAAAGTGTCTTTTCACAGACAGATCCGGGTCTTCTCATTTTAAAAGTGCCTCCTCGCCTCCTGACCCCAAATCCTGACTTGGGATGAGCCAGCGGAGGTTTGGAACCAGTTCCAATGCGGTTTAGTGAGGCTCTGGCTTAGCGTGTGGTGCGCACCTGGTGCTTTCACAAAGTGTGAAAGTACACGGAGTTAAACTTGAATATGTATAAAAACAAACGAGGCTAAAACTGGAGACAAACAAGACAGTTGTTAATGACCTGATCTTGTTTGGTATTTTTTTTCATTGCAAAAAGGCAAGGGAAATAACCCCATCCCTGCTAGTCTGGGGCTTTGTACAGATCAGTTTTAGTGCCCCTGACACTGTTGTTTATGGGTTTGATAGGTTTTTTTTGCAACAAACTGCTGCAGCAGTTTTTTGGGGGGGATATGTTGGGTCTATTTGACTGCTTCTCACCCCTCTTGTCCTCCCAGTGGCCGTGCAGAGATGGAGCGTGCAGGAAGTTCTTGGCTTGGGGTGAAGAAAAAGATGGGTTGGGTGAGTCTGTGGTTGCAACCAGCTGAGCCGAGGTGGAGGTTTGGCCCTCCAGCCGCTCCTGCCAACCTGTCCACCCAGGGCTTGTGTCTCCACCAGCGCACAGCAGGAGTCTGAAGGAGAAACCAGCAACAGCCTCAGCACAGGACACACGTGGAGCTGCTGGAGAGGGGCCAGAGGAGCCACAGGAATGACCCGAGGCTGGAACAGCTCTGCTGGGAGGACGGGCTGAGAGAGTTGGGGTGTTCAGCTGGAGAAGCTCTGGGAAGACCTTAGTGCACCTTTCAGTGCTTAAAAGGGGCTGATAAGAAAGATAGGGAGAGACTTTTGAGCAGGGCCTGTTGTGATAGGACAAGGGGTGATGGTTTTAAACTAAAGGAAGGAGATTCAGGCTGGACATGAGGAAGAAATTGTTGCCCTGAGGATGGTGAGAGCCTGGCCCAGGTTGGGCAGAGAGGTGGTGGATGAAGCATCCCTGGAGACATCCCAGGCCAGGCTGGACGGGGCTCTGAGCAACCTGAGCTGGTGAAGATGTCCCTGCTCATGGCAGGGGTGGCACTGGATGACCCTTAAAGGTCCCTTCAACCCAAACTGTTCTATGGTTCTGTAACAATGCAGGAACCTCCACCACACTCTGTGGGATCCCTGCAGATCCTTGGGGTGCCCCAGGCAGTTCAGGCTCCGCTCTGGGCTCTGTTCTACGGTTGGGAAATCAAAACAGAAGCAACGTGACTTGGTGTCGGGACCAATGTAGGAAGCTCTTCAGAGCAGAAACTCAAACCTGACGCTCCAGGACTCAAACTGCTGCTCTCACCGTGGGGAATCTCCCCGCTCCAATGCATGTTTCTTCTGAAGTCGTCTTGGGGCAACTTGCTCCTGTGCAGAAGCCTTGGTGATGTTCTTTCCAAGAAAATACAGCTTTTTGGGGACTCCTGTAGTTACTGTTGGGTTTCTGCAGAGCTGCTGAATTCTCGAAACACTCTAATTTGTCTTTGAGATTTTAGGTTGTATTCCCACCAGGTTCATAGGTTATAATTGGTGCAGAAATCTCAGCCGCAGTCAGAACTGGTCGAGCACAGAGGTTACACGAAAATTATAACGCCTAAATTTTATATTTAGCTGGATCAGGAATACAAAGAAGTTGCGTAGGAGTCTAATCAGCAAAGCTCAGTGTGGGTCTGAGAGATCAGATTAAACGAGAGGCTGCTTCTGGACATATGGACACTGCAAAAATGATGTTTTTAAACAAGCTGTGTAGCACTTTCCAAAATCAAAATGCGCTTTGTCTTGAAAACTTCCCTTACAAGCCAAGACATTCTTATTTTTCTTCTCCGAAGGGAGCTGAGAGGTGAAGATTGTTCAAGCCTGAGGTTATCACTGCGAAATAACATTAACGTTGTAATGGTTGCGTCACAGCGGCTTTGGCAAGGCCCGGCTCCCACAGCTCAGCAAACTGCCCCTGATACCGCTTACAAGGGACATGTGTGCTCTGACACGCAGCTTTAAACATCTTCTCACACCGGGGAGTGAGAATAATAAAAAGTTACATTTACAACTTAGTCCTTTAAAAAAAAAAAGCCAAGTGATGCTTGAGGGTGTCAAACCAAAGTTAGGAGGAGAATCTAAGAACTTTAATTAGATGAATTTGAGTTGTGCTGGCTCATTACACTTATAAAAATAATGAGTGATAAAGAACCAGGATATTGATATATTTTTTCCCCGTGTTCAGGAAGGACAGGAGCTTGTTGGACCAAGGTTTTAGTCTTGACTGTGATGCAGGGAGAGCATCCTCGGAGGCAGCGACCGGTTCCTTCCCACACCATCGGTGCCACCAACCTGGGGTTGTTCCTCCTTCCCCGCTCCCATCGCACACTTAACTCGCACACACACCATTTCTCACTCTCCTCTCCAGGTGCAGGTGCCCCTGTGGATTTTTCTAATCCCAGCTCTTTCTTCCCGATAATTGTCTGTGAGCCGCGCGGAGCGGCTGCATTGACAGCCTGTGAATTTGGTGTGATGCCCGTAAATCAGCTCGTGAGGTGGCGCGGGAGGCCACCCACTGCCCGCGGGACTCGCCACCGCTTGGGGACATCAAGGGACGCTGAGAAGCTGGAGAAAGTCGGTGCAGAGCAGGAGGAGGCATGGGGGGGATGGAGCACGGCGGGCGCTGCCACGGAGGTGAAACGTTATGGGGAGCTGGTAGCAGGAGGAAAATCACGGTAGATTGGAAGAGCTGATGATACAGTTGTGTTGGGGGCGTAGAGATTTTAAAGGAAGTGGCGCTTGGGGAGGGAGAGGATTCTGCCCATTGTGTCAGACCCACCAGTCCAGCTCTGGGTCCTCAGCACAGGACACACATGGAGAGGGGCCAGAGGAGCCCCAGGAATGATCCAAGGCTGGAACAGCTCTGCTGGGAGGACAGGCTGGGAGAATTGGGGTGTTCAGCTGGAGAAGAGAAGCTCCTGGGAGACCGTAGTGCACCTTTCAGTGCTTAAAAGGGGCTGATAAGAAAGATGGGGAGAGACTTTTGAGCAGGCCCTGTTGTGATAGGACAAGGGGTAATGGTTTTAAACTAAAGGAGGGAGATTCAGGCTGGGCATGAGGAAGAAATTGTTGACCCTGAGGGTGGTGAGAGCCTGGCCCAGGTTGGGCAGAGAGGTGGTGGATGAACCATCCCTGGAGACATCCCAGGCCAGGCTGGACGGGGCTCTGAGCAACCTGAGCTGGTGAGGATGTCCCTGCTCATGGCAGAGGTTGGATTAGATGAGCTGGGAAGGTCCCTTCAACCCAAACTGTCCTATGATTCTATACCTTTCCTGCAATTTTGCATTTTTTCAAGACTGCACCATTTTCCTCCATTGAAGCATCCAACTGTGGGGCTCCTGGGGTCATCCCTTCTGCAGTCATCTTGGGTAGGACTCAAGGTTCCTCCTTTCCTTACTCTTACTCCTCTCCTCTGCCTTCTCCACTCGGATCGTTAGTGTTTCCCATCCCTTATACTCCTCCATTCTGTTCTCCTTGACTTGGTAAAGCTCCAGTTGGTAAACAGCCCAGTTTTCCATCTCTCTGCCTCCACCTTCACCTCTCAGCCTTAATGAATGATTTTTTTCCTTCCTTCTCCTAATGCTCTTTTCTTCAGTTCGGCTGCATGTTACTCATCAGATCCAATTAGTGTTCTTATTCAGGAATCTGGTGATCCAAGGGCTGAAGGAGAAGCTGCTTTGGAGCCAGTCCCTCCATCCAAGTTGACTTTCTAGGTCACTTGGAGCAGCCACCTACAGGTGGTCCAGGTTGTCCCAGTGCTTCTGGAACCTGGGAAAGCCAAATCCCTTAAATCAGTGGAGATCCCACCAACGCAATTAATGAAGTCTGGAGAGCTGCTCAGCGACATTTAGGTGGCATCATCTACCAACCAATGTCCACCTTGCTTGCTGGACTCTTAATATTCCTTTATTTTATTAAATGTTCCCTCTCAAAATTAAGTGAAATAACTTCTTGAGCTGCTGATGTATTTACTGCTCTAGAACTGGTTTAGGAGGTGTAGGCTTACACTTCATCAAACGTCAGTCGTTGCCAACTTCAGGCATTCACAAGCCATCTCTCAGGCTTCAAAAATGTTCATAGTCATAAAGGAAATAAATAATAAAGCAGGTTTTTTAAAAAAAATCCTATGCTTTTCAAATTCATGTCTTGGTGGACATGAGGTCGGAAAAGGAAACAGAAATCTTGGTTTATTATTACAGAGTCGCTCAGTGACAGCGTCTGAGGTTGCGACTTCAAGTCCGGCAACGCCGCAAACTCCGTCCTTCTGCTGAGATAACGTTGTTGATGCTGAAAACAAAAACCGGTAGCAAAATAAATAGCAGGAATTCTCGGCACTTGCAGAAGAGGAAGGGAGGAAGGGCAGAGTGCTGCCGGAGGCGTTGCAGGGCCCCGGGTGACGTTGGACCCGGTTTCGTGTTGCGGAACAGGAGCGGTTGTGGTGTCGTGTGTCCCCCATGCCCAGCTGGTCGGGACGTTGTCAACCAGATCAAAGACGAGAGGAAATGGCCTCAAGTTGCGCCGGGGAGGTTGAGGTTGGATGTGGGGAACAATTTCTTCCCCAAAGGGTTGTGGGGCATTGGAACAGGCTGCCCAGGGCAGTGCTGGAGTCACCATCCCTGGAGGGTTGGACAGACGGACATGAGGTTCTCAGGACATGGGACAATGCCAGGAGTGGGTTATGGTTGGACTTGATGATCTTGAGGGTCTTTTCCAACCAAAATGGTTCCATGACTCTATTATAAGGAAGTGCTCTGGGGAAAGAAACCTTAAAAAACAGGCAATATGGAAAAGCTGGATTTGTCCCCTGATCCCAAAGCAGTAAGTTCTGCACTGAAACCAGTACTGCAAATCCATGCCCAGAGCTGCTGGCTGCATGGAGGAGCACTTGTCTTGCTTGAGTTGAGATGTCACCAGCACAAACATCTTCATCCCCGGACTTCTTTGATAGTCAGCAGGGATGAATAGGCACCCTTGGGGGTGTTTCACATGAGCACCCACAAATGTCTGTCTTGGGAAGAGAACAAAACCCCTTAACCAGGCTCATTTCTCCGCACTGGGCTACAACGGGAGCCCATCTGGAGGCAGCACGTTGGGTGTGATGAATGCCGCCCGACTCTCGGTGACGTGTTTGTGCAGCGCCAGCGTTGTGCAGCCCAGATCTGACTCAAGCTGTAGGCAGGGGGAAGAGAATAATAACACTGTTCCTGTGCTTGTTTTCGTAGGGATGGATTTGCCTCCATAGTCAGTGTTCTTTGGGCAACCCCCGGGGATTAAACTCATTAAGTTCTCCTTTGCGATGGCCCTTTTGCTGAGGTTGAGTGGTCCCCGCTCATTGTCGGATGCTCTCCTCGGCTTGTTTACCCTCATCCCACATCATGACCTGCGGGAAAGAGTTCACAGATCGGCCGAAGCAATTTCCAAACTGTAAAAAAACAAAACCTCATTAGTTGCCGAAATCTAGTCCTCGCGTTGGGAATTTGGGAGATTGGATTTAAATCTACAGCAACATTTAATTTCATATTCACAGCGGGGTGGTTGCTGTAAGTGGAGGAGCGAGTTCAGCTACGGCACCAAATTGAATCTGGAAGTAAAATGCTTTTATTACCACTGGCCTCACAGCGGTGTCTCTCCCGGGCTCATCTTTTCTGTTTCAAAAGCTGCTGCTCTTCCACTTCACAGTCAAATCCTTCCATCAAACCTATGGGCAGAGGCTGCAAACCCAACAGAATTTATCATGTACTCAGATGAACTTTATCCAGGCTATAAATACCCAAACCCATGGGGCAGTACCAACAAAGCCAGGCTTAAGACTGTCTTACCGTTAGTCTTAAAGCCACTCATTTTAGTTTCTGGAAGTGTTCAGATTTTGCAAATACTTGGAAAATGTGAAAAAATAATACATCATTCAGTCATTTTTGACGGGGAAGAAGACGAAGATGAAACCCTCGTTCTTGCCTAGACTAAGAAGAACCACTGTGGCTCGCTTAGGCTCAGCTCTAGAGTTGCGGTAGCTGAGGAGAGGAGGGACGGTTCCTGACGGGGGTCCTGGTGGGACCTTCGTGGGGCTCAGGAAACGCTCCGGGGGGTTGAGAACCAGCGCTCTGCTTCTCAGCACCGTCCTCCGAGCCTCCAAAGAGACGAGATGCACTGCGGGTGCATGTATAATGTAGCAGCTTGCAAAATATGTTCTCCCATGCTTTTCTTTATTTCTTTTCCTTTTTTTTTTTTTAATCCCCCAAATCACTATTTGCTGGCAGGTTTTTGGCTTTGGGTGATTTTTGTTTTTAAATTTTACTGCATTTTTGGCTGGAAACTTTTTGGCCAGGCGTTGCTAAAGACTTGCGTTTTCGGCCGAAAATTCCCGGTTGGGTTTTGTTTGCGCATTTGGGTTTGGTTTAGGTTTTTTTTTGGATGGAAAAGAGAAAATATTCTGGTGGAGAGTACATCTGAAGACAGAAATCACTCCCTGCAAATAGGTTTGTTTAATTAGTAACCCCGCTTCTGTTTGAAACACATTTTGGATGGAAAATCTCCGAGTATCGCTACTACCCAACCACGCTGAGGCTGAGGAGGCAGCAACTTTCTTCTGTGCTGTTTCTATTAACATACGCAATGACTTAGATCGCTGTAAAACCACCGAGAGCTCTGGATTATTCAAGCGTTGGAGGAGGCAACAAAAAAAAGCGATTCATGGTTATAACAAACTGCTTGCTTTCTCTTTTTTTTCTGTTAATAGCTCCTTTATAACCCAAATGTTTGCATTGGAGTGGGGTAGTGTAGTTAGCACAGGCTGGAGGGGGAATTAATTGTGGTGGGCCAATCACCACCACTGATGTTTGGCTTTTCCCAGCGGGGTTAGGACTTGCAGCCCCAAATATTTTGTGCTGGGTGGGGAAAATGCCAGTGAACTGAATAAAAATGCAGCTGGGGGCATTTCCAGAAGGACTGAACGGTGTTGTGGTGGTTTCTAGCTTGTCTTTTAGCTGGAAAGGGTTTAAACTCAATGCTTGGACTCAACCTAACTGTTGGGTTCAACTCAGTGGTTGGTTTCAACCCTCCTGTTAAATCCAGTGTTTGGGTTCAAACTCAGTGATTGCGTTCAGCACTTCATTCAAGCCCAAGGGTTGGGTTCAGTCCTTCCTTTGAACCCAATGATTGAGTTCAACTCAATGATTGGGTTCAACCCTTCATTTAAACCCAATGGTCAGCTTCAACCCTTAATTTAAACCCAGTGGTTGGGTTCAACTCAATGGTGGGGTTCAGTCCTTCATTTAAATCCAATGGTCAGGTTCAACCTTTCATTTAAACCCAACAGTTGGGTTCAGCCCTTCATTTAAGCCCAATGATTGGGTTCAGCCCTTCATTTAAACCCAACAGTTGGGTCCAACTCGACAGTTGGGTTCAACCCTTCATTTAAACCCAATGGTTGTGTTCACCTCAACGGTTGGGTTCAGCCCTTCATTTAAACCCAACAGTTGGATTCAACTCAACAGTTGGATTCAGCCTTTCACTTAAACCCAACAGTTGGATTCAACTCAACAGTTGGATTCAGCCTTTCATTTAAGCCCAACAGTTGGGTTCAACTCAATGGTTGGGTTCAACCCTTCACTTAAACCCAATGGGTTTAACCCTTCCTTTAAACCCCGTGTTTGGGTTCAATGCAATGGTTGGGTTCGACTCTTCAGTGAATAAAGGGTTGAACCCAACACAGCTAAACCCTGCGGTGTGTGTGTGGGTTTAGTTCTCATACTCTTCTGTGTGGGGAGGGACCCCGATCCGTCCCCCTGCAGAGCTCTGCTGCTGTCTGCAAGCTGTGGCATCTGCTCCTTGTAGCTAAATGTTTCTGCCTCTCTGTTTTGTGTTTCGTTTGTTTTCTATTCAAAGGTGGGCCTTAATGTTCTGGTTCAGAGAGCGAACAAGTTTACTCCCGCCACTCGTCTCCTGATCCAGAGGTTTGTGCCATTCCCCGCAGTCGGTAAGAAATGGTGTCTTTTCTCTATATTCAAAGTGTTGGCTGTAAAGCTATGGGTGGGTAAAAGCCACCGGGATGGACACCCAACTCCTGCCTTCTTGATTTACACCATCAGTACCACCTCCCCTCGGTGGCAGGGCCCTGAGTTGATGCAGAATGCGACACGATGGTGCAAAGCAACATTTTGGCAGGAAAACGATGCAAAGCTGCCGGCGGAGGCAGCTCATGAAGCTTTATCAAGCTCTCAAGTGGTTTAGAAAATGATCGTCGCTATCTGGTCCTCGACCATCTAAATTCGAGAGCGTTTAATTTGCAAGATCCGGTTTGAATCACATCAGATCAAATCTTTGATGAAGCTGTAGCACTGGGGTTTATTTGCAATAAGTATGCAATGAAATGCCCCTGCTCTAAATATACAGATTTCTAGGAGCTGCTGATTAAAGAAAGACCCAAGCACGTGGAGAATTAAGGCTGCTGCTGGATGGGTGGAGCACAAAGTAAACCCTTCTGCAGTTCATCAGTGAACTGCTCGGTGTTTGAGGGAAGGGACACGCTGGCTCAGCCTTTGCTGAAGCCCCAGATTACAGCACTCAGCAGCCGATGAGTTATTTGAGCTGCGAAAAAATCACAGATTCACAAAATTCACCAGCAGCATTAGGGTAATTTTTTTATCTGAGCTTGTTTATTTATCAACATAGCGCAAAAATTGTCCAAGCATGGAAGAAAATAATAACCACATGAGTTTTGCTCACTGTCACAGGTCCCTTTTCAGCCGTGTTAATGCAAAACTTCCCTTTAAGCTTTTTCCTTCGCTGTGTGAGGGCTTCGCTCAAGGATGCTAAACCTGAGCCTCTTTACCTGTTGCTCCCAGTTTCGGTCTTTTTTATGAGCACTTTGGTTGTATATAGAGGATCCGTGGATGCTGATATTGTTTCCTGGATCTTTCCTGGAATATATTTTTAGAGTGTTTCAGCTTTCTTTGGATTTTTAGAACCAGGAGGGCACTAGAGGTGAGGCTGGGTTTGAGTTGGAGATGCACACAAGAAGTCTTTGCCACCGCGTTGATCTATTTTCATACCCAAGTGTAAGGAGAACGAGGTTACGCTCGTGTCGGCATTGATTGAGGTCCCATAATTAATTTGTTTAGCCTGTAATTAATTCTCTAGTTCTTATTTTGTTTGTGTAACTGTCATCCTTCATTATGTGCCAGGACATCAGGAATCCTCCCACTAATTGCTGTTTTGTGGTTTCGAAAGCTGCGAGTTATTGGTTTGCAGACCTGGGCAAACTGTTTAATTAAGATGCGTCTTCCCGTTGCTTTTCCTCAGCAAAAGGGCAGGATTTCACTTTTTCTATGTAAAAAGCCAGACACTGCTGCAAAGCTCTTGCTTCGCTACCATGAAGCAGTTTCCCCCAGGTCCTTCCTTGTGTCCCTCTCCCACCGACCTCAGCTGAGATGGTTGATAGCAACTGAAAAATTGGAGATAGGCATCAAAGCTGTGTGGTTTCTCATCCCAAGGGGTCATGAGAGATGGAGGTTTGGGGAAGTGCAGCTTCTGCTTGGGTGGAAGATGGCCAGAGTCCCTGCAGAGATGTCAATGAAGCCTTGAGAAGCTGAGGTGGGCACTGAGAAAGCCCTCAGAGATGCTCCACATGTTGTGTCTGTCTTCTCTAGGTCGTGTAGCCATTGTCTTTGCCCGATAAACTAAAGTATATCTGCAGAATTGCTGCCTGTAGGGCATAGTTAGCAAAACAGGTTGGGCAGAGAGGTGGTGGATGAACCATCCCTGGAGACATCCCAGGCCAGGCTGGACGGGGCTCTGAGCAACCTGAGCTGGTGAAGATGTCCCTGCTCATGGCAGAGGTGGCACTGGGGGGGCTTTGAAGGTCCCTTCAGCCAAAATTATTCTATGATATCCACACTGTCCAAAAAACCCTCCCCAGGCCTGGGGGACGGATCCAGCAAACGATCCTGCATGGAAGAGCTCATGCAAATGGCCAAGGTTCTGCCTACTCAGTGGCTTGCTTGATGTAAAATGGGTTTGTGCTCCGTGTTGGCCACCTCAGAGCATCGTCCAGGTGGTGAAGTTGTTCTCCGTGAAGGTTTTTAGTGCAGGAGAAGCGAAGGAGCACGTCAGCGCTGCTTTGTGGGGAGCCACAATTCCTGAATTTGAACAAGAAGGAGCTTGACCCTTTCTTGGAGATGCAGGTGGTGAAGGACATCAATGCCCAGGGTTATTGTGAAGAACCCAGTTTCCCCACTTCTTCCCAAGTGCTGGGTGTGGAAGGTGAGGGATGTTGCTGGTGATGTTGTGCTTTATACTGGAGATGTATATAGCTAAAAAACCCCACAGAAAACCCCCCAAAAACCCCAGAGGAGACATCTCAAACCTGATCTGCATGAAGTTAAAGCTGCTAGAAAGATCCCCATTGGAGGGAAGGGAGGTGATGAGGAGGATTTATTCCCTTGTTTGTTTTCCTTTTCTTGTGAGTGGGTTTAGAGTTGTTAAATGTGTTCAGCTGGTGCACAAGGGTGCGTTTGGGGTGTGAAGAGCTCCCTGGTTCACTAAAGATATTGATACAGACATTGAAGTAAGGTTGTGAATCGCTTCTGTATCTGAACCCAGTTCCCGCTACATCACTAAATGTTTGCACAGAAGTAGTTTCCAGCCTTTCTCATCACAATTTCATTCCAAATGCTGAAAATCAAATTGTCTACACATATATTTAGTTATTTCTCATTTCCCCCCTGTATTTGAGACCTCCGCAAAATCCAAGTTTACCCATCATTAGCAGCATTTTCCGCTTTCTTGGTGTTTTACTGGAACAGAACCGGGGCAGGTAAGACAGTCGCTTGTCTCAGATAAATGGGGTGGAGTCAGGTTTTGGGTTCAGGACCAGGTCAGTGAAGCCCTAAGAGGATCCAGAGACTTAGAGAAGCATCTTGGTGCGGTGGGAGCTTCATATCTGGACCTCCCATCTTGTGTCACCCTTGTGTCGGTGCATCCCGGCTTGGCCAGAGCATCTTCTATATGTTCAGTCTTGATGGAAATCTAAAAGGATGGGGCTAAAAAGTGTTAAAAAGGAAAAAGGGCTAAACTTGCTTTAAGCGAAACGCCTGTTTTCTTTTTTATCTTGGATTAGGGAGCTGCAGGGCTGTTAACACAGATATTTTGATAGATGGGAAGAGTGGTCCGGTAGTTTGAATATTAAAGAGAGAGACAGAGTGTGCGTGTGTGTATGTTCCTCTTATTCTCGAGTGTAAGGAGCATTTGTCACCACAAATCATCCCTGATTGCAGAGAGCTGCGTTCCTATAGGGCTCACCCACCCACCACCCTCAAAAAATTAGACATTTGTTATATGACATGAATTGAGATTAATTAGCGAATATTAACCCATCAAGCAGTGCAGAAGCACATTTTTGGAAGCCGTGGTACTTGCAGCAACAGCGGGTTTGTGTTAGTTCTGGTTGGAAAGTTTGCAAAAATAATGTAGGGGGGTTGCTGGAAAATGCCAATTTATCAAAACCCAAACTTTTCTAGGAATTAGCAGCTTTGCTTTGGAAAATAATCGGGAGGTGTCTGTGCCCTGGGGAGGAGCTGAATCTGGGGAGGATGTTCCTCAACCCCAACTCTTCACACGTTGCTTGAGGAGCAGAATTTGGGGTCACCTTGAAAGGTGCCACAGGCTGACCATAGAGCTGATATTTGGGAGATGTGCGTTTTAGGAGCCAGGGTCCTCCACTGCAATGCTGATTTGCGTCGCTGTTCGGAAAAATATTGTTAAAGCGAGGTGTCTAATAGAGAATAAGTGTGCAGAGCCGTTTTTCTGCTAAAACGTGAAATAAAGGCAAATAGTCAGCCGGAGCCCTACTGATGAGATACATGCCCATGAAAACAGCCCAACTTTGTCTTATTTGATTAAAAAAATATAACTCTGTCCTCTTGAGGAGCTCAGATCTAAGCTGTCCTTCATGGCTCAGAGCAATCCCCTGCGGTGTGTTTCCATCATACCTGCTAAAATCCGTTCTTCTGAGAAGAGTCTGTCCGCTGGCTTAGTAAGGGGAGTTCAAACCAGCTCTGGGATGCCCCATCAGAAGAGGCCGCTGTCAATTGACAGTGCCTGGTTGGCCAAGACCAACTGGTAGCCCAGTGCAAGGACATATTTGACTTAGTAGATTAAAATATTGGGTCACCATGGGAGCTGGGGGCAGGGCCGAACACCAATATCTGGGAATACTGGTGTTTCGTTGCATCAATACCTTTCTGATTGTGGCAGCAGATCCTTTTGCAAGTGAAAGAAAATGATCTTGATTGTTTTCCTCCTCTTAAGAATCAAATCATTGTCTTGGCTTCTTGACTTGCAGAAACTTCTTGGCAGCTTGATGCAAGCGAAGCTGAAGGGCTGTCACGGCGAACAGAAGCTTCCCATTTGGGATTGACCGGGGCTGCCTCGCTAATCACGATGCTTTTCTCATCCTCAGCTAGTGCCAATATCTGCAACGTTGTCCTGATGAGGCACACAGAGCTGGAAGAAGGGATCGACGTTCTGGACAATAACGGCAACATCGTCGGCTCTTCCAGAATTGCTGCAAAGCACGTGCGTACCGGCGATGGTCCTGAGCTTGTACGCAAGGAATCCCACAGCCATAGGAATCCATGACTTGAAAGAGATAGAAATGAATGAGCTTTACCCATCATGCAGGAAGAACAAAGCGGTAAAACCTCATGCCCGCTTTGTGCCCACGTGTGCAGTCGTGTAGCCACAAAGCTGGTGGGCATGGGCTCGTGTCACGGTGGCAAACCCAGCGCCTGGCCCCGATGGTTTGGAAGGTTTTGACATGGGGGAGATCCTGTTCTACCCTGATGCTTTCACAGCCTTAGGATTTCTCTGGAAACTTGTAAGCAGTTCATGTTGAATATGAAGCAAAGCTAACTTACACCTTTTTCTAAATGAGGAAGACTTCATTTTGGAGCAGAGTAGCTTTTTAACCCTCGCCGTGTCAAAACCGCATTAACAATTGCCAACCGAAGCTTTGTGGGGGTAGCCAGATGTTTTATCCTCGCCCTAACACCTGTTTTTCTCCCTATAACCTTCTACTCTTTGCCATCTGCCTGCAATTATTCCCTTTTCTTCCCTTCTTACATGGTTTTGTCTCCTGAGCATCATCTGATTGTCTGAGGCGTGTTGTTTCCAAGTGGGCTTTAATCTGAAATGTAAAGCATGTACCGAAGCACACGCCCAGGCAGAGGAGTTAATAATATAAATGCTTGGCATTTCTCTCGCTCCTTCTGTCCAAGGCTCTTAAGGCACTTCGTAGACAGCAATTAATGTACAGATTTACAGTCCTCGGCAAGGAATGGGAGATCTCTAATATCTCTCCATATTGTTGTTTAACAAGGAGCTTTAAACAATCTGTTGAAGGGCTTGGAGACACTTACTGGGGCCAGGTTTCCTCAGTGGCTCCAGGACCCAGCTGCCCCTCTCCATCCTGATGGTCGAGGGGAAGAGAGACAACATAGAAAGTAAATATTAAAAGTGAAGGTACCATAAGTGTGTTTCAGGTGGTCTTTAAGCATCAAATTTGGGGCTGCTGTGAACTTCTGCTCAGCTGCCATCTAATCCCAGTGTTTTTTTCCTGAGTAGCTTAGTTTGGGGGTTTGTTGTGACTGGTTTGGCAGATCCTTTAGTGTTTGTTGCATATCTGCACCTCTCTGAGACGGTGTTCCAGGATCGAGTGCTCCCAAGCCTGGCCATAGGCATAAATTTCAGCATTTCCATCCAAAATCTTAAGTATCCTCTGCCTACATCTGCCAAAGCCCCGTGCATAGAATCGCAGAACAGTTTGTGTTGAAGGGACCTTCCCAGCTCCCCCAGTGCCACCCCTGCCATGACAGGGACATCTTCACCAGCTCAGGTTGCTCAGAGCCCCATCCAGCCTGGCCTGGGATGTCTCCAGGGATGGGAAATCTGGAAAACGATTCCTCCCTGGTAAGACGCCCCAGGAAGCAGCAAACAAAAGCAGCATGACATGTATAAGTTACCCTGAGATGAGACCTAGAGAAGATCCTCGGCACTCTAGCAAGATGTAAAACCAAGTCTGTGTCTCCATTTACCTCTTCCAAATACCATTGCCAGCACCCACCTAAGATGTCTCAAGCATTGCAACCACAGGGAGATTCAGGGTGGACATGAGGAAGAAATTGTTGTCCCTGAGGGTGGTGAGAGCCTGGCCCAGGTTGGGCAGAGAGGTGGTGGCTGAACCATCCCTGGAGACATCCCAGGCCAGGCTGGACGGGGCTCTGAGCAACCTGAGCTGGTGAAGATGTCCCTGCTCATGGCAGGGGTGGCACTGGGGGTGCTGGGAAGGTCCCTTCAACCCAAAGCATGTGATGATTCCATGAAAGCCCCAGTGGACCGACAACCACAGCTCACAGTTGAGCATCTTCCTGGAAGAGAGGAGCCCTGTGTGTTAACGCTTTGCAATAAACCACCAGTGATTAAAAGACAATAGGAAATCTTGGAGCAGGCAATAAGGTTCTGTGTTCCCCCAGCACGTAATTGCAATTGAAATGCAGTTAAGGGAGGAAGGGTTGAAGGTGCTGCTCAGCCCATACTGAGATATTGCACCTTACAGCATCCTCCAGGCAGCTGTTTTGCCTCTTATTCTCCCCCCAGGCAGCACAAACAGGTTTGTGTAGGAATATGCCAAGCACTTCTGGTCACACAAAGTGACATCAGGGAAGTTATTAAGCATCTCTGTTTTTCCCAGTGGCTTTGCGACCAAGCACGGGCTCCAGCCCATCGTTTCTAGCAATAACAGAGCAAAAACGGGTTGTGTACAAATAGCAAAGCTGGAAGCGTGTGTTGGTATATTCGTTCACAAATACACCGCCAGAAAGGGCAGCCAAACCATTTCTGTGCCCACACCTTGGTTGCTCAGTGCAGGTACCCAAGATTTGGGTTTAAATGTCTTGGGTTTATTTGTTTGGTTTCTTTTTCTTTGCAGGCACTGCTAGAAACAGCCCTGACGAGAGTGGTCCTGCCAATGCCTATACTGGTTCTACCTCCAATTATTATGTCCATACTGGAAAAGTAAGTGTTGGTGATACGGGTGGGGAGGCTTTTCAAGGGGAAGGGACAAAAGATGCTCAGGAGATGTTATTCCTTGCTGTTTCTTAGCATTGGTCCATCAAAGACTTTTTAATGCTTATCAAAGTGTTCGCTTTCCAGCATTTTTGACCATCATTGTAGGCTCTTAAAGTGCTAATCAATGTTGTTATTTTAAATCATCTTTCTGAAACCCCAGCAGTGTGAATAACCCTATTCTGTGTGCTCAGGGTGAGCCAAAACTTTCTGAATTCACTTGAAAAATGTCCGTATTTTTTTGATTCCCCATTTATAGCAAATATTACAGCTGCCACGTGGGCTCAGACCGAAGTTCTCAGCCAGGGATGGGGAGCGCAGGGACTCCTTGGTGCCACATCCAGGCACCTTGGCCACTGTTGGACTTGCTTCCACCACTCGTTTGTACTTTCTTTCAAGAATATCCTGTGGCTTGGACTTCCCCAGGATATATATTATAATATATATATATATAATATATATATAATATATTCTTCATGTGTTCTGCAGACATTTGCTTTCCATGACTATTTAAGCCCAAATATCTCTGTGCATATGTCTCTGTGGAGCATCAGAGTGGGCAGGAAAGGGCAGGGTTATTTAATGTCTAATTATCTCCTATTAGAGCTATAATAGCAAAAAAAGCGCCCCAAATTGCCTTGTTCATTGGCCATTCTCCCACCTTGCTTTCCAGCACCTCCACTTTTTGTCCCATGAGCCTGTTTGGAGCTGTTGGTGCCTGTGGCTCCTCAGGACACCCATCAGCATCTCCTTGGGTGTGAATGATCCGTGGGGTGGGGATCACCTTGACAGGCTGATGAATGCACTGAAAGATGAGGATGCTAAAGGACTTGCCACCTTTGTCCAAGCTGGAAGCGCCCTTTACACAAATCTGTTGATAATGACTGCTCTAAAGCACTCCACTGACAAAGTAAATAGCAATTAGTACGATTAGGGATTGACCCGTAGCTTTGGTTTGCCTTGTTAACCTTGGTAGAAATGCCTCCGGGCAATTTTCTCCTCTTAATGGAAGAGTCGGGGCTGCTTCTGTGAACTTGGAGTCTGCTTTTTAACACCTCAATTAAAAAATATGGATAGAGGCTCTCACCAAGATGGGTTCCTGCGTTTGGGGAGAAATGGGGCAACAAACTCTATTTTGAGAGTGGTAAATTAAGTTCTTTCAGCCCTTTTCTGCCAAAATATACTGTTTTCTTCTCTTTTTCGAAGGACTGTGGTGGTTCCCTGTGGCTGGACAAGGGGTAGATTCCAGTCCCCCTAATTTTGCGCAAAGCATTCGATTTTTGCTTCATTATGATCTTGAGGGTCTCTTCCAACCAAAATGATTCTGTGATCCCTCCTTGACAAAAGCTCTACAGCCTCTTTCCTACTTCAAGACCATGTGTCACCTCATGGTCCCCCAGCCCTTGATCTACCAGCAGGAGAGATGCTCAGGAGTCACCATGTCTTACCCTGGAGCACCTTACCCTAGAGCACCTTACCCTGGAGTACCTTCCTCAGGGCTTGCTCAAAATCCTGTGCGAGAAGAACAGGCCTTGTCACTTACTTTGTAACCCAGCGTCTTGGCAGCTTCCCCACTTCAAACCCTGACGCGCGGTTCCCAGCCTTTCTAATCCCATCAAAGCTGCTTTGCTGTTGTCAGTGGAGAGGGCTCCTGTTTTCGTCCGTCCACATGCCAGAGACTTCAGAAATGCCACCCATTTCTGATATTCTTACCACAGAGTTCTCTTATTTCTGCCTCTTTGTCATGCTGAGGCTTTGCTGTGTGTGTTAGTGCTGGCTTAACCTGGGCACTGAGTCCGGTCTAACTGTTCTTTGGTGATCACCTCATGCAGGGAAGATCACACCAGAGGACAAGCTGTTTATCCGTATAATTCAGAGGATCTTTGCTTTTCTGGTTATCAACATGACCAGTCGAAATTTTTTATATGCAAGTATTCAAAGTTTGTAGAAATCTGGTCTATAAATGATTGTTAACTGGAAACACTGGGAACCATCACTGGTCTGGCTAAATATCCACAAGCTCGAAGAAAACCAATAGTAAAATGTGCTTTGCACTTGGGGGCATCACAACTTCTTGTATTGATATGATGAGTTTTACTGAATCCACATGCAAGACTTATGAAAACTGATTTTATCTGTCAAGCAAGTATGGACATACAGGAGTTTGTCTTCAAAAACCTGTTGTTTTAACTAACAGTCCTAATTCAGATTTGCAAGATAAACTTTCCCCATCATGCCCCTAAATGAAACTCTGTAGATATAACAATATCTGGGCACTGATTTTTGCCTGCCTAAATTCTCGTTAGAGCTTTGTGCCTAATGTTTCATTTTCCATCAAAAATCGCTGGATTCCTGAAAGCTTTTGAGTGAAAAACGGCTGGGATAGGGAGTGGAGTGTGCTTAGAGGCGGTGGTAGGACATGGAACATCCACCTGACGTGGGGAACGTCCCTTTCCATAGCCGGGGATTCGCATTCCGCGTCCACTCACGGATCTTTTAAAGTGGTTTCTGAAGGATGAACTCAGAGGTGAAACCTCATTTTGGGAAAAAAAAACAACAACTTGGAGCATTTGGTGAAAAGTGTAACTTTTTCCATTTCGTAGAATTTCAGTCAGACTAGGGCGTTTGTACCAGGACTCATACCGAGGCACGCATTATCCATTTATTTATAGAAATCCTTGCGGCGTCTATAAATGAGAAAGAGTGACAGCTTATTATTTGGAGGCTGGGGCTCTGCAATCAGAAGTCGCAATCTGGATCCTCCGCCCAGCCGCTTGCGTTCGGGGTTGTGGCGAAGGAGAGAGCGATTCCCCTGCTCCGGGTGCCTCCGGGTGCCGCCGCCACCCTCGGGTGCCAGTTCCACCCCCGCCGGGAGCACCAGCGGTTTTCAGATCCGTAGAAAACCCGCTCGTCTCGTTTCCATCTCAACATTCGAAAAACAAAGTTTATTTTAAGTGGCCAGTTCCTGGTCGCCGTCTTTCCACTTGGATCCAGGTCTTTCCTCTCTCTCAGCCATCTCTCCATCTGCATGTTTTAACTCCCCCAGCTGCCTCTCTCGTCTCTTGTGCCATTTTTTTCAGCTCTCTTGGCTCCTCTCGTCTCTTTGCCTGCTGTGTATTTTAACTCCCGGGGCCGCCTTCTCTGCTCTCCAAGGAATTCGACGTTGCCTCCCACCGCCGCTCCATTCTTTCCCCATGTTTCATGCATTTCCTGCTGCTCGGACGCTCTGTTGAAGCCGCTAACATATAGAATCCATGTTTATTTTGAGACCACATATGCCACGCGGGGAACGCGGTGTCAGTTATTTTGTGCAGATGTATTCTCATCGAAGTTTTATAAATAATAGCTGTGCTGGCAACTTTAATAGGGAAAAAATATTGGTTTCGCGTTGTCTACGAGATGAAGGTGACTCTTGTAGCTGACTTTGGGGAAGATAATGGCAACTTCATTAGTATCTCCGTGTCACGGATATATGAGGACAAATACATCCACTGCACGAGGGTGGACTTCTCGTCCCTCAAACATTTCCCTTTGTTCAGACGCTTCTGTCCATCCTTTTGTCTGGTAGTTAGGATGAAATTTGGGAAATGGTGCAGGTTTCTCCCAGCCAAAGACTTTTCCAGTGGTCGTTGTCTTACTTCTGACTCCATGCAGAGTCGAAGCCCATCGCACAGCTGGTCTGTGTGTAGAACATCCAGGTGTGTGTGTAAGTCCTACCTTAGGTTCTCCTGTAGGCCCAGCTTTGTGGTGAGAGAACCCAAATCCAGTGGTACTTGCTTCATGTGGGCTGGACAGTTGGTGGACAAGCAGAGCACAGCTCAGTCCACCAGCAATGTCCACTCTGGAGCCTTGGAGCTGGCAGTGGAGATCGAAGAACTGAAGAACATAAGCTCTTCTTGTCATAGAATCACAGAATGGTTTGGGTTGAAGGGACCTTCAAAGCCCATCCAGTGCCACCCCTGCCATGAGCAGGGACATCTTCACCAGCTCAGGTTGCTCAGAGCCCCGTCCAGCCTGGCCTGGGATGTCTCCAGGGATGGTTCATCCACCACCTCTCTGGTCAACCTGGGCCAGGCTCTCACCACCCTCAGGGCCAACAATTTCTTCCTCATGTCCTGCCTGAATCTCTCTCCTTTAGCTTAAAACCATCACCCCTTGTCCTATCACAACAGGCCCTGCTGAAAACCTTATTTCCTCATCCTAAAGCCTCTTCTCTGCCTCTCAGTACAAGCAACTCAGAGGGGCTGAAGTGCAGCAGAAGATCTGATGATGAGCTCCGAGAGCTCATGTATGTCAGGCCAGACAAGAGGAGGCCCTAGAGCTGACTGTGCAGAGTTTGTGGAGGAGAGATAAAGCTGGAACTGTTGGAAATGGGCTGTTCTGCTGTAAAATTAGGACGCTCCCAAGCTGGATCAACATTACAGAGCTGCTCTGGCTTAGCTAAGTCAGTCTAACCATGAAAAACGGATTCTTGTGATGGACAGCCAGTGCTCAGCCCATGGTGGTGTGGTGCTGGATGGGAGCTTTCTTCAGCTTAAACCATGTTTTCCACTGCAGAAATGTGTGTGAGGTTGAAGGCCCTCCTGGACCTCGTGTTCACGGCCTTTTACTGGAGACATTCGCCTTTCCACAGTGCGTGCGGAGCGTTTCCTACAGGTGCTTTTCCTTCCCTCTCCGTCCAGCGAAACCCACGCTGAAGTTTGTTTAAACTAAACAGCTGCCAGCAGCGACACCTTAAACTGCTGAGGCTGCATCCAGAGTAAACATTGAAACTGCTCCTTTAATTATGTCAATCAAGCACTAAAAAACCCCCCAACCTCACTGTGGTTGCATCTGCCGTGTCCTCTGGAAGGGGGATCTGGGGCTGGAGCCAAGAGCAGGAGATGCTCCTTGGTGAGGACAGCGGTGGCCTGGCCGGACAGGGCAGCAGACAGAGCTAGGAGAGCTCCAGATTCCCAAAATCACCCCAAAATGAGTGAGGAAAAGCTCAGAAATAGCAGAGACGTGGTACTGGGAGCCTCTCAGAATGGGGAGCTGGGGTAGGACAACCACCCCAAAATTTGTTCGCACATCAGGGGGATGTTTTGAACCCCGGGATACCCAGAGCTTCAGCCTCCAGTTTGATCCCCCGCCGGCATCCTCGGCGTCTTGCGATGTATGTATTAAGCTTTGAACCTGTTTATAGCAAACACTCCAGAAACCCCCCAGAATCTGTCAGCTGGGAGACTTTGCTTAACTCCTGTCATGTTTAGTTTAGCATCTGACACCTCCTTCTAGACAAATACAGCTCTGGTTCACTGAACCCGATAACTCCTTTTTAGTACAGCGACTGACTTCCATATGGAAGAAATTACAGTACCTCTCGAAAAACGCCAGAGGCAGCTGCCAAATTATGCAGAATTTAAGCCACTAATGAACAATGTGATGAAAGTTGAATGAAGGTGTATTTACAAGATCTACAACACGCCGGCTCCGCGGAGCAGATGCACTGTCTGTGCAAGTATGTGTGTCTGTGTACGTACCTACGGACGTGCGTATCGAAATGTTACCCGGGAGGTCTCGCTGCTTTAGGTAGAGCCCTTGGCAGTAAGTGCCACCTCGGGGCAGTAAACCAGAAGCTCCCCAGTGTGTTTCTGCCTTTTTAAGATCCGCCAGGTGAATTTTACAACAGCAAATCGCAGAAAGAATAGGCGTGAAGGGGTTTTGAAGGGGGGTAAACCAACAAATCTCTTAAAAATAAGAAGAAATAAGAAAGAGAAGGAGGGAAATATTGCAGAAATATGTGTTCTTTGCCACCCGAAGGTCGGAGTATAAACGTGGGTCACTTACCCTTCGGAGGCAAATCATAGGTGCCAAAAATTTGGCTTGCAAAATGGTAATGATAAAACATGTATATGATGGTCTTCCTGCAGATTTCCAGTGTGAGACCTTCTCTTGGTGTAAATTCTTCAATCCTGTGTTGTCTAATCTGAGGTTTAGCTCAGCAGAGCCTGGCCTGGGTACGTGCTGGCAGTCGGTAGAGCTCCTGTTCTATGAGAACAGCTCCTACAACTCGTGCAGGATACTGGGGGTGAGGTGATATTTGCTTCTTTGCAGGCTGCTCCAGAAGATGCCAATGGCAAAGCTGGGCAGCCAAGGGGATCTAAAAGTCTGTTTCCCTGACCAAACCCCTTGGCAGAGCACACAGGACAGGATTTTAAACTAATTCACTCCTCAACAAATAGATACTAATTTTATTTATTTTAAACCTGCTATAATACTCTACAATTAAACCCTTTGGAAACATCTAATCATTCACTTCCGACGGGGGGCTAATGGGTGAAAAGAGGGGTTTTGATTGCATTTGACGGCTAACAAAATGCAGCAAGCAATATTTAACTTCATATTTTTCTGAGATCCATGTCGAGAGCAAAGATCTTAGAGATGGAAGAAAAGTGGACCTCTTGACTAATTATGAGTCATTTATTCTGAGCCACACAAATTTTAGAATCTGAATCCCAATTAAGACATTACACTACATGTGTTAATTAGTCCCCTCTCCTTTTTAAATCAAGCCATAACTCTTCTTAATTAGGAGGTTAGACGTTGTAATTTGAACTGGCCTGAGTTCGAAGCACCCCTGGAAATCACACCTGGGGGCTGTATCGGGGATCATTTTAAATTGGTTGAGTTTGTACTTGGGTGATTATAAGATCCCCAACAGGGCAGTAATTAAAGAGGGTGCAGCTTCCAAATTAAGATGTCAGAGGTGGTATAAGCAGTGATGTCTTCATTCTAAACGGTGCTCCGGGGAGGCTTAAAGGATGCTGGTAGGACGATTTTCTCAGTGAGGGCTCTCATGGACCACGACAGCTTAAGCGGGAGAATAAATCAGTTCCAGGTGTTGCCCCCTCTGCATCCCAGGGATTAGTTATCGCAGCTTATCGACCGCAATTCTCCAACATCGCGTTTGTTAAAGAGCGTGGAGCGAGGTCCCGACTCTGACAAAAAACCCTTGCGAACTTCTGCGGGAGTGTTTTAGGTTAGATCGCGCCCGACGCAAAACAAAGTAGCTCAATATTGGAGAACAGAAGCTCGGCTTTCACAGCACAAATTGATAGGATCAACTCCGTCTCGATAGCTTATTAAGGAGAAGCTGAGATACCGGAGGAGTTAAGGCTCCGGATCTTGTTTTCCTTCCCCGCTTCCCCCAAACCTTCTCAAGATGAAGACAGCTTTCAGCAAGCTTCGCTAGCAAAGGGCGCCGAGGCTGAATGTTCAGCCACACAGACAACGTGCGGCAGGGTAACGAGTTCCCACACATCAGCTGCTCCGTTAGAAGCCGTCAGGTGTGTTTGGAGCCGGCAGTGAATGTGGAGTAGACAGGGGGTTGAGGGTGTGCGTTGGGTTGGAAATGTGCTTTTTAGACCCCGGTGGTGGTAAACATGAGGATGTCGAGCGGTTCATGTAACCTGGTTGTACCTTCCTTGACCGGGAGAGAGCTCTTGTGCCATCACCCCAGGGAAAGGTGTTAATTAGCAGATCTCTGCCCGTGTTTGATGGCCGGACAACGTGAGGCGTCCTCAAGATCAGGATGGAGAGACTCATATCGGGACTAAGGCTGTGGCTGATGACCCCGCAGCCAATCTGCTGACTCCACACTGCTGATACCCACTGAACCTCACACAGAACTCACTAGCAAGTCTGATTTTCTGAATTGTTTCAGATTGGGAGGAGTGGTGACACTGGAAGCTGTGCTGCTGTCCAGAGATCTGGACAGGCTGGAGAGCTGGGCAGGGAAAAATGTAATGAAATAGAACAAGGGCAAGTGTAGAGTCTTGAATCTGGGCAGGAACAACCCCAGGTTCCAGTACAGGTTGGGGAATGAGCTATTAGAGAGCAGTGTAGGGGAAAGGGACCTGGAGGTCCTGGGGACAGCAGAGTGACCATGAGCCAGCACTGGGCCCTTGTGGCCAGGAAGGCCAATGGTGCCTGGGGTGGGTTAGAAGGGGGTGGTCAGTAGGTCAGAGAGGTTCTCCTGCCCCTCTGCTCTGCCCTGGGGAGACCACACCTGGAATATTGTGTCCAGTTGTGGCCCCTCAGCTCCAGAAGGACAGGGAACTGCTGGAGAGAGTCCAGCGCAGCCACCAAGATGCTGAAGGGAGTGGAGCATCTCCCGTGTGAGGAAAGGCTGAGGGAGCTGGGGCTCTGGAGCTGGAGAAGAGGAGACTGAGGGGGGACTCATTCATGGGGATCAATATGGAAAGGGGCAGTGTCAGGAGGATGGAGCCAGGCTCTTCTCGGTGACAACCAGTGACAGGACAAGGGGCAATGGGTTCAAACTGGAACACAGGAGGTTCCACTTAAATTTGAGAAGAAACTTGTTCCTGGTGAGGGTGTCAGAGTCTGGCCCAGGCTGCCCAGGGAGGTTGTGGAGTCTCCTTCTCTGCAGACATTCAATACCCGCCTGGACACCTTCCTGTGGAACCTCAGCTGGGTGTTACTGCTCCATGGGGGGATTGCACTGGATGAGCTTTACAGGGCCCTTCCAACCGCTGGCACTCTGGGATTCTGTGATTCTGTGGTAGAAAATAACAGGTGTCGCTTTGGTGTAAATAGCCCTCAAGAATGAAATTTTTCCCCTCAACGTTTGTAAATTGTCTGAGGTCCCTTATCATGGGATATACTGAACATGCCACCTTCTACCAGCTGAATGTTGTCCCTGTCTAGGTGTTAATTGCATCAGAAGGGTCACTTAATGGGTCGTTATCAGAGCCTGACCTTGCAGGTACCTTAAAGTGTTTGCTGTTAACAAGTCTTGAACTCACAAATATCCCCTGGGGACAGCAAGTATTAAAACATCCTTATCACCCACTCTGCAGATGTTTGATTTTTAACAAATTAAGATGTTGTCGAGTTTACTGCTTTATTTATTAACAGAGCAGTGTGGGTTTTTCAGTACCACCCCACAAAGCTCACAGTCTCTCTCAAGAACCTGATTTCCTTCATCTCACTCAACATTGTCTCCAAAACCCTCATGCAGATGACACCTCGTGTGCCGTTTACTCCGGTGTGAGATGGTTTGAAACAGGGGGAGGATGTGTGATCGACCTTGATTAAATTTAGGAGTAATGAGCACTTAGGGTGGGCTTCGAAACCCCAGGACTCGGTATCTTTTGTGGGTGAATTTGTTGATGACCTACTAAGAAGGAACCTAAACCAGTTAGGGAGGGGAAGACCATGAACACCAGTGTCGATTTAGATGGTGGCATGCACTCCTCTGGTCTATGAAATGGTCTAACAAAGCCTTTCCTTTGCAGAACGTCACTCCTGAGGTCCCGTCCCCGGATGATCCTCCCAGTCCAAAGCCTTGTGTGCCTCGCTGCCTTCGGCCTGGCCCTCCCCTTGGCCATCAGTCTCTTCCCGCAGATGTCCGAGGTCAGTACATGGCTGGTCACCGCAGTGGGGTGTCTCAGAGGGGCTCTTTTTGCCTTCCTGGTTAACAGTTTCATTCCTATGAGCCCTCCTCCATTTTTGGATGAAGTTGGTTGCTGTCTTCTTCACTTGGGTGCAGATTCACCAAGCAGACAATGGTTGTGTTGGTGTCCCCTGTTGACCCACACTAGCATAACGTAGATTAACATCACACAGCTTTCCCATACTTCTAACCAATGGTTGGATCATGCGATGGGATGTACCTCTCAAGCCAACAGAGGAAGGACTGAAGAGAAGAACCTTTTTTCCACCCAGCAAACACACCTTATCCAGACAAGGGATGGCCACGTCTGATCCTCTTCCCTTCTGTCACATCTGTTGTTCTCCCACAGGGGTCGTCTGCTCCCATGTGGAGGACATTCAGTAATCCAAACACCAGGAATCGGGGGACAAACAGGTTGGAATAAGGTGGTTTTTTTAAATGTATGAGGGTAATGTTCTACCTGCTGGATCAGTGGTCAGAGGAGCATCTCAGCTGTCCCTCTTCAGTGATCCCCAGGTCAGGTCTGCTCAGATCACAAGGGATGTTGATGTTTCTGACCGATGATTTCTGCTCTGAGACTCCAGGTGGGTTTGTCCCATCTTGTCCGGGGATGTGAACTCAAGTCAGAGCTGAGCTGACACAGGTTTGACGTGGATGTACCTTCCCAGAGCTTCTCTGAGGGTTTCTGCCTGTTCGTCTTCCAGCCTGGCTCTGGGAACACACGGCCTGGGGGTGACCGGAGGAAAACTGGCCAAGGAAACAGGCAGCGTGACTAGTGACATCACTCTGAGTTAGCAGAACAACTTGCTAAGGTGCATTTATCTCTAAGTCATTGATTTTGACCATTCGGTGTTTGCAGCTTATAGATTTGCAGGTTGTAAATTTGTACATTTACAGGGAGGGCCACTATTAAAGTGATGAAGATTCTATCAAACAGAGCAAAGGACTTTGCTGGAGTTCTGTTTGTGTCAGCTGGAACAGTTGATCAGGAATTAGTATCACAGTCTCTACTGGTTCATTATATTTTCAAGCTGGATGGGTTTATCCACGACTTCTAGCCAGGGAATCTTGTTGTACACTTGTCTGCTAGACTGAAAAATGTATTACGAATTTTCTGTTGTCCTTCTAGCTGTTTACAGGCTGAGATAAAACTGTCCCTTCATCTTCTCTTTAAGAAACCGAATATATCTCAATCTTGGAGTCTCTTGCTAAAAGACGTGTTTTCTGAAGCTTTAATGATTCATATGGCTCTTCCTTAAACTTTTTCTAATTAGTCAACATCCTTTTTGGAGCCCTTCCATAAGAAGCAGACACAGTATTCCAGTAAGAAGTTGCACAAGTACCAGTTGCAGGAGCAATGTGATTTGCCTGAATTCGTACATCCACAGAGCCTGTTAGTCATTTTGGCATGAGCTCAACCTCAGCTCCTTGTCCGTCAATTTTTTGCTGCGATCCCAAGTTCTGCTGAAAGGTTTTGGTTATGAAAGCCTGAGGAGTATTTCCAGGTCTCACCCCCATGCCCAGAGTGTGTCCAGAGTTCCTGCTGGAAGGAAACCTGGATGTAAAGCATCCCTTGTGCTCTGATTTCCAGAGAAAGCAGCGTCATCCACCAGAGGTAGCCATGACCTTCCCTGGCAGGTCTCCTTTCAAGATAATGAGGGAAGGAATCATAGAATCGTAGGACAGTTTGGGTTGGAAGGAACCTTCCCAGCTCATCCAATCCAACCCCTGCCATGAGCAGGGACATCTTCACCAGCTCAGGTTGCTCAGAGCCCCATCCAACCTGGCCTGGGATGTCTCCAGGGATGCTTCATCCACCACCTCTCTGCCCAACCTGGCCCAGGCTCTCACCACCCTCAGGGCCAACAATTTCTTCCTCATGTCCAGCCTGAATCTCCCTCCTTTAGTTTAAAACGATCACAACAGGCCCTACTGAAAAGTCAGTCCCCATCTTTCTTCTCAGACCCTTTTAAGTCCAGAAAGGCCACACTAAGGTCTCCCGGAGCTCCTCTTCTCCAGCTGAACACCCCAGCTCTCTCAGCCTGTCCCACAGCAGAGCTGTTCCAGCCTCGGGTCATTCCTGGGGCTCCTCTGGCCCCTCTCAGCAGCTCCATGTGTGTCCTGTACACTATCTTATCCAGAAGCAATTTTATATTTGACCATAGCACGTGGCACATTGATTTCTGTCCCACATATCTCACGACCTCAGTATCAGTGACTTGGGCTCTTAATTATTTACCACTTTCCCAGACTTTGTGTCATCACATTAAGTATCAGTCATTGCGTATTTTCTCCCTTCTCACTGTCGACGTGTGTGTTTGGTAACGTTGGCCAAATCGAACCATTCTTTCAACATCGACAGGAAACACCCTGCAATTCTGTTTGGAAATCCAGCATTTTGTACACTTCCGGTGTTTTCTGTAGGCATCGTTCTGAAATAGGAAGTGGGAACAAAAGTTTGGTACCAGAATCTGACGCTTTCAGAGTTAAACACTTGGGACTCTGCAACAATAATTACTCATTGCCTTAGTTTCTTTAACTGAAAATCAAGTTCATGAGGTCTCTTTGCCTTTTGTATTTTAGCTTTATGGGTGACAGATAATTTATAGCGTATAATATCTGATATTACAGCATGAAAAATTGTGTTGATGCTGAGAGCTGAATGAATCCTAGCCCACAAGGAAAATGAAGGTCTGGCTTCCTTCAAAGGGTATTCAAATTGCAGGCATCAGGCAGTACTGAAACCATGCAGCATCACTTGAGAATGACCTTCTAAAAGCAGCTGAAATGTTATCTGCAGTGTAAACATGAATCAGTGCTGATTAGCAGATCAAACAGAATGACGTGCTCTCTGCCCACGCTCCGTGTCAGTGAAGAGAAACCATTACAGCTGGTGGTGGAGCTCGTTGCTTACTGGGGTCTGGAACTGGAATCGGCTCCACGTGCACGGCTGGACCGCACATCTGGTGATGCCGAGGAATCAGGTTCTCCATAGCAGCCTGGTCTGATCAGTCTTCCAGTGATGTGTGTGATAAATGTGTGCAAAGGACGTTCCTCCCGTTCTGCAAAACCTCGGTGGTGACTGTGACAATGCTCAAGTGAGCAGAGCAAGTGATTTATCTGCAATAATCTCTCCAGAGCCGTTTCTTTACAGTCTTGGGTAGAAAATCTGAGTCTCCTCGCAAAGAACATTTCTCAGAACGTGTGAGTTCTTGGTTACCCATCAGTGGTCCATGGAATTGTTAATAATAATATTAACTAAGTTAATAGAGTTCGAGTGTTTGAAAATTGACCTTTTTCTATGCATGTGTATGTATGTATATAGGTGTGTATTTGCTTTTTCTCATGGCGCAGTAGGTGAAGCAGCTCGGAACGTAACACAACTGCGATGATGCTGGTGTAATGAGCACTACCCGGGGAGCAAATTATTAACAACAAGATGTAATAGGCGTGTTCTGTTCCAAAAATATGATTATGGTCTGAGCAGCAACCCTTTCAGGAATTGTAAATGAGCCAAATTCTGCCCTTAATCACACATTCACAGTCCTTTTTCTTTAGTCAGAGAGCAAACACAGAAGCTAATGTGTTATTAAGCGCTTGTTTTAGCACGGGAGCTTGACTGACCGCCTTTGATCCATGCTTCTAAAGGGGCTCAAACTTACCATTAGTATCTGAGCAGAATTGAAGCCTTGCAATAGATTTAATAAACGTGCTAGATAAATGCAGCCACCTTTTCGCATCAACTGTAGCTGCTTCAGTTATACCCGTTTTAAAATAATATCAGAAAATCAGAATTCAGCTCTGTTTTCATACAGAAACACCAGTATCAGGTAAATTAACATCCTGGAGCTGAACAACCCTCATGTGCTGAGGATAATGAATCCAGATCTCCTCTTGGGTTGGTACTTAGTCTAACTAAGACCTTATACCTTCCTTGATTTTGTACTTTGATGTCTGCAATGATGATCCAGAATGATGACTTGTTTCTAGATGTTCTGGCTTTGAGGATCACCTGATAAAAATAAACCCCTGTAACATCAGCTGTAAAGACATGAGCCCTTGCAACTAAACACCCTTAGATGCTGAGAAACACACTTTTCATCCCAATACAGTGTTAATGCCGGTACCTAAGTGCATCAATATGCATTAAGTAATTCACTGCTGTTAAGTTTAGGAGAAACGTCTAGTTAAATGCATTTAGCCCACAACCTCCAACTGCCTCCCATGCCCCCCGGGGAATCTCTTTTCGAACCGCCTCTCCTACAGCATCCCCACTGACAACTCCTACTCAGCTATGCACTGCCAATGGAAACAGCTGTTGACAGTTCCAAACTGAAACTGGGGCTTGTGCAAATGAAATTCAGCGTAGCAGCAAAAGAAAGAACAAACCATGGGGTTGCTCCACTGATTTGCCACCTTTTGGTCCTTGCTCATCCGGATCATTCCGTGTGATTCTGTGATTCGTTTCTTCAGCATCCAAGGGGATGCTGTTGAGTTTCCAGGGTGCTGCAAACCCGCCGAAACTTAGAATCGTAGAATCATAGAATGGTTTGGGTTGAAGGGACCTTCAAAGCCCATCCAGTGCCACCCCTGCCATGAGCAGGGACATCTTCACCAGCTCAGGTTGCTCAGAGCCCCGTCCAGCCTGGCCTGGGATGTCTTCAGGGATGGTTCATCCACCACCTCTCTGCCCAGCCTGGGCCAGGCTCTCACCACCCTCAGGGCCAACAATTTCTTCCTCATGTCCAGCCTGAATCTCCCTCCTTTAGTTTAAAACCATCACCCCTTGTCCTATCGCAGCTCACCTCATCCCATGCCCAGTGTGCTGGACCGTGCTGATAAAGGATAAACCCAGGTGAGAAATGGAGCTGAAGCAAGAGCTGATGGCACAGAAGCCATTCCATGAGCTATAATACACTTGCCCTCGCCATGGCTTAAGTTTAAAGGTTAGTGCGAACCAAACCATGTTCTGGAATGGGGCTGGTTTCAGCTGAAAGCCTTGTCTTAAAAATAATCTTCCTTTTGGATCTCTAGGACAAGGGGAATAAACAGCCTAAAATCCAAGGCTGAGCTATTGTTTTCCAATCTGTTTTAGCCTTCATCTTGTTGGCAGGCTGCTTTAGAAAAGCAAAAGGTTAATGAGCCAATGTGCAGTGGGATTATTGCAGTAAAGATGACAGTGAACCAGTAATTACTAATTAGATGCAGTTTAACAGGAGGAACAAGTGAAATCTCCTCTTCACCAACTGTCAATAATTAGCAGATTTGGTGAGGTTGAAATGTGTCCACAGTTAAAAGGCTGATTTTTTAATGAAATGGCACTTGACAAAAGAGCTGTATGGAGGTCACAGCCGTAGCCCTCGAGACGCTTCCCTATACCATACTTAGGAGGGAAATCAGATGCAAGACAGCAGGAGGTCCCCATGAAACCATTTCTCCCTTGGGATTGCATTGCACGGGGGGGAGGGGAGCAGGAGGGATTCTCTGCAGCAATTTTGTCCAACTTGGATGAGAAGCAAAGGGAAGGATTTGCCAGCTGCCACGGGGGAAAAAAATGTATGAGAAGGGAGAAGTTCTGTGGTTTTTCTTTGCTTTTTGGGTCTGAGGAATGGCTTTGCTGGGGGTCCGGTGACCTGAGTGTGCTTGCCAAGGTCTACCCTTGGGATGGAGGTTGGTTTGGGAAGGAACTCCTCTTGGAAAAGAAGTGGCACAGGGTCCTTGAGGCCTGGCAGGAGGCTGGAACCTCGGTGATGTGTGTGTCTCCTGAAGACTGCAGAGGATTCAAGCTGTGCCCTGAAGGTTTGGTTTCAGACTGACACATGGGCGATGCTCCATCGTTGACTTCTGAAGCATTGAGAGGTTCATCTGAGGTTCCTCTCCTATGTGCTGATCCAGTTTCTTTTCTGGCAAAGTAACTCTTGACGTAGGCAAGAGTATCTTTATTTTCCACATGGACTTCAAATGGAGAGGTGACCTGTGGGAGCTTCTTTAATGCCCATGGAACCTTTTACTTGAGCAGAAACCCTCAGGCTTTATATGATACCAAGCAGCTGAATAATGATGTAGTTCAAGTACGGCTGGAGAGAAGACCTGTGGTATTTGGAAAAGTGTTGAGCCCTGTTCTGACCATCAGATGCAGGATGGTGCTTAACAAGGTTTGTGTCTGGTGTTCTGCAGTAAGGGTGGTGGATGAACCATCCCTGGAGACATCCCAGGCCAGGCTGGACGGGGCTCTGAGCAACCTGAGCTGGTGAAGATGTCCCTGCTCAGGGCAGGGGTGGCACTGGGGGAGCTGGGAAGGTCCCTTCAGCCCAAACTATTCTCTGATTTTGTTTCTAGAACTGTCGGTGTTATTCCTGTGGTCTGTAGATGTTCATGGTCTGTTCCCAACCCCTCGTAGGCCTCCTGCACAGGTTCTTCAGTCAGGATCAACCTGCTCTAGTGGAAGGTGTCCCTTGGCAAGGCACTTGGAACCAGATGGTCTTTAAGGTCCCTTCCAACCCAAACCAGTCTATGACTCTGTTCGATGACTCGCTCTTGGCTGCAGAGATCTGCCTCAGTTCCTGCTCCCACCTCGAGTTTCTCACTCTCTGCCATCATCTCCTGTGTGACACAGGCAGAAAGAATCCCGGAGCTTTGGATGGAATTACTTTACAGCTTTTAAGGTCAGACCCACCCTCCATACTATAAACTTCCAAGTCGAAGCGGCAGCAGAGCTTTTCGAGGAGCTCGGGCATGTTCAGGACAAGGACACAGACGGGCTCATCGGCTCTAAAGCCCCTTCTCAAACACATCTCCCAGGTCAAGATCTTCCTAAATACATGGGGACCCTTCAAGCTTAGTAGATCTTCGTTGCAGCACTGTTTTGATTCATGTCCTGACACAACAGAAACTCCTCTTGCTATGGGGTCACTTACTTGAGATATGACCAGGAGAGAAGGAACCGATTTCACGAAGCAAAGAATATTTCTGTATCAGGACAGGTCGTTCTGACAGAGGTACCTTTTATTTCAATATAATTTAGTGTGGAAGAGAGAAAGGAATGAGCATTTTTGTCTAAGTCAGAGGACAGCACAATACAAACTACAGCGCTTGTAAATACCATCTAATCAGACAAACGAAACTCTAAAAATCAGGGGAAACTTGTTGCTTTTTCAGTGATCCAACACTGAGAATATCAAGTAGTTGAGCTCATGATATAAAAGCATCAGGAACAGTGTTAAATGTTTGTATTGGAGTTATGATTTGCACAGCAAGCAGTTCAGGGATTTTTGCACAGGAATAAAAATCAGATGTCTTGGCTGTCTTGTGTGAAATGACCTGTTCTGAAATCTCAGGTAGATGCTTAAATTACATTTTGTCTTTATTTGGACTAAGTAGATGCTTGGAGGAAAGTTAATAATTTTGATGATTAGCAGCTACATTGCTGAAGTGGCTGTAGCTGTGTTAACATATTAGGAATTTAGTATGTTCTTATAACTGGAAATTTAGCTTTCATTTAGGCTCACTTTCCTATGAGAGGTTGGACCAGATGATACCGAGCTGTTCTATGATTCTCCATGATCTCCCCTTTGCATGTTTGTTGGGTTTTTTGGTTGGTTGGTTGGTTTTCCCCATGTCTTTCCCCAAATCAAAGCTTTTCCCGTGCCTCCTCTCTCCCGAATGGGTTGGCACTGGGAGGTCTCCATCTTCTTCTGGGAGCAAACGTCCTTCTTTCCAAGAGAAAGGATCTGGTTTTCAGGGGCAGCAACTCCACCATCGCTCTTTGCAAGCCTGGGGTGGTTGGATTTACAACTGCTTTGCCTATTTGCACCTAATTACACTTCACAGTGTAATTAGGAGGCTCAGTGCCATCTCTTCTCTGGGGAAGGTCACGAGCGAGCAGCGCTCTGATTGATTTGGAGCCTGCGTCTTTGTTCTCACGTTCCCCGTCCGAGAGGCTTTGATTTGCAACCGAGCTGGTTTTTGAAGTCTTGCTGGTCAGAGTGGCCCTTTGTTTCACAACCGGAGTCAAAGTTACCCAAAAAATTCACAGGATCTGGCCCTAAAATTGTAACGTGGACCAGCAGAGCTTGTTCTTGCTGGGAAGTGACGACTCGAACCAAACTTATTTGTGGTCATTGGAGGTGGGTGTGGGAGAAAGGCCCCGTTTGTACTGCCCAGGGGCTTCGGCAGCGGTGTCGGATGGGATCTGGTTTCATGTTTATATCTCTGTCCCTGGGATACAGGTTCAAGTATGTAAACTATCCTTCCTGCAAGCACAGGCTCCTGCAGGTGTGTGGGTGCTGGTGGGCATAAGAAAACATTCCTGACACCATCTCTTTTGAGGAGTCTTCACCTCCTGATGGCTATAAGCCATTAGGAGTCAAAAGAAAGAGCTGACATCCGACCACTCCGGATAAACAGCTAAACATTAACCCTTAAAGTGGCTTGAAAAACATACTTAAAAGGCACTTTGTGGAAAGAAGCCATTTCTTTTTTCCAGGCCTGTTAATTGCTGTCTTTCTTCAGGACACCTTTCAGCAGCACCTTCTGTAAACAGAGCGGCTCCTCCTGAGCGCTTCCCCCCGAGGATTCCTGCCCTGCTCCATGGGGATGCTCGTCTGTCTCCTCCCGCCCTGTGCACTCCTGTGGATCTTTGGTTTTGCTGATTTCTTCTTGGCCTGAAAGTCAAGACCTTTCCGATCCTTTTGCCAGCCCACCCTGGAAATTCAGTCCCCTTTCGTGGTTGCTGTCAGCCTCTTTATTTGGTGTGTTGATCCCCGGCTCTTCCCCAGCTGTTGTCTGGCCCAGAATCATAGAATCACAGAATGGTTTGGGTTGAAGGGACCTTCCCAGCTCCCCCAGTGCCCCCCCTGCCATGACAGGGACATCTTCACCAGCTCAGGTTGCTCAGAGCCCCGTCCAGCCTGGCCTGGGATGTCTCCAGGGATGGTTCAGCCACCACCTCTCTGCCCAACCTGGGCCAGGCTCTCACCACCCTCAGGGCAACAATTTCTTCCTCATGTCCAGCCTGAATCTCCCTCCTTTAGTTTAAAACTGTTACCCCTTATGCCCCTTCTTCAAACTCAGAGGCACTTGTTGCAGCTCATCGGAAGCAATCATACCCCAAACTACTCCATGTGGGACATTATGAGCAAAGAAAGGTGGCCAGTTGTCCAGACTGGCCTGCAGTGAGCATCATGCTTCCTGCAGAGAATGCCTTATTAATCACTTTTCCCAACCACAGCTGTGTATAATTATCTGTAACTGCTTTTAAAAATCATTTGGACCTAGCAGCCTGTTTCTAGTGAGGCTCTTGGTCCTTCAAGAGAAGGAAACGTGACCGAGGTTGAGATCCTGAGGAACTTGCTTAGCATCTTCAAATCAACAAGGACATCCCGAAATTCTGCGATGCTCATGATGCTCTACTTTCTTAGTAGCTGGAGGGTTGCAGAGATTGACATTCTCACCAAACAGCATCAAATGCTTTCTGCCTCGACAGAGCTGGTGGAGGGATTCTTATCAGAAAGGACCTAATTGCTCGTTTTCATCAAAAGGGAAAATTGCCACATTCAAAATAAGGATATTTTTTTCTCTTCTGAAAGAGGAGAGACAAGTCTAACTCTCTTTGTGAATGTTTTTCATTCCAGCAAGGAGCAGTGACCCTAAACTCCGCTATTTTGGGTGTTCTCAGGATCATATTTTAGGCAGGCTGATGACTCTTCCATCCATCAGTTGGCTTGAACGTTCCCCAACAAAATCTCCATCATGTAACGTGAGGCTTCCTCCTTGAGGCCGGGAAGACGGTTCTTTTGCCCTACACACTAATTTACACTGACTGCCCTGTGCAAACAGTTTGGGGAGCAAGTCCTGTCCTGGAGAAGGGTCCTTAGCTCATGAGTGACCTGAGGTCAGAACACACGTGTTTCTGCTGTGGTACCAGCCTAAGACACCCACCTTTCTGGAGCTCCTGTAGAAATTAACTTAATGTGGCAAACTGAGAGTTTACCTCGTAAGCACTTATCTCCTGTACATGAACAAACCTTCTCCTCCAAAGTCAAGGAGAAAAGGCATCTTAGCTCCTACAAAGGCCTTTGTGGGGTTCTTCACATGGAAGACACATCATGCTCGGGTTTCAGCTTCTCTCCATCACAGCTTCACGTCGATTCTTTGTTCAGTCTCATGCCTGAGCTTCTCCATTTCTCTGGATGGGTGGTGAGTTTGTGTCACTTGTGTCTTACCCAGAACAAGGTGCTGTGGCCACCGGGAACACAGGCTGGTACCTCCTGGGTAGCAGCAACTGGGTCAAAGGAGGGAAAGCCCTTCACCTTCTTGGTTTGCTAGAGAGAGCTGGACATGTCTCTTTTTGCTATTTGAAACCTTATGGTCTCAAAGCCTTTGTTTGTTTCAATACCTGAGGTTTCTGGTGCTGTGGACAACCCTCTTCTTTCCCAGAAGATTCAAACCCACGATTGTGCGATGACTTGGAGCTGGTGTCATGTGCGGTGTTGACTTTTCAATCTGTTTATAAAGCTGGAAGACTTGAGAGGGTCTGAGAGCCGTGTGAGCCCAGTGCTCACCAAACCCAGCTCCTAGGAGCAACTTGCGTTCATCTCACCATGCCCGCTCATCTTTGATGTCATCTTGAGACACCAGAAGGGTTCCCATGGGGAACTGGAAGCCCAGAGCTGGTATCTTACTGGTGGGCATAGAGCTCAGGAGTGGAACGCGCTGAGCTGCCGTGTTGCAGAACAGGCAGGGACATGCCGGGCGGCTGAAGGTACCTTCCAACCACAGGTGTCATACATTACTATCCCACCTGCAGACGTTCTCATCAGTCATTTCTAGAGCATCGAAACACACGTGCTGCTGGGTGAGGGGAGCTCGTTGCCACAGGGGCCGTGGTGCTCTGCTCCAGCCTGGCTGGGCAGTAAGAAACACCGCGGTTCCCTTCTTCCCATCTGATCTGTAATTTTTTTTATACGCGTGTTATTTTTCTTTAGAGAAGCTGTGATACGCGAATATGCAACTCCTAAAGCTGAAGTTAAAAGCTCCCACCCTTGATCATAGAATCATTTTGGTTGGAAAAGGCCCTCAAGATCATTGAGTCCAACCATTAACTTAACACTGCCAAGGCCACCTCTACCCCATGTCCCTGAGAACCTCATGTCCGTCTGTCCAGCCCTCCAGGGATGGTGACTCCAGCACTGCCCTGGGCAGCCTGTTCCAATGCCCCACAGCCCTTTGGGGAAGAAATTGTTCCCCACATCCAACCTCAACCTCCCCTGGCGCAACTTGAGGCCGTTTCCTCTGCTCCTGGCGCTTGTTCCTGGGGAGCAGAGCCCGACCCCCCTGGCTCCAAGCTCCTTTCAGGCAGTTCAGAGATCAGAAGGTCTCCCCTCAGCTCCTGTTCTCCAGCTGAACCCCCCAGGTCCCTCAGCCGCTCCCATCACACTGGTGCTCCAGCCCCTCACCGGCTCCGTTCCCCCCTCTCTACTCACTCCCACAAACTCCAGAGTCGTTCCTATTTAAGATGAGGGCAGTAACATCTCAAGCCTTGTCGCTGACTCAAAAGCAATTGCACGTCTGTACCCAAACATCTGTCGAGCACGAGGAACATTCCTGCTCGTCTCGACACAGGAACCCGATGGCACCCAAGGTGCTGCTGACACTTTGCGTTTCGAGCTTTGCTAAAAGCGGTGACGTTTGCAGGGGACGGTGCAGAGGTGTCAGCAGATGTGATAGTGTGTGAATAGCTTGTGGCACTAACGGCGTCGCTGACATACTTTATATCTAACAGATGTCATCGCGGGGTACATGTGGTGCCACCTTCAGACCCTTTCCAGCCTGGTGTGAGAAGAATCCCTGTTTTCTGCCCTGTCCTGCAGGCATTGGGAGGTGGATGCTGGTGGTCAGAGCATCCATGGCACAAACCAGAGAAAGCTTCTGAAATGGAGCCAGAGCAGCCAAATATTCCAACTTTCCTCCTTTTTATTGTTTCAAGAGGGGGTGAGAAAACAGAGATGAAATTAATTCCAAGCAATGGTCCTTTTCAATGCCAGTTCTAGGTATGTCCAACCGGAGCTTAGACAGCAGCACCGAGATACATCTGTGGTGTCAATGTGCATGGGAGTTGGACTAGATGACCTTTGAAGGTCCCTTCCAACCCAAACTATTCTATGATTCTATGATTCTGTGATTCTGTGATTCATTACTCGCTTGCATGTCGGTGTAACCCTGGTTCACTGTCTACAGATAAATTATATATCCCTAAAAACTTACTGTTTGGAAGCAGGGTTCTGAATTCAGAGCCACTTATGTGAAATCCCCCACAAATCTACTACATTGCAGGGATTGAACAGGTCACCCACCTGCCAGGCCACATGGCAATACTTCCCAATTTGTAACCAAAAAAGAAGCATTGCCTGATAGTTCCATACTTTACATAGGCACTGAATTACACATCAATCTACTTACATGGTGGTAAGAGGGCGGTATAAATTAAATGCACTCCTGAACTTGTTCTTATCTGCATATTCCTGAGCTGTCCTTATCTGCTACCGGCTTTGCTTTACCTCCAAGCATGTAAGAGAGGAACCTCTGACTCCACGAGTGTACCTGCTCTCCCACAATGGTGCTTCAGGGTTCTGGTTGTAGGCTCGGATCACTGGGGTGAGGCTTTGCCAGGACTTAATTACAAATATAAGCCAAGCACAAATGGTAGTTGTTGCCTTCATGAAGGAGTACATGACAAATTTGAATCTTTTTTCTAAATAGATGTCTCCAGAGCACCAGAGGTTTGACCTATTTGCTTGTCCAGCATCTCCCAGCCCTCAGTGTCATCGAATCATAGAACAGTTTGGGTTGAAGGGACCCTCACGGCTCATCCAATGCCACCCCTGCCATGAGCAGGGACATCTTCACCAGCTCAGGTTGCTCAGAGCCCCGTCCAGCCTGGCCTGGGATGTCTCCAGGGATGGTTCATCCACCACCTCTCTGCCCAACCTGGGCCAGGCTCTCACCACCCTCAGGGCCAACAATTTCTTCCTCATGTCCAGCCTGAATCTCCCTCCTTTAGTTTAAAACCATCACCCCTTGTCCTATCACAACAGGTCCTGCTCTCAAGTCTGTCCCCAGGTTCCTTATGAGCCACTTTTAAGTACTTTTAAGTACTCTTCCCAAAGCCGCTGCCTCCCCACAACATCTTCTGCTGGCCTCACCGCTGCCCTGGACCACACCATCGCAGACTCCAGGCCGTGCGGACGTGCCCTGAGGATGCTCGGCCTCCTCTCGCAGCGCCCATGGGCTCTACCTGACCACCAAGGCTGATTCCTCGGCTGGAAGATCACGTCCGCCCTTGCAGCGAGGTGGCCGGGAGCGTCGCAGCCCTTGGGGAATGTCAGTCCCCGTTGCGGCCGCATACCTTGGCGTGTCAGACAAAAGGAGCTGATCAAAGCAGGGATGGCGAGAAAGGAGGCTCTAACCCCGTCCCGGCTCGGTGCCTCCGTGCCGGCTCTTTGATCCTTGCGTTTTGGGGGGGTCCAGCCCTCCCACCTTGTACCGACCCCAAAGCCATGAGAGGGCTCCCACTGAACCACAGGGCGCTGGCGTCCCAGGTGGGACCGGATTCGGACACCTTGATGGGTGCAGGGACACCCGGCGGCTTTGCAGGCTCCGCTTATGTTTTATTAACAACCAGCATCACGGGTGGAAATGGAGGCAAATAACCTGTTTCCATGTTTTTGAGAAAAACATTTTGTCTATGCAGTGTTTTTTTCTTAGAAAGCTGAATGTTTCTTTAGAAGAGAGGTGTCTAAAAGGCTTGGAGAAACAAAAAGGGAATTGTACCGGTCAGCTCTTAAGGTCAATTATTATTATTTTGAAGGAAAACCTAATAAAATTCAGGCTTGTCTCTAAATTGCTTTCCCCCAGCTTTGTACTTTATCCAGCAAACTGAGCATCAGGTAATTATGAAGTTATTTGTTACCAGCACCATCTCTCAAACAGTGTGTCCAGTTTTGGGGTACATAGAATTTAACTATGTAGAGAGACTGGGAAGTGGTCAGAAAAGAGCTTTAACACCAGTATTTCAAGCAATAATCTGCCTTGCAGAGAAGAAAAATGAGGTTTGTCTGCAGATTTTAACAAAGGGGATTTAATGATCTCTGAATACTTTCATGGGAGGAAAATTTCTGGCAGGAGGTGGCTCCTTGGTGTAGCAAATGGATAAATGCAAAGCTGGTGGTCTGAATGTAGGAAAACACCAGCCATGGGATGGCTGATGGGCTTTGAAGTGAGATATGGAGAGGTCTTGTAGCTCCACTGTTGCTTGGACTCCTTAACCAGGGGCTTTGTATCTTGTGGGAAACATCTCACGTTATTTAATCAAAAGGTTTTCGGGTGAGATGGGGAATTTCTCAAATTCCATCACCTGTCAGGTCACCTTCAGTTGGCTGTAGGTCTGAGATACTCCTTAACAAACACTGATTTCCTAATCTCCATCCTTAGTGAACACCAATTCCCTCATCTCCATCCTTAGCAAACACCGATTCCCTCATCTCCATCCTTAGTGAGCACCAATTCCCTCATCTCCATCCTTAGCAAACACCGATTCCCTCATCTCCATCCTTAGTGAACACCAATTCCCTCATCTCCATCTTTAGCAAACGCCGATTTCCTCATCTCCTTCCTTAGCAAACGCCGATTTCCTCATCTCCTTCCTTAGCAAACACCGATTTCCTCATCTCTTTCCTTAGCAAACGCCGATTCCCTCATCTCCATCCTTAGCAAACACCGATTCCCTCATCTCCATCTTTAGCAAACACCAATTTCCTCATCTCCTTCCTTAGCAAACGCCGATTCCCTCATCTCCATCCCTAGCGAGTGGATCCATGGAGAACACTTGAATTTTTGATGTCTGGGAAAAGTTTATCTGAGCAGAGGAGGAAGAAGCCTCGCTGTCTTTAAATCATTCAGTATACAGTTTCCAATTTTGGAAAGCCTTACAAAATTAAGCACAGGTTCAGATTTCTGATTTTGGCCCCATCAGCGTTCTTTCAGCGACTGTCAGTTAAAAGAAGATCTGAAATATCTGAAAGAAGAACGATTTAGGCAGGCTTACTGTGGGAATGAGACCATCAGAAACCCAACCAAGCTGTATTTTGACCCCAAGTAAGCAAGTTATACCAAATTTAATGAGGTCCTGCTTCTCAGTGGAGTTTTATTAGGTTGAAGGTGCAAGAAAGCCTCAGTAGACCCGTACAGAGGTGCTTTCACACCATGGTTACACCAAGCTAAAAGCAGAGGTGCCTGGTGACCGTGATGGGCGGTAGCTCATCTGTCCAAGGAAAAACATGATCTATTTTCCCCGAGGACACTGAGGGCAGAGCAGAGTCTGTTAGCAGTGCTGGACGTGTCCCACTCTCCATCCAGCTGTGCACAGAGCCCACCACTGTGCAAGCAGCAGCTGCTGGTCCTTCAGGGTGCTTCGTGGTGCCGTTTATTAACCATGGGCCTTGTTACATCTCACCGAGCTTCACTAGAACTGCGTCAGCTTGGCACTGCCTTGATGGCGATAAACTAAAAAAGGGAGATTCAGGCTGGACATGAGGAAGAAGATTTTTACACTGAGAGTGGTGAGAGCCTGGCCCAGGTTGGGCAGAGAGGTGGTGGATGAACCATCCCTGGGGACATCCCAGGCCAGGCTGGACGGCGCTCTGAGCAACCTGAGCTGGTGAAGGCATGGTGAAGATGGTGGCACTGGATGAGCTGGGAAGGTCCCTCCAACCCAAACCATTCTGCGATTCTGTTCTATGTCTAATGGCCCAGGAGATGGCAGAGAGCGACTGGAAGGGCTGGGAGAACCCTGCCAAGCTCCAAACTGAGGCCACCACTGCATCTCCTCGCCAGCCCTGCCGAGGCAGCAGCAGAAAACTCAGCAGAAGATGCGGCGACCAGCCTGGTCCTCCCTTCCCCCACCTCCCGGCGCAGCATCCCTCAGCCCGTATGACCCTCCCCCTACCAAAATTGGCTGCTTTCTTCCTTCTTCCCCCCCCCCCACCGCCTTTTTTTGGCTGAGTGATGAGCTGTATGCCAAATCCATCTGCTCCTGTCTCCCCTAGCTGCCTTCCATCTCATTCCAGGATCCCTGGCAGCCAGCCTAGACCCATCTCTCTCCTTGCACTCCGAGGAGCACATTCCTTTCTACACCTTTCCCCGAGCTGGGATAGAAATGAGTATCAACCCCAAACAAAAAGCATCTGCTTTCTGCCTGCTTCTGCTTCACCGGCCGCGCATGTACGCTACACCCGTGTCAGCCACGAACGCAAAACACACACAACCCCCCCTCCCCAAACTCGCCTGCCCCGCACCCAACGCGGGCTGACGAAACTTTGGGCGCCGCGAGCCTTCCTCACACCCTCTCCCTCTCCTTCTCCGCAGCACCAGCTGTGACCACCGCACCATTTGTTCCTCCAGCCCACGCCAGCATCTCGGAGCCAGTTCTTTATCACCCCAATTAGCCTTGTCTGTGCTGATGAGAGGAGAGAGGCTCCCACCGCAAGGCAGAGATGGGGGGAAGAGGGAGCTGGTGCGCGGTGGGCAACGCGAGAGGCGATTCACTTCCCGGCGGCTTTGTTCCCCGAGAGGGAGGGATGGATTTCACCAGGTCAGGAGCACCGCAAAAAAGCCAGCGCTGTCATCCCGCCTGCATTACCTGGGTGATGCCGGTTTATGTAAACAGTTGCCTGGGTAAGGTCAGGGAACACCGTTTCTTGGGGTTTTTTTCCCTTTTTGATTGATGCACTTGGCTGTCTGCTGGAGGGAAGAGGAGCGTCCTCAGGCCACACCAGCTGCCGGGTGTTGTGATGGGTTGTGGCTCGCACTGGCCGTGTTTCTGGATGAGTTCGGAGATGAAGCACTTTGGCCGTGTCCCCAGTGAGGATCGAGCTGTACCATGGGAGGTTGAGGTTGGATTTAGGAACAATTTCTTCCCCAAAGGGCTGTGGGGCATTGGAACAGGCTGCCCAGGGCAGTGCTGGAGTCACCATCCCTGGAGGGTTGGACAGACGGACATGAGGTTCTCAGGACATGGGGCAGTGCCAGGGGTCAAGTAATGGTTGGACTCGATGATCTAGAGGGTCTCTTCCAACCAAAAGGATTCTATGATGAGGATCCCTGCATCTATAGCAAAGCTTCCAGTAGCGATTCCCCCTTCTTCCACTGTCTTGTTGTGATATTTCCCGTGCTGGGATGTCAGGATCTGAGGGGTCAATGGTGCTCCCGCATCCATCAGCCTGGAAATCTGCCTTTTTTTTTCTTAAACCAGCCCCTGGTAGCAGTTTCTGGGAGCGGTGCTTTTACACCGCGCTTCCCTCAGGGCTGTTGGGAGCTTGTGTCCGTACGGACTTCTCTTCTCCTGGATTCACTGGTGAAGGCCCTTTTCTGGTAGGCACCTCAGCACTGTCACCCAGATCCAGGCAGGGGATCCATCCTTTGTCCCAGCACAAGTAGATCTACCCCGCTGAGAGGAAGAGGATGGACACAATTCCAAGCCAGTCGCATGGTGAGCACTCAATTTCCAAGGACAAAGCCACCCCATGTGAGGTGGGCCTGGTCTCATCAGTGTGTTTCCAACAGGGTAGAACCTGTTCCTCAAAGCACCTTCCATGGCAGGCGTCCCTTGTTTGCGGGGTTCCCAACATGGCCATGACCTAGAAGGACCCTACTGGGAATCTTCTTTGAAGCTGAGACGTGAGAAACTTGGCAAGAAACTCTGTGGTCTCCAGATCCGTTTCACAATGCTGTGTCCAGTGGAAGGTTGGCCAAACAGGTCCAGGATGCCATCTGCACCAAAACAAGCGAGATTACACTTTCCGACAAAAAACCCTGAGGGATTCAAAGAATGAACTGGTACTCAAGAGGTCAGTTAGTGAATGTTGTGTTAATATCTGTAGCCTACCACCTGAATGCTTCTCCCTCTTCTTCTGCATTTGATTTCCCAGTGAGGCGAGTAAGTTATTCCCAGTTTCTGAGCAGCTTAGTCAGTGTTGCTGCGGAGAACATCCCTCCTGCACCTGTCTCTTGGGGTGGATGCACCCCTTGGAGCTCCTCTAGCTGAGGCTCTAGCGCAGTTTGTAGTATCTGCTTTGTTAAAGTCAACCAGATGTGCAGGGATTGCTCCAGTTCAACCAGTCCCTCCCCAGCGAATTTCTTTCACCTCTTCCCAGGCTTCAGAAAGGGTCTTAAGAGAGCTCAGTAACACACAGCTCCAAAGCAATGCCTGGGACTGATTATACCTTTGAAGATCTTCAGAGGAGTCCCTGAACGTGTGACCGTCTTGCATCAGGCATTCATTCCCCCGTCCTTCTGCCCAGACACCATCATCTGGCTCTGAACTGTCCCACCTCAGTTGTGTCTCTCCAGACCCATCCCATCTAACAGCATTGTGTACAGCCTGGACCCATGGGAAGGAAGCCCAAAGGACCTACAAGCAGTTGCCGTAACTGTCTCCTTCCACCAAAACAAGCTCAGTTCTACTTAACCTATTTTTGATGGGTTTCATCTGATTTGTGCTGAAAAGTTCCCACCACAGAGACACCACACCTTTCCCAAGCATTTGGTTGCAACACTTTGCTCCATCCCACCAGGAGACTCTTCCTGCTGTTCAGCCTGGATCTCACTCGCTGCTTCTTGAACTGTGTCCCAAGAGAGCGTGAACAAAATGTTACTCCTTTCTTCTCTGCCGTTGCCTCTTGCACACGCAGATCCCACCATGCTACCCTTGAGCTTCGCTCTTCTAGACTCAGCCCATCCAAGTCCTCAATGTTTCATAGAATAGTTTGGGTTGAAGGGACCTTAAAGCTGATCCAGTGCCACCCCTGCCATGAGCAGGGACATCTTCACCAGCTCAGGTTGCTCAGAGCCCCGTCCAGCCTGGCCTGGGATGTCTCTAGGGATGGTTCATCCACCACCTCCATGGCCAACCTAGGCCAGGCTCTCACCACCCTCAGTGTAAAGTTTCCCTGTAGGTCTTGCTTTCAGACCACTAATCTGGGCTCCACCAAGGCAGACACGGTTTTCCTTGGAGCTCCCACCTCTCTGTCCCGCATTGGAGATGAAGGGACTGGTGGTTCTCCACGAGCTTTCTGCAGAGACGTCCCAGTAGTAGGTTGGGTTTTGCTCTCTCCAAGCTGCCCCATGTCCCCCAACACCAGTATGGATGGTCAGGGTTGAACCACCCAACTCCAGGTAATTTTAAAGCCCTTCACACCTTGTTATTTTCCTACCAGTGGGTGACACCACCCAGCCCCAATGCCTCGGAGCTTTTCTTTCTGTCTCGGGAAGAAAAATAAGACAACAATAGGAAGAAAAGCTGCGTCAGAGCCAGGCAGACCGGAGTTAATCCTCCCTCAAGATGGATCCCGGCGGTGCCGGTGGAAGTGCGAATCGCCTCTCCTGCACCTTTGCTGGGTTCTCTCCCCGGCACAATGCTTCACTTTGTGTTGCAGCACAGAAAGAAATGGTGAAGTTGCTAATAATGGCACTAAAAGAAAATATGCTACATCTGTTATGGATAGCAGTACAAAATTAGCTGATCACACCTCTGACACCCAAGATGTCTTCACTTAAAATACTCGTTGGCTTACTTTACATAATTTGCTGATTATATTTAAAAGAAAATACAATTTTGCAATTACTGTTCTTTCTGGTGTGCTATCTATGCATCATTTTCTTTTTATGTTTATATATTTCTCCTTCATTAGTGCAGTCTGAAGGGTGATTAGATCCCTTCAAACATTTTACAGAGGTTAAACGTTGATTAAGATTTAATTATTACTGTAAATAGCTTGGAATGACATATGGTGCAAAAACCTGACATATGTGCATTTGAATAAATGAAGTGCTATTTCCCATGATGCTTCAGTAGCTGTTTAACAGCTTTGCTGAAGGGTTATGTTGCACCTCATGTTAAGATTGCTTTGATGTTATATTTTGTTGGGTTTTTGCAGCTGAAAGCTAAGAACAGTTTTTCCAGTTTTTAAAAACATTGAATATTTTAAATACCTAAATTGTTTTGCACAAATTTTTGCTAATTTGTCTAACTAGGTTAAACATTTTCAAAAGCATTTCGATTTTTAACGTGGGTTCCTAGCATTGTGTCAGCAACAGCATCAAGTCAATGTATAGGATTTCTGAAGGTCTCATCTCGCAAGGTCCCCGTCCTGGTTGGGAGCGGGATCTTTGCTTGGCGTGGGATCCGGGAGCACCACGGATCCTTCCCGAGGATGCAAAGGATCGGAGCGATTCCACACCATGGAAAAGCTCTGTGCAAAGCAAACAAATTAGGAAAGGGCTGATGGTTTTGTGCAGACGGAGGTGAGCAGGTTTAATCTGTGATCCATCGTTGTTGGAGGACGTAGAGCCCTGGTCCAGGAGATGAAGGAGGGTGTGTTGTCCCCTCTGTCACCGTGGCTTTGTTGGGTCCCTATGGGTACAAAACTTGCAGCTTTGGGGACTGGATTCCCTGTAGCACCGTGTGAGGGGACCTTGGATGTGGGATTTCTCCTGGAAAACAATGGGTGGGATCCGTTTGATTCTCAGAGACACTGTAATTCCTTGAATATCGCAAGGTAGGGAGCGTGCGTTATTTCCTGTAGTACAAATCAATCCAAACAGGGATGTTTTGAGATGTGAGCAGAGCAAAGCACATCAAAATGACATGGAAAACACAAGATCAACAAGGTATTATTTACATATCCCACTTCTCCACATTAGTTTATTGATCTATGGAGCTCCTGCTGCAGCACAACAACATGGTACCGATTCTGATCTTGCCTTCTCTTGAATTTCACAGATTGAGACGTCTCGGCTGGAGCCGGAAATCGCAATGGCCACCACCAGTAAGACTGTCGTCTACAATAAAGGATTGTAAGTGGAAGCGGACAATCCCAACCCAGAGGAGCTGGGGAGGGAAAGGGGGAAGCTTGAGATCCCGACTAGGAAAGAGAAAACAACAACAAGATAAAACAAATGATAGAGCTCAGCGATAGTAACGTATGACCGCTCCCGGCAAACCGGGAGTAAATTAACACTTGCAGAGAACTGACACCTCACACCAGTCGAAAAGATTAATATTTGAAGTTTTAAATTAGCAACAGGAGCAGCAACAAGAAAATAACATTCAAACACTTTAGCAACCTAGCTACAGAAGAATCTCAGAACTTACTAGCACTGCATGGAGGGATGTTTAACAGCGTGTTTACATCGTTGTACCTAACCACATGAAAGTAGGCTTCACCGAGCAAGTTTTGTTTTCACTGCGAATTAAACCTCCACACTGATACTGCACAAAACTAATTCCGCAGAGATTGACGGGTGCATGAATGTGAAGCGCTTGGTCGGGTGTTCAATAACTATCCTGTATTGATTTCGTGCCGATCCTGCCCCAGTGATCACGCTCAAGAGCTGCCTTCCACGGTTCGTCGTGCAACGCTTGGTTAGTGCAGCGAAGGTCTTGGCTCGGGCACCCTCCATCCCTCCTCCTTCTGCAGATGGTCCTGGTGGCACCTTGCCGTTCATTGCACTTGCAAGACTTCGTGTCCACCGCCGGGAGTATCTGCAGGGGCTTTTCCCCAGGGTTCAAGATACTGGAAAGCCAACATGGCCACACATTGGACAGGAAGGGATCTTAAGGCGAAAATACAATCAATCTGATCTTGTCCTTTGCACAGACCTGAAGGATGGGGTTTGTCACACCTAACATAGACCCTCTGAAGGTAAAGTAGATAATCTTTGCTAATTGGCTAAGCCATGCTTTGCTAAGCTATTTGTCTAAGGACATAATACGCTTTAATTTTTGGTCAGCAGTTGGAACAGATGATTGTTGAAGATTCCTTCCAAACAGAACTGTTTTTCCTCTTCTCTTCTCTTCTCTTCTCTTCTCTTCTCTTCTCTTCTCTTCTCTTCTCTTCTCTTCTCTTCTCTTCTCTTCTCTTCTCTTCTCTTCTCTTCTCTTCTCTTCTCTTCTCTTCTCTTCTCCTCTCCTCTCCTCTCCTCTCCTCTCCTCTCCTCTCCTCTCCTCTCCTCTCCTCTCCTCTCCTCTCCTCTCCTCTCCTCTCCTCTCCTCTCCTCTCCTCTCCTCTCCTCTCCTCTCCTCTCCTCTCCTCTCCTCTCCTCTCCTCTCCTCTTCTCTCTTCTCTTCTCTTCTCTTCTCTTCTCTTCTCTTCTCTTCTCTTCTCTTCTCTTCTCTTCTCTTCTCTTCTCTTCTCTTCTCTTCTCTTCTCTTCTCTTCTCTTCTCTTCTCTTCTCTTCTCTTCTCTTCTCTTCTCTTCTCTTCTCTTCTCTTCTCTTCTCTTCTCTTCTCTTCCTCCTCTCCTCTCCTCTCCTCTCCTCTCCTCTCCTCTCCTCTCCTCTCCTCTCCTCTCCTCTCCTCTCCTCTCCTCTCCTCTCCTCTCCTCTCCTCTCCTCTCCTCTCCTCTCCTCTCCTCTCCTCTCCTCTCCTCTCCTCTCCTCTCCTCTCCTCTCCTCTCCTCTCCTCTCCTCTCCCTGCTCTTTGTCTTCTTGTTCTTTTTCTTCTTCATCATCTTCTCCTCCTCCACCTCCTTCACCGGCTTCTTCATTTTCTCCACCTCCTCCTCCTCCTCCTCCTCCTTGCCTGTATTTTTGCCTACACATCACACAGCAAAACCAGCACTGCCCAAAACCTGCACGAGTGCCGAGGAGGACCCGAATCAGAAACAGGTGGGCAGGATGGCTTTGCCTGGCAGCTGTGCCAAGCTGATGACTTCGTGAGACCACAACCTCAAAGGGGTGAACTGTCCTCTGGAGACGGCTGTTTGTCTGCCTGTCTCTGTCTTCAGCTACTCCACTTTGGGGCGTTTAAGGTGAGGTGGGCGAAGTCCCCCAGCACTGCACCAAATCCTGCCAGTTTGGGGCCTTCATTTGGCTTTTTGGTATCTTGTACCCAAGGGTGAACCCTGAGGATCAGAGGAAGTTCATGCAGGTTTTGCACATGGTCACCAGCAGAAGACCATGCCGACAGCGAGATCTGCCCCTGGAATCGTTGTAGGGATGGAGCTGTGATGGTGATGGGCACAGCCAAACGCACGGGCTGTCATCCTTCAGATGCCAATTTGTTGGGGGTTTTGGGGAGGGTGGGGGGAGCAGGGAAAACCAAATTGCCACTGACGCAGAATGTATTCAAAGGGTTTATTTCAATGCTTGAAACGGGGAGGCCTGAGCCCCGCCGTGTGCTCCTCCACCGTCTACTGCTCTCGCGCCCCGCTGGAGTCAGACCAGTAGAACTGGGGTCACGCCATGGTTGGGCCAGCTCAGGGAGACTGATTCTGTCCCCAAGCTGGTGTAAATCAGAAACAATTGCACAAAACAAATCAATTTTTTGGATTTACACACCAGCGTGCAGGGGAGGAGATGCCAGGTCCAGGCTCTCCATAGCTGCTGTTGATGGGCCAACTCCCAGCCCCTGACACTGGTGGAAATGCAGAGCAGGTCTGATGGAGCTATTCTGGATTCACACCAGGGTAAGGGACAGCGGAATTTGACCCAGCAGAGTTCCTCTAATGCACTAGATGAAATGAATGTACACTCTGGAGGAAGCGAGGCCACCCCATCTGCTCCGGGTGGGATTTGGTGCAGAAGGAGGTGAGGACCATTGTTGGATGCTGGGGACACAGGTACCCCCTTGGCCACGCATCCGCATGTGTGTGCAGTGGGAAAAAGCTACTTTGAGCCTAAAACTTCAGTTCAGGGCTCTGCTGAGCCTGCAGAAGTTCGGAGCCAAGCTGCATCATGTTGCACGGAGGCACAACTTGCCTTCTTTCTCCTCCTGGATGGAACATGAGGCTGAGACAGAAACAGCCTCTTGTGTTGACAGGGAGAAGCCTCCTGGCTCCAGCGTCTGTCTGGGTGGATCATTTCCCCTTTCTCGGTGGGTTTTGTCGCTGCCTGAACCATTCTGCTGCAAAGCTTCTTCAGCCCAGGCTGGTTTTTATTTTAATGGTTTCAGAGAGGTGGAGCGAGGAGGATGACGGTGATTTGGTTTTGTGTGGTCGACACCGGTCAGAGATGTTGGTGACCATGAGCTCCGGGCCTGCAGATGGAGCGAGGAATTAATCACAGAATCGTGGAGTAGTTTGGGTTGAAGGGACCTTCCCAGCCCCCCCCCAGTGCCACCCCTGCCATGGGCAGGGACATCCTCACCAGCTCAGGTTGCTCAGAGCCCCGTCCAGCCTGGCCTGGGATGTCTCCAGGGATGGTTCATCCACCACCTCTCTGGCCAACCTGGGCCAGGCTCTCACCACCCTCAGGGCCAACAATTTCTTCCTCATGTCCAGCCTGAACCTCCCTCTTTTAGTTTAAAACCATCACCCCTTGTCCTGTCAAAACAGACCCTGCTCAAAAGTCTGTCCCCATCTTTCTTATCAACCCTTTTAAGCACGGAAAGGCCGCACTAAGATCTGTAATGGCTAAGATCGTTAATTAGCAAGGGACACTCATCATGTTAATCCCGTGCTGCTTTGGAAGGACTGCGTTGGTTCAGAGGAAAACAGGTTTAGGGTTTATTAAACCACACGGCTCCTGTGAATCGCAAGGGCCGATGCTGCCGGAGCGGGTGAGGACCAGCTTGAGGTGTCAGCAGCGCCGTGCTAAGACATGGTGGCTCGGCTCAAAAGCAGCTGCGCAGTCGAACAAAGTGACAATCAAACGGTCTAAATGAGTCTGGATTTATCCTCTTCCCGTACAAATCCCGTCAAACTTGTTTCGCTTCATGTGTCAGGAAAATGGGTCTCAGTCAAGTCGGCAAAGCTTGTGCTGAGAAATGAAAACATCGCGGGGTCCTGAGTCAGGCCTTGGCTGGGGTTTATCTCTAAGAGCCGATTGCAGCCTCTGGCAGGTTGGTGACAATGTTTGCCCTCAAATTTTCTTCAAATGTGACTCAAAATGTTGTGTGTGTCTTCCCCCCCCACAAAGCACTGGGAAGATGCTTCTGTTGGAGCTGGGAAGGGAGAGCCACCACCTCTTCTGAAAGCATCTGCAGGGCTTGCGTTGCGAGGTAGCACCTGTAGCAATGATGCCCAAGAGGTTGGAGACCCAAGGACTTGTCCCCACATCTCCCAAACCCACGTGTGTCCCTTCATCCAAGCAGTCAGGATGCTGCCCTTTTCCTCACCACCCCTGGCTTGTCCTTCTGGATGCTGAGCAGGACAAGGTGCACGTTTGAGGAGCGTGTTTTGGTGGCCCCGTAGTCCTAGGATGAGAGGAAATGACCTCAAGTTGCACCAAGAGAGGTTGAGGTTGGATCTTGGGAACAATTTATTTCCCAAAGGACTGTGGAGCATTGGAACAGGCTGCCCAGGGCAGTGCTGGAGTCACCATCCCTGGAGGGTTGGACAGATGGAGATGAGGTTCTCAGGACATGGGGCAGTGCCAGGGGTGGGTTATGCTTGGACTCAATGATCTTGAGGGTCTTTTCCAACCCAAACGATAACACGATTCTAAACTCTTGGAGAACACGAGATCATGGTGTCCCTTGGATAACACAAGACCGTGGTGTCCCTACTCTGGGACACTGAACCCAGCTGCTGCGGTTCAGCTTCTGAGCCACCACCATCCCAACGCAGGGGGTGTCGAGATGCATTTTTATTTAAAAGCAGCAGAAAGGCTCAGCAGTTCCAAACCTTATGGACCCTATGGAGGCAACTCAAGGTTGGGCTCCCACATGCAGCCGTTCCAGCTCACCGTGGTTGCTCCCATCCGTGGTGGCCACCACCAAAATGCCGTCTTCAACTCTTCCTGCAGCATTAAAAATGAGAAGCGTGGAGCTGGGGAGGCGGCAGCACATTAGTACTGTTTATTAGGACAGCAAATTGTGCCAGAAAAGACTACACACAACAGCTAATGATAACATTATGCACATTCACTTAATAGCTAATTAATCTCTTCGACTTCCCTAATGTACCAAGAGGAGCCTTGGGTTTGCGGGAGCAACCTGACCATTTGCATTCCTGATTCCTTGCGATTGGGGAAGTGGAAGAAACGGGGAGCGCAAAACCCACCACACACATCAAGTTGTTCACCTCGGCAGATAATAATAATAACGATCATCTCCTCTAGTATTTAATTAGAAATGTCGCACTTAATTGATTTCTGGGATGCGTTCATTAAGAAATAATGAGGACCAGGCTGCGGCACGAGGTGCCAGCGAGAAGTTTGGGGGCCCTTCTGGAAGATGTGTGTGCTGGCTGCTCCCCGAGCCGGCCGGGGACAAGCAGGGGACACCCTTGGGAGGTGTCACCCGTGTCCTCAACCTGCCCTCCAGCTCGGGCACAGCTCAGCTCCTTCTAGATTTCTTTTTCCCCCTTTTTTATGGCTTATTTTGGACCCCACGTCCTTCTCGCACAATCACCCTCCGGCGCCCGATGCGCACGCACCCCAGAACCGCGTCCACGGGATGGGGGTCACCCGCCGGCACCGACACGTCTTCCAGGGGGGTCCCCGCGCCCCACCGGCTCTTTTTAACCTTCTCGGTGGAGATAGCGACCCCACACTTGGTGTAACACTCGATCGGGCTGGAATAAATGGATGGAAAAGACTTGGCGGTGTGGTGTGTCCTCTGTCCTGTTCGTGGGATGGACAGTGGGACGTTGGGATGGAAAGGGCTCGTCAGAAAAAAACCCCAAGCTATTTATGGGCTGGTTTTACAGGGGAAAAGGGTCCAGGGATGGGGCTTTTCCCTGCAGCACGAGGGGATGTTCCCAACAGCAGGAATTATTATATTTGTGCGTATGTGTATATAAATATATATATACAAATATAATATATATAATATAGAATAAAATACATAATATGTAAAGATATAAACATATAATTATATTTTACCTATTATATGTATATCTCTATTATCTTTATCTATGATTATATATCATTATAACATTATAAAATACAACATATATACACTATATATATACATGTATATATTATGTGTATATATATGATTAAAATATATAATATATATAAAATACATTATAAAATACAATATATACACAAATGTGTGTATATTGTGTATATATAAAAGATGCATTATTAAATATATACATTATATATACAAATGTGTGTATATATATAAAAGATGCATTATTAAATATATACACATTATATACACAGATGTGTGTATATTGTGTATATATAATATATAAAAGATGCATTCTAAAATACAATATATACACATTATATACACAAATGTGTGTATATTGTGTATATATAAAAGATGCATTCTAAAATATATACACATTATATACACAAGTGTGTATATTGTGCATATATCATATATAAAATCTACATTATAAAATACAATATATACACAAATATGTGTATATATTGTGTGCATGTATATATGTATGTGTATCATGTGTGTATATATGGTATATCCTATATATGTGTCTATGGATTTTTAAAGATACTTTTATATATATGTATATGTATATGTATATTTATGATGTGTCCTTCCCCCGAACTCCATCAAGACTTGGGAACGACACCCAACCTTTGTCCCCCGTGTCCCCCAGCCCCCATCCCTCATGGCTGTGGCTCTCAGGAGCACCCAGGCTGTCCCCAGGGCTGGGGGGACATTCCGGGGGGCGCAGGAGGGATCAGAGCCCTGGGGAGCCGCTCCCCGCCATTCAATCCCGGCGCAGGTGTGAAGCTGTCACATACCTGTCATACCCACGGCCGCCCCCTTCCTCACCCATCCTCATCCTCATCCCCACCCCCTGGCCCCGTCCCTCCCCAGTGCCCCCCAGTTCCCATCCCCACAAGGCCACTGGTGTCCTGCGATGGTGGAGGGGACAGTGCCCTTGTCCCCCCACTCCAGCCACCTCCACCAATGCAACCAGACACGGTGCCAGAGCATTTTGCTTGTTGTTTTTATTACCACGCAGTAACACACGCTACAGCTGCTGACCGACTACCTACGACAGGGAACGCACGCACACAGGCACCAAATAAAAGAATAAATTAAAATAAAACTGTGTAAATTAAAAAAAAAGAAGAGAGAAAAGGAGGAGGCCAAACGATGGAGATTTAAAAAAAAAAAAAGAGTGAAAAATAAAAAGGAAAATGAAAAAGGGGTTGGGTACATTGAGCTTCTAGGTAGGACGTTTGGATCGGATGTCACAGCCGACGGACGGTCCCAGCGCGGAGGAGGATGCGCGGTCGCGTCCCGGGGCCGCGGGCGCCCTGGTGCCTCCTCTTCCTCGGTTCGGCGGCGGGAGCTTCCCCAAAAGCAGCTCCGAGGGTGCCCCGGGTGACGGGGGGGACGGGGCGCGGGTCACCCCGGAGGAAAAGCAGCGGGCGGTGGCTTCGGCGACGTCCCTAGAGTTCGTTTGGTGATGCCACCTGTGTCCCCCCGGCCTCCCCCGGGTTCCTCTCCATGGCGGCTGCACCAGGAGCCTGTCCCTGCCTTAGTCGTTGGAGGTGACGTCGATGTCTTCTCCGCTCGACTGCTTGGTGGCGAGACGCCATCGGTTGATGTGGTGGGAACCTTTCTTCTTCTGATCCGAGTCGGGTCCTTCCTCCTCCAGCTTCTGCCGTTTGTATTTCGTCCTCCTGTTCTGGAACCAAACTTTCACCTGGGGGGGAGAGGGAGAGATCAGCGCTGGGGGGGTCCCGGTGATGGACAGTGCTGCAACCAGGCAGCGAGCTCCATGTTCCTTGGAGATGAGCAGAAAAGATGTCCCTGTGTCCCCTGTGCTCCCCTGGCCACCCTATCCTGCCTCGGTTTCCCATGTGTCTGCAGCAAGGTGGGACAAGGGGACAAACATGGTGCTGCTGCACCTCCCAGCCTTGCTGAGCCCCAAGAGGGGTGAAGGACACTCAGCCCCACCTCAGCCACGGGGTCTGCAGCCACATGGGACCCTCCTTCCAGCACCACGACCCCGGTGCCCATCACCCCGGTGTCTGGTGATGGGCACAGGGCAGCGGGAGCAGCTGAACCCAACAGCCCCGTGGGGTGACACGCAGAGCTGGCCCCACAGCTCCAGCCAGGACCTGCGGCCCAGCGCCCGGGCGGCATCATGGGCCGGACTCTGTGTAACCGGGTAGCTAATTATAGATAGATTATAATTACAATTATAATTAATTTACCTCACTGAGGTGTCAGGAAACCTTTTCCACCACAACGGTGGCCAAACGCTGTCCCAGGAGCCCAGTGACGCAGCGGGGTCTCCATCCGTGGACATGACACCCTCCTCTGCCTGAGCATCACCCTCCCACCCTGCACCCCCCGATGGCAGCGCTGAGCCCCATGGGGGGCTGGACACGGCAGCACAGACACGGTGGTGGGTTTGGGGTGCTCAGAGCACCCCTGTGGTTGGTGGGGGGGGGCCGTGCTGTGGGCACCCATGTGGCTGGGCATGCAGGGTGCTGCAGCTGAGGATCACTGAACCGTTTTGGTTGGAAAAGACCCTCAAGATCATCGAGTCCAACTGTTCCCCCACCCCTGTCCCTGCCCCATGTCCTGAGAACCTCCTGTCCGTCTGTCCAGCCCTCCAGGGATGGTGACTCCAGCACTGCCCTGGGCAGCCTGTTCCAATGCCCCACAGCCCTTTGGAGAAGAAATTGTTCCCAGATCCAACCTCAACCTCCCCTGGTGCAACTTGAGGCCGTTTCCTCTGCCTCTGGTGCTTGTTCCTGGGGAGCAGAGCCCGACCCTCTCCATACTACAGAATACTGCAGGCAGCGGTGCAAATGCTGCAAGCAGAGGTGGGGATGCTGCAGTGAGGGATGCAGGATGCTGCAGGCAGCAGTGTAGATGCTGCAGTTAGGGATGCAGGATGCTGCAGTTAGGGACACAGGATGCTACAGTGAGGGATGCAGGATGCTGCGGGCAGCGGTGCAGTGCTGCAGTGAGGGATGCAGGATGCTGCAGTGAGGGATGCAGGATGCTGCGGGCAGCGGTGCGGTGCTGCAGTGAGGGATGCAGGATGCTGCAGTGAGGGATGCAGGATGCTGCGGGCAGCGGTGCGGTGCTGCCCGCTCTCCCGGGCCCGCAGGACACTAGGTGCCGCTGCTCGGCTGCCGCTGCCAGCCCAACACAGGCCAGGCTGAAGCATTTACCCGCTTGCAGGTGACGCAGCGCCCGCAGCCCCTCATCCCCCAGGACTGTCACCCCCTGTCCCTTCTTCTCCTTCAGCATTAACTGCAGGCAGCGCTTTCCGCTCCGGAGCCTTTCCCAGTGAGGCGAAGGCCGGTGTTCACACCTCGCTGCATCCCCCAGGTGAGCAAAACCCTCGCAGGGTGCTGCAAGAAGCAGGACGAGCCCTTGACTTTAAAGCATGCTTGGTCTATTGAAACAGCTGCTTTATGGCACCAGGATATAATATAACCCCCCCGCCCTGGACTCAACCCATTTGCTTTCCTAGCTTTGGGGCATTTCTGGAACAATACTGAGCTGCTGCCTTTCATTCAAGGACTGCAAAGCACTTTGCAAACTTTAATTAAAGCTCTCAGACCTCTGGGAGCGGGGAAGTTGCCTTATCCTTGAATTATCGAAGGGGAAACTAAGGCATAAAGCAATTAAGATGCTTGAGTGAGGCTCTTGTGGAAATCTGGGGTGGGTGTGAAGCGGCTCTGGTGTGTAAATCCTTTGCTCCCCAGCTCGGTGAAAACGGCCGGGGACGGGATGAGGCTCCCGGCGCTTCCCGACTCTCCTGCGGGAACAAGGACGATTCCAGGCCGGACGGGCTCCCCGACCCCTCCGATCCCTGGTCTCCAGCAGACCAGAAGCTGTGATGAGAGAAGTGTGAGAACCTCACAGTGGGACATGGGGGGATAAGCTGCCCCCTACGAGCCTCATCCTGACTCCAGGAGTAATTGGTTTAAACCCCCAAGCTTGGGGGTTTTATCCCTTCCCAAACCCCCATGCCATTAACTGTTGTCACGCCGGGTGTTTGCGCATCCAACTGCTGTGATGCTCCCGGGGTCCCTGCCCAGCACACCAATGTCACCAGCATCCCTAAGGGATGGGGATGGTCCCTGCACGGCTCCTGCATCCCGGTGCTGCCTCTGGACACAGCTCCCATCCACTGCACCCTCCGGGCTGTCACATCCCCCTGGAAATCACACTCTGCTTCGGGACCCAGAGAATCAGCTCTGGCCGAAAGGTGACATTGCCATCGCCACGTGGGGACAATTAAAATCCAGCGGCTTCGTGCGCAGCTCCCCTGGACACCAACCCAAACGCTGCCGAAGGCTGGGAGCACAAAGATGGGTCTGGCCAGTGACTGAGAGGGACCAGCCCCATCATCTGGGGACAGACACAGTGACACCCGGGCTGTCACCCCAATGTGCCACCCCCTCCAAGGGCAGCAGAGCTCCCCAGGCACCCTCAGCTACGCCTGCAGTCCCAGCCAGGACTTCTCTTCTAAAAAACACCCCAGAACTTTTAAGAGCTTGTTTTTGGGGATGGTCCTCAGCTGGGGACCACTGCCTGTCCCTGCATGCACGACGCTGGGAGGGGATGCGGGGATTTATGGCGCCCACATCATCACCCCAAAGCTGGGAGGGGATGCTCAGATTTACAGTGCCCACATCATCACCCCAAAGCCAGGAGGGGATGCTCAGATTTATGGCACCCACATCATCACCTCAAAGCTGTGAGGAGATGCTCAGATTTATGGTGCTCACATCATCACCCCAAAGCCAGGAGGGGATGCTCAGATTTATGGCACCCACATCATCACCTCAAAGCTGTGAGGAGATGCTCAGATTTATGGTGCCCACATCATCACCCCAAAGCCGGGAGGGGATGCTCAGATTTGCGATGACCCCATGATCACCTCAAAGTCAGGAGGGGATGCTCAGATTTACGGTGCCCCCATGATCACCCCAAAACTTCCCGCTGGCAGGATCTGGGGTGAGGCCTTTGCTTTGGGGGTACAGATTTGAGACCCCAAGGGGGTTTGCACCCCATGCTGGGGGGGGAGATGCGGGCTGCATCGTGCAAAACTAACTCAGGGAAGTTATTCCCCAGCCCAGCGCGCTCCCCAAGGAGGTGAAACGACCCGATGCCACCGGTGATGGGCACAGTGTTGTACCCCCAGCTGCTCCCCGCCCCACGTATCCCACCCCATGACACCCCAACCGTCACGCTCCTTGTGCCACCAGCTCACACGCACCACGTGTCCCCACGTCTCCTCTTGCACAAGCCACCCCAGAGCCCTCCAGCCTCATCCCATTCTCCAACACACACGTTTGCTTCGGGACCTTGTGCTGCTGCTGGATTTTCTCCCATTCCCTTTTTCTACTTTTTGTCACTGTTGCATGGGCCTTTCTCATCCCAGACTCGGCAGGAGAAAGGACGGGAAGGGGTTAAACACGCCTGCCCTTCCCCACCCTGTATCCCAAGGCATTTCCTGATGCTGGGCAGGTACCTGTCCCCTTTGCACCTTCCCCCGGGGCTGCTCCAGGTGTTGCTCCCCGGCTGGGGGACCCCAAGAAATGGCAAAACTCCCTTTTCCAGGGGCAAAAAGCAGCTGGGAAATAGGGGCAGGCAGAGCCGTAACCGGCAGCGCCTTCTCGGAGCGGCTAAATCCACTGGAAAATAACGAAACGCACCACCCGCGGGTTCGGCCCTGGGGCTGGGTGTCTGCAGGGGGGAAATGCGGCTGTGCCACCCGGTGTCACACAAAGGACGCGTGTCAGCGAGGAGTTTTCCACGGGAGGGTTGCGTGCATGTAGGATATGGATTAAATAATAATAATAATAATTATAATTATAATTATAATAATAATAATATGCCTGCTTTGGGCCCAGCCACCAGCCAGACTGCTGCTCCCTCCCCACCAGCACCTGTACTTCGATCCCCATCCCATGCCCCTCCGTACATGGGGGTTATTTCCCTCCAGATAATTAAAATAAAGTATTTTTTAAAAGAAAGATTATTTAAAGTAATAGACTTATAAAATAATAATAAACCAATAATGTACAATAATAATTGACTCGCTGCCGCCGCCGGCCCCGAGCCCGATGCTCTTTTCCCCGCGGACGCCTCCGCCCGTGACCCACGCTCAGGTGCTGAATTACCCTGCGCTGAGCTTTCCAAAACCACACAAATACCACCCTACAAAATAAACACCACTGCGTACAAATATATATCCATATTGCCTCTCTCTGTTTCTAATCTCCACCCGGATTTAGGGCGGGATGCCTCTGCTGCTTCCCCAATAAACTGCATTATTGCGTTCAGGCTCGGGGCAACGCTGCAGAATGCGAGGGCCGGTTGAGCTCCCCCTCGGGCATCCCGCAGCCGCCCTTTCCACCCGGACAAGTTGCTGTTTGTTCTTTGACCTTTTGGTTGCTTTTGTTTCGTTTTGTTTTTCCTTTTAACACCATTTTCATCCCCAAAAGGTGAGAGAAGCAGCGAGAACATGGGTTGTGATGCCGGCTCCTCCTGTGCCCTCCAAGCCGGGAGGTCGGGACGGCATCAGCACCACAACACAAACAGCCTCTGGATTTTTGGGGCGTTCTCCCCGATATCCACACCGTCACCTTCCCGCTGTCCCCGTGCCAGTGACATTTTCCTCCCATTAAATTCCCTCTGCAAGGATGTATTTGGAGGTTTTCCTCACCGAGGCGGTAACTGGGAACACCCACAGCTCCAGCTTTATTTTCCAATTGAATTAAAGGATAGAAAATAAATTATTTCAGAGAATAGGCCAAACTACCTACCCAGAATTTGGAGAAAACTTTCTCTGTGCATTCAGTTACTGAATATTACGGGTGAATCTTTGGGAACAGCTGCTCACCAAGACACCGACCTCGGACACACACACACGGATGCTCAGCCCTGACTCCTGTTTTCCCCCAGCACCGTTTGCCTTTCCGTTTCCCTTCATCCCCCCGGTTCTCCCATATCTAAACACCTCTGAAATGTCTTCACTAAAAATCAGAAAGTTGCAGCTGAAATCAGTGCCAGCATCACACCCATCCTGACTTTCGGGCCCCGTGGTGTTTGTGTCCAACACCGAAGCACAACTGGGGAAGGGACTCATGCTGCTGCTCCTTCTTTTGACTGCATTTTTAAAACTCTCAGGGAAAACACCCCGAACAAGCAAGAAATAACACCAGAAAACCACTCCGGAGAGCAGCACGACGCAAACCTCAAGCTGGGTGATCGTAATGACCAAACGCCGCGGAAAAATAAAATACCCCATATACTAAAATATCACCAATCCGCACGGTTCGGCCCCCATTTCAACGCAGGATTCCCAGCCGAACCCAGCTGGGATTTATGCAAAGCGCAGCGGGGTCGGTGCGGTCGCTGATGCTGAACTGGACGGACAGACAGACAGACAGTGGGACCGGTGGCCGTACCTGGGTCTCGGAGAGGCTGAGGCTGCTGGCCAGCTGCTTGCGCTCGGCACCCACCACGTAGTGGTTCTTCTCGAAGGCCCGTTCCAGGCGCAGCAGCTGCGATGGCGAGAAGGCCGTGCGGATGCGCTTGGGCTTGCGGGCGAAGGGGCCGTGCAGCAGGAGGCTCTCCTGGGACACCTCGCTCCCTGCGGACACACAACGGGGTCAGCGGGTGGCACCTCCCGGCCCTCCCAAACCTGCGTTTTCCCCGTGGTGGGACTGGGAGGTGTGGGGGAGAGCGGGGAGGAGAGAGAAGGGGTGTTGGGGAGGCCCTGGGAACCTTCCCTGAGCCAAAATTGCAGAAAGAAAGAAAAGTGAGAAGAGAAGAGAAGAGAAGAGAAGAGAAGAGAAGAGAAGAGAAGAGAAGAGAAGAGAAGAGAAGAGAAGAGAAGAGAAGAGAAGAGAAGAGAAGAGAAGAGAAGAGAAGAGAAGGAGAAAGAGAAGGAGAAAGAGAAGGAGAAAGAGAAGGAGAAAGAGAAGGAGAAAGAGAAGGAGAAAGAGAAGGAGAAAGAGAAGGAGAAGGAGAAGGAGAAGGAGAAGGAGAAGGAGAAGGAGAAGGAGAAGGAGAAGGAGAAGGAGAAGGAGAAGGAGAAGGAGAAGGAGAAGGAGAGAAAGTATAGATGGGGAGAGGAGGAAGAGGAAAGAAAGAAGGGAAAGGCAGAGAAAAAAACAGAGAGAGAAAAAGATTAAAGAGAGGAGAAAGAGAGAGAGAGTGTAAGAAAGTGAGATAAATACAAAGGGAGAAGTGAGAAAGGAAAAAAAATAAGGCAAAGACCAGAAGGAAAAGAAAGAGTGAAAGAGAGAAGGGAAGAGAGAGGGAAAGAGAGAGTAAGAAAATGTGAAAGGGAGAAGGAAAGAGAAAAGGAAAGTGGGAAAGAAAAAAAGAAGGAAAGCAAGAGGGTAAGAAAAGATCAAAGAAAGATAAAGCAAATGCAATAAGGAAAGGTAGAAAGAAATGATGGAAAGAAAAGAAAATAATAATAAACAGAGAAAGAAGAGGCAAGAGAAAGCAAGAGGACACGGCGGGCCGGGGGCAGGGCCGGGCAGCAGGTGGAGGGGCCGGAGCCGCTCCGGGCCGGGCCGGTCGGGCCGCAGCGGGTTCCGGGGCCCCGGGGCGCCGCCGCCAGCGGCCGCGATCCCCGGTCCGTGCCGAGCAGATAAACCTGATCGGGACCCCCGGGGCATGGCGGCGGGGACAGCGAGGGGACAGCGATGGACAGGGAGAGGAAAGGAAAGGAAAGGAAAGGAAAGGAAAGGAAAGGAAAGGAAAGGAAAGGAAAGGAAAGGAAAGGAAAGGAAAGGAAAGGAAAGGACACAGACAGAGAAGGAAAATGAAAGAGGAAAATAAGAAAAGGAGAGAGAGAAAATGAGAGAAGCAAAGAGAAAATAAACGGACACAAGTCGGGAATCAAAGAAGAGAGAAGAGGGAGGACAAGAAAGGAAGAGAGGAAGAGAAGAGAAGAGAAAAGAGAAGAGAAGAGAAGAGAAGAGAAGAGAAGAGAAGAGAAGAGAAGAGAAGAGAAGAGAAGAGAAGAGAAGAGAAGAGAAGAGAAGAGAAACTAAAGAGAAGGAATAAAGAGAAAAGCAATAAAAACAAACAAAATCTCCCTGCGCAGCCGAGATCCCTCACGATCTTTCCCTTCGTTCCCGAGAAATCCCAACTCCCGGCTCCGGCAGCCGCGGGGCCGCGCAGGGAAGCGGCAGCGCCGGGACCGTCCCCGGGAGCCCCGCGGTGCCCGCCCGGGACCGCGCTCCGAAGCCCCCGCCCCAGGGCACCGGCTCTGCCCGGACACCGCACCGGCCGTGCGGGTGCACCGAGTGTGCAAATGCAACGAGTTTGCAAATGCACCGAGCTCTCAGTGTGCAAATGCACCCAGTGTGCAAATACAACGAGCTCCGGGTGCGTAACTGCACCCGAGCACCGGGTCTGCAAATGCATCGAGTGTGCGAATGCACCGAGCACCGGGTGCCTAACTGCACCGAGCACGGAGCGTGTAACCGCACCGAGCTCCGGCTGTGCAAACGCATCCGTACCGGGGGTACAAACGCACTCCGGTACCGCTGTGTAAACGCACAGAGCCCCGGCGTGTAAACACACTCGGCACCGGTGTTCAAACGCACAGCAGCGGGGTGCAAACGCACTCGGCACCGGGGTGCAATCGCCCGGAGCACCGGCTGTGCGTGCGGGCACCGCAGCAACAGGTTTTTCCCTCCGGTTCTCCCTCGGCCTCCCCGGTTTAACGGGTGGCGTCCCCCGCTCTCTTTCCGCGCCCCGTTTCTCACCTTGGAAGCGGTGCCCGAAGAAGCGGTTCCGCAGCACCCAGGGGTAGAAGTTGAGCGGGTCGCGGTGTTGCGGCCCGAAGAAGGAATGGGGGTGAGGTAACGCCGACCCCCCCAGTTGATGGGGCCCGACGGGCAGCGCCGGGTGCCCCACGGCTTCGGGGAAGACGAGCTCGGCGCTGCCGTAGAGGGCCCGGCCGGCGGCAGCGCCCTGGAAGCCGGGGGCGAAGGCGGCGGCGGCGTCGGCGGTGGCGGGGCCGGGGTAGGCGAGGGCGGCGGGACGCGGGGGGGGCTCCTCGGGGCCGAGGTGGGTGTCTTTGCCCACCAGAGACTCGATGGTGAAGCAGCGTTTCGCAGACGGTTGGAACATGGTTTGAGCCGGGAGGGGAGATGGGGAGGGGAAGGGGAGGGGGGCGGGGGTCGGAGCGGGGCTGTTCCTCCGGGTGCGTGTGTGTAAAGAAACCTTCCCCCCCCCCCCCCCCCAATCCCCCCCCGCTCCGGGCAGCGCACACGGACAGACACACGGACACACACCCGCCCCGCCGCCCACCCGCGGGCGCCCACGCACCCGCGCACCCCGGGCAGCCGGTACAAATACGGCCGGTACCTGGCGGGGCCCCGGAGGAGGGAGGGGGCGGCCTCACCTGCTCGGGCCCGGGCAGGGTCGGGGGCCGGGCGGGCAGGGGGAGGCAGGGGCGGGCAGGGGAGGCACAGGAGACAGAGAGCGCCCGAAAAACTGGACTGGAGCCGCTCCCGCAGCCGCGCCGAGAAGTTGTGGGAGAGGGGCTCCGGCTGCGGGGCTTTTCTTTTCCTTCTTCTTAGAAAAAAATAAAAAGCGTCCTTTAAAAATCGTCTTTTTTTTTTTTTTTATTTACCTCCTCCTTCTTTTTATTTTTTATTTTTTATTTTTCTCTTTTTTTTCTTTCATTTTTCTTTCTTTTTCGTTCCGTTTTTTAAAAAAATATAATCCTTTCCTCCTTTCCTTTCCTTTCCTTTCCTTTCCTTTCCTTTCCTTTCCTTTCCTTTCCTTTCCTTTCCTTCCCTTCCCTTCCCTTCCCTTCCCTTCCCTTCCCTTCCCTTCCCTTCCCTTCCCTTCCCTTCCCTTCCCTTCCCTTCCCTTCCCTTCCCTTCCCTTCCCTTCCCTTCCCTTCCCTTCCCTTCCCTTCCTTTCCCTTCTTCTTTTCCTCTTTATTTGTATTTTAAGCCCCTCGCAGCCCCTGTTTGTAACTCCGCGGCTCCGGGAGCTCCGGCCGGGCGGGAGGGATGGAGGGGGGGTGAAGTGAAATCCTCCTCCCCGCCTCCCGCGCAAACTCCGCTCCCCTCCGCGTCCCCCCCACCAAAGACAGGACCTTCCGCCCCCGGACAAAAGGCCGCTCTTCTCACGGGGCCGATCCTGCGCTGGGAATAATAGTAAAAAACCATAATAAATCCCGAACAACTCGCCATTTGGGGTGTTTTTCGGCAGCTCGGGGGGATGCGCGGGCGCGCAGCCGCTGCGCGGGCCGGTCCCGAGTTCACTCCGCAGTTTGGCTCTGCTCGGAGTTTTGCCGCTCCGCGGAGGCGGGGGGGCCAACCCTCCCCTCCCCTCCCGCACAAAAGGGGTTGAAAGTCTATTTTCCACTTGGCTGCATTGAAATACTCCGCGCAGGGCACCCGCGGATCCTTCCACCCGAGCGCTGCTGCGCGGCCGCGGCCTTTCCGCGGAGCCGCTCCCGCAAGAACCCGCGGGGAAGAAACGGGGAGCGGGGGGGGGCGCATAAAATCCATGAAATCCCGCAGAAATCAAAGCCTATGAATGGAGAGCGTGGCCAGAGCGCTCTTATTTTCAGTTTTTCTTCCCGAAAGTGAGCGAGGAAACAAATCATCTGCGTTTTAAATATATATATTTCTGTAAAAAATTGCAATAAGGTGGGGGGGAGAGCACCAGGGCGCACCCGCGAAGGGATGGGGAAGGGGAAGAGGAAAAAGGGGAAGGGGAAAGGCAAGAGGAAAAACGGAAAGGGAAGGGAGCTACGGGGCCAGCGCTCGGCTCACCCGCGGGAGCTTTGCCCGGCTCCGGGCCGCTTGTAGAATGTCATTGAAATCCATTTAATTCAATTTTTACGTTTAATTTCGTTCTTTGCTCGCTGTTCCCTTCGCTCCCCGGGGGTGCGGAACCTCCGCCCCTGGCAGCGGGCGGGGGCAGAGCCGCGGAGCGCTGCGCGGGGCCGTGATTTCGTTTCCTGCGGATTTCGCCGCTTTTCAGCATCTTCTGCGCGGTGTGGGGGGGAAATAAATACAAATAAGAAGTCGGGCGGGCGCTGGTGCTCCCGCCGGCAGCATCTCCCCTCCGCACCCCATCTCTGCAGGGATATTTTTTGGGGGGAGCTGCTTTGGTTTAAGGGATAAATCCTAAATTTTCCCTATTGGAAAATTCTAAACGTTTAAGTGATTTTCTTTTCCCCTATTTCCCCCGGTGGTTTTCAGTCCCAGCTCGGTGTCCCAGGCTCCCCGGATGCTCCCGGGAAGCTGCTGCACCAGGAACGAACCCCAGATTTATTCTATATATTTCTTTTCCCCTTTCCACTCCCAGGCCTGATCCCACCTCCAGGATAATTCAAGCAGGATTTTTATCCCCCATGGGAATAAACCACGGACCCCTCCAGGCCTCACTCCGGCTCCTGGAGCTTATTAAAGGGAAAACTTTGTCCCCCGCAGCCCCGGGAGGAGGAGATGGGGAACAACCTGCCCTCCCGCTGCATTGCTGGCCGGGAGCAGCTCTGCGTGGAGGAGAAGGACATTTGTCTTTATTTTTAACGAAAGAGCCACTGAACGTGGCGGGCAGGGGGTGCAGCACTGGGATTAGGGGGTGCTGGTGGGGAAAAGGAGGGTTTGCTGCCTCTTAAAACGGAATGGTGAGGATTTTCCGAGGAGCAAAACGAAAGACGAATAAAGGAGAGGGTGAAGGGAACAGGACAGGCACCAAAATCTCGCCTTGGGGTTGGGGGGAGAGGGTGAGTCCCAGGGATGGGTGGATGGACAGTGGGTCTGTTGGCATCAATCTGCACCTCGCATCGTTTGTCTGCCTGCACCCCAACCCCTGCCTGCACTCCAGTCCCTGCCTCTTAACACAAATCTCTGCCTACATCCCAATCCCTGTCTCTGGATACAAATCTCTGCCTGCACCCAAATTTCTGCCTGCACCCAAATTTCTGCCTCTGCACCCCAGTCCCTGCCTGCACCCACATCCCTGCCTCTGGATACAAATTCCTGCCTGCATCCCAGTCCCTGCCTGCACCCCAACCCCTGCCTGCACCCCAATCCCTGCCTCTTAACACAAATCCCTGCCTCTTAACACAAATCCCTGCCTGCACCCAAATATCTACCTGCACCCAAATCCCTGCCTGCACCCAAATATCTGCCCTTACACCCTCATCCCTGCCTGCACCCCAATCCCTGCCCACACCCCTCCTGCCTCCGCAGGCTCTGCCGGGGCCGGATCCAGCACGCTGCCGGCAGGTGCCGTCCCTTCCATCGGTTCCTCGTTAATCTGTAACACATCGACCTCCAGCATCAAAGGGCAGAAATGTGGAAAATCAAGCCCTGAGCCCCCGGAGCGTGGCCACGGGCACAGCTTTGCCGGGATGTTAAAAGTTGACCAGACTTCAAAGTGGTGGACTATTTCCTCCCAACCTCTCCCACCTGCTCTTCCCATGGACACAGCTCCTTGTCCTGCCCGGATTTCTTCTTGGCATCCTTCAAATGTGGCCCTGAAGTGAAGAATGGAGGACTATACTTTGGGTTGGGGGCATGAGGAGGTTTGGAGCTTGCCTGTCCCCAGCTACTTCTTCAGTTTCTATTTTATTATTATTTTTTTTTAATTTAATTTGATTCAAAGATATTCTGGGTTGGAATAAACTGTCCCTGCACAAGCCAGTGGGCATCAGCAGGTTATTCATCTCACTTCCCTCAGTCTCCCTTTTTTAAGGTGGTTTCGTCAATTGGTTCATCATTGGTGGGTGGCTGGAATGATGGATTGATGAGTGGATGGATGGGTGGATGGATGGATGGATGGATGGATGGATGGATGGATGAAGATGACATGGGAATGCTGGGGATGGTGGTAGATACATTGATGGATGGGAGATAGCTTCAGTCTATGGAGTCAGGTTGATACTGAGAGAGGATCCCACCACCACGCCAGCCAGATCATGTAGCTATGGGCTGGCAGAGGTCAGTCCAGCAAGAGAAGGTGCTGTTTGGTCCTCACCCACCTATGCGAAGGTCACGCTGGCTTTTCCACGGGGTTTGCATCCACCCTCAGCTCTCTGGCACGGCCTGACCACGATGTTGGTACAGAAACCCTGCACAGATGTGAGCTCTGGTGCCATGGGTCCTGGTGGGCTTCCAACGTACTCAAACATGGGAGATCTTGAAGTTCCATTCGGTGTGGACACAGCTGTGGCTTCGGTGGCTACAGCCACGTGTCATGAGTGGGGATTTTGCACTTGCAAAGCAAACAGGATTTTGCACCCAGCTCCTTGGAGGCATTGAACCCCCAGAGCCTGAAAGGATCATCTCCAGACCTTGAATCATCTTGAGATGATTGTGCAGGTGCCCGTAGGCCTGATAAAGCCTTTCAGAGAGCTATGACACCTCGGATGTTGGTGATAATGCCCATTTCGGTGCTGAGGTTCCACCCACGCCAGGGACAGAGATTGCTCTGCTCATTCCTGCTCAACAAGGTGGTCCCACAGGACCACAGTCTTGGGGAAAATTGTTACAACTCATTAGTTGAAAGTGATGTGCAGAGGTTGGGCACTTGGGGACCTTTCCCCTGACCCTGGGGACTCCATGTCCCCTGTTTGCCCATGGATTGAGTGGGGTGATGAGCTGGTTCACCCACGCTGGGGTCCACAGAGGGCAGCAGTGCTGACACACCTGGGCTTTTGGGCAGCATCCATAGCTCCATGTTCTTCCCCAGGGGTGACAGTGCTGCTGGGGTTCTGGGGGTTCCCCAAGTCCTTCCTCATAAATCATAGAATAGTTTGGGTTGAAGGGACCTTCCCAGTTCCCCCAGTGCCCCCCCTGCCATGAGCAGGGACATCTTCACCAGCTCAGGTTGCTCAGAGCCCCGTCCAGCCTGGCCTGGGATGTCTCCAGGGATGCTTCATCCACCACCTCTCTGCCCAACCTGGGCCAGGCTCTCACCACCCTCAGGGCCAACAATTTCTCCCCCATGTCCAGCCTGAGTGCTAGAAATGCGTTTTTTGACATTTTGACATTTTGACACAAAGTTTCGACACAGGAAATTCCTCCTCCAGCCCCAGGGAGGGTTCGGGTGCTCCCTCGGGTGGCACCGGAGCGTGACCCCCGCATCGGACTTTTCCCTTCTTTGCTCCAGCAGCTGAGAAATCAAGATCCCCTGCAAGATTGCACCGGTGCAAGGCAAAAAACCCCACGGGGAGACAGGGAATCCCTGCTCGGATGCTGGGAGAGTCCCCCCCAAACCCCGTGGGGACAAGGCAGGGTTATTTTAGGGGAGATCGACGGATTTGGCTCCCGCTCACCTCCTCAACGTACCGTTAAATGGCATCGAGATGGTGTAGCAGCCGCTTACATATGTTGCTTATAGACGCCAAACTTATTAACACAATAAAACTGCTGCTCAGAAGCTTTCCTGCCTCTTTTCCCGCGCCGAGAGCAGCGCTGTTGGCTCACCTAGCTGCCTCGTATAGAAACACCCGGGGTTGCTTCTCATATGGCACCCAGGAAAATAAATACATGAATCAGCCAGGGTCCCCCTCCCAGCGTTTCCAGAATAGGGAGCTGGGGACACCTCGGAGCTGGGGCTTCAAAGCCCGTTCTGGGGTGCTGGTGGTCTCTGAATCAATGAATTTTCCTCCTGTTTTGCTCCGAAAGTGGTCGGAAGGGGACCCTGCGTGAGTCAGATGTTTATTTTCCCCGGTGCCATATGAAAGGCAACCCCGTGTGTTTCCATACGAGGCAGTTAGGTGCTTCCAACACTGCCATTCTCCAGCAGAAAAATAGGCAGGAAAGCTTCTTAGCAGCAGTTTTATTGTGTTATTAAGTTTGGCGTCTATAAGCAACATATGTAAATGACTGATATACTGTCTTGATGCCATTTAACATTATGTTGCGGAGGTGAGCGGGAGCCAAGTCTGCAGCATTTCAACTAATACGTGAGGAGCTGCCAATTCTCGGGGGGTTTTTTTCTTCCTTTTTTTTTTTTGTAATTTTAATTTAAACAATTAGCAATCTACCCGCGCCAAAATAATCACTCGGACCTTTCCATCTCCATCAGTGTTTCTTGGAAAACGGGTAAATATTGTGTTTGTTTAGCCCAGGCTCAGCTCAGCTTCCCGGTGCTGGGATGAACAGCCCGGATCGCTGGGTGTCCCGGTCCCCATTGCTGCGGATGGGGAGAGGGGTCGGCATGGAAATTGCGGAGCTGATGCCAAACGCAGCCGTAGCCCTTGGTAGTGAAGGTGCCAATGTCTCCACGTTTCCCCCTTCCCAAAAAAACGAAAGACAAACAGAAAAAAAAAGAATTAACTATAAAATTCAATGAGTTTCTTCCTCTCGCAAGTAATTTTCAGTTAATTTATGTTGAATCAATGGTTCCTTGCAGTCATATGGATGGCAGGCTCCCAGCCATTATTAGTGTAAACAGATTTGTGAGCAGTATATTTAGCTGTTCCATATTGCTTTTAGGAAATGTGCACATTTCCGTGGCGTATACTTAGAGAGGGCCATACCCTGCCACCACTCCGCAGGTGGGGACGGGGCCGTGCGCGGGCCCCCGCGCACCCGGCCTCCTCTTCCTCGCCCCAGAGGAAACCTGGAGCTGGGCAGGGGGGTCGGGGGCCCTTCGAGGGGACCGTCAGCTCCTGAGTTGAGTCCCCGTGGCCATGGCCACCTGTGCCACCCAGGGACCACGTCGGGATGCAGGTGGCATGTCCACCCATCCACAGTGGGATGCAGGTGGCGCATCCACACAGGGACAACGCTGGGATGCAGTTGACACATCCAGCCATCCATGCCATGACATAGGTTGCACATTCACACAGGGACCACGTCGGGATGCAGGTGACAAGTTCACCCATCCACAGTGGGATGCAGGTCACACATCCACACAGGGACCACATCGGGATGCAGGTGACATGTTCACCCATCCACAGTGGGATGCAGGTCACACATCCACACAGGGACCACGTCGGGATGCAGGTGACAAGTTCACCCATCCACAGTGGGATGCAGGTCGTGCATCCACACAGGGACCACATCGGGATGCAGGTGACATGTTCACCCATCCACAGTGGGATGCAGGTCACACATCCAGCCATTTGCACTGGGATACAGGTGACACAACCAGCCATCCACACCAGGATGCAGGTGACATATTCACCCGGGGACCACACTGGGATGCAGGTGACACTGCACCCATCCACACCATGATGCAGGTGACATGTCCACCCATCCACGCTGGGATGCAAGTGGTGTATCCAGCCAGGGACTGTGCCATGATGCAGGAGACACATCCACCCATGCACACTGGGATGCAAGTAACACGTCCACTCAGGGAACATACTGGGATGCAGGTGGCACATCTACCCATCCATGCCAGGACACAGGCTGCACATCCACCCAGGGACCATGTCAGGATGCAGCGGTCATGCCCATCCATCCACACCAGGATGCGGGTGGCACATCCACACAGGGACTGCTCCGGGATGCAGGTGACACATCCACTCAGGTACTGTGCTGGGATGCAGTTGGTACATCAACCCATCCACGCCAGGATGCAGGTGACACATCCACCCAGGGACCACATCAGGATGCAGGTGACACATCCACTCATCCACACTGGGATGCAGGTGACACATCCACCCATCCATGCTGGAATGCAGGTGGTGCATCCACCCAGGGACCACGCTGGGATGCAGGTGACACGTCCAGCCAGGTACCACACTGGGATGCAGGTGACTTGTCCGCCCATTCACACTGGGATGAAGTTGACAATATCCACTTATCCACATTGGGATACAGGTGGCACATCCACCCATTCACACCAGGATGCAGGTGCCACATCCACAGCCGCACTGGGATGCAGGTGACACATTCACCAGCCACACTGGGATGCAGGTGACACATCCACCATTCACTCCAGAATGCAGGTGACACATCCACCATCCACTTCGGGATGCAGGTGACACATCCACCAGCCATGTCGTGTGTATGTGGCACAGTGGCCTCGTCCCTGCCACACAGGGATGGATCCGTCCCCTTCTCCTGACTGGTTGATTTACAAAGTTGTGGTCCTGCAGAGAAGTGCCCATCACCAGAGGGTTTGGGGCCAAAATGCAAAATGTGCTAAAAACGCAGTCCCCAGATTTCAAGAGAATGGATGTAAAAGTCCCCCAGCTCCCGCGGGATGGATCCTGGGTCCTTACGCTGCTCCCCTTTTCTGTGCTCCCCAGAAGCCAGCAGGATCAGGCCATTCCCCACGTGCACACTTCACCAAAATAACCCCAAAACACTGAATCCAGAACTGCCAGTTCACACATGCTGGCATGGCACCGAGTGTGGGTGCATCCCCCTTCGCCAAGGAATCGGGGCAGGATACGGCCCTGGGGTGGCTTTTGCTATTTTAATTCCTCCTGCCTGCGTGCCCAAAAATAGCGAGCGTGCTGGCCCAGGTGGTGCAGAGCATCGCTGAGCATTGCCGAGCATCGCCAGGCATCGCCAGCTGCGGCCGTGAGAGGCTTTTGGGCAACCTCTCACCATGGCTACCCGGGCCGCGGAGAAGTATTTCGGCTCCGGGGGGAGGGTGCCGGCCCCTTTCACAGTGGAGAAAGCCGCGACATCAGGGCTCTGTTGCTGGATGTCACCGTCTCCCCTCCCGCCAGCGTGAAAAATCAATTAGGAAGAATTAGCGACGTGTCAACGGGGAGAATTACGGGCCCCATCCTGCATATCGCTACCAGGAGGAGGTGACAATGTGTCACCGCCCCCTCGGCTGTCCCCACCACCATGACAACCCCAAAACCACCGTGCCCCAAGACCTGAATGCGGGTTGGGGTGCTGATTTCCAGCCTGGGCGCCCCTGCCTCAGTTTCCCCATCATTTCCCGCAGCATTGCCAGCTGTGGGTGTCGGATCCTTGTCCCCCATGGGAGCCCATCCCTGTGGCTCCAGGCCTGGAAGCGCAATTTGCACTGTGTCGCCGCTTTTCTCTTCCCTCCTCTTTCTGCATGTGCGTATATATATATATAAATAATACGAAAAAAATCCCAAACTCTGATTAAAATCCTCTTTTTTTTTATTCACCTGCCCATCTTTCCTCTGTCTCCATCTCCCATTCTATCCAAACTCATAATTAATCGCTCAAGGCAAAAGTAATGAATGTTAATTGGCCATCTGTACAAAGACTAATTAAAATCTACCATGCTGGGGATTAAAACATACCTATAGCAACTGCCTGAATTGAGAATGAGACAGAGGAGAGACTGAGAAAACAGCTGAAAGGCTTGTGCGGAACGCAGCCTGGCTTAGGTGTGAGATGAGCTGCGACTCCGAGATCTGAGCCGCTTTATTATTAAATTAGAAATAAAAGAGGGGCGGGGAGGGGGGCGAAAATCTTCTGAGAGAGCCGGGAGGTGTTTTAATGGGAAAAAAGGCCGCGGGAGATTTCAAAGGCAGAACGAGCCCCTTTGGACCCCAACATTTTGGGTTGGGTTTCTCCCCGCCGCGAGGAAACGTTTCAGGGGGGTTTCAGCTTGTTTTAGGGTTTCTTGATGTGTAGAAAATGCGCCGGGCGCTGGGAAAGCTGCTGAGTCCAGGGGGGAAAGAAGTATCGCTTACATTTGAAGAATCAGGGGTGGATCAAGGGCATCGCCGCCGGTTGGGATCCGGTGCTGGGATCCGGTGCTGGGATCCACATGCCATTCAGCATCGCACCCACGGCCACCCCGCGCCCTTCTTTGTCCTAAATCCTTGGCTTTTCAGGCCTCTTTGTTGCGGGGAAGGTTTAGGAGGTGGTGGAATAGCGCAAAACGAATAAACCAGCGCTAATTATTCACGGGTTTGTTCCTCCTCCTCGTCACAGTCCCGGCCCCTGCGCAAGCACCCCCCGACCCTCCCTGCACTTCACATCAGGGGCCAAGTGGGTTCTGGATTGTCCCGCCCAGCCCAGGTGTCCCCTGTAGCGCTGGTGACACAGCTGGAGGCAGCAGGAGGTGCCCCAGGGTGATGGGGACCCAGGGAGATGCTGGTTGTAGGGTGACAAGGGCACAGACCCTCTCTCCAAACGGGTCCCCCAGGCTCTGGGCGGCTCTGGCTCATGCAGAATGGCTGGGGTTTTTTTCTTAGAATTAAAAATACAAAAGGAAATTCAGTTAAAAGGAAAATTAAAGCGAAGAAGCGCTTTCCCTTCAGCCAAAACTGGGGGTGCGTTTCTTCTCAAAACCACCAACCTGTGGCTCCACCGCCTTGTGTCCCCGAGACGCCTGAGGCCGTCCCCATCTATCCCATGTGCCAGCTCCAACGCCACCAACCAACCTGTTTCTTTTAACCCCAGACCACCAGTTTTTCCTGCCGAGAGCAGCCGACTGTATCCCTGAGATGCCAGGGACCGCAGAGCGTCCTTCCCAGCAGCTTTTTGGGGTTCCCAGCGGGAGGTGACGGGGACGCGGGGGAGACGTTGGATATCCCGGTGGCGCTGATGCTTTGCAGCCGCGTGGGAAGCACCGGGCTGGGCTCTGCTCTTGTTTTCTCAGATTCGGCTTGTTTACTCCCAACACGAGTGACCGCCGTGGCCCTATTATGGGAGCGGCTGACAGCTCGGCTGACAAGTGCGCTCGCGGCAGGAATGTGAATGCGGCTCCCGGCCTCGCCGCGCTGCCTCGGTGGCGGTTTGTGCCGGCGGTGACACGGGCAGGGCGAGGTGACGGGACATCCCCAGGGAAGGGGATGCTCTGGGTGTCCCCTGGGATCCTGCATGGTGCTGGGAGAGGTGGGTGCAGCGTGGAGCTGGAGGGGTTGAACAGACAGAGATGAGGTTCTCAGGACATGGGGCAGTGCCCAGGGGTGGGGGAACGCTTGGACTCAATGATCTTGGGGGCCTCTTCCAACCAAAATTATTCTATGATTTTACGGTTTGTTTGGCCTTTCTGGTGTAAATCCCAGTGCTGAGCATCTGCCAGAGACCCCCAGTATCCTACTGGGAAGGATAGGGATCTGCTGGGATTATTCAGTGCTTGGGCAAGGGCTGAGCCACCAGCACAGGAGGGTTTGAGGGCTGGAGCACCAGTGTGATGGGAGCAGCTGAGGGACCTGGGGGGTTCAGCTGGAGAACAGGAGCTGAGGGGAGACCTTCTGATCTCTGAACTGCCTGAAAGGAGCTTGGAGCCAGGGGGGTCGGGCTCTGCTCCCCAGGAACAAGCGCCAGGAGCAGAGGAAACGGCCTCAAGTTGCGCCAGGGGAGGTTGAGGTTGGATCTGGGAACAATTTCTTCTCCAAAGGGCTGTGGGGCATTGGAACAGGCTGCCCAGGGCAGTGCTGGAGTCACCATCCCTGGAGGGTTGGACAGACGGACAGGAGGTTCTCAGGACATGGGGCAGTGCCAGGGGTGGGTTATGGTTGGACTCCATGATCTTGAGGGTCTCTTCCAACCTGAATGATTCTGTGATCCTGTGATGCACTGCAGAGGTGGCTCAGGACAGGCCGTGGAGGGGGAGGATGGATGTGCTGATCTGAACTGGGAGCTCTGCTGAAGGAAAGGGCACAGGAAGGCGCCGGTGTCAGGACCAGCAGCGTCCCTGAGTCCCAAAAGAACCAGGGAGCATCCCGGCCTCAGCGTGCCCCCGGCTCCGCTCTCGATACTCAGAGAAGAAGGTTTGAAACGCATCCGGCTGCATCCCACATGGGCCAGCGCCAAACAGGACAAAGTCTGGCTTTGGGTGCTGCATAAAAAAACAGGGGAAAACTCTTCTTTTCTTCCCATTTCTAGCAGCTCTTTCCCACCAGGGTGGAGGTGGCTGTTGGTCTGCAAGACCTGGTTTGATTGCCAGTGAATTCGGTGGGTGCGGGACAACACCGGGAGTGATACTGAAGCTGGGGATCTGGTGCTAGTCCCAGCTTAGTGAGTCCAGCTGCTCTACCCGCACCGGATAAAGAAGGTTTAATTAATCACAGATCATTTCTGCAATGTCCCCCCATTAACCTCCATAGCGGACTAAATAATAACTCATTAAAGGCATTTGAAGCTCGCAGGAACAGGACAGTTTACCAGCAAACCCACTGCTCTTTGACTCTAAACTGGGTTAATCTCTCATCTCTTCTCCCTGGATCAACGAGTCCCTCGTTACACATTAAATGGCAGCTCCAGGGGACATGGCCAGCCTGGAGCTGGTCCTTCTTCTCGCTTAATGCTGAGGCCACCAAAACCAGGGGACAACAGAGAGGGGAGAAGAATAGAAGCAGGTCAAGAGGCTGAGAGTGAGGAATGGGAAGAAGACGCACGAGTGAGTGTTCAGTCTTGGGGAGAAGCGCTGGTGAGAACCGGTGCCAGCTCAGCAGAGAGATATTTGTTGTTCTAACCCTCTGGAGCTGGGGGAACATCCACCAAATCCCAAGAAAACCCTTCAAAGGTCCTGACTTGTCATGTAGAGAGGTGGGAGGTTTGAGGTGTCTCCGTGGGCATCGCTGGGGCGTCTGTGCCCATGGGATGGGGGTCCCCAGGTGGGAAACGTTGGCACCTCCAGACCTTTGTCCCTCCCCGGGAGCATCTTTGCTGGAGGAACAGACCATTTACCTTTGGCCTCATGGCTGTTTGTGAACAAGCAGCTCTCTGGGCACTTGGTGTCCCGGCTGAAAAGCCCGTGCTCAGCATTTCTAGGCACCGGATGGGAAAATAAAGGTCTTCTTCTTCCCTTCTGCTGCGAAAGCTTTAATAAGGGGCAGCGGAACCTGGCCGCAGCCGCTCGTCTCGCTGAGCTGGGGGCAGCCCAAGTCAGCAGCTGAGATTTGGGAGGTCATTGGGTGCACGTCGGTTTTAATTTGGGAGGCTTTGGGGGGGATTTAGGAAGCTCACCCTCACCGCTGTCCTGGAGACCTGCTCACGTATGTGGAAATAAAACCCCAGCAGTGGCTTTGACTCCTTTCATAACCCAGTTCCCCGAGTTGCAACGTGGGGACAAAGGGGACAGTGTCTCCCCCAGCATGGAGAGGGGCTGGGTAGGGTCCCCAGGGTTTTCTGCAGCACTTTAATAGAGATCTTGGAACAGGCTGCCCAGTGAAATTATGGAGTCACCATCCCTGGAGGGTTGGACAGATGGAGATGAGGTTCTCAGGACATCGGGCAGTGCCAAGGGTGGGGGAATGATTTGACTCGATGATCTTAAGGGTCTCTTCCTACCAAAATGATTCTATGATTCTACCTGCACCCCTTGCACTCCAGCCTTATCTCTCCCCATTCACCAGGGCTCAGGGAGGCATCATCCTTTCAATTCATGACAGCAATCGCTGTGGCCAGGAAGGGTCCAGCTCCGGCAGTACATCCAGCAGGCTGCTTCGCCCCCCCAGTAGCGAGAAAACTGCTTTTCTTGTAAGCAGGTGAGCTCAGAGGAAGGAGGGACATATAGGGAACAGTGGGCTGGACAACCCTTCCTGGGGCTGCCATGAACCCCAGCACTTCACTCTGGGGTGGGATAGGAAAAAGCTAAGGCAAAAAAAAGGGGGAAAAAGGGGTAAAATGCCTTGTGCAAGAGGAGGCTGGCGGGCGGACAGACCCACTTGCAGGGACCCCATCACGCTAGGCAGGATTTTTGGCTTAACAGGCCCCAGCTTAGACGTGTCAGGGAGAATGCTCCATGTCCATCAGAGCCCGTACTCCCGGCTCTCTGCACTGGCTGGTGCCGTTACCCGGGTTCGGGACGCCCTCAGCTGGTCACAGAAAATATTGGAAAAAGGGAGAAAGCAAAAAAAAATCATGTCGTTTTGCCATTGCATCTCACAGCATTCGAGGGTGCACAGATGTTGGCCAGACCCATGGAGCACGGGAACTGGGTCCTCGCCCTGAGGTGGGGGATGCTGGTACCTAGGGGATGCCCTGAGAGCATCACAGCATCTCTCCCTGGGCAGGGGATGCTGGTACCTGGGTGATGCTGGTACCCGGAGGATGCTGGTATCCAGGGGATGCTGGTATCCAGGGGATGCTGGTACCTAGGGGATGCCCTGAGAGCATCATGGCATCTCTCCCTGGCCAGGGGATGCTGGTACCTGGGGGATGCTGGTACCCGGAGGATGCTGGTATCCAGGGGATGCTGGTACTCAGGGGATGCCCTGAGAGCATCATGGCATCTCTCCCTGGTCAGGGGATGCTGGTACCTGGGGGATGCTGGTACCCGGAGGATGCTGGTACTCAGGGGATGCCAGTACTCAGGGGATGCTGGTACCTGGAAGGTGCCGGTACTCAGGGGATGCTGGTATCTGGGGGATGTTGGTACTCAGGGGATGCCTTGATAGCATCACCACAGCATTTCTGGGTAGAGCTCATATCCAGGAGCAGGAGTCACAAGCTCGGCACATCCCTGAGAGTTACAGAGTGATGCCAAACACCTAAACACACACAGTGAATGCAAGGGAATGAAATTCCTAAAAATGAAAGTACCCAGGAGACAGGTTGGAGTGGCCATGCTGAAGCCAGACTTACTCCTTTGAACTTCAAGCACGTGGTTGCTCCAGCAGCAGAAATGGGCAGCATGAGCCGCAGCACATCGCTGCAGCCACAGGGCTGGTGCTCGGTGGTGACAACAGGTTTCCTCTTCAAGCAGATGTAAAGTTTCCTGGCTGAAGGGACAGGGACACCAAGACTGATTTTTGCTCCTGCTGCTCGTGGGCTGTCCCTGGGCGAAAGGGAAAAGGGAGAGAAAAGTGACCCAGGTCCCAGCACAGAACTGACATGGAGCTGTTGGTGCAAGTTCAGAGGAGACCACAAAAATGGTCCAAGGGTTGGAACAGCTCTGCTGTGGGACAGGCTGAGAGAGTTGGGGTGTTCAGCTGGAGAAGAGAAGCTCCAGGGAGACCTTAGTGCAGCCTTTCTGGGCCTAAAAGAGCTGATAATATAGATGGGGACAGACTTCTGAGCAGGGCCTGTTGGGATAGGACAAGGGGTGATGGTTTTAAACTAAAGGAGGGAGATTCAGGCCAGACAAGGATGAAATTTTTGTCAGGGGGGGTGTTGAGTGCATCCGCTACACAGTATTTCATTAATGATTTCATTAACATTGTCTGCAGCTCTGCCCATAAATACCGTCCTGGGGAAGAGGTTTGGGTTGGAGAAGTGTCTGGTTTGAAGTGGCACCTCTGTGATCCCACAGCCCCTCACACAGATGCTCTGAGATAACCCACAGAGCTGCTGATACACCCCCAGCCACTGGAGGGTGGTGAGACCTCAACCAAGAATGGTGTCCAAAAACACCCCCCCCATTGGGTACCCTGGATTTAGAATCATAGAATGATTTTGGTTGGAAAAGACCCTCAAGATCATGGAGTCCAACCATAACCCACCCCTGGCACTGCCCCATGTCCTGAGAACCTCATGTCCGTCTGTCCAACCCCCCAGGGATGGTGACTCCAGCACTGCCCTGGGCAGCCTGTTCCAATGCCCCACAGCCCTTTGGGGAAGAAATTGTTCCCCACATCCAACCTCAACCTCCCCTGGCGCGACTTGAGGCCGTTTCCTCTGCTCCTGGCGCTTGTTCCTGGGGAGCAGAGCCCGAGCCCCCTGGCTCCAAGCTCCTTTCAGGCAGTTCAGAGATCAGAAGGTCTCCCCTCAGCTCCTGTTCTCCAGGTTGAATTTAATGTCTTACCCTAAAAAGCCAATGTGCATCTCCCACCTGCTAGTACCAAGGGGTCCCCATGTCCAGTACAGCCCTGTCCCCCAATACTGTCCCAGCTCCTCCTGCAATTTGGGGTTCCATGAGCTTTTAAGGGGGGTGTTACCTCCCTACAATGCAGCCCCGGTCAGGCAGAGGACACAGGACCCCAGCTCTGAGGTTATTTTTTTGCAGAAAGCCAGATCCCAAAAAAGATGATTTCTACCTAACCGGGGATGGGACAAGCCCGTACGGATACAGGGTGAGGAGATGGGGGATTTTTAGCAGCAGCAGGTTCATCCAGGCTCCACAGACCACATTAAACACCACCAGGCACCAAATCCCAGGAAAACAACCCCCTTGGCAGTGTAGTGAGCAGCAGAGGGGGTTTTACTAATAATGAGTTTCACAGGCGTAGAGGGAAGATGAAACCAGGCTGCAGATCAGCTGGAGAGAAGGTTTTGTTGAGCTTGACAGGATTAGGTTAACACAGAGTTAATGATATAGCTCAGAGATGGAAGAACAGGACTCCAGGAGGGCACATTCATGACTTGTTGGATGAAGATGCTGCTCAACCCAGGATCCCTCCTCAAAACTCCTCCACTTGTAAAGATACAGCAGAAGACCCAGACCAGAAGCTTTTAATGATTGTAGATCCAGGCGGACAAAATGTGAAAGATTAGAGACAGAGGACTGGAGGAAGGCGCTGTCACCGAGCACAGAGGGCCCGTGGGCACCTCCAGGGGATGCCACTGCACATCAAAGCAGCTCTGCAGATCAACACAGCTGCACATCGGCTGCTTTCTAGAAGACAGGTCTCTAAACGCCTGTGCCTCCTGGAATGGATGGAAAAAATGAGGGTAAAACCCCACAAATAATTAAAAGAACAGCCCAGGAGGGGTGAAGCCCCAGCTCCAGGCTAGGACCCAGAACCTGCAAGCAGGAGCGCAGTGTGAACTCAGGGCTGGGGCTCCGATGTGCTCCAACCCAGGCTTACAGGAGGTGGTGGCCCCGCCAGGCAGCCAGGTTGTCACATCTCCTGCAAGGCCAGCTCCCTCTCCTGGCCACTTACTGCACAACACATGGGAACAGCCTTTGCTCCACGTCTTAAAGCACAGAACTCCCAGAGACGATCCCAGAACTGCAGGAGAGCCGGACAAGCCACTGGCGAGATGGGGGATGGACAGTCCAGGCTTTGGTGTGACAGTCACCACCTCCAGACCTGGGAATGGCTCTTTTGCACTTTGGTGACTTGCTCAGGTGTTGAGCACACAGCTCCCAAGGGGTAAAGGGGACAGACAAGGGGACACTCAGTTCTAATCCTAATCCTTTGAGACCTTCTGGGGTGGCTTTCTGACCCGGCCCCATGTGCCTCGGTGCCTCCTTGGCTCCCAAACTCCTGCCCAGGAGAGAGTTTTAAGAATTCTGTGCCTGTTCCCTTGGAAAAGCCACCTCTGCTGTGGGGACAGGCTGAGAGAGTTGGGGTGTTCAGCTGGAGAAGAGGAGCTCCAGGGAGACCTTAGTGTGGCCTTTCTGGACTTAAAAGGGGCTGATAAGAAAGATGGGGACAGACTTTTCAGCAGGGCCTGTTGTGATAGGACAAGGGGTGATGGTTTTAAACTAAAGGAGGGAGATTCAGGCTGGACATGGGGAAGAAATTGTTGGCCCTGAGGGTGGTGAGAGCCTGGCCCAGGTTGGGCAGAGAGGTGGTGGATGAACCATCCCTGGAGACATCCCAGGCCAGGCTGGACGGGGCTCTGAGCACCCTGAGCTGGTGAAGATGTCCCTGTCATGGCAGGGGTGGCACTGGGGGAGCTGGGAAGGTCCCTTCAACCCAAATTATTCCATTATTCTATGATCTCCAGCAGCTGAGGAATCCTCATTCCTGCTGGTGGGTGCCCACGAGAGCTCAGTGAAACAGTAAATTCTCCCCATCAGGGCACTAGGATTGTTTATAAGGCACCCAAAGGTCTCCTCTTGAAAACCGCACAGCACCCAGGACTCAAACACGGTCACCAAACACGCTGGAGGGAGCAGGAGGCACCCAAGACGCAGCTCGAGGGACAGAAGCAGAGAGCAAAGCACGAAGGGTGGAGGAGAGAGTAACTCAGATGTCGTAGAAATCCACGTGGGCGCCGGAGCAGAAGGTGTCTTCTTCCAGGAGATCCACCAGCTTCTGGGCTGACACGGTGCAGTCTATCAGCTTCCCGTTCTCCTGCAGGCATTGGAAATACTGACGCATCTCAGGGTCCCTGGTCTTAGTCCGGGCCAAGAGCTGCATGTCTGTGTCCAGAGGACCTGGAGAAAGGGTGATTAAAAATAAGGAGAAAGCAAAATCTAGGGCTCATTCTCTCTCTGCGCCTGGCTAAGCTGCAAGAATCTTTTATCCACCAAGCCAGGGTAAAGATTAATAGCAATTCATGAGCTCCCCTCCTTACCCGGGGCGTAGTTGAGCACACGGACATCAGGCTCCTCCAACGCCAGCACCTGGAACATCATGTCCCGGGCGGCCTTGCCGCTGCAGTACAGAGCCCAGTTCTTGAAGGGCTTCATGGCGCAGAGCGAGGAGATGTTCACCACCGTCCTGCTGGAGCCGGGCCGCTCACCGAAGGCTCGCAGCGCGGCCGAGGTCAGGCAAAGCGCCGAGGTGACGTTGAAAGCAAAGTAGCTGTTGATCTCACCCGGGTCGGTGAGATCGAGGAAGGATTTGGAGATGTCTCCCAGGGAGCCTAGGGAGGAAAGACCAGTGGGTTTGGAGGAGGGAAAGAGGGGTTCAACAATGCAGATTCCTTTTCATAGAATGGTTTGGGTTGAAGGGACCTTCAAAGCTCATCCATTCCCACCCCTGCCATGAGCAGGGACATCTTCACCAGCTCAGGTTGCTCAGAGCCCCGTCCAGCCTGGCCTGGGATGTCTCCAGGGATGGTTCATCCACCACCTCTCTGGTCAATTTGGGCCAGGCTCTCACCACTCTCAGGGCCAACAATTTCTTCCTCATGTGTAACCTGCTACATTTTGCTCCTACATTTCCATATGCAACGCTCTATTACAGAGAAAAGCGAGCAGCTCTGCTGGCCCGGCCTCTCGCAGGGTCTCACAGCAGAGCGGGGAGCTCAGCACAGCCCGGCTCTGCTCCTCACTTTTGGGACACCCGCTGATTCGCCAGCCGGGCCACAGGACAGGGCCCAGCCCTGCCAAAACAACCAGCTCCCAGCATCAAAGTACAGTGACCCCGTGGGCCCCCACACACCCTCCTGCATGTCCCTTTTTGGGAACCAAGTCAGTAAAAGAGCAGAGGGTACCGCTGCTGTAACACCTATAGCTGGTGGAACATCTGGTCTTATTTAAGGTGGGGAAAAAAAAGCTGATGCACCCTCAAATTCAGTAGAAGTTTTTCTGAAGGCTCATACTCAGGGAGCAGAGCTGCAGGAGGTAAAAGAGCCCTGTACCTCGATTAACGGGTAAAACCTTGCGAGAAACAACACCCTGTGGTCCCAGCAGCAACCATCCGTGTTCTGTGCCTCAATTTAATTAATTTAATGAAATAATAAGAACCAGCCAGGGTGAAATCCCTGCTGCTCCTTCGGTTATTTACTCAGTTTGGTTGTTTACCAGCACCCAAAGCACTGATCAGACCTCAGCTCAGCCCGCGTGGAGCAAAGGGTCAGGCTGAGAGAGTTGGGGTGTTCAGCTGGAGAAGAGAAGCTCCAGGGAGACCTTAGTGTGGCCTTTCCAGACCCAAAAGGGGCTGATAAGAAAGATGGGGAGAGACTTCTGAGCAGGGCCTGTTGAGATAGGACAAGGGGTGATGGTTTTAAACTAAAGGAGGGAGATTCAGGTTGGACATGAGGAAGGAATTGTTGGCCACGAGGGTGGTGAGAGCCTGGCCCAGGCTGGGCAGAGAGGTGGTGGATGAACCATCCCTGGAGACATCCCAGGCCAGGCTGGACGGGGCTCTGAGCAACCTGAGCTGGTGAAGATGTCCCTGTTCATGGCAGGGGGGGCACTGGGGGAGCTGGGAAGGTCCCTTCAACCCAAACTGTTCGGTGATTCTATACTGCCCGGGGAGGCAGAGGTAGCCCGGGGGGGTTCGCAGTTACCGGCGTTGTTGACGAGGAGCAGGCGGCCGGGTGGAGCAGCGGGCAGCACTTCCCGGAGAGCAGCAACCGCCCGGCCCAGCCCCTGCTCGCAGCCCAGGTCGGCGGCCACGCACTCCACCCGCAGCCCGGAGACGCTGCCCCGCAGCTCGGCCGCCAGCTCGGCCAGCGGGGCCGCCGAGCGCGCCAGCAGCAGCAGCACCGAGCCCTCGCCCAGCCGCGGAGCCAGCAGCCGCGCCAGGCTGCGGCCGAAGCCCCGGGAGGCGCCGGTCAGCACGCAAGCACCCGCGGCCCAGCGCCCGGACCCCTGGACCTGCCCCGCTCCCGGCTCCATACCGGCCCGAGCGAAGTGGGCGTGGGAATACACCCCATCACATGACCCGCCCCATTCATCCCCCCCACCGCTTTGTGAATGGCCGCTCCGAACGCGCCGGCACCGCTGCCAGTTCCGATTGGTCTATGCGAGATGCATGGGCGTGGCCAGCGCGGCGCCACCCAATCCGAGAGCTCCGCGGCGGTGGCTCCGCCCCCGGGACCTGCGCGGCTGCAGCGCGGCTGCGCTTGAGCTTTTCCGCGGTTCTTTTTCCTCCCGTACGTTTTTTTTTCAAAGCATTTTCCTTTAATACAATTTTTTTCCCCAATGCGTTTTTCTCCAATGCAATTTTTTCCAATGCATGTTTTTCCAATAATTTTTTTTCAATTCATTTTCCTTTAATGCAGTTTTTCAATAGATTTTTCCTCCAACACATTTTTTTCAATAGATTTTCCTCCAACACATTTTTTTCAATATATTTTCCTCCAACACATTCTTCCAATGCACTTTTCGCCAATACATTTTCAATATATTTTTCAATACTTTTTTCAATATATTTTTAATATAATTAATTATAATTTAATATATTTTTCCTATACATTTTTTCCAGCATGGGTGTAAATGCACCTTGCACCTCCCCAGCCTCGGCGCTTTCCTGCCTGCAGCTGCTACAATTCTCCTCTTGGACACCTTTTTTTCCCCCTCCTCTTTACACACCTTTCTTGGCCATCACTATTTTTGGCACTTGCCTCTGGTTGTAGCAAAAGCACCATCTGATCCCCAAGAGTCCTAAAACCCCTTTTTAAAAAGAAATACATTTCTGTGCGAACACGCAGCCGACTTCAAAGAGGTTTTTTGTGAGGTTTGTGTGGAATAACTGGGAGATGGGTTTGGTTTCCCAGCTGTTCCATCTGGGCACAGATGGCCCCACGGTGCCTGAGCAGGTCACGAAGTTTCACTCTATTAAACCCCCAAAGACTGAGCTGAAACCCTCCAGCCTTTTAACAAAGCATTAAAAATTCATGCTATGGCAAAAAACCCAAGAGCGCTATTTGTTTTGCTCAAGCGAATCTTACACGTTCGGTGAAATTAAGATCATCAGAAAACAAAAAAAATGATGGCAAATGTGTATTTTTTTCACAAATAGCTTCTTGATGGCAGAACTTGCTTTTGCCATTGCCAGTCGCCCCCTTCCCATTTTGGCAGCTCCCATCTCCTGCATCCATCAATGCCTCGATTTCCAGTGCGATGTTGCTCGCAGTACCGGTGCTCAAAGCAGAGCTGGGCCAACTGGAAACAACCAGGGTTTTGCTGGACCTTCCTTCATCTCTTCCATCTGGCTCCTTACCAGGGTATAGATGGAGCGAGGGTCTGGGATGCAGATTTTTTAAGCTGCTAGAAGCTGCTTGTGCTAATATTCATTAAAAATTAAAAGATCTAAGCGAGGGACTGGTGACCAAATCAGCCCAGCGCTGGAACTGGAGGGCAGAGCTGCAGGGAAGTTATAAATCCATAAGAAATCTCCTTGTGCCTCATTCTTTTTTGCTCCTCCGTAAGCAAACAGCCTCGTGCCAAGGGCGCACCTTGCGCTGTGCAAATTGAGGCGAATTGAGGGCGTCGTGATGTATTTTTTTGGCTCTTGGTCATTGCAGGCTCAGCAAAATGATCCCCTGTGCGGCTTTCGCAGAGCTGACCTGCACAACCATCGAACTCCTGATGTGCTCGAGAAAAAGAACAAAAACTCATTGTTTTTTCTTGTTATCTGTGACTTCTCTCCTTCGCTTCTTTAGCTGCTGCACCCACATATTTTCCTTACTTTGCAGCTATTTATATGTATATATATTAGCAAAGTTAATATGCTTTCATACTGTAAAGACTGGATGAGAAAGTAGTTAGAAGGGATTTTCATAACCCCCAAGAGCTATGAAATATCTCCCTCAGATTGATGGTTTTTTCACTCCCTGGGTTGCTTTTTCAGGCAATCATTGTGAGGATTTCTTGAGTGTCACTTTATGCTGCAAAGCAGCATCTCCTGACCTCAGGTGGGCGGCTTGTGGGGTGATGTGTTGTGTGCTGGAAACAAGGGAAGAAAATGAGAAGAAGAAAACAAGAAGAAAACAACAATAACAAGAAGAAAATAAGAAGATTGTGGCCTATCAGCAAAATCTGATTTATGACCCAATTTTGCTAAGGCTGCGCCCAAGATGTGTTCGCTTGATGGACTCAGTGCATGGTAGAGACCCTTCCTAAATAGCTGGGTGATGGTCAGCATGATATTAAGGTTCTGCTTGCGTAGTTAAAGAGGTTAAATTTAATCCCCTGGTGTTTCCGTGTTCTTACACCAGATGCTCTCTGGTTCCTGTGACAGCAGTTTGCTTCTCCCACTGGGTTTTAACTCGACACAATCGTGCCGATATTGACTATTTTGCTTTTCTTGGAGAATATTAAATCCTAAAGATCGCTCAGCAATTTCAGAGCCTGCTCAAGTCTCATGTTTTATATGCTCAAGGAAGCTACCAATAATATTAGGAACAAACTCTCCCCGGAAAAGGCTGTTGGGCATTGGAACAGGCTGCCCAGGGCAGTGGCGGAGTCACCATCCCTGGAGGGTTGGACAGACGGACAGGAGGGTCTCAGGGACATAGGGCAGTGCCGGAGGTGGGGGAATAGTTGGACTCGATGATCTTGAGGGTCTTTCCCAACCAAAATGATTCTAAATCCAGAGTACCCAAGGGAGGGGTTATTTTTGAGCTGTATTCCCACTGCCATCACCCTGCCAGGGCTCACGGGTGTTGGCGAGGAAACGCTCAGCTCCCTCTGCCAAGGACTGTTAACAATGGATTCCAGGAAAAGCCCGAATTCTGCCCGGCGTTACCACCCAAGAAGGGCAGGGTTGGAAGTCACACAAGGTGGCCCTGGCTGGAGTCACCATTGTCCTGAGTGCCCAGGGGCTGCTGGAAGGGGCGACTGTGGTTTTCTCCTGAGCTCTGCTTGTTGCTTTTAGGAGCCCAAAGGCCACCCCAGCTGTGGGATTTCAGCACGTTCGGCAGCTCTTTGTGTCACCTCCTAAGGACAAGACGCCTCGGATGCCGGCAGACCTCTCGCTCCAAGGAGAAGCTCTGAACATCTGGTGGGGATTGACCTCTTTGATCTTCAGATCCTGTCTGGATGAAGATATCCCATGGAGGGTTTTGGCAGGAATTTCAACTTGCCGAAAGTTCTTCACCCCAGCATTGCCACCAGAGATCCCCATCCCTGTATTGGATTAAACCAGAAAGTCAGATTTGAAAACTCTTCCACAAAGGTTGGAAGCTGGAATTCTGGGGCTGAACTCCATCTCGCCACTGTTTCAGTTTGTTAGCTATGGATTTCCTGTATGCAGAAAAAAAAAGTATAATGAAATGCATGACAAGACAAAATTAGTTATTAGAAGCATCAAGATACATCCCAAGCAGGAATTTGGGGGACAGTGTGAAAATATGAGAGAGTCTTGAGATGTGAAGCAGAACAGGATTCAAAGCACAGAGCCCAGTGCCTGGAAAACAGGGATTTATCCTCTGTTGTGGAAGAATGGATTGTTTTGTGGTTTCTGAGACGTGCAGATGAATGTACCCAGGGGCAATAAACCCTGCGGAGCTGGGTCTAGGTGAGGGCACTTGCTCAAGACCAGCATGACCAGGGTGTAATTATGGTCCCAAGCATGCAGTGAGCTGCTGTGTGTGGCATCCAAATGTGTGGGATGGTGGCAATGGGTGCAGAGGGAGCTGTGGCCCTTCTCAAAGGTACCAGCTGCTCACAGGGCTTCTCCCACCCTCCCTACAACCAGGAGCAGCCACCCCAGCTCCCACGGCTCCTTGTGTCTCCATCCCGGCTGCAGCTCTTTCCCCCTCGCCTTGCGAAAGGGCAGCCAAGCCCTGAGCTTTCATCCCTGAAAGGGCAAAACTGCATTTATGGGCTGAGCTTTCCCCCATGGCAAGGGCAAAATTGCATTTACAGGCACTTTCAGTTGCCACCGTGCGGCCAAAACACAGAAGGCGACTGAGGGAAGGGGGATGAACGAAATGCAGGCACCTCTCCAGGCTGCAGAGATTTATTTATTGATTGCCCTAGGGGTGAAGCGGAGGGTGCTAAAGGTCGGCTTTGGAGAAGGAAACCAGGCTGCTGCACACCCAGAGCAAACAGGGCTGGCAGGCGTGTGTGCTGAGTCAGCATCTGCGGTGCTCCTGCTGCTTTAGCAATCTCGTGTGTCTTTCCTTGTCCAGCTTCAAGTGATTCGGTAGAAGAAAGCAAATGATAAGGACGCCCAGCCTGGCTGAGAGTGGGGTTATGGCCAAAGGGGTCTGGGGACAGCAGTAGGGAGAGGTGGGAGCAGACAGAGGTTGGGGGTGCAGGAGGAGAGTGTGGGGGGCAACTACAGGGGTTCCAGGATCCAGGGCAAGGGACCTACCCGCAGAGGTTCCTTCTTCTTCAGGAAGGGAAACAGAATCTGTCAGGCAAACTCAATATCATTTTTCAATGAGATTATGAGTTGGTCACAGACGTCTTTGACGCATTTGTGTTGGAGCAGCGTGACGATTTGATTAATAAATGAGAACAATAGAAATCGAGCGTGCTTGTGTCAGTGACAGGCAAGAATAAATAAACTTGTGGACGAGCTTTCAAATGGTAAAAGTTTGTGTGGCAGCAAATAATAAGGGCAAGTCCCAGACTGCTTGGTCAGCCAGACACAAGCAATGAATATTCATGTGAAGGTGCCCAAATGCCGTGTGTCCAGGGACAAAGGATGGAGATTTTCTTACAGAATGGAAAATTTTATCCCAGACAGCGGTGACCTGAAAAGAATTGAAGGTGGCGGTGGGTAATCAGTGAGACATCAGCTTCAGTGTCACCCTCTGGCCAACCGGGCTGGCCGATGGTACCTGCAGTGGTACCAACACAGCGTTGAGGAGGAGCAGCTGGATTATATGATATTCTGTTTGTGCTTGGTACTAAAGCCACTGTTCTGCCCACTTCTAGCACCCGCAGACAGAGGGAAATCTTGAAATATTGTGATTTTCACAGAAAAAACCCTAAAACAAAAACAGAGTGAAGGGCTCCAAGAACTCAGTCTGCTCAGCTGCTCAAACAAGAGGCTGGTTGATCCCAGACCATACGTGGGCACCAAGACCTTGGTCACAGCAGACTTGTGACTCTACCAGTCAAGGGTACAAAGTGATCCGTGGTTGAAACTTGAAGTGGGAGGCTGGGTGGGACTTTTTATGGCCTCAACACCAGCACTAAGTTTTCCTCTTAAAAATATGCTCAGGTTTCAGCACAGCTTTGGTTGACACATGGAAAATGCATGGTTGGTGCTCCTTGGAAGGTCCTCCTATGGGATAACAACATCACTCTCCCTCCCTATTTGACGTGAACATTTATGAACCTATGGAAATGTTCTTGGTGCTTTTCTCCCCAAGAGAAAACCACAATGTTTTGGTGGACACTAAAAAAATAGATTTATTTTTATTCTATTCAAAACCAAACATTTCTTTTTAGACAGACTGTTGTACAGAGCATCTTCCCACCTGGCTCTGTGGAGGTTGATGCTCTGTGGTCATGACTGGTTTCCTCTTCTTGCTGAAGCTCTACATTGGTGAAAACAGCAGTTCTCATTCTTCTTACCGGTGCAGGAGAGGGAGACTAAAGTCAAGACTAAAGTCAACATCAGAATTCGGTCACTCATTGATTTCTAAGTTCCCATCTCTGTGCTCAGTCCCCTTGTGCTGTAATCGAGTAGACCAAGCAGTGTGTTCCTACCAGACAAAGCCAGACCCTGTTTCTGAGAGCACTATTTGTGATAACACCATTGCCTTACCAAGCCCTCAGCACTGAACTTGGCATTGCTGTAATTTGTAGCAGTTCTCATCCTGTAATTAAATCATTACGGATTTTCGCTGTTCACCCGGTGGTGTTTAATCCTGTTTCTAAAGCTCAGCGGAGACAACGCAATAGTTACCGCTGACTTCAGCAATATTGGCTGAGTCCCCAAACAGCACAAGCCCCTACTAATTTCAACAAAACCAGTCATTTTCATAGCTGCCAGCAGCGGTAGATGGTGGTATCAATGGATTTTACACTGGAGCTGGGTGCATATCGACACCGAGCAGCACATTACGTATTTCCCGTAGCCACAGGTCACTCATCTCAACGGTTTAAACCACAAATGATCTGCTCCTCGCTGGTGTTTTGCCAGCGGGGATTGCGCCTGTGAACCGTGGTGCTGGAAGCACCAGATTTCTGCCATGGAAACCCCGCTCGCCTGCAGCACCGGCCTCTGCAGAGCATCCGATGCAGATCCAAAATTCACCGTTCTTCCCCCAAAACACTCCGGGGGAAGGCAGCGCCAGGCTGCCAGGCTCGGAAATCACCCTGCTAATTTTACCCGCTTTTCTTCCACCGTCGACGCATCTCTTTGTTTCTTGGGTCCTCGGAAAGCTTCTACCAGATCTCCATGGTGACTGCCATCGGGGGACAGATCTCCCCGCTGGTGTTGACACATCCAAAGCGACATCCTTCTGGTCTCGCACGTTTGGCAACCAGAGGGACGATGTGCTAGAGCAGGGGAGCTTCACCTGAACAAAGTTTCTGCTGGGCTCTCCTTGCCCCTCTCGTGTCGTTCCAGTGACCGCGCATCATGTTTTGGGAAGTTCTTCCCATTTAATTAAGTGATGATACAGGGATATTCAGACCAGGAGCGTTCAACCTTTTAGCGAGGAGCAGCGAGGGAAGCCAGAGGTGAACTTGTACAATTAACGTAGTTTATTAATATTTCAGAAGGTGAAAAGACAAAAACAGACACCAAAGCCCTGGGCGGTGTGCAGAGCCTGGTCTGGGTCTGGTTCTTCATCCCCCCCGTGCCTCTGGAGCATGGGATCTCTGATAGCATGTGCCTGGGAACTGGACCTTTCCAGCATTGTTTTCACAACACAAAATAATAATGCTGATAACCAGCTGCTTGCGAAGGAGGGAGCAGCACCGAGAGCGGCAGCATCAAGGAGACCTTGACATCTGAGGACGTTTCTGGAGACTGGCGGTGTTTATTGGAGGAAGCTTTGCCGTGTCCTTGGACAAAGACACCTCTTGGGTCATGTGGCAGTTCAGCATCTGGAGGGACATTTTAGGATCAAGTGGAGAAGCGGGGAGATTTCTTTGGGATCACTGTCAATGGCAGCTTCTCAGGGTGGGGGTGACATTGTCTATGGGGCTGAGGGACAGGAGGTTCATCCCTCGTGGGCAGGGAGGTGTCTCCACTCGGGGCAGACACACGGGTTGATTCCCACTGGGACCTCCCCTCATGGTGGGTGACAACGTTGTCACTGCCATGGGGCTGTGTCCCCTCAGGTTGGGGACACAGAGTCCCTGCCATGGGGCTGTGTGCCCTCATGGTGGCTGTCACGGCCATGGGGCTGTGTCGTCTTAGTGGGGAGGACACGAGGATCCTGCCATAGGGCTGTGTCTGTCAGGGAGGTGTCATGGCCATGGGGCTGTGTTTGCTTATGGGGGAGGACATGGGGATCCTGCCATGGGGTAGTGTCCCTCAGGGGGGTGTTGAAGCCATGGGGTTGTGTCCCGTTGTGGTGGGTGTCAAAGCCATGGAGTTGTGTCCCCTCAGGGGGGATGTTGCTCCCGTGAGGCTGTGTCCCCTTAGTGGGGAGGACAAGAGGATCCTGCCATAGGGCTGTGTCTGTCAGGGAGGTGTCATGGCCGTGGGGCTGTGTTCCCTTAGGGGGATCCTGCCATGGGGCTGTGTCCCTCAGGGAGGTGTTGAAGCCATGGGGCTATGTCATCCCATGGAGGAGGACACAGGGTCCCTGCCATGGGATTGTGTCCCCTCATGGTGGGTGTCCTGGCCATGGGGCTGTGTCCCCTCAGTGGGGAAGACACAAGGTCACTGCCATGGGATTGTGTCCCCTCATGGTGGGTGTCCTGGCCATGGGGCTGTGTCCCCTCGGGCGCTCGGCAGCCGCTGCCCTGGCGGACACCTCCTCTCGGGGCAGCGGGAACAACCAACCGCCTCCCTCCCCGCAGCCCGGGCCGCTCCAGGGGCCGCCCCCGGGTCCGCTCCCCGCCCCTCGTTGGCCGCGCCCGGGACAGCGCCGGCGCAGCCGCGGCCGCTCCCCCCGCACTACATTTCCCGGCGTGCCGGGCAGGGCCGGGCCGCGCGGAGCGGGCGAGCCCCGGCGCTGGTGCTGCCCGGGGCGGGGAGAGCGGAGCCGGGCAGGGCAGGGCAGGTGGGTCGGGCGCAGCCCCATGGAGCGGGGGAAGATGGCGGAGCTGGAGAGCCTGGAGACGGCGGCGGAGCATGAGCGGATCCTGCGGGAGATCGAGAGCACCGACACGGCCTGTATCGGCCCCACGCTCAGGTGCGGCCGGGGCGGGACGCGGGGCTGGGGGGCTCGGGCGGGCATCGCCTTTCCACCCGCCTTCCTAGAAACTTAGCGAAAAACGAGGACGTTTTATTTATTGTTATCGCTTCATAGTCATCGTCGAGAGGTGCCCGCACCCCCCTCGCTTCTCCCTGGCTCCGGGCTGGGCTGCCCGGGCGGGACGAACCCGCGGGCTGTGCCGGGTGCGGGGGGTCCCGGGCGGCCCCTCCTGCCCGCCCGGCGGCGGTTCCTGGCGGCTCCTCCGGCCTGAGCTGCTGCCCAGGCCCCGCACCCCCACACCCCGGAGCTCCGGGGGTGCGCGTTGCCGCCTCCTAAATGGGAAAGGAGGGGATTTTCCTGCATCTCAGCTCGGAATCTATCAAACTTACCCTTGCTATATCCCTTGATTTCTGCGCATTTCACAAACGCCACGGCTGGTCGTGAATGGGCGCAGTGACCATCCTGACGATGATATGAGTTAATGCTTCTGTTTGCTTAATGGCTCTTTTGTTCTTGTGTTGAGCATCTTTTCCCAGCGGTTCTCGCAATGCCCTTCAGCTGGGAGAGCCCTTTGGACCGAGCCCCGTTCCCCGCAGCGCTGCCCCTTGGCTTTGCCTTTTCTTTCCGCTCCCGTCTGCGAGTCTGGCTCTGCAGTTTCAGCCTTTTCGGTGTTTCTTTGTGGTGCTGTTAGGGTTTTGCAGCGGTGGGTTCTGCTGTGTTGTTGATCTGAGAGATGGCTGGTTAACTGAAGGCTGTGTTTCAAAAGAAATCACCTGATTTTTGTAAGAAATACCGTATTATTATACACGTTTAAGTCTTGTTCTTGGTAAGCAGGCTGTACCATCAGCATCGCTGTCCTGGTTGAAGCCATATAATGGATTTAGCAAAATAAGATGCTTCATCTTTTCTTCCCCCTCTTTAAAGTAAAACATGAATTACTTGCGGCGCTGAGTGCAGGTGTGCTCGTTGTCCTTGGCAAGGCTGGTGGTACAAATGCATAGAGGATATTCATAGCTCATTGTAACCACATTGATGAGGCCGAGAGGTGAGCAAAGACAGAGGTGTGTTACCAGAAATACTTGGCTCCAGGATCTAAATAGTTGCGTTATCGCAAACTTCAATTTGGCGCTAAGATTTGTTGCTTTTTGCGGTGGTAGGAGTGCGGTTCCCTTTTGCAGGGCAGCACCATCGGCACCAGCTGCTCCACATCAGCTGCTGAGCTGCAAATCAGGATGCCAGGTGGGGGTATTTGGGTATAAACACACCTGGAACCTCCCATCCCACCCCCTCCACCGTAGTTCTTCCTTTCAGTAATTAAGTTTTACAAAGTCATGGTTATAAGTGACTCAGGTGGCTGTCTTTAACAATAAATTGGTTTCAGCTGTTTGACTTGTGGGGGAACAAAATTAAAATGGGAAAACTCTTCATTTGTAGAGCAGTAGGGCTGTGGATGTTTCTTGCTGTAGGGTTGTCTGTTTGTTCAGCTGTTTTGACTTTATGGAGTTCTCTTTCCGTGGTTCTCCCATGAAAGCTCTAAAGGTAAACTGGATGGTAGGAGATGCTGAGAATTAGATTTATTACCAAAACTGAAAAAACTGGTTTGAATGTCTGGGAGCTGCCACAGTGAAGAGTGTGGGTGTGTTTTTTCTTTCCATTTCGTAGAACTAAATGCAGTTGATCTTGTTTCTCGGTATTAAGGTTAGACGAGGAGTTGGGCTTAATGTCTGGCTTTGCATATCCACAAAAGAAGCACTAACGAGTGTCTGGGGCAGAGAAAGGTTTGTGCTTTGCTAGAATTAACTGCTGCTTGATCAGGAGTGTTATTAATGATGTACGTGTAAGCAATACCTGCTCTGAGGATTTTTGAGTTGAAAGCAGACCAGCTCAGGGTAAACATGATGTGCTGCGGAGTCCGGAAAAGAAGATGATGGAAACTTTTAAAGAAAAGGTGACTCACTTCTTGTAGGCATCATGGAAGAAATATGTCCTTAGCAGCCAGGAAGAGAAGCACTAAGCGTGGTGCAGAAGGAGGCCGGGCTGCCCGGCTCCTGTTTGCAGAACTGCGCTTTTATCAGCGCCTGGCTGGGCAGAGCGCGATATTCCAGCTGCAGCCGCTCGCTTCTTGTCCTGGTGTAGAGCTCAGGGCTGAGTCGCTCTCATCAAAAGGTGGCGGAAGGGTTAAGATGTTAAATTTAAGGTCCAACTAATTAATCTGTCTGGGTGGGTTTGTGTCCCACCCAGCAGGGAGAGAGTTTTCAGTTAGAAAAATAGCAAGTGTAGTAATTCCTCCCCTGGGGCAGGGGAAGGATGAGATGTCTTGAAGTCCCTTCCAGCCCTGTTTTTCGGCTCCTTTCTCGCTGTGATCCTGGGTGTCAGCTCCATTGTGCCGGGCGCTGTGCAGATGTGGGACCGAGCCTGTCCCTCCTCCAGGAGAAGGGTTTTATTCTAAATATGAAACGGGAGATGAGGGAAGGCGAGAAGGCATTGCACCATCCTTGGTCCGTGCGATGAGCTGTACCAGTCTCATGTCTTGCTATGCCGGTGACTCTGATGCTGTCAAGGTCTCTTCTCTCTTGTTTTTAATTTATTTTATGTTTATTATACCTGGCAGCGAGCGTCATTTTGTTTGAAGGAGGACACCGAGCTCAGCGACTCTTTGTGGGGATCCCCTTGAGTCTGCGATGCTCCCGGAATTAAAAGAATCTGCTTCAGGATGCCTTTCCTGCTATTCAGCCTCTACTAATTATATCCATTGCTCCGAATTCCACTTCCTTCTGCTGTTTTAATTCCTCTTTTTTTTTTTTTTTCCTCCCGTGTTAAGTTTCTTGATTTTTGCAGAGTATTTTTGGATCCCCTCTCTGTATCTGGGCTTCTAAGAACCACTTAATTCTGCGGGATCAGATAACCTTCTAGAGGAAAAGAAACTCTTTCTTGCAGAAAGCCGCCTCTTGACTGAGCTGTGACACCCGAGTGCTGTGATTTTTAATTCCCTCAATCGACCGATCAAGTCCATAGCTTTGCAGTGAGCTTTCTGTCCTCTTCAGCTTTAAGTGATGGGAAGCTGATGATGGACTTGGGATGGATTCTGATCAAAGCTACTCTGAGAAACGGGTCGTCCCTCCTTCTGTTATCTCATGCATCATTTGTTGAGCATTTGTCCCGAAATAGCTCACTTTTGATATGCGGACATTACTTTATTGCGTGGCTGATGCTGTCTGTCTTCTGTGATTATTTTCTCCCCAGCTCTTTGTATAAAATGTCCTGCGTATTCCTGGATTATAAATGATTGATTCCAACTGGTACAGAATAAAAGCAGGAGAAAAGGTGAGATTATCTCGTATGACACTCCGTGAATGCGGGCTGTGCGGTTTCACCTAATTTCCCTGTGTTCATCAAAGGATGACTCCGTGTGATTATCTGAATTGCTAATCACTTAGAAGGAGCTCTTGGTTGCAGTCTGTGGAGATTTCGCTGCCTTTTTTGTGTGCGTCCTTTATCACCTGGTGTCTTCTCATGGTTAAAATACAGACGTGTGTTTTCAAGTTGCTTCTTTTTGGTTTTACAGCTCGAGCTCTGCAGGTCTGTCCTGTTGAAAAACCCTCTCCCTGCTCTCAAACCGCATTTGCAGATTGCTGAAACTGGTGAAAGGATTTTTAAACAGCACTCGGTAATTAAGAAAGCCCCGTCTGGCCACGTAGCTGGAGTGACAGTAATCCTGCTGTCTCCTCGCCGCTTTAGACGCGGATAAAATGACATGGATGCCGTTTCAGTCTCCTGCTTGCACCCTGATCGCTGAAGCTCTTTTTTGCCAGCGTGACAGCAGGAATTGGTAGTTAACGGGTTGGTTTCTTGGGTTGTTGGTAGCTGTGGGTTGTGCTTCTCTTTGCTGCGTCTGTACCTTTGCACTTGGGTCTGCAGCGTGAGTCGCTGGGAAGGATCAAGGTTTCCAAGTGATTGTTCTCTGTGCTGCCTGATTTCATTGCTTGTTGTTCTGCCAGCTTTTGTGTCATCTGCAAGTTAGATAGGCAATCTTATTTTTTTTCCTCCTCTTTTTAGGAGTAGATTTGCTTTCTAGAGTGTTCCTTAGTGTCCGAGTTTGCCTCGGTTCTGTTGGGACTGGTACTTGCCTGTGCGCCTGTGGAAGTGTTGGATCTCAGACAGCACCGAATCATCCAGTCTGTGCTTTTCTATCAAACTATATTCCTAACAGGAGTTTCCTATCTGTCTGCTAATTATGTGTGTTCAGAGAGATTAGAGTGATTGTCTGAGAATGAAATTGAGCACAATTGATAGGGTGGCTGAGATTAAGGCAGACCTGTAATTAAGCTCAATTCCCTAAATCCTTTACCAACTCTTCCATGACCGTGTCTGGGATTAGTGTTGTTCTTACTGACCTGGAACTACCTGGCTGACGCGTTCATGGTGTTGTCAGCATGTTGTGTTCGTCCCCTGCATGAAACCTGCCCAGGTTCATCTCAAAAAGAGGAGACAGAGGTTTTCAATTACCTTATCTTCAGTATTCTGGGTCTCCTGGCTTGAATGCTGGACAAATGATATTCTCATTGGGACTGATGGATATAGCCAATCTCATCTCCCATAGGGACATCACCTTAAGTCCTTCCAGTATAATCTGGGAAATGACCTATTAGAGAGCAGTGTAGGGGAAAGGGACCTGGGGGTCCTGGGGACAGCAGGGTGAGCATGAGCCAGCACTGGGCCCTTGTGGCCAGGAAGCCAATGGTACCTGGGGTGGGTTAGAAGGGGGTGGTCAGTAGGTCAGAGAGGTTCTCCTGCCCCTCTGCTCTGCCCTGGGGAGACCACACCTGGAATATTGTGTCCAGTTGTGGCCCCTCAGCTCCAGAAGGACAGGGAACTGCTGGAGAGAGTCCAGCGCAGCCACCAAGATGCTGAAGGGAGTGGAGCATCTCCTGTGTGAGGAAAGGCTGAGGGAACTGGGGCTCTGGAGCTGGAGAAGAGGAGACTGAGGGGGGACTCATTCCTGGGGATCAATATGGAAAGGGGCAGTGTCAGGAGGATGGAGCCAGGCTCTTCTCGGTGACAGCCAATGATAGGACAAGGGGCAATGGGTTCAAACTGGAACATAGGAGGTTCCACTTAAATTTGAGAAGCAACTTGTTGGGGGTGAGGGTGGCAGAGCCTGGCCCAGGCAGGTTGTGGAGTCTCCTGCTCTGCAGAGGGTGACAGTGATTTGGTTTTGTGTGGTCGACACCGGTCAGAGATGTTGGTGACCATGAGCTCCGGGCCTGCAGATGGAGCGAGGAATTAATCACAGAATCGTGGAATAGTTTGGGTTGAAGGGACCTCCCCAGCTCCCCCAGTGCCACCCCTGCCATGACAGGGACATCTTCACCAGCTCAGGTTGCTCAGAGCCCCGTCCAGCCTGGCCTGGGATGTCTCCAGGGATGCTTCAGCCACCACATCTCTGCCCAACCTGGGCCAGGCTCTCACCACCCTCAGGGCCAACAATTCCTTCCTTATGTCCAGCCTGAATCTCCCTCCTTTAGTTTAAAACCATCACCCCTTGTCCTATCACAACAGGCTCTGCTCAAAAGTCTGTCCCCATCTTTCTTATCAGCCCCTTTTAGGTACTGAAAGGTGCAATAAGGTTTCCCTGGAGATCCTGACTGCTGGGCTGGCACTGATGGCCTGGAAGGGGGGTTTTCTCTGGTTTATTTTCTTCTCTAGCTCCAAATGGAGCTGAGCTGGCACTGTTACAGCCATGTTCCACGTGTTATTCGGGTTTCTGGTGCTAAACTGGGGATTTGCTCTGAGATGTAAACTTATATGGGTTCCAGCTCTGAGCTCCCCAGCGTCCCCTTAGCTGAGAGTTGTGGTGTTAGTACAAGCCCTGTGGTAAACCTGGTTGGAAAATGGATCTGAATGGAAAAAGAACCCAGCTAAAAAATGTTTTGCTTTAATACAGCTCTACTTCAATGTATTTTGCTGTTTGGTAGCACAAATACTGTTTCCAACCCAGGCAGGAGATTGTGTGTGGAAGGGAATGTGAGACTTGGGATGGCAAAAGTTGAGACTGAGTCTTGCTGGATTTATAAAAGCCCAATGAGTTGGTACAACCAGATACTAATATGCTTGTCACTCCTAGCCCATCATTTTGGGCGTTAACTTGGTGAAGCTGCCTGCAGTTTGTCCCAGTGGTTGGGGATCTGGAGCACAAGTGTGATGGGAGCGGCTGAGGAACCTGGGGGTTCAGCTGGAGAACAGGAGCTGAGGGGAGACCTTCTGATCTCTGAACTGCCTGAAAGGAGCTTGGAGCCAGGGGGGTCGGGCTCTGCTCCCCAGGAACAAGCGCCAGGAGCAGAGGAAACGGCCTCAAGTTGCGCCAGGGGAGGTTGAGGTTGGATCTGGGAACAATTTCTTCCCCAAAGGGCTGTGGGGCATTGGAACAGGCTGCCCAGGGCAGTGCTGGAGTCACCATCCCTGGAGGGTTGGACAGATGGACATGAGGTTCTCAGGACATGGGGCAGTGCCAGGGGTTGGGTTATAGTTGAACTCGATCTTGAGGGTCTCTTCCAACCAAAATTATTCTGCGATTAATTTTTGTGGCTTCCCAGTGTCCACACTGGCACAAGGTGTGTGTTTACCATCTATGAACTTGGACGTGTCCTCCTTCTGTGAGCCCCTTGCGGTTCCTTCAGCTGGTAGAAGACTCTTCTGCTTGGCTAGGCAGGGTAACTGGTTAACTGGTGGGATGAGCATGGAAGCCATGACATGAGAAGGAGCAGCAGTTGGAGTCTTCTGGATTGGGTGCTAAGAACGAGGGCTGCCCAAGCTGGTCCTGGTCTCTGCCTCAGTGGGTGAGATGAGGATAACGATCTGCGTTACAGATGTGAAGGGTGATGACAGATGTCATCTTCCAAGGCTGAATACTGTGAGAATTTACATATAATAGAGCTATAACTATATTGAATTTTCCTACTTTTGCACCCTTTATCTCCACCAGTCCCGTCTCTACAAGTCCCAGTCTGGTTTTACATACAGTAATCCCTGAAATGCCAACTGCCAGCAAAGCAGCGTCGTGCAGAAATCGCGCAGACCGTCTGGACACCAAGTGTTGCCCACAGAGTTGCTCAGGAAGCCGCTTGTAACAACTGTAAATTGTCTGTTAATGGAAACCTCGCAGGATCTTTTGAAGCGTCTTTCAGCCCATCTCCTGCCACCCAGACAGGGAAACTGCAGCATCCTGAAAACGAGCGGGGCCTCTGCTCATATGTACGTAATTAAGCATCTTTTAAAAGACAGTTCATTGCAATACTGCTCGAATTATATTAGCATTTCCTTCTGGTCAGGCTGATGTTGCTCAGCTCCAAGTTTTCTATTGCAAAGGAAAAAAGAGCAGCAACTGCTCTTGTGAAATCATCTGGTATCAGCATGAATGGTCTGTCAGGAGTCGCGCCGCTCTGGCTTAATGAGCGGAGCATCCGCAGTCTCTGCCTGCAGGTATACTTGGCTTAATTATCTCAAGTTTTATGGCTACATTCTCATTTGCAGCCCTAAGATTCCGCAAACACCTTTGAGACGGTGAATCCTTGTAATTCACACAACCCTTTTTATTTCAGTCTGCGCCCTGATGCGGTCTGAGCGGAACAGCTTGCAAGAACGTACCGCTCGATTATTTATAGCTTGTGTTTTCTTGGGTTTTCTTGCAAAAGTACATCTCTCTGCGATTTAATGAATCGCTGTCAAAGGACAGATTATCGAGTGCCTGTTCCGAGGGATGTGGTCGTGCGTCTGGCTCGCACAACCTCCCAGCGTTTATTTTCCTACTCCCCCTCCGAACACCTTGTCCGCAATAGCGGTGTGCGATGGCAGTAAAGCTAAAAGGGGATATTTCTCTCGAGTCTTTGGGGAAAGCTGCTCTGCTCGTCTGTCTGTGTCTTCTGGTGCTGTGTGTGACTTCGGTGTTTTATCTGGAGCTGGCAGCCCAGCTCGTTCTGGAGCTCCGTGCTGTCCTGCCCGCGGAGAAGCGGTGTCACAGCTTGGGAACTTGAGCCATTGACCATCTGTAGGCAGAGTCCTGTGGGGTTTAACTGCAACCCAGCTGTCTTTTCTGATAGCGCTTTTAGTGGTTTGAAGGATTTCCGTCTGCTTTTAAATAAAAAGGACACTTATTCCGTGCCTGCACAAGCCCAATAATACCGACTTTCCATATCTTTTTTCCCAAAGGGAAGCACAACCTTTGAGAAAAAGCTGAAACAACCAGGATTGCTTAATCTAGGGAAACCAAGCTGGGCTTGCAATTCTTTTTCGGATACAGAACAGGCTGTTGAGATGAAGAAAAGCTCTTGTTTCACGGCTGTGCATAGGCTGGGATCTGAACTGCGATTGCAGCAGTGGGGATTTGGGATGGATGGAAGCGCTTTCTAACTAATAGTGGAGAGAAAATAATGAAATGATGTAAAATGAAGCTTTTCTTCATGGTGCTGTCCCTGGGGGTGATGAGGGCTGGGGGCAAATCCAGACACGTGCGTTGGGGGTCTCACAATCTGCGCGTTGGAGACGTTTCGGCACGGTTTGTACCAGCGTTGCTCTGTTCAGGAGCTTCCCGGGGATCTTTTGTCCACATTGGTCTCGTCGATACTTTAATCTGCTAGTGCTCTCGCATTGAAATGTTGTACGGTGAGGAGTTCTGCAGTTTAATTGTGCGTTGCGTGTTCCTTTAGGGTTTAAAATGGGGTTTTTTACTAGGACAGGGTCTAGACTGTCACAAAGGACTATGAGAAATAGTAAGTCATGGGGGTTTTTGCCTTCCAAGATGAAGGTTCTTAACTCATTCTCTTCTCCTATTAAAGCTCTTTTAAATTGCTCATTATCCCCGTTGCTTTCCTTGGTATCTTTTCTCATGGCATCTTATCTTTTTCCTTGGTATCTGATCCCCTTTCTGTGATGATGCTGGAAGGATCAGAGCTGTACGTTGTGATCGAGATGCAGGTTCACGGCTTGATGTGTCAAGTGGCACGGGGATGTTTTCTGCTTTGCTTTTCCTCCTCTTTCTTGCAGTCTCTGTGGTCCGAGCCGACACTTCTGACACTTTAGCCACCGTGTGCTGGTGTTTCCTGTGGCAGGTGTTGATTTGGAGCCTGTTGGTGTGTTTTAAGGAGTTTTCCCCGTCCTGCTGTTGGCTGCCGACACCGCGCTGTCGTTGTCATTTTGTCACCTGGTCCTCGGCGTTGCAAGATCCTTTGCAGCTTTTTGCTTTGGAGTTAATCCAGCGAATAGTTCCGTGTCCTCTGCAAAGCGTCATCTTGACGTTCACCCCTTCTCCCTTAGCTGTAAAACCCGCTGAACCAGAGGGACATCAACCCTTGGTTTTTTTTCCCTTTGAATTTTCACGGTGTTTTTAATGCTCCAGCGTGTTGGGTTGACCAGATTCCCCTTGTTAACAAGTCTGGCTCCTTCAAAGAACACCAATGAAGATGATGTGCAAATCCCACCCAAAGAAGCCGTTGTCTCCTTCGCTGTATTGCACTTTACGTGTTTGCTGGCTATCTAATAAGAGACTTCTGCATTGCCCAGGCATGTTTGGTGTTCTGAAGCTTGGAGGATTCTGCGCTGCAGAAGCCACTAAAGAAATTGATATCATGTTTTCCATCCTCCACTTCTCTTGCATTAACTACAATATTAGGATATTGCCAACAGAATGGTCACGGCTTGGCAGTTTCATTGAACGCACCTTAGTGTTGTTGTGCAAAACCAACTTTATTTTACTGAGGTGGTCTAAACATCTATGAACCTCCTCACTCTGGCAGGTTTCCTGAAGAAATTACTGTTTTTTTATATATTAAGAATTAGTTTTTCGCACGTCTTTATTTGCGTAGATTATTTTGCATGTGCGCTTAGCGTATTGGGATTTGCGCTCTTTTAATTTCCAGAGCTGGAAAATTTTACTGTTGTTGTGTGAAAGTCTCTTGTACTGCTGTTTAGCCATGGTGTGTTGTGTGTTTAAAGCCTTTTATAGTTAATATACTGCTGCCTTAGCGCATAAATATGTCTTTTAAGCAGTTTCATTGCCACCACAAGCATTTAATACTTCAAGCTTTTCCTTTTGAATGTCCTTTTTGGGTAGGGAAAAAATGAAGCAGCATGCTGGTTTTCTTTGTAGTCCCATGCGACAGTGACGGTTTTCTTCTTGTTTCCACAAAGGTGCTTGGTTTGTGTGTTTTTACCCCAAACATTGTGGAGAGCCCATCATTAGGGCCGTGGTTTAGTGCTAGAGTCAGGTTGTGGTTGGACTTAATCTTGAGGGTCTTTTCCAACCAGAATGATTCTCTGATTAATTCTCCAGCCCTTTGAAATTCTTGCTTTGGGAGGTTGACCTGACTCTTCGCTCACAAAACCCTTTGGCAAACCTAAACCTTTAATCTTGGCACGGCTCCTATATTGACCTACAGAGCATCTTGTCTGAAGGGTCTGAAAAGCAGGGTAGACCTCTGTTGGTAGAGGGTTGGGGAAGGTTGACCTTGTGGGGACTGGAGTGGAGGAGGTGGCTTCTGGAAGGGAATCATTGGAGAGCTTGGCTTGGCCTCCATCGATCTGTCTGATCATGGTGTCCAAGCTTCTGGGGAGAGTTTGTCCTGGATTTGAGGAGTCACCAGAACTGGTCTTCTCGAGAGCGCTGCCACCAGAGCGGTTCCTTCAGCCTGGGTGCAGCTGCCGCCCTTTGTCCAGCAACCAACTGTTCTGCTGGATGCCATCTTCTCAAAATGGTCCCACCTCCAATGAGCCATAGAGGAGCAACCACAACTTCTAGAAAAATCTAAAGGGTCCAAGCTTCTTGATTTCCCATGGCTATGGCTTAGGAAGTAACATCCTTTGGTAGAACTTGTAGACATGGTTTTAAGTTATCGTAAAGAATGGTGTCTTTACAACACCCAGCCTGTTTCCCAGGTGCCACCTATGTTGCAGAAGTGAGGATGTGCAGTGCTCCTCTCTGCTGGAGTTTCCTCTCTCTGCTTCCAAATCCGTTTTGGTTTGGAAATATCAGTGTACGGATAATTAGCTGTTGTGCTGGGTTGGCCTTAGGGCTGGCAGTTTGCTCAGGGAAGACAACACACGCTGGCTCCTGCTCTTTGTTTCACTCAGACACAAAGGAGCTGAGCGGCTTTAGCTGGGGCACAACAGCAGGTGAGCAAATCCTGCTGCTTGTCCACTGTAAATCTTAAGGAAGCTGAGGCTGAGGTTACTTATTACCCCGCTTTTTGGGTGAACTGGTGCCTTTGGGCTTTTAAACTACAAATGGCAGCGATGGGAAGGTTCAAATCTGCGATGGCTTTTCTTCCCAACCTCCAGTGGATTGTGAGTGGAGCGCGTGAGGTGAACAGCACCCTGTGCTTGGGCAGAAGCTTTTCAGGGTGCTCTGGAGGGCGATGTGACCTGCCCGACGTCCTGGTGTCGGAGCAGGGCTGTCAGAGCTGGTGGCACTCTGGCTGTGGTGACATGTCGATAACAGAGCTGTGAGCATGTCCTTGCGTGCCCCAGCCGCGCAAGGAGGAGCCCTGGGGATCCGCCCTTGGGTGTATTAATAGATGAGGATTTAGCTCAACTATTGTGTAATGAGCTGTGCCTTGGGTGTCCTTGACTCATCCTCAGCCGCTGTCCCAGTAAAACTAAGTATTTCTTATCCTCTTGGAAATGCAGAACTGACACACAAGGGACTGAGAACTCTTCGAGTTCAGGTGTCCCTATGGTCACTGCTGCTCGGTTTGGGGGTGCCGTAGTTCACTCTTCATGCCAAGAGGACAAAGGTGCTGGTAGAGCTGCAATAACCTCATCCCCACCCTCTGCCTGGCCCAGCCTGATTCATACCCATCCCAGAGAGCTTGCTTTTTTTCCATTTTGACATTGAAATAACTCCTTGCCTCCCTTTCCATGACAAATAAAGCTCCAGATGTCTGTCCCCACTCTGCGGCCATCGGGGCCAAGGATGCGGACACGGTGGATCAGGGGGTGTGGCTGAGTGACCCTTGGCTCCGTGGTTGCTTTCTGAGTTGTGAGCAAACAAATTCTCCTCCTTAAAATCTGCCAGTGATGTGGAGAGATTTGCCAGGTCTTCCAGAAAAGGTTCAATAAGAAGTTTGTATATTTTTGTGTCTTTTTTGTCCTACGGCCACCTGAAAGGAGCAGAAAGGGAAAGGATGATTGTAAGGGAGTTTTTTCCCCTCTCTGCTGTGTAATGAGGAGCTCCAAAGTAAGATAAGAGGCCGGAAATGTTGGGGCAGCTCTTGGCAGTGTTTTGTGTCATGGTCATAGCTGTGAATTTCCTGACCAGTAGATATAATCCCCTGGAAGATGGTACCTGTTAACAGAATAGTGAATATCACCCTTCTTAAGCCAGCCTTTGCTTTCCTTCTGTGTGGATGGTTATTGGGAGCTGGAGAGAGAAGATGCTTGAACCATCTCATGAATCCGTTTCTTTCTTTCTCTGCCCAATTCAGGGAGAACTGGACACCAGAAGATTGTAATCTGATTTTGTTAGAGAAACTATCCCCCTTTTGAAAGGCTGTTAAATGTATTGGTATCATTCTCAGCTTGCCTTTTCGTGGTGTTAATCGATGCTTCCTTTACGAGCTGGGTGACGTGCCTGGGTGTGGAGAAGACAACCAGAGCTGGTGCCCTGCGGTGGGAACCTCTGCAGGACACAGGGCCCGTGATGCGGTGATCGCTGTGTCAGATCAATGGGTTTGGTAGGGGGTGAAGAGCTGGTGCAGGTCATGGTATGTGAGGTGAACAGGGGCTGGTCTTGGGGTGGGAATGGAGGAGTCAGAGTGTATTCAACTGTGATCTTGGCTTAGAAACCAACCTTGTGAGATTTTCCTGTGTGAGATGTTGCTTTTGGTAGAGATAGAAACTCCATACTCAGTGTCTTTGAGGATGTGTGTTCCTAGATTAACCCCTGAAGCTTACGGACTTCATTGTTAATCACTCCTTAAAAGGAGCCTGGAGATGTGCTCACCATGAATTCTTTGTGAATCTTCTCTCAAATCAGAGTTTTCCTGTGTTCAAAAAAACCCCTGCAAACAGTTTCTACCTCTGTGGCTCTAGGGTGAAGTAAAATAGATTTGTGGGGCTCTTTAAACGTTACAGTTGCTTTCCTGTGCTGCAGGAAAGATACGGGACTGGAGAACGTGTTCCACCAGAGCCAAAGACCCCAACCGGGGACCGAGACCCCGGCTGCGTTGGGTGCTGTTGTAAGGACGGTCTCTGTTCTGATTGACTGCTACTCCTTGGTGTACTGCGATTTTTCCTGCCTACTTTTATGTATTTTTAAGCTTAACACCACCCTTTTGAAGCACTGGAAGAAGGTTTAATTGATAGGTGGTGTCCATGAAACGTCCGTGTCCTCTCATGAAGAGCTGAGATCAGATTTGTCCTGGTGTTTGACCAAGTAACTTCAGCTGAAGGATCTTTCCTGGAGGGAGAGTCTGGGAATATCAGGTGATCTGGTTGTGGAACACACGTTTTCCTTGTTTCTTTCCAGAAAGACTGGCCCAGATATATGGACATTTACACATCTGGCAGTGTTTTGGGTACTAACTGTCCATGCCGCACTTAGCATCTTTCTGCTCTGAAAAGAATACTTGGTGGATGGTTCACCAGTTTTCCACCTCCTGTTCTCAGTAATCCAGGTGCTGCTATCACGCTTTTATTCTAAAGAGTTCGTAAATGTCTTAGCAACTTAAGAATTGAAAGCCAGAACTTGAGTTAAAATGCCGTTGCTTCTGGCTTGCACCTTGTAGCCCAACGCAACCTGGGGTGTTCTGCCCGCAGGGTTTGAAGCGGCTGCTCAGGGTGGCCAGACCCAGGAGCTGTGTGCGCTCCAAGGGCTCCTCTTTATAACAAAATGCGGGATGCTTGACCAGTTTGCCTTGGAAAGGGGCAGCCTGGATTAGGGATTTTCTTCTGCCCTGGCTGCTCACACTGAAATGGAATGAATCTTGCAGTTTTAGGTGGAATCCATCTGAAATATTTGACGTTTTTGGCCTTCTTTGCATTTAAGGAAAAGCTCTGAGGTTTCTCCAGCACTTCCATGCAGGAATACACAAAACTCCTCTCTGTCCTCTTGTTGTCCCCAAACCAGGGTTCTTTACCCCATGTAAATGCGGATGAGCCGAATTGTAGCACACGGGGATGGGATGTTGTTTATAAGAGAGTTGTGCAAGTCCGGATGCTGGAACAAAACCAACACGCCAGAAAGAAAAGGAACGGCCATTATATATAACATCTTATCACCCTTGGGGAAGTCCTAAAGAGCCAGTTGGCTCCACATTTGCATATTGGTTGCATAATCATTTTAATGCGTAATGAGCAACGTTCAGCCGAAGGACGCTTTATCCAACGGTCTTGAGAAGTGTATTAAAGCAAGACTCAACTTGTTCAGGCTTCGAAACGTCTGAAGCTGCAAGGTCAGGAGTGTCTGTGGTTTCTGATTAGGTGGTTTGCAAGTCACCCTTATCTTCATTAGAGGAGCAGACGGGGGGAGCTGGGGCGGCCCCTTCAACCCAAACTGTGCTGTGATTCTATACAACAAAGCAACAGAGGTGAAAGCCATGTAGCACTGGGTTATTCTCACCATTGCTCTTCTGAATTGGTAGCACAGCACGTTGTGGCCTTGGTAATGTATCTTTTGTTTTGCAGTGCAAGCTGGAAATGCTGTAACTGGGTTAGGAAATATGTTGGATTGGCCCAAGTGAATGGGGACGTTTATGTTCTGGATAGAACAAACTGGAAGTTGGAGCCTTCCAATTTGGGGTCTTCATAAGTGTGGATTTGTCTTGTAGTCCCTGGGAATCTGTGTATCCTCCAGTAACCACAAACGTGTGCTACAGTGGCCGAGACAGGCACAGGCAGCATAAAACCAATAAATAATTGATAGAAATGTTGATTTTATTTGTAAAGCCACATAGGGTTTGGGGCCATGCGATGCTAACAGGTAGATGGTTCATCCATGTCCACCTGCTCCCACCCACTAGTGGGGGTGGTGAGATTATGTTGTTACCAACAAGGCTTTAATTTTGAATTATCTACTGACAAAAAAACTCCACCAAACCAACAGCTTCTTCCTCTTTACTCTGTCATATGTTGGTCATTCTTGTTTGCGTCTTGGTTTGAAGCGGCAACTAAAAATGAGCGTTTTTTGCTGTAGTGGGTGTTGTGGCACGAATGGTCCCGTGCAGCCAAACTGGTGTGCGCTTCGTTGTGGAGAGAGCCCCAAAATGGGTGCTGGAAGGGAACTCGGTAGATGACACATCCAGGGTTGCAGTGAATTAGGTCAGGGCTGGGGTTTATAAAAGCCTCAAATACAGTTGTGCAGCCTGAGTTCACTCCTTTGCCACCAATCACTGTAATAGGGGGAAAAACCCACTGTTCTTTTTATTATCATTTTATGGACCTGCTGCCCATTTACTTGTTTGCACTTAATTTGTCCATTTGCTTGATTTTATTTTTTGTTAAACTAAATTTACGGAAGTCTTAATAACCCAATTTTCTCTCCTGGGAAGTGCAATCTAATAATTCGTCTCCAGTTCTCCCAAATAATAGAAATACGTGCAAAATAACCTTGAATTTAAGTTGGTTTTGTTATTTCCGTTAAAGCCAGCCGTCTATTGGGTCCATAGGTGAGGGTAAATGCTGGCTTTCTAAAAACTAGACCCAAAGTGCTGTGAAATACCCTGTAGCTGCAATGGGTGCAGTTTTAATTGGATTTCAGGCTCATTTCTTGATCTCATGCTGGACCAGATGCAGAGATCCTTCCAGAAGGGCAAGAATTTAGTCTTGCAGGTTAAAACCATAATCACAGTTCTTTATCCTTAAACAGTTTTAGTGCTGATGCTCAAATTTGAGGCTGTTACAGTTTCATGTGCAATATGCAGGATGCTCAGTCTGAGATCAGCTAATCCAAGTTGGATTAATTAGGCAGTGCTCTCATTTTTATTGGAAAGTATAAGTAACAATAATAAATGACAATTGAATTAGAGGGGCAAAATATGAGGGACATGGGTGCTGAAGTGCCTGTTATGCTCCCTGACTATACTCAAAATCCTTAATCTTTAAGAGGTAATAATAAAACCATGTTTAATTACCACGTGGGTAAAACTGCAGCTTAGAGGCTGCAAGCGGCGTCGAGGACAGAAAAATAAATGGAAACTGGAAATAAAAGCAGGAAGCTCAAGTAGAGATTTGACCTGGCTCGACCCAAGCGGCGGTTATGTGAAGAATAACTTACCTTGGAGCGCCTGGCGGTGTACGTACAAATAAAGCTCCTTGTCACGGGGAGTATATAATGCAAACCAAAGAGCCCTGGTGGGAACAGAGCGCTTGAAAGGTTCTGCTGGTGGGAGTTCCTTGGAGAAATGCGGTTGGTTTTGTGCTCACACCCTTGGTTTTTGCAGCTGGTGGTATGGAGTGGGTCTGAGGAAGGACCTGCTGGGGCTCAGTGTGCTCAGATCTCTGGCTCAATTCCCTGGGGTGGAGAGAACCGGAGGAGAAGGGAAATCAGTGCTGGGGGATGAGGTGGGGTAGGAGAGAAGTCGTGGAATCATTTGGGTTGAAGGGACCTTCCCAGCTCCCCCAGTGCCACCCCTGCCATGAGTAGGGACATCTTCACCAGCTCAGGTTGCTCAGAGCCCCGTCCAACCTGGCCTGGGATGTCTGCAGGGATGGTTCATCCACCACCTCTCTGGGCAAACTGTCCAGGGAAAAGAAATGTGGACCTGCTGGAGAGGGGCCAGAGGAGCCACAGGAATGACCCGAGGCTGGAACAGCTCTGCTGGGAGGACAGGCTGAGTGAGTTGGGGTGAACACCCCAACTGGAGAAGAGAAGCTCTGGGGAGACCTTAGTGCGGCCTCCGGTGTCTCAAGAGGACCTACAGGAAAGCTGGAGAGGGACTCTTTACCAGGACCTGCTGTGATAAGACAAGGGGTGATGGTTTTAAACTAAAGAAGGGAGATTCAGGCTGGACATGAGGAAGAAATTGTTGCCCTGAGGGTGGTGAGAGCCTGGCCCAGGTTGGGCAGAGAGGTGGTGGATGAACCATCCCTGGAGACATCCCAGGCCAGGCTGGACGGGGCTCTGAGCAACCTGAGCTGGTGAAGATGTCCCTGCTCATGGCAGGGGGGGCACTGGGGGAGCTGGGGAGGTCCCTTCAACCCAAACCATTCTGATTCTATAGAACAACCCCCAGAGATTGTCTCAATGTTTTACCCGCTAGCCAATTGTCGCGATGCTTTTAGCCCCAGAAAGTGCTATTCATTGTCTTCTTGTGCTTCCAATCTCACCTGACAAGTTTCTTCCTCCAAACTTCATGCCCAAGGTCAACCTTGGTGCCAGAGGTTGTGGTGGGAACAGGACTTGCCAGGCAGGTGGTTCATCAGCCTCTTGAAACAACAGAACTTGGAGCTGCCGAAACACAACTGCTGCCCCCAGCCCTCATTTTCTGCTTTATTTCCTGGGAGAACTAGCTAAATGCATGAAGAATATCAGACTATAATGTATCTGAAAGCATTTTTTCAGCTGTTCCATGTAAAGGTATCTTTCTTCTTCTTTTTTTGGGTCACTATTCACGGTGTATCTGTGTGAATGGGGCATTTGCATCCAGAACCTCTGCTGGTGTTGCTGTAGTGGGCTGGGCGTTACAGTTTTCCAGCAGAAACACATTATTAAGTGTCAAAACTTTACTGTGTTTTACTGAGTTTGCTTAGAAAAGGTACAATAAAGGAGCAATTTGTTGATTTTTGGTGTGTGATTGGCCAGGAGTTTTGGGAGAAGCTCCATCTCAGTGGGGAGCAATAATAGAAGCAGATAAATTCCCATCCAGAAGCTGAAAAATGCTGTGAAAAGGACTCAGCAGCTGAACGTTGGCGGAGATGCAGGATAAAGATATACTGGGGTTAGGGTAATTGCCTTTTGCAATGTTTTCCCTGAAAGATATAGCTTTTAAATATGATTTGTGGTCACCTTGCCCACCCTCTGGCAGCAGGGACAGCAATAGGTGTGGTGATGTGATGGGAGCGTGCGGGCTCCAGGTTGCTAATTAAATGATTTAATTAATGTGAAGACAAACAGGTTGCTCTTTTTTCCCTTTATTTTTAAGTGTGTTTGCATGTTGAAGACAATGAGGCATTGCAGGCATTTCCCCGTCCCGGTGGGTTGTTTCCGTTTCCATCAGGAGGATTTGGAGACGAGCGGAACGGTTCAGTTCTGGCACCGTCACTCACGCTCCCCTCTGCTATCGAGTTCTAAACTCAGTTTTATACTGCCGGATTGCTCCATCTCTGCAAGCCCTTCCCCTGAATGCCCCTCTTCCTCTCTCCTGGGTGATATGGCAGTGATGATCGATTAGCTCAACCCATAGCGCTACCCCCCCCCGTTTGTCCCATTATTTGTTCAACGCGCTCGGACGCCAAGTTTTGCGCCCGCTCCAAGTTTTATCATTTCCAGCTGTTACGTATAAACCTCAAATCTACACACATATAAATGCGTACATACATATATTTTGGCTTTTACAGGTGCTTTAGGCTTGGGGTCTGTGCTTTTCCACCGTGATATTCCGGTAAACTGGCTATTTCCCCTTGTTTGCAGGCTGGAGCACAAGCCGGGAAGCTGTTTTTCACTTAGACTTTCCACTGCTATTTAATGAGCTCTTGGCGTGGCTTTTTCTTCTTTTTTTGGGTCTCTTTAATGCAGGTTGTTATTTTTAGAGCAGCTCGTGCTCAAAGTGGCCAAGATAATTCTTCAATCGTGAGCTTCGCTGTCTGAATCGCCCAAAATAGCGGGTCCCCAGGGGAGGGTGGGGAATGCATGTGTGAGCGTCTGGCTCCTGCAAACCCAATCTCCATTCACTTGTATGCTCGGCAGCTACAGGAGGAGAGATAATTTGGGGAATTAGCTGTTTGTGTGGTTTTTTGGGTTATTTTTCTCCTCCAGCTGGGATGGAGAAGGTGGACAGGGATGCTTTGAGCACCTGGGTCAGGTTTGGAGATGGGCAAAACTAGGAAATCCCTAAATTTTGTTGCTGTGTGCTTGATGTATATATACTATACCATCTCTCCCGTGGCACAGGGAGCGGGTTTTGCTCTAGCTGGGGTCTGCCCTTTACTATTTTGGGTGGTTTTGATGGGCAAGCTGCCTCACCGGCACATCAGACCAAACCCAAGGTCTCCTGGAAAGGCGAGAGCTGCGTTAATTTATCCTCAATTAGCATCAAACCGAGCTTAACTAAGCCAGCGGATGCTTTCAAAGCTTCGTATATCTTCATGCTACAAAGCATTAATTTGGCTCGTTTCCCCACATGGAGCATGTGAGGCGGGTGGGCAAGAGGGCCAAGTCCTTCTATGAGCTGAGAAGGTGGGACTCATAAATAGTTGATTGTCCTGATCTAATCAGGAGCCCTATTTTTACACATCCTGTGCTGTGCTTGTGGTTTTTTTTTCCCTTTTAAATAAAACCAGCGTGCTATGGTGTTTTTCCCCTTGCCCACTTCCCAAACAGGAAAAGTCCGGACTTTATTTTTTCCTCTTAAGGGAGACATCCAAACCGCTGCTGAAAGACGCCCGTGTTTTGACAAGCCAAAGGTGTAAATATAAGAGAGATGGGGTTTGGCTCTTTAATCTTCACTTGAGATGGGGTTTAAAGAGATCTCCTCCACGGGATGTGGTTGATGATGCTCCCACTGCCACATTTGCCGTGGGGGTGAAGCATTTGACTTGGGGTGAAGCAGCTTTGCAAACTGATTTTTCCGGGGGAAAATACCCTGAGATAAGAGGCTTTATCTGCTACGTAATGACGGGAGTCTGGCAAATGGCTCTTCTGCTGGGTTATCACAAGGGAAATCGCTTTTGCTCAAAAGCATCATGAACCAAACGCATGGAAGGTGTGTGGGGAGGAGCCCCCCATTCTGGTCCATCACCCCTCGCCGGCTGCTTTCCCTGCCCAAAACCATGAACAAGTTTCAAGCCGATTTAAATCCCACTGAGGATATGGGTTGTGTGCACCCTGTATGGGCTGGATTAGGCGTTCGTGGCTGTAGAAACTTGAGAACAACTCCGCCTGCTTTGGGAATTGCCGGCTCGCTCTGTAATGTGTATTTATGAAGGAGATCGATGGTCACGACAGTGTGTCCTGGCCTGGAAACGCCTGGGTCTCCTGATAACGGCTCCGCGGCCCCAGGGCTGACCAGCAGATTTAAGAGCAGAACGTTGCATGTGGTCCAGTTTGTTGCTGGAGGCAAAGCCCCCTGCAAAATAGAAAACAAATGATTCATGAAGCTTTTTCTACGCGTGCGTTATTTTTCTTCTTGATTTTCCCTTTGGGGACGCCGAGATCCTTTGAAGCAAATTGGCTCCGGGCCTGAGACACGACACGTTGCCTTTTAAAAATTCCTTTTGCACTATCAGTCGGAGCCAGCATCCTTCCCTTCCTGTCCCAAACAGCCAGCGAGAGCCGCTTTGTTCTGCCTTAGCGATGGCTGCGTTTGGAGGAGCACATGGGACCAGAGCCCGAGAGCTCTCTAGGAACCTGATGAAATTTAGCAAGGGCAAGTGTAGAGTCTTGAATCTGGGCAGGAACAACCCCAGGTTCCAGTTTAAGTTGGGGAATGAGCTATTAGAGAGCAGTGCAGGGGAAAGGGACCTGGGGGTCCTGGGGACAGCAGGGTGAGCATGAGCCAGCACTGGGCCCTTGTGGCCAGGAAGGCCAATGGTACCTGGGGTGGGTTAGAAGGGGGTGGTCAGTAGGTCAGAGAGGTTCTCCTGCCCCTCTGCTCTGCCCTGGGGAGACCACAGCTGGAATATTGTGTCCAGTTGTGGCCCCTCAGTTCCAGAAGGACAGGGAACTGCTGGAGAGAGTCCAGCGCAGCCACCAAGATGCTGAAGGGAGTGGAGCATCTCCCGTGTGAGGAAAGGCTGAGGGAGCTGGGGCTCTGGAGCTGGACAAGAGGAGACTGAGGGGGGACTCATTCATGGGGATCAATATGGAAAGGGGCAGTGTCAGGAGGATGGAGCCAGGCTCTTCTCGGTGACACCCAGTGACAGGACAAGGGGCAGTGGGTGCAAACTGGAACACAGGAGGTTCCACTTAAATTTGAGAAGAAACTTGTTCCTGGTGAGGGTGCCAGAGCCTGGCCCAGGCTGCCCAGGGAGGTTGTGCAGTCTCCTTCTCTGCAGACATTCAAACCCGCCTGGACCCCTTCCTGTGGAACCTCAGCTGGGTGTTCCTGCTCCATGGGGGATTGCACTGGATGAGTTTTCCAGGTCCCTTCTAATCCCAAACATTCTGTGAACCCTTGAGAGGTGCTCTCCATCATGCAGGGCTATTAGTGTTACTTGTACCACCACTGCCTCTCATTGTTTTTCTAGCCAGAGCAGGACTAACAGGCTAAATGAATATAAAGAAAAAGGTTTTTCCCATGAGAGAGGTTAAGCACTGGACCAGGCTACCAGAGAAAGTATGAAGGTGTTTAAATTCATCTGTACAACTCCCTAAACAACCTTGTCTAACTTGGAAATAGGAGTTTGGACGAGACGACTTCTAGAGATGATTTTTAACTTAAATTGACCTATAATTATATTTAATAACTATACCTTTCTGGATCAAATATCAGTAGCCTTAGTGAATCTTCTAAAACGTGATTGCTATGTATGTATAGAAGAGACTGTCAGAGTCATCTAGTCTGTTCTCCTGCCTCCATCCAGGACTTGTTATACATCCTTCATTCTGTTGTTCTTCATTCACACAGACCCAATTTCCCATTAAAAAAATACCCTGCACTTTTTGGTGTTTTCTCATAGGCACTTTAATTTGTTTTTAGTGTTATTCTTCTAAATGCACTTAAAAAATAACGAGCCGCTCGCATTTTGAAGTGGCGCGGGGGGTTTGAAATCTGTCGTTGGAGCCTGCGAGCTTTGGGTGATGATGGGCGAGTGGAGCTTCCACATCCACACTGGCTTTTTCATGATGATCTATAAAGTCTGAGCGGTGGGTCTGGAATCCCACTGGGGGCGTGGGGCAAAACAAAAGGAGCTTGGGATCTGTGTGGGATGGGAGGGATGAGGTTGAAGCGATGACTGTTGAGATCATGGGATTGTAGAGATGGAGGTGGAAGGTTGAGTCTCAACGTCTGGACTAAGGCACCTAAATGAGACTTTTGGTTCAAGGTATCGTGAGAGCAGCCTGTCCTGATTTTGTTTAAAACCAGTTTCTCTCTTAGTGGGTTTGTTTGTCAGCTAAAGCTTCATATTAGCTGCATTTTCCTGGAAAGCCAGATCCATGTTTTGGTAGATACAGCAATGGAATGTGAGGTCATTGATAAGGATGGATGCACTTCTTGTGAGAGGGGCAGTGAGAAACGGGTGACCAAAAAACTGACCAACTGAAGTGTTCCATCCCATTCACCTCATACTTCATATAAAAGTGGGAGATCATGAGGATCTCGTCCCTTTTCCCTATGACCGACATTAGGAGAGGACCTTGCAAGTCATCCCTGCAAACTGAGGCGTAGTGAGAGACTGAATCCAGCTCCAGTTGGCTGTAGAGTCCAGTCCAGGACTTCAGCTGCCGGCTCTGTAGTTGCCGGGACTTTCTAGGTTGGTTTTGTATATTTTGTATTATTTTCTCTGTTTTAATTGGTGGCATTAGTAAAACACTTTTAATTTCTCCAACTCTCTTCTCTCTGTCCTTCTTTCCCTCCCGATCGCCTGTGCTGAGTAGGAAGGGGGTTAACAATATATCTGCCACGGTTTTATTGTCACCCCTCAATCAAACCTTGGCACAGCCCTAAAATAGGCACCTGTTGTTGGTCGGGTGAGTAATCCGGTCAAGGTACCACCAGTTTAGCTCTGCAGATCTTTTGCCCAGGATGGTGGTGGAGTCACCATCCCTGGAGGGGTTTGAAAGGTGTGTAGACAAGGTTCTCGGGGACATGGGTTAGTACTGGAGTTAGGCTGTGATTGGACTCGATCTAGAGGGTCTGTTCCAACTGAAATGACTCTATCTGCCCATCAATGTAGTGTTATTACTATCATCATCTCACCCAATGGGTCCAGAAAACACAGTTAAGGGATGTTTATTGCTGATGAATGCTGCATTCAAGTCCCAAGTTTCCATGATTTCTTGCCTTTTCTCCAGCAAATTTTACAAGGTGAATTTGCAAAAACCTTTGTAGGTTCAGAAAAACCTCACCTAGCAAGTTTGTGTTCTCTTTGTGCTTTAAATGCTCACATTAGTTGCTTGATCTTTAGTTGATGAAGGAAATTAAATATTATTCTTCTCTCTTTACCCTCCATCTCTTGGTTTTCTCCTAAGTGTTTCTATTAACCTATTAGAGCTAGATATGCTGTAAGAAGCATAAATACCCATGTACTAGATGTTAAGGAATGTAAACCAGTGGTTCTTTAGTTAAAAATGCTTATAATAATGTTTTTCTTGTTGTTGCTGAAGGCGTCTGCTTTGCTTAAGGATTGGTGGGGCTTTGCGACAGCCTGAGCAAACTGCTGTTAAACCTGGCTTAGTTTCCTTTTCGCACTGGAGGGCTGGGGAGGTGATGCCGGTGGTGACAAATCCCCCTTGTCCATCACTGCCCTGGAAATGATGTCTTGGGCTTTTCTCCTCTCTGAATTAATTTATCCACTCTGACCTTCGCACAATATGGATGGTAAACTCTCAGCTCAGGGCTGTGACCTTTGCTGGAGCCGGGGTGCAGCTCTGATCCGAGGCCGCGCGTCTTTATAAAAGATGCTGTGATGGAAGGTTTGTCTTTCTGGGTTCTTTATTACCGATGGATTACTCTTATTGCCTGCAAAACCTGCCTTGTTCCTAATGGGAATTTGCCGGGTTTTGGTGTCTGGCTGGACCGAGTCCTGCTGCTGAAAACACCCCCGATAAGTAATATTAGTAATTAAATAGTGAATAATCTCGCCATATCAAGTTACTCAATACATTGACTCCTTTATTTTTCTCTCTAAGTCAAACATGGCACTTTTTAGGTCACTTGGAGGGCAGCTTATTGTGGTTTTAAATCTGTATTTCTGAATGTGTTTCATCTTGTGCCTTCTCTTCCGTTTTTTTCACATAAGTCTGTTGGTCAGTGGTGCCACCACAACAACATGGCCTTAACGTTCATGGCACGAGCCTTATCCTTCAATGAAACTTAGAACAGCTCATTACAGGCAAATGTTGTTTGGTCTTCTGGGGTGGTTTTGCCACGAGTGATGGGTGCTGGGTGATGCCACGTGTCTACAAACAACAGTGCAAGGTTCCAAGTGGCATTGTGTCTGCTTGGGCCGAGCTTGTTTTTATGGCGATGTTGTGGCTCATTAGCTGTGACACTTGGGGTGGTTGTGGTTGAAGGAAATGAGTGGTGAGAGCTTAGACCCAGATGGACAAGTGCTGATACAATAATGACAGTATTGATGACCTCATGAGGTTCAACGAGGCCAGGTGTAAGGTCCTGCACATGGGTTGGGGTGACCTTTCGTATCAGTCCAGGCTGGAGGTGGAGGGATGGAGAGCAGCCCTGCCGAGAAGGACTTGGGGGTGTTAGTTGATGAGAAGCTCATTGTGACCCAGCAATGTGTGCTTGTAGCCCAGAAGATCAATTGTATCCTGGGCTGCATCCCCAGCCCCATGGGCAGCAGGTTTGGGGGGATCCTACCCCTCTGCTCCACTCTGAGACCCCCCTGCAGTGCTGGTCCAGCTCTGGGTCCTCAGCACAGGACACACATGGAGCTGCTGAGAGGGGCCAGAGGAGCCACAGCAATGACCTGAGGCTGGAACAGCTCTGCTGGGAGGACAGGCTGAGAGAGTTGGGGTGTTCAGCTGGAGAAGAGAAGCTCCAGGGAGACCTTAGTGGTCTTTCTGGGCTTAAATGGGGCTGATAAGAAAGATGGGGACAGACTTTTGAGCAGGGCCTGTTGTGATAGGACAAGGGGTGATGGTTTTAAACTCAAGGAGGGAGATTCAGGCTGGACATGAGGAAGAAATTGTTGGCCACGAGGGTGGTGAGAGCCTGGCCCAGGTTGGGCAGAGAGGTGGTGGATGAAGCATCCCTGGAGACATCCCAGGCCAGGCTGGATGGGGCTCTGAGCAACCTGAGCTGGTGAAGATGTCCCTGCCCATGGCAGGGGTGGCACTGGGGAGCTGGGAAGGTCCCTCCAACCCAAACCATATCTCATGGGTGATTTCTTAAGTGTTGTGTGCAGTAGGACGTAAGCACCTCACTATTGAAACTCAGCATTCCCTGCCATGTATAATGCATAATGTTTTCTGTCTATAGTGTGCAGTGCGCTGAATTGTCTTAAGTTTTTTTTAATAATTCTTTGTTCTTAAATTGTTCCTGAGCAGTAAGAGCGACCTGCATTCCCAGTTCCTAGATGACCACATGCTGTTAAAACAGAGCCTTAATATATTTATCGAGCAAGTCTGCCAAGCAGTCTCCATTGTGGTAAAGCTGATCTGTCCTGATGGTTTCTAGTTTTTGCTTGCACAAGATAGCTTTATTTCGCTGGCTGTTGAGCCCATGTGTGATGTATGGAGTTTAGTGTCTGTGGTGGTCCCTGTCCAACGTTGAGAACAAGCTCGCTTTGTGTTTTTGGTTGGAACTTTCAGCGTGGGCTTTTAATTAAGATTTCATGCTGCTATGATGTAGAAGGCTGTCTAGTCTAATAACAACAGAGATAAATTAGAGATCAAATCTTCTTGCATGTGTTTGAGACTGGTGCTTCTCAGTAGGTCCTTCTAACCAAGCAGCGAATACTTGTTTCTTGGGCACCTGGCACAAGTAGAAACGCATCCTATACGTTTCCCGAAACATGTTTGAAGACCACTCCAACCTGCTTGCTTTATTGGTTTTTAAATGTATTTTTCCTTTTGTAGTCAGTTCAGGCTGGTAATTCTTCAAGGTGCTCTGGGGAAAGCAGTAATTAATGAATGTTGATAGGGCTCCCGTGGATTCTTGTTCAGGACGTGTTCTGCCAAGCGTTGGGGTGAAATCTTGATCCAACAACAGATGCGAATGAAAAGCAGTGATTTATGCAGTTCCCCAGCAGGGAAGGGGAGGATAATCCTGTAGCGGGGAGTTTCCTTCAGGGTTTCGCAGTTGAACATCCAGTTCTGGCTCCAGCCAGGGATGGATGCGGGATTTGGTCCTGGGTCTCCTGGGCCCCTGTCCCATCCTGGGGCCGCTCTGGATGCTGGGTGAAGAAGTTCGGGGTGATCTGGTACTTTGATGTTGTGACTCTTAATTAACTGCGGGTTGTTTTAGTTGGGTGGGGGGTTTCTCTTGTCTCCCCTTGGCTTGGTGGAGGCTCAGCTGGGCTGGCAGGGTCGGTGTGCTCAGGTTGGGTTTGTCTTGGTTTTCCCAGGTGTTATATGGGTGGTGAGCCCAGCCCTGCAGATGGTTCCTTGCTGCTCCATTCCACACTCCTCACCCTGACTTTTGGCAACGTGCAGCTCAAGAAGTGCTGGAATGTGAACTGTGTAGAAAGGGTGGATGTGTCTTGTGCGTGTTCCAACTTTGTGCTTGCAGCTAAGAAGGGACTTGTGAGATAACGTCTAAAGCGCAGTTATCAGCCGTGATCTATTAACGTTAGTGTGCAAATCAGCCTCCCTCAAGCTCTGCATCCCTCGGGGCTCCCAGGATGAGCAACTGGTGCTTGTCCTCTTTGTTGGTGCCAATATCTTGTCACCAGTGTCACTTACGTTGCATTTTGTCATCGGAATTGCTGAGTTAGGTCAGGCGTGACCTCACCTATAGAAACCATGACAAAGTCTGTGTTGCAGCCTGTGAATACAAGCGACGTGGTCTCTTTTGCTGCTGTCTGGATGCAGGAATATGATGGTCTAGGAGAGTTATTTTCTTGTGGTTTTTATGCCAAGTTGTAACTATAAGCTTTTTCCTTTAGGGTTTAGTCCTTGTCTTAACTGACTTCTGATTCTGGCCTGGCCGTATGAAAATTTAGGGTATTCTTTGGTGCCATCAAGTGGTAAAACTCAGTATTGTTGCTTGGCTGAGATGGTTCTCAGGATGAGCAGAAGCTGAAGTTAGGAGACGAGTTACTTTGCTCAAGGGTACAGTGAGATTATCATGGATGTGCCTGGGCAGGACGGGCAGGACATGGGGACGTCAGGAATAACTTTACCTTGTCAAAGACTGAGGTTGTTGAGGATTTCATGGCTTACCTTCTATTTCCCTCTCATTCCTGCCCTTCTGATTAATCTCATGCATTAAATGACTCAAGCACTTGTATTTACATGCCTTAAATTGTTTGCTCCTTAGCAGCCTCTGTACATTTAACTCTTATTGAAGCTGTGAAGAGCAGGTGGGACATATTGGTGAGCAGTGAGTAGAGGGTGCACAGCTCAGTGCTGAGGATGAAGGATACAACCCAATATATTTGACCCTACAAAGGACATCCTGGATTGTGTATCTTTTGCTCTTTCCACCCCATGGAATAACCTTTCTATATAAAAGCCTTGCTGGAAACAAAGAGCCCATTTATTGCATTTTCTGTGTTGTGTGTTGTGCTGCAAGCACAGGAGGGATGAAGATGGGATTTGCGTGCTGTATGTACCACTGGGTAAATTTGCGTTTGCTGCTTCTAATAAAGAAAACCCATGATATTTAGCAATCGCAGTTTTCTAATTTCAATCTGTGGGCTTGTTGCAAAGTGTAGTTTTTGGTTGTTGGGAGGGTTTGTAGCTGAATATCCTGCTTCTGGGCAGCTTCTTGGTTGATCCATCCCTTGTTTCTTATCGTTCCAGCGAGCCAAAACGGATGCGCGGATGTTTGGTCGCTGCAGGTTACAACAATAAATGGAGATGATGCTTCAGGCCTTGGTGGTATCTTATCAATAAAGTAAAACCTTGTAGTAGGGAAGGTGTTTGTGCCACTGATGTTGGGATGGGCTTTGGGTTGGGGCCGGTCCCCATGCACCTGTACATCCCCATCGCTGAGCGCTGCTGGAAAACAAACAATTCCTCCCTACAAACGCTTTGTACACCGAGTCCTGGGGGCGATGCTTTTCCAAGAGAGGGTCAGCAAATAGTTAATACTCTAAAAAATGAGGTTTTTCTTTGGTATGAACTGTGGGAGTGGCTCAGCTGTTCTGGTGTAAAATGGGAGACTTGGAAAAGGGAAACAGAACCACCTAGAAGCAGATACTTGATGTACAAGGCTTCAGCCCCCCCAAATACTATTTATATGCAATACAAAACCAGGTGAAAGTTGGTCCAGAAGTCTCCCAGAGAGAACAACTGGTACTTCAAGAGAGTCCAACACTCTCCTGTTATTTTATTCCTATATGTACTTTCCTGCTTCAAATACTGGAGAGATGCAGGCACTTCCCGAGCTGGAACTGTTTGGTTTGAGTCAGTGTTTGCTCTTCCTGGGTTGCAGCAAAGGGCTGTTCAACGTAAACCCGTATGGAGGGGCCACTCGGCAGCTGTTGGACGAGCAGGACCATTAATCTGTTTAATTGTGCCATAAAGATTTACCTTACATGTGCTGTGAGCTTTCTGGCTGACAAGTGGGACTCTGTGTGTCGGATATTTGGGAGCCGTAGTCACCAAAGTGGTGATGGAAAAGGCAAGTAATGACTCCCTGGCCCTTTATTCCCCCCCTATGCAGAAAAAGAGGCTTAAAGAGATGAATATCAGCACTTCTCTTCATCCAGCGGCTTCCAAATAACCTAATTAGCCTTAATCCGCTCTGTGCTTGAGCTGCGCGCCAGCGTTGTGATCCTGGGATGGCATCAGGGTTCATGTTCACCGTCCCTGTGTGTTTTCCTCTGTGTCTCCAGGGCACCCGTGGGCAGGTTTGGAGCCACACGGTCCTGGCTGGACCAGGAGGAGGAAACACAGAGTTTATATGAAGAAGCACCATCCTTTGGCTGTTTGTGCTTGTCACCCTGCCTCGGGAGGCTTAGCCAAGACTCCATCAACTACTAAATAGGATTTTTGGACAAATGGCGCTTTCCCTGACACAGAAATCCTTGCTTTCTACCAGAGCACTTATTTTTTTGAGCATTTAAAAGACAGCGTGCCTGAGAAGTCTGCAGTTCCCAGGCTTTGCCTTGCATCCCTAGGCTGGGCTTATGTGCTGCGCTCCATCCTAACTCCTCCCCCGTACGGATGCTGTGATACAACCCCAAAATATTTGAGCTCAAGGATTCTGTGCTTTAGCGCTGTGTGTCCTTGGGGTTCGCTCCTTATAATTTGCAAGCAATATGTTTTAGAGGCAGCAATTCGGACTTTGTTTTTGCAAGCGTCCAGCTGGATGGGCAGCGTCCTATACATTCTTAAAGCATTGAAGTTTGAGAATTGAACCCCATCACCCTGCTTTATGTAGTGCTGAACCTGAGCTGCACGTCCACCTGCTGCTACATGCAGCCCCAAATCTCTGCTCATCCTTCTGCTGGTAAACATTCCTGAGCCGCAGCGATGGCTTTGGGATCCCAAGCACCCTTCGTAGGGGAAAGAAAAGTTGCTTCTGATGGTTGGAAATGTAGTTGTGTCGTAAAACCCTTGTGGAAAACGCTCGTTTATTCCTTTTAGAATGTTTCTTTAATACTTGTGATTGTGCATCCCAAACCACTCTTTTGCTTTAAGGAGCGGATCGGACCCTCCAGCGAGTGTTATTGCTGATGCTCTGGGGGTTACAGCCCTGCAGGTGGTTTTATTGATCATTCACAGAATAGGGGAAACTCCCAAGTAGCAGATCCCAGGTCTCGGTGCGGAGATGGGTACAGAATTGGATCTGTTGGTGTATCTGCTTGGGCAACTTGTTTTCCCTCATCTTCCAGCATTTTGTAGGCAGAAACAGATTTCCAGTGATGCTGATCTACTGTAACTGCCTGCAAAACTGGTGGAATGTAACTTCAAATGAAGCTCGTCCTGTGCCTTCAGACAGCTTGAATTCCATAGACGTGATCAGTGTTATCAACTGTTGTTGGATTTATCAATTTCTTGGCTTAAAGTCATTGCTTTGGTTTAATTGCAAGCCTTTTGGTGGCAAAAGTTGCATCTCAAAGCTCAGGTTTGGCTTTTTCAGCGGAGTCTTCTGGGTGGCTTTACCTGCAAATGGGCAAGGAGGGAGAGGTTTTCTTAATAGTTTAAGAGATGGTCTTGCAGGACCACCAAGAAGGCTCTGGTGCCGTGGAAAAGCCTCATTGTCATCCGGATACTGAGGCTTTATATCGAGTTATAAAGTCTTTCTCTACTCTTTACTCTGGAGTGTACAAAGTGTAATAAACTAGCAGCCTGCTTTTGGGATAAAACCCCCAATGATATGAAGTAGTCAAGTACATTTTTCAGAAGAGCTCAGAGTTTATTTTGGGGATGCTTGATGGTTGATCCCAAGACAATTCATCCACCCTGGGATCTCCTTATGGCTGTTGTTGTATCCCCTTCCCTCCCTTGCCAGGGAATGGAGCGTCCTCCGAGTCACCCTGGGCTTAAGAGTTACTTAAACCTACCCAGCTTCTCCGATAGTGACCTCCCAAAGAAAATGAGAAGGCTCTCAAATAGCAAAAAGAGGAGGGAAAAAATAGAAAAAAAGCCAAGTTTAATTAGTGTAAAAACTGGGATAATTAACTTCTTTAGATACATTAAGGCAGCCGAGAGAGGAATCAATCAGGCTGGATGGAGTCAAGTCCGCAAGCGCTGGTTTGTAGGGTGTAGTGGTAGCACTAAAACTGCATCAAGACCTTTTTATTTCTATTTAGAGTGGTGCTAAATGCTGCCCGGGGTCCCTCTTTTCCATCCCCCAGTGTCTGGCTGCACGTGTCCGGGTATCTGCATAAAGCAGCATGAAGATTTGCTGTGTTAAAGGCAGTAATAGCTTTATTCTTTCTTAATTCAATGAATATGGAGTAAAACCCCTCTGGCGGGGGTTATTTGTCACTTTGCTGTTCGGGTGCTCTCTGCAGCTGCATGGACGTCGCTCGGATCCCATCACCCCATCCAGAAATGGGGAAAACCCAACCTTAGAGCCTCTTTATGTGTCTGTCAAGTGGCACTTGAGGCTCGCTGTGCTTTGCGAATGGAAAGTGTGTTTAAGCTGAAACGTGCGCTCAGCTCAGTTTGATGCCTAAACAAGCACATACTGCGCTTCTCGCTGGGATTTTTGTGAAACAAATTCAGAACAAATGTTATTTCTCTCTGAGCCAGCACCGACAGCTTATTTTGTGTGTGGCTGAGAGCTCCCTTCTCTGGTAGCTGGGCAGGGTTGCTGCTCTTTTACCTCCTTGATGCTCAGTTGTGAATAAAACCACTTTTCACCTATTTGCAATGATTGAACAAGGTTGATAAATGGTATTGGGACATGGACACTTCTCAAAACCACAGGATGAACAGATATCTTGCTAAAAGACGCTCTCGTGTAGATGTTTGCGTGCAAATATTAAGTCTTTTTCCTGCTGTTATTGTAGTAATTAATGAAGAATTGCATCCTTAACATGCTGTAAAGCAGCAGCGCTGGTTGATTTTTCTCCCCAAAACTCTTGGTTAATGTATAAATTCTGTAATGGAGTGGTTTGTTGGCAGTTAAGAACAAGCCCAACCTTAATTTCACCAAAATGAATGGTAACGAGAGCGGTTGTTTGAAACAGGGAAATATTGGCTCGACTTGAACATAGGAGGAGGGTGGGGATGTGGCTCGGCCCCGCGGTGACAATTGCCATCAGATGGTGACGGTGGCCGAACCCCTTCAGCTCCTGAGCACCAGCTGCAGCTTGGGAGCACACACGGGAATTCCCTGCTACTGAAAACAATTGTTGGCAAGTGGCCCCTCCAAATGGGGGGAGAAGAAAGGCTGGAACCCTTTGAACGACTTGGGCACAGGGATTTTTGGTGGTGGTGCAGGGTGGTGTGTGGCTTGGGGCGTCTCCAGGGTCACCTCTCATCGATTCTCTAACATGGTTCAGTCTTGCATGAGAGAACTTGAACCTTTACCTACATAGATGGTAAAGGAAAATTTAGTGAATCTGCATGGACAGCTCGTACATGTTGTAACAGCAGCTTTTCTAGGAAATAAGAACTGGGACCACTTGTCTGTGTGTTAGGGTGGGCTTGCCCTGCTGGAGAGAGTCCAGCGCAGCCACCAAGATGCTGAAGGGAGTGGAGCATCTCCCGTGTGAGGAAAGGCTGAGGGAGCTGGGGCTCTGGAGCTGGAGAAGAGGAGACTGAGGGGGGACTCATTCCTGGGGATCAATATGGAAAGGGGCAGTGTCAGGAGGATGGAGCCAGGCTCTTCTGGGTGACAACCAGTGACAGGACAAGGGGCAATGGGTTCAAACTGGAACACAAGAGGTTCCACTTAAATTGGAGAAGCAACTTGTTGGGGGTGAGGGTGTCAGAGCCTGGCCCAGGCTGCCCAGGGAGGTTGTGGAGTCTCCTTCTCTGCAGACATTCAAACCCGCCTGGACCCCTTCCTGTGGAACCTCAGCTGGGTGTTCCTGCTCCATGGGGGATTGCACTGGATGAGCTTTCCAGGTCCCTTCCCATCCCTGACATTTTGTGATCCTGTGATCCAGAGCTGTGTTCTTTGTTGCTTGGAGGCTATTTTTGAGTGGTGGAAGGGGAACGAGGGGTCATCGTAGAATCTCAGAATGATTTGGTTGGAAGAGACCCTCAGTATCAATGAGTTGAACCGTTTCCCCACCCCTGTCCCTGCCCAATGTCCTGAGAACCTCATGTCCGTCTGTCCAACCCTCCAGGGATGGTGACTCCAGCACTGCCCTGGGCAGCCTGTTCCAATGCCCCACAGCCCTTTGGGGAAGAAGGATAATGGGGATGATGAGATTATAGGGGAGGAGTAGTCTGGGACGAACATCTTGCCTTTGCTCCCCTCTCCCATTGAGGGGCTTGTGCTGCTCCAACATCACGCTCCAGTTCTCTATGCTCAGTGCTGGCGTGTTTTCTGTCTCACTTTGGAGGCTGGAATAACTGGCTACCGAACATCGGTGCTTCCGAGGTGGGTCGGGGGACAACTGGCCCTGGTTCATGGTCTGAATGTCATTGTGGTGAGGTTGAACCCTCCTTGGCTTTGCCTCAGCCCTGGGGAAGGACCTGGTGGCTGGAAGAGCTCTGATTTCTGGCAGAACCAGGGCTTGTTGTGTGACCACGGGCATTTCATTGAAATCTTCTGTGCCTGGTTGCCAGGGTGTTAAACAAAAGGCCTCATGCTCCCTTCCCTTCAAAGGGAAATCGAAAAAAGGTTGGTGTTTATAAGGTGTTCTGGTAGCTTCTGATGAGAGATGGTGTTTAAGGGTGTGCAGTTGGTTTAAGTTCTTAACTTATTTAAGAAGTATTCTCCTGATCCCCAAATGAAAACAAATGCCTTGAGATACTATTTATAATGTTATATTTGCAGAAATACTACAGAACACACGCTCTGGATGCACCTTTGTGAGCAGAAACCGAGGCTTCCAGGCTGCCGTCCTCGGGGCTTGTGGAACAGTGAGCTGAGCCTGATTGAGCCAGGAGGCGATAACGCTGTTTCCAAACCGCTCTTGGTAACTCTGCCGTTCAGGTTTCAGTTGTCTGAGCAAACTTCCCTCTTGCTGATTCTGTGTCTGGCTTCGAGTCTCCCGAAACCGGCTGCAGTTGGCGTCCGGATCGCGCATCAGCGTGAAATAGTTGGCTCGGTCCTCTCTGCGTGCGGAGTTCAACTCGAGGCCTTCCAGATAATGAACTTGGCCTTGGTTTAGCTGCTTTCATGCTGAAAAGCGAATTACACATGGTTTAATGGTTTCTGTGCTCCGGGGGAGCTGAAGCTCAGTGCAGTTTGGCCATCGCGACACAGGGTGGCGGTGCCACTTAAAGCTCCGCTGCCCTAAGGCTGGGATGGTCTTGGGTTTAATTTGCCGTCCTCAGTGCTGTGTCCCTCTGGTGACTCTGAATTACCTCGATCTGTCTGTGTCTGTTCTTCCAAAGCCACTGAGCTGCTGTTTGTGGAGGAGTTGGTGAGGAAGCCTGAACATTCCCAGTCATCCCATGGGATAAGGAGCCCTCTGAATTTCTGGCGCTGGTTAAATCACCCCCCGTACCTGGCACATGCGACTTTGCCTTCTCAGTCTTTTAATCCCTGTTTTTGATCTTCCTCTTGGCTTAAATCTCCTCTCTAGATCCTGTTTGCCGAGCATCGGTGGGTGAGAACCGACTGTCTTGGTGTGACCGTAACTTCGCACGGTGCTGCAAACCTGAGGAGCTCGTGTGGGGTCTTGTTTGGCCGAGCTCTGCCCCAAGAGCAATCCCACTTCCCAAATTTCCCCAAGTGTCCTGGTCTCCCTCTGGTTTTCCCATTGTCTTGAGTTTGTCTCTAACGTGGAGCTGTTGTGACTCCTAAAACCCTTTTAGGGATTGCGCAAGTTCAGGGGCACAATGTTTCCTCTTAGTAGTCTATGTTTCCCCATAAGGTTGCAGAGCCTTTGGGCACTTGTGGACCATCTTTGGTGCTCGCTTGGCTTTGATAAGATTGGTTTTGGTGTTGACTGAAGTCTTTTCCTTGCAGCTGTTGACCCGGTGCTGCTGTTCTGTGCAGTCTGGTGCGTTAAGCTCTTGTCAGCACATCTTGCATGGGATCGCTTTTCTGTTGATAAATGGTAGCCTGGAGGAGATCTGGGGCTCTCAGCACAGGACACACATGGACCTGCTGGAGAGGGGCCAGAGGAGCCCCAGGAATGACCCGAGGCTGGAACAGCTCTGCTGGGAGGACAGGCTGAGAGAGTTGGGGTGTTCAGCTGGAGAAGAGAAGCTCTGGGGAGACCTTAGTGCGGCCTTTCTGGGCTTAAAAGGGGCCGATAAGAAAGATGGGGACAGACTTTTGAGCAGGGCCTGTTGTGATAGGACAAGGGGTTATGGTTTTAAACTAAAACAGGGGAGATGCAGGCTGGACATGAGGAAGAAATTGTTGTCCCTGAGGGTGGTGAGAGCCTGGCCCAGGCTGGGCAGAGAGGTGGTGGATGAACCATCCCTGGAGACATCCCAGGCCAGGCTGGACGGGGCTCTGAGCAACCTGAGCTGGTGAAGATGTCCCTGCTCATGGCAGGGGGGGCACTGGGGGAGCTGAGAAGGTCCCTCCAACCCAACCTATTCTATGATTCTCTGATCTTAGCACATGTTCCCACATCCCTATTCCACCCCCTCCTACTGTGCTGACACTGTGGCCGTGTTCTGGGTGTCCTGTGCGGCCTGGGTGCCGCTTGATTTGCAGGTCTCTCCTTGGGACGGAGCAGTCTCCTCCGCTCTAGAAACAGCGGGAGAGCAACTCTGCCGGGCTCAGGGCCCGTTCTGCTCATTCATCAGTCTGTGACCTGACCCGCCGGAGCTGGAGAAGCGCCCGGACCATCTCTCTCAGGCAAGGTTGAATCTCTCTTGTTTCGAAGGGTGAGCCAGGCTGTGAAAATCAATGCTGTGAAAGAATTGCCGACAAAACCGCTTCTCACTGCATTTTTTTGTTTGTTTTTGGTGGTCACTTGAAATAATCCTTTTGGAAATCTTCATGTAGGGTGGGTGGGGAGTCTGGATAACTGGCTTCCCCCTATAAAGCCATACAGCAAATCAACAGGATGTCTGGTTCCAAGGAAAAATGCATTATAGGCGGGTGTCTGCAGCATTTTAGGAGGCTGGGGTTTTATTTTTGTTGTTTAACTGAATTATACTTGCAGTAAAGTTACATGGTACTTGTGCTTCTGTTATCCAGTTCCGTATAGCTCTTGTGTTGGAATTGCAAAGCCCTTGTGTAGTTAAGGTCAAATAAGTGTGTGTAAAACCGAAGGTGAAGGCACGCTTTCAGTCTTGAGCTTTCTGTTAGTGAAATGCTTATCAGTGGCACTATGGAAAATCCCTTCTGAGTGTCTGAATGTCTTCTGATGTTGTGTGGTACTGATCTGATATAGCCGGGGCGTGAATGTGTCAGAATAAGCAAAGCCACGTCTCATTGCTCCTTGATGCGGCTCCTTCCAAGCGTTTGAGAGCTGTAATATTAACTCCTTCCTCCTGGTGACGTGCCTGGAGTCAGGGACCGTAATTGTGTGTGTGAATACTGCAGGAAAGCTGCAGTTTGTGACAGTCCCAGAGGTGTGCCAGGTTTTGGGGTGACCTCCCTGCCATCTCAGGAGGTGGAACAAGAGAGATGGGAGATGCCACCACCAGTTCTGTTGCCACTCCATTACCTCTGCTTAGGTGATTCTGCTTTTATTGTCCTAGTTGCAAGATATGACAGTAGTGGGGATAATGTCCTTTAACCTGGTTTTCCAAAGCGGTACCTGAACTAAAACAGGTCATGATGTCTCTGGGTTCCCTCTGAGTTTACTTGGGTTTGGCTGCTTTTGTAACGTGTGGGACAGATGTGAGAGCCTCAAAAGTGTGAGATCCTACAGCTTTCCTGAAGGTAGATGGCCCGGTAAAGCAGAAGAGACTGTAGATGAACAAAAAGATTAAGTTTGTCCCTATTTTAAATATCCCATTCATAGGATGAGGGAAGATTGGATCTGGGGAACAATTTCTTCCCCAAAGGGCCGTGGGGCATTGGAACAGGCTGCCCAGGGCAGTGCTGGAGTCACCATCCCTGGAGGGCTGGACAGACGGACATGAGGTTCTCAGGACATGGGGCAGTGCCAGGGGTGGGTTATGGTTGGACTGGATGATCTTGAGGGGCTTTTCCAACCAAAGTGATTAATAAATCTGTACATCTATTTCGTGAGTCTCACCAGTGCTGAGCAGAGGGGATGGATCATCTCCCTTGCCCTGCTGGATAACGCTTTTCCTAACGCAGCCCAGAGCCCATTGACCTTTGCCATAAGGACACACCGGTGGCTCACGGTCAAGTTGGTGCCCAGCAGGACCCCCAGGTCCTTTTCTGTTGAGCTGCTTTCTGGACGAGCAGACCCAATGCGGTGGTGCCTGGGGCTTGGCTGTTTCTGTGCAGGAACACGTGTTGACCTTCACGAGGCTCCTCTTGGGCCGTTTCTGCAGCCTGCCCAGCTCCTTCTGAATGGTGGCACCTTTCTGGTCTGTTAGTCACTCCTTCTGGTTTTATATCACCTGCAAGCTTGCTAAGGGCGCACTCCATCTCCACATCCAGGTCGTTAATTAAGAGGTTAAGCAGTATTGACCCTAGGGGTTATACCACTGCTCTAAATCATCTTCATATTTGAGCAGCAATATCTGCTCTTTTCTAGTTTGGCTTATCTGCGGGGTTCTGCTGGGGTAAGGACACTGTATACCCCATTACATGGCAAAGATATATTGAAGGATGTACTGCACGGCGTATTTATATGCTGTAGACTGTAAATTTTCATTCTTAGGCCTCTGTTGACCAAGGCAAGGTGTCTGGTTAGCGTAGGTTGTACTGAGCGGTGCGGCCAGCTTGGCAGGTTCTAGATGGAGAGGTTGACGAGTCTGCTTCCCTTCTTGGTTTCTACCAATGGCTCTGGAAGCACATAAATAAAAATATGCCTTCCTTCTGCTTTGAATTTATCTGGCTTAAGATCACAGTGGTTTTTATGCTATTAAGATTTTCTTCTCTGAATTAAACAACTCCTTGGGACTCTTTTTTTCAAAGGAGTGTACTCACATCTAATAATGAAATTGCCTAGTAAGAGGGAGATTGAGAGGCAAAGCGGAGAGATCTTTCAGTGCCCTCCCACATGCAAGGCACTTTGTCCAGCCCATGGTCTGTTGTAGTTTTGTTGGTGTGTTCTGGGACTTGCACGTCTAGTGCTCTGTGTCGGTATTTCCTTCACATCCAAGTCCCCAAATAAGGTAACCCACGTTGTTTGGTTTCAGATACTTGGGTTTCCTGCTTTAAAAATTGGTGTTTCACTAAAGGTCACAGTGAGAATTGGCCTGAGATGGAGGAGACGACTCCATGGAGCTTCGTCTCGTTACAAACAGCACATCTGATGTCCATCTCCATTATTCTGAGCCTGTCCTCTGTGTCGTAGAGGACCAGCCGTGCTGGGACACCGTTCCAGAAGGGAGATTAGAGCGTTGTGGTGGCTTTATGTCCACATCCTCCGATCCTTGTGGGTTTATGTCCACATCCTCCGATCCTTGTGGGTTTGTGTCCACCCTCTTATTTGACACTTTTCCCCCAACAATAGTTTGTATGGTATAAAGGTTCAAAACCTCCTGCAAAGTGTGACCAGGGCGTATCATTAGATTGCTTCCTTGTTAAAAAAACACTTAAACAGCGTTGTTTACACGCATTGTAAAGATGATTCATCTCTGTCTTAATGTCAACCAGCTTGGACGGGATGCAATTTATCTCGCTGGGTTCTAGCGAGCATTCCTATCCTACACATGGTGCGAATCAACTGTCCTCCCAACTTGAAAGAGCTGGAGCGAGCCGGGCCTGCTGACGCATCGCTTTTGTTCTTGGGGGAATTGTTTCCATTGTGCTCCCAAAAAAAAGAGAGGAGGGAGGTTGAAAGCCCTGCTCGTGGCCAGTTCTCTCTGTACTTGCCGCGCTTGGGGACATTTGTGTTTGCTGGAGCTCTTCTGCTTTGCCTGGCTTTGGGTTGCTCCTTAGGTTTCCTGGCTCTTCGGGAGGCCCAACGCTAATTGGTTCAAGCTCTCCCTCTTAACGTCTTTTATCATCTGAAATTTGTGCTTTAACAGGGACGTTATAACCAAGTTGTTCCATTATATTTTCAATTAGGGTGGCTATTCTTCGTTTCCTTCAGAATCCTGCCTGGCGCGGAGTAGCCGTATTCCACCCTGGAGATGGCTGTGGCTTTATGGTGCCTCTATTTTCATTAATGTATAGTCTAAAAACGCTTTGTTGTTTTAAGTTCACGCTTAAGAAGGCTTTAGAATATTTTATAACTCAAGACCTGATCTTGTACACATGAAGGAAATGGGAATTTGTCTGTTGCCATCAGTGAGAGTTGAGTTCTTTGAAATTCTTGTGAAAACCTGGAAGGGTTTAGTACCTGGGGTGATTTCTTTCAGCTTCAGGGCTCATTGCTCAACATCAGGTGCTTTCCAAAGAGCTTCGGCTATTTTATAGCTTGGACCTATAGAAAACAGGGCTTCAGGGGATCTCCAGGAGCCACCTACTCAATCTTCTCCCTGCTCTTTGGTCTCTCCAGCAGCAAATGCATCGAAAGCTGTTCCTGCTCAATGTTCTTCCAACTTATTCTTGGGAATGATCGATTTAAAGACATTCTGTAACGTGCCTCGGTGATCCCTTTTGGTTTTCTGCCACTCTCGGAGTTAGAAAACTTTGTCTAGAGTTTAACGGAATTCTCCTGGGCAATTTAAGCCCGTTAACTTGTTTTCCTCTGTTCAATAGACACAAGTATTTGTGTAGGAATGTGAGTCAGGGCCTCCTCTGGTACTTACCCATCCCGAACGCTGTTGGCTTCTAACCCAGCCTTCCTCCCCGAGGATGTTGCCGTTCCTGTGGCTCGTGTCCTCCCATGAGCTGGCACGGACAAGACATCTCTAGGAAGAGGATGAACTCTCAACATTGTGGTTCAGAAACCGGCAGCGGTTCGGGCGCGAGGTGGAGATTGGTTGGCGAGGAGGGGTTTACTCGTGTGAAACTCAGCATCAGAGTCCCAAACCTCCACCCTGGATCAGCAGAGGTTTAAGCCGGAGTTAGTGGCTCTTTATGGAGGTCTGTTGGTCGGTTTTGTTGGAGTCCAACGTGCTGCTCCTGTCGAGTGTCTCCAGCTCAGTGGGGCTAGCTCAGCTATTTGTTTTGTTTTGTAACAAATTCATGCCATAGATTGAGCTCCCAAGCCCTAACAGGTGTGTTCCACGCTTCAGCATCTGGATTCTGTTCTTAGAGCTGGTCCTTGATCTGTTGTTTTGCCTAAAATCCACTTTACTTTCCCTCCTCAACTGACACACAACCTGAAAAACACTTGTTCGTTGCAGGGGGGTTGGATTAGATGACCTTTGAAAGTCCTTTCCAACCCAAACTATCCTGTGATTTCTGATGAAGCCTAATTGAGAATTCATCGTTACTTTGAGACTCCTGCGCATCACCATTACGTCTTATTTTGACTGCCTAGGTCCTCGGGATGTGGTGGAACATCTACCTAGAGGAATGGAACCATGGAGAACTACAAGAGTGATGTAAAATGCAATAAATATATTCTTCCATTCCCAGTTTTGTTGTTTGGGGCAGCCCTTTCACATGGGTTTTAGAAAGCAATTATCAGGCTGTAAATGAGAGTGAGCCACCTCTAGCCCAGGCTGTGCCAATGGGAGAAATCGAGTCAGCGAGATGCTTGTTCTTGTTGCTTCAAATTTCCTTCAGGAGCCACTTGTGTGATTACTCCTAATCTGCTTTGATTAAATCGATCAAGGTTACAAAAGACGTTTAAAAGGAGCCTCGGTGTTTTTGAGGCGCTGGTGGGGTGAGAGAAGGGTGCAAGGCCGAAGCGGGAGGGCAGGAGTTACTGGTGGGACTGGCGCAGGAGCTGCCACAAGCTCTTTTTCCACTGGCAAAGCTGCGTGCTGAGCACAAATCTGTCCCGTGCTGAAAGTCAGGAGCTTCCCCACACAATGAACTGGCAGCAAGGAGCCCAGTTGTGCCATCTCGATCAACTTTTGCCTGCGAGCAAGACCGCGGGTTGACCTCGATGATAGAGCAGTGTTCTTCTGCAAGGGGAACGGAGCTGGATCTGGAGCTGCCGGGCAGGGACCGTCCATCCCAACGGATGGATGAGGGCTGGGTTGACTCTAAGGCCACACCGCCCCGACTCACCAGGTGAGACTGGGGTGAGTTCACCCTGGCTTAATTCTGCACTGTTATGTGAAATGAATGACAGACAATCGCTCCTGGGGTCCAGTTCAATCATGAGTTTTACTAAAGGATGTGTTGGAATACTGGTTACAGCAAATAGTGGCTTGGCAGAACTTATCAATATTTCAACAGCAGAAGTCCTACTATGAGCAATGTACTGGCAACCATTAGTAGCTATAATACGAGAGTTTACCTTAAGCTCTGCTGTTGGATTCTTGTTATGTTACTCTTATATGTTCAAAAGGAAAAGAGAGAAAGAGAGGGGTAAAGAGAGAAAGAAAACTAAGGTATAAAAGAGAGAGAAATATATCACGCAAGGAGAGACAAAGAAATAGGGATATAGAAAAAAGGAGAGAAGGAAAGAGCAGAGAGAAAGGAAGAAAGAGAAGGGTGAGGGATCTAGCCGCTCTTATGGCTCCGCAGCGTGGGTGACAGGACTTGTATGATGACGTGTGGCCTCGGTGTCCCATGGCGAGGATGCTGGGTTTGCAGTTCAGGAGCACAGCATCCTCCGGGGTCTGGTCCGGTTGCCGTGGTGAGGATGCTGGGTTTGCAGTTCAGGAGCACAGCATCCTCCGGGGTCTGGTCCAGTTCCCATGGTGAGGATGCTGGATTTGCAGTTCTGGAGCGCAGTGTCCTCCGGGGTCTGGTCTGGTTCCCGTGGTGAGGATGCTGGGTTTGCAGTTCTGGAGCGCAGTGTCCTCTGGGGTCTGGTCTGGTTCCTGTGGTGAGGATGCTGGGTTTGCAGTTCAGGAGCACAGCATCCTCCGGGGTCTGGTCCGGTTCCCATGGTGAGGATGCTGGGCTGAAGGTCCTCAGGGTGGTGGATTCCCCTTCTAGTGCTGTTGTAGATGAGCTTTTTTATAGCTCCGAGTAGAGAAAAGCCTTTCCCCCCCAGGAAAGGGGCGATTGCAAAAGATCGACAAGTCCCGGGCCACGCTGAAGGGTCTCAGCTTTTCCCCTTTGTTGGCCATGCTGTGCATATCAGAAGATGGGACTATGTGCCTTATGGCTCATGCCCCAAATCTGGAGTTGGCCAGCCGGCCTGGGCTGTGGCTCCTTAGCTTCTCATCGATACGTACATTGCAGTTCCCTCTATGCTGAATGTGTCTGGATGAACTAGTTTTGCCACGATGTTTTCATCCCTTATCAATACACAACAGGGACGTCTGTGCCAAACGCTGTTTTATCGTACGCCGTGCTACTCAAGGAGGTGACGGAGGCAACAAAGCTGCTGCTTTAGGCTTCAAACTATGTGCAAGCAACGTGCAAACCTGCGTGTCGTGCCCCAATCCTCGTGCGAAGGCGCTGGCACGAGCGCTTTGAGCGTGGAAATTACCCATCCAATGCGGTTTTATAACGCGGCGCTTTCGGCACCGCGCAGGGCTTGAGGACGCGTTGTGCCTCTGGGTGCTGTGACAATATTGCTTCACAGCTGAAAGGAGGGGCCGGCGCTTATAAAGCCAAAAATGCACCCAAAAAGAACAATCAACTTGTTTAAACAGTGCATGCGACAGCAACGTGAACTTTGTTAGCAGGAAAAACCTTAGCGGGCAATAACGCAGCAAGTATAGACGTTAAAGTTCTTTCTGTGGTTATCTAAGCTCCTTTTTTAGATGGAAGGGCTAAAATATGAATTCTGTGAAGTTTATAAAAACAATATTGTGTTGTCAGCAATGTGAGGTGGGGATGGGTTGGAAGAGTGGGGTCCGATGGAAAGGAGTTGTCTCCAAAACTTGTGATGGGGAGTGAGCCTGCAGTCTTTTATGTCCTTTCTGAAAAAGATGGGGCAATGTGTGTGGTTTTTGACTTGATGTCGCAGCTTTTACATCGAATGATGAAAGAGTATTAAAAGCTTTTTTAAGAAGGGAGTAATTTACATGGAAAAATTGTCTTGTATCAGGATTAGGAACAACTTCTTCCCCTCCCCTCTCTCTGCGATGTGTAGATATGGACACTGACCCTTCCTGGGATTTGATGGTGGCTTTGGAGGGTGGTTTGTGTGCATTTTCTTGTCCTGATATTCAGGTTTTCTGTTTTTTTTTGCCACCACATGGACATTGGGGCTGACTCTTGGGCTCTTGTTCTGCAGATACAGCGCCCGGGCTCAGGTGTGACCAGAGCCTGTGGGTGCTGTGGTGCCCATAAAGCATGTTTTGGATTACAGCCTTTTCAGCAGATAAGGATTTTGCAATGTTAATGCTCCTGCTTTCCTTTCACACATTGCTTTTCCTTCTGTTTTTGTGATCTTACCTGCACATTCCGCCTCTCATTTGCAGCGGTGGCTTCCCGAGTGCTGCTGTGGCAGGTGTTGGTGTCCGTGTGATAAATGACGTCTTCATTTGGCTTCTCCTCGCTCTGCTTGGCTGTGTTCTGTTAGTTGTCTGGAGTCTATAGGGTGTTTCTCTGCCCTAGAAACCCTGGTGGGGCTGAAACTCTCTTGTGCTGGCTGCGGGAGGTGTGAGGTTGTCGTGACTGCCGCTCTGGCCTTGGCAGTTCACAGAATCCCAGAATGGACTGGGTTGGAAAAGCCCTCAGAGATCACCCAGTCCAAGCCTTGGTCCAACTCCAGTCCATTGAGCAGATCATGGCACTAAGTGCCATGGCCAAGCTCAGTTTACAAACCTCCAGGGCCGGTGAGTCCAGCACCTCCCTGGGCAGCCATTCCAATGCTGACCACTCTCTCTGCACAGAATTGCTTTCTCATCTCCAGCCTCAGTTTCCCCTGGCAGAGTTGAAGCCCCTGCCCCCTTGTCCTATTGCTGACTGCCTGGGAGAAGAGCCCAATCCCCCCTGGCTAGAACTGCCCTTCAGGTCGTTCTAGAGAGTGCTGAGCTCAGCTCTAAGCCTCCTCTGCTCCAGACTGAACAAGCCCAGCTCCCTCAGCCTCTCCCCATAGGGCTTGTGTTCAAGTCCCTTCCCCAGTCTTGTTGCTCTTCTCTGGACCCGCTCCAGCACTTCAATCTCTTTCCTGGGCTGAGGGAAAACAGCAACAGCTGAAACACCTTCTGGCCATTTTTTATTTTTTGAAAATCAGGGTCAAACCATTCAAAAGTTGCAGAACCTCAGCTGAATGGCTCTACCGCCCTGGATTGATTTTACCACCTAAGGCCCTGAGCTCCTGCAGCACACTCCCCTGATGCTGCACCAAATCCTCTTTCCATTCCCAAACAAACATCTGTTCAACTTATTTTGAAACTCTGATGGGGTTGTGCCAGGGCTTTGGCAATCTGCCGTGGTCCTTTGCCAACAGATCTGCTCTTGTCCTCCCCGTAACAGCTCTGTACAACTCCTCACCTTCATAGAATCATAGAATGGGTTGGGTTGGAAGGGACCTTCCAAACTCCTCTAGTCCAACACCTCCCCTGAGCAGGGCCATCTTCACCCAGATCAGGTTCCTCTGTCTTTCACACAGCAGAAGATTTCTACCATGGCTCTGGACTCCCTGTGTCCTCACCAGCCCTTTCGCTTCCAATCTAAACCCAATTCCTTCGGTTCTTCATGGACCAGTCCATAAGCTGTGATGGTGGGTGGTTGGTGTGGAGTCTGTGGACTCTCCTGCTTCCTCCGGTCCCGTTGTCCTGCTGATTTTGACCTTTCCTTGGACACCACCGTGCTCTTGCCTTTGGTGACCTCCATCCTTCTTCTGGAAACACGTCCAGTTTTTCCAGGTCCTTCTTCTGGAAACAAGTCCGATTTCTCAAGGTCTTTCTTCTGGGAACACATCTGGTTTCTCCAGGTCCTTCTTCTGGAAACGCGTCCAGTTTCTCCATGTCTTTGGCCGCCCCTTCCCAGCAGGATTGCGCTTCCCTTTGCTTTGGTGTCACCACCATAGTTCGAAAGCACTGCTTGTGTTTTATCTTCCAATTCGCCTATAAAACCACTGAAGAAGCCAGGCCTGGCACAAATGCAGGTGGGAGCCCAGTTGCAAAGCTCCTGATCAGGGCCGGTTGTAGACAAGTAACATTTTGAGGATGGTTTTTGAGTAGCGTAGGGCTGTGGTTTATGGTGATTTTCTGGAGAGAACACCCACTGTGCCAGGACCTGGCTGAAATCAAGGGGTTTTCCACCTGTAGCGGTGCCCTTCAGAAACTGCTTTGTTTTCTACTCCGACATCTTGTGATAATGGGATATTGTGGATATTTTGATGGGTTTTGGTGATTGGAGTGATTTCTGTTGTACACTGAAAATGATGGTGTGTGTGCAAGGTGAATGGGTGTGAATGGGGAAGGTGAAGGTGGGAATATTTCCCAACGATAAGAATGAAAAATACTTATGATTAAACATTTTATGTTTCTTCAAAAACAACTTATTCCTTTCTCTGTATTCATGACAAATATAAACCTATGTGGGTGATAAGGCAAAAGTGGGATTAAATTCTATTTAATGAGCAAATTGTACACTTAGACTTCCACTGAGATATTACTGGTGGATTACACCCAAAATTTGGGGTGTCTCTGGAGCCCAGTTCACTGATGTGTTAGCACACGGATCAACTCAGTGAAGCCCAAGGCTTGAAGCTGTGACCCCGGCCAGTTAAGATATTAAACAGGTATTAGTCTTGCAAACTCTATTTGACCTTTTTTCCATGGAGCTCTTGCACCATTCTTGAAATGTTGTTCTTTTTTGCATTGCTCAGTAGTTAATTTGTTTATTACAAAAGCCAGAAGAAGATTAAACAAACTGCTAATGATTTTATGTAGCTTAATGAGAAGAAAATGTTTCTGAGGGATTGAAACCACTACAGAAGTTTAAAGGGGGGAAAGAAAGAAAGAAAATTGAAGTCCACAGCAGACTTGGGAATTTGTTCCACTTTTTAATTGAAAACAAAGGCAAGTCCCCTCTGTTCCGCTGTCCCCAGAACGCCCTCCTCGCATTGTTCCTTTCATTTCACCCCCAGAGATCTCCCTCCTCTGTCCTTCCAGCTGAATTTATTTGGGTCACCTCCATGTCCCTGTCCCGTCACCTCATTGGGACCAAGCTGCAGCGTCAACCTTGCGCCTTGGCCTTCTCCAAGGCCTCATGAAGCTTGAGAGGTAGGAATGACCTGCAAAGCTCGTTTTTAGCATTAGTTTCTACATGTGCAGTAACTCTGAGCTCCTCTGGTGTTCTTGCAGTGCTGTGTGGTGTCTTGTGTAGAACCTGCTGGACCAAGAACATCGTTGAAACCACGGCTGGTGAGAACGTGGTTGTGTTGGTTCTCAGCACCCAACACGTCCCAGCCCTGGACACCTTAAAAGGAGTTTTGTCCCTGAGCTTGTTGGCTCTTTCCACCTTCTCTTGGGCCATATTCACCACGTTTTTGCTCTTTCCCCAATTTTTGCTCTTGTGGATGATGAAGTGATAGAGAACATGATAGAGTATCCAGTTGTTAGGGAATTATTGAATTATTTGCTATGCTGCTTCCTACAAAACTTGGTTAGAAGCTGCTTATATAGAATTTGCTGAGCATAGGTTTGCTGAGCATAACTTCTTCAGGCTGTGAACCTTTGAACTTTCTGCATGGTTAAGTAAAAAAGGCCTTGGAGTGGTTCAAGCTGGAAGACAAGGGGGACCCGCGTCCCTGGGGAGGAGTAAAGGAGCAGAACTGTGAATGGTTTGGCTGTCACAGAGAACTTATTTTCTCCAACTGTGGGTGCAAAAGAGCAGCTGGAGGTCAGAAATGTAACTGACAGCGCACCTGATGAAAAAGGAGGAGGAGGAGATTCCAGACTCTGATTTTGTGATGGAGGTGGATTGGAGGAGTAGAATTGTCCAAGTTTTTCCTGCTGAGGGTCGCTCTTCAGGAGGCACCAGCTCAAGCTTTGCTGTGTTGTACTTTGGAAATAAATGATTTATGTTAGAAGAATTCCTGGAATCCCAGAATGTCAGGGATGGGAAGGGCCCTGGAAAGCTCATCCAGTGCAATCCCCCCATGGAGCAGGAACACCCAGCTGAGGTTCCACAGGAAGGGGTCCAGGCGGGTTTGAATGTCTGCAGAGAAGGAGACTCCACAACCTCCCTGGGCAGCCTGGGCCAGGCTCTGACACCCTCACCCCCAACAAGTTTCTTCTCAAATAGCGGAACCTCCTGTGTTCCAGTTTGAACCCATTACCCCTTGTCCTGTCCCTGGTTGTCACTGAGAAGAGCCTGGCTCCATCCTCCTGACGCTGCCCCTTTCCATATTGATCCCCAGGAATGAGTCCCCCCTCAGTCTCCTCTTCTCCAGCTCCAGAGCCCCAGCTCCCTCAGCCTTTCCTCCCATGGGAGATGCTCCACTCCCTTCAGCATCTTGGTGGCTGCGCTGGACTCTCTCCAGCAGTTCCCTGTCCTTCTGGAGCTGAGGGGCCACAACTGGACACAATATTCCAGGTGTGGTCTCCCCAGGGCAGAGCAGAGGGGCAGGAGAACCTCTCTGACCTACTGACCACCCCCTTCTAACCCACCCCAGGTACCATTGGCCTTCCTGGCCACAAGGGCCCAGTGCTGGCTCATGCTCACCCTGCTGTCCCCAGGACCCCCAGGTCCCTTTCCCCTACACTGCTCTCTAATAGCTCATTCCCCAACTTACACTGGAACCTGGGGTTGTTCCTGCCCACATTCAAGACTCTACACTTGCCCTTGTTCTATTTCATTAAATGTTTCCCTGCTGAACTCTCCAGCCTGTCCAGGTCTCACTGGAATCTGTTTCCATCTTTGCTGTGGTAAACCCCCCAGAAGGAATTCCTTTAGCGCAGTGTGAGGTGGGGCTGAGCTCTGGGATGCCAGAGGAGGATGAAGGTTTGAAAGGTTCATCCTCACCACGTCGTGTTTCTGCATCAGTTCCCATTTGCTTTCCACCCCTTGGAAAATCAAACCCGCGGCATCCCTGTTGTTGATGGGTTGGCCAATTTCTCCAACGGGAGAATTGTGACCTGCTCTCCTCCTCTGGGATGAGTGAATGTGGCTCAGGCTGCTCTTGCTCAGACTTATTGAATCAAAAGGCTTTTTGTGCGGGAGGCTTATTTCTAAAGCTGTCTCACCAACCATCTTTTATAGCAAAGAAAAGCAGCCTCGAGGGTTGTTTTCTATAGCATTGTCACAGCGCTTTGGTATTTACAACCAAGAGAATGAACGAGCCAAATCAACTCTCATTTCTATTTGTTTTCTTTATTTTTGCGTGCTGTGCTGTTGTGATTATTAGTGGGTTTAAATATACATTAAGACTTTTTTTGCTCTAGAATTTTGTGCATCACCTTCTGGTGTTTTTTGGATTACTACTGAGCTAAGATCCAAATCAGGCTGTAATTAGTGTTTAAATGAAGAGGATGGTGTATGTGTGGAAGGAATGGGGCAGAGGGAGCAGCTGGGGAGACCTGTAGATGCAGAGCAAGGTCGCAGGTGTCCTGGAGCTTTGGTAGGTGACAACTTGGATGGGAAATGCCCCAGGTGTGGTGATCCCGAAAAGGAGAAAACTACACAATGAAGGTGCTTGAGCGATCAGGTGAAAACGGGACTGGTTTTGGGAAAGGTGGCGATTGCATGGAAAACGGGGATGTGGGATCCCAGGGGTGGTTTTCCGGGAGCGATGCTGTAGGTACCAGCTGAGGACGGTGGATCCCAGCAGAGCCAGGGAAACCAATGGGGTGATGATGCTCATAGAGTTTGGGACTTGATGGGTGTTTTACCAAGATTGTGGGGGTTAAATTTGTTCTTTTTGCAACGAAACTGAGTTTACTTTGAGCTAAGAGTCACTGTAGCCCACTTATGCAATTAATACATGATCTTACAAGCTCATTACAGAGCAAGAGGTTGACACCCCGTCTGTTCGGGCTTCCGAGCGTGTTGCCACGTGGTCTGGGCCTCGTTTGGCTTTTGCCCGTTTTCATGTGTTTCAGAGGAGGATGGAGGTGGAGGATGCTGGGTCTGCACTGCGGGAGGGCTGGGGGCAAGCGCAGAGCTCACAAGTGATACAGGGTTTGGTTAAACAGGAGCGTAAAGCTGAGCCTTAACGTGCTGGCCTTTTGTTGCTGCCCATCACCATCTTTTTTTATTAAATAAAACTAAAATTAAAATAAAAGGGTTTTAGTCATTGAACTTTTATGTCTTAAGTTAGTCATCTCCAAAGGAAACTTTGCTTAGGGTTTGTGAGTAATTTTGAGATTCGTTTTTTCCCTGTTGACGGATGCTTGTTGGTGTTGTCCTTTGAATGCAAATGCGTTTGTCACCCCTAATCGCGTTTTTTTAAATTTATACTTCAAAATACAACTCCTTTTGCTTTATTCCCTTGTTGTACACGAGCTGCCGCTGCATTGGGAGTTGGTTGGAGCAGAGGGGCCCCATTGGGTTTCTCCAGCACTAGATGGCACTCGGCGCCCAACTTTCCCATTTCCCCAGCAAAACCCTGCGGAGCTGTAGGAAAACCCATCCAAACCCATCCACATCAGCTCCTGGTGGCGACCTCCGAATCCCAGCAAGTTAGGTCTTTCTAGCACCAACTACCTTGGGGTAAAGAGGATACGTGGTGACCTTTGAAACCTTCTGCTCTTGGCGACTGTCTGATTGAATTTTCAATAATTTATGAATATTTGGCATTTTTGTTTTGCCGTTGAGAATGGTTTCCTGTAAGCGAATAACTGAAATTTTAGGGCAGGCTTTAAAGAGCTATGGTTGAGTAGATTTTCTCCAGCTTTCAGTGCTATCGCAGTGGGTTTTGTGTGACTTTGAGCTCTCGGTGCATTGCGGGGCTGGGATTCTCCAAAGCCACTTGTGGGCACAGATCACTTCACTTCGTCAGGCAGAAACATCTAATGGGTCCAGTTGCATTCATCTAGTTCTGGTTCCTTTTGAAGCGACGCCTCCACACGCCTCCACACGCCTCCACACGCCTCCACACGCCTCCACACGCCTCCACACGCCTCCACACGCCTCCACACGCCTCCACACGCCTCCACACGCCTCCACACGCCTCCACACGCCTCCACACGCCTCCACACGCCTCCACACGCCTCCACACGCCTCCACACGCCTCCACACGCCTCCACACGCCTCCACACGCCTCCACACGCCTCCACACGCCTCCACACGCCTCCACACGCCTCCACACGCCTCCACACGCCTCCACACGCCTCCACACGCCTCCACACGCCTCCACACGCCTCCACACGCCTCCACACGCCTCCACACGCCTCCACACGCCTCCACACGCCTCCACACGCCTCCACACGCCTCCACACGCCTCCACACGCCTCCACACGCCTCCACACGCCTCCACACGCCTCCACACGCCTCCACACGCCTCCACACGCCTCCACACGCCTCCACACGCCTCCACACGCCTCCACACGCCTCCACACGCCTCCACACGCCTCCACACGCCTCCACACGCCTCCACACGCCTCCACACGCCTCCACACGCCTCCACACGCCTCCACACGCCTCCACACGCCTCCACACGCCTCCACACGCCTCCACACGCCTCCACACGCCTCCACACGCCTCCACACGCCTCCACACGCCTCCACACGCCTCCACACGCCTCCACACGCCTCCACACGCCTCCACACGCCTCCACACGCCTCCACACGCCTCCACACGCCTCCACACGCCTCCACACGCCTCCACACGCCTCCACACGCCTCCACACGCCTCCACACGCCTCCACACGCCTCCACACGCCTCCACACGCCTCCACACGCCTCCACACGCCTCCACACGCCTCCACACGCCTCCACACGCCTCCACACGCCTCCACACGCCTCCACACGCCTCCACACGCCTCCACACGCCTCCACACGCCTCCACACGCCTCCACACGCCTCCACACGCCTCCACACGCCTCCACACGCCTCCACACGCCTCCACACGCCTCCACACGCCTCCACACGCCTCCACACGCCTCCACACGCCTCCACACGCCTCCACACGCCTCCACACGCCTCCACACGCCTCCACACGCCTCCACACGCCTCCACACGCCTCCACACGCCTCCACACGCCTCCACACGCCTCCACACGCCTCCACACGCCTCCACACGCCTCCACACGCCTCCACACGCCTCCACACGCCTCCACACGCCTCCACACGCCTCCACACGCCTCCACACGCCTCCACACGCCTCCACACGCCTCCACACGCCTCCACACGCCTCCACACGCCTCCACACGCCTCCACACGCCTCCACACGCCTCCACACGCCTCCACACGCCTCCACACGCCTCCACACGCCTCCACACGCCTCCACACGCCTCCACACGCCTCCACACGCCTCCACACGCCTCCACACGCCTCCACACGCCTCCACACGCCTCCACACGCCTCCACACGCCTCCACACGCCTCCACACGCCTCCACACGCCTCCACACGCCTCCACACGCCTCCACACGCCTCCACACGCCTCCACACGCCTCCACACGCCTCCACACGCCTCCACACGCCTCCACACGCCTCCACACGCCTCCACACGCCTCCACACGCCTCCACACGCCTCCACACGCCTCCACACGCCTCCACACGCCTCCACACGCCTCCACACGCCTCCACACGCCTCCACACGCCTCCACACGCCTCCACACGCCTCCACACGCCTCCACACGCCTCCACACGCCTCCACACGCCTCCACACGCCTCCACACGCCTCCACACGCCTCCACACGCCTCCACACGCCTCCACACGCCTCCACACGCCTCCACACGCCTCCACACGCCTCCACACGCCTCCACACGCCTCCACACGCCTCCACACGCCTCCACACGCCTCCACACGCCTCCACACGCCTCCACACGCCTCCACACGCCTCCACACGCCTCCACACGCCTCCACACGCCTCCACACGCCTCCACACGCCTCCACACGCCTCCACACGCCTCCACACGCCTCCACACGCCTCCACACGCCTCCACACGCCTCCACACGCCTCCACACGCCTCCACACGCCTCCACACGCCTCCACACGCCTCCACACGCCTCCACACGCCTCCACACGCCTCCACACGCCTCCACACGCCTCCACACGCCTCCACACGCCTCCACACGCCTCCACACGCCTCCACACGCCTCCACACGCCTCCACACGCCTCCACACGCCTCCACACGCCTCCACACGCCTCCACACGCCTCCACACGCCTCCACACGCCTCCACACGCCTCCACACGCCTCCACACGCCTCCACACGCCTCCACACGCCTCCACACGCCTCCACACGCCTCCACACGCCTCCACACGCCTCCACACGCCTCCACACGCCTCCACACGCCTCCACACGCCTCCACACGCCTCCACACGCCTCCACACGCCTCCACACGCCTCCACACGCCTCCACACGCCTCCACACGCCTCCACACGCCTCCACACGCCTCCACACGCCTCCACACGCCTCCACACGCCTCCACACGCCTCCACACGCCTCCACACGCCTCCACACGCCTCCACACGCCTCCACACGCCTCCACACGCCTCCACACGCCTCCACACGCCTCCACACGCCTCCACACGCCTCCACACGCCTCCACACGCCTCCACACGCCTCCACACGCCTCCACACGCCTCCACACGCCTCCACACGCCTCCACACGCCTCCACACGCCTCCACACGCCTCCACACGCCTCCACACGCCTCCACACGCCTCCACACGCCTCCACACGCCTCCACACGCCTCCACACGCCTCCACACGCCTCCACACGCCTCCACACGCCTCCACACGCCTCCACACGCCTCCACACGCCTCCACACGCCTCCACACGCCTCCACACGCCTCCACACGCCTCCACACGCCTCCACACGCCTCCACACGCCTCCACACGCCTCCACACGCCTCCACACGCCTCCACACGCCTCCACACGCCTCCACACGCCTCCACACGCCTCCACACGCCTCCACACGCCTCCACACGCCTCCACACGCCTCCACACGCCTCCACACGCCTCCACACGCCTCCACACGCCTCCACACGCCTCCACACGCCTCCACACGCCTCCACACGCCTCCACACGCCTCCACACGCCTCCACACGCCTCCACACGCCTCCACACGCCTCCACACGCCTCCACACGCCTCCACACGCCTCCACACGCCTCCACACGCCTCCACACGCCTCCACACGCCTCCACACGCCTCCACACGCCTCCACACGCCTCCACACGCCTCCACACGCCTCCACACGCCTCCACACGCCTCCACACGCCTCCACACGCCTCCACACGCCTCCACACGCCTCCACACGCCTCCACACGCCTCCACACGCCTCCACACGCCTCCACACGCCTCCACACGCCTCCACACGCCTCCACACGCCTCCACACGCCTCCACACGCCTCCACACGCCTCCACACGCCTCCACACGCCTCCACACGCCTCCACACGCCTCCACACGCCTCCACACGCCTCCACACGCCTCCACACGCCTCCACACGCCTCCACACGCCTCCACACGCCTCCACACGCCTCCACACGCCTCCACACGCCTCCACACGCCTCCACACGCCTCCACACGCCTCCACACGCCTCCACACGCCTCCACACGCCTCCACACGCCTCCACACGCCTCCACACGCCTCCACACGCCTCCACACGCCTCCACACGCCTCCACACGCCTCCACACGCCTCCACACGCCTCCACACGCCTCCACACGCCTCCACACGCCTCCACACGCCTCCACACGCCTCCACACGCCTCCACACGCCTCCACACGCCTCCACACGCCTCCACACGCCTCCACACGCCTCCACACGCCTCCACACGCCTCCACACGCCTCCACACGCCTCCACACGCCTCCACACGCCTCCACACGCCTCCACACGCCTCCACACGCCTCCACACGCCTCCACACGCCTCCACACGCCTCCACACGCCTCCACACGCCTCCACACGCCTCCACACGCCTCCACACGCCTCCACACGCCTCCACACGCCTCCACACGCCTCCACACGCCTCCACACGCCTCCACACGCCTCCACACGCCTCCACACGCCTCCACACGCCTCCACACGCCTCCACACGCCTCCACACGCCTCCACACGCCTCCACACGCCTCCACACGCCTCCACACGCCTCCACACGCCTCCACACGCCTCCACACGCCTCCACACGCCTCCACACGCCTCCACACGCCTCCACACGCCTCCACACGCCTCCACACGCCTCCACACGCCTCCACACGCCTCCACACGCCTCCACACGCCTCCACACGCCTCCACACGCCTCCACACGCCTCCACACGCCTCCACACGCCTCCACACGCCTCCACACGCCTCCACACGCCTCCACACGCCTCCACACGCCTCCACACGCCTCCACACGCCTCCACACGCCTCCACACGCCTCCACACGCCTCCACACGCCTCCACACGCCTCCACACGCCTCCACACGCCTCCACACGCCTCCACACGCCTCCACACGCCTCCACACGCCTCCACACGCCTCCACACGCCTCCACACGCCTCCACACGCCTCCACACGCCTCCACACGCCTCCACACGCCTCCACACGCCTCCACACGCCTCCACACGCCTCCACACGCCTCCACACGCCTCCACACGCCTCCACACGCCTCCACACGCCTCCACACGCCTCCACACGCCTCCACACGCCTCCACACGCCTCCACACGCCTCCACACGCCTCCACACGCCTCCACACGCCTCCACACGCCTCCACACGCCTCCACACGCCTCCACACGCCTCCACACGCCTCCACACGCCTCCACACGCCTCCACACGCCTCCACACGCCTCCACACGCCTCCACACGCCTCCACACGCCTCCACACGCCTCCACACGCCTCCACACGCCTCCACACGCCTCCACACGCCTCCACACGCCTCCACACGCCTCCACACGCCTCCACACGCCTCCACACGCCTCCACACGCCTCCACACGCCTCCACACGCCTCCACACGCCTCCACACGCCTCCACACGCCTCCACACGCCTCCACACGCCTCCACACGCCTCCACACGCCTCCACACGCCTCCACACGCCTCCACACGCCTCCACACGCCTCCACACGCCTCCACACGCCTCCACACGCCTCCACACGCCTCCACACGCCTCCACACGCCTCCACACGCCTCCACACGCCTCCACACGCCTCCACACGCCTCCACACGCCTCCACACGCCTCCACACGCCTCCACACGCCTCCACACGCCTCCACACGCCTCCACACGCCTCCACACGCCTCCACACGCCTCCACACGCCTCCACACGCCTCCACACGCCTCCACACGCCTCCACACGCCTCCACACGCCTCCACACGCCTCCACACGCCTCCACACGCCTCCACACGCCTCCACACGCCTCCACACGCCTCCACACGCCTCCACACGCCTCCACACGCCTCCACACGCCTCCACACGCCTCCACACGCCTCCACACGCCTCCACACGCCTCCACACGCCTCCACACGCCTCCACACGCCTCCACACGCCTCCACACGCCTCCACACGCCTCCACACGCCTCCACACGCCTCCACACGCCTCCACACGCCTCCACACGCCTCCACACGCCTCCACACGCCTCCACACGCCTCCACACGCCTCCACACGCCTCCACACGCCTCCACACGCCTCCACACGCCTCCACACGCCTCCACACGCCTCCACACGCCTCCACACGCCTCCACACGCCTCCACACGCCTCCACACGCCTCCACACGCCTCCACACGCCTCCACACGCCTCCACACGCCTCCACACGCCTCCACACGCCTCCACACGCCTCCACACGCCTCCACACGCCTCCACACGCCTCCACACGCCTCCACACGCCTCCACACGCCTCCACACGCCTCCACACGCCTCCACACGCCTCCACACGCCTCCACACGCCTCCACACGCCTCCACACGCCTCCACACGCCTCCACACGCCTCCACACGCCTCCACACGCCTCCACACGCCTCCACACGCCTCCACACGCCTCCACACGCCTCCACACGCCTCCACACGCCTCCACACGCCTCCACACGCCTCCACACGCCTCCACACGCCTCCACACGCCTCCACACGCCTCCACACGCCTCCACACGCCTCCACACGCCTCCACACGCCTCCACACGCCTCCACACGCCTCCACACGCCTCCACACGCCTCCACACGCCTCCACACGCCTCCACACGCCTCCACACGCCTCCACACGCCTCCACACGCCTCCACACGCCTCCACACGCCTCCACACGCCTCCACACGCCTCCACACGCCTCCACACGCCTCCACACGCCTCCACACGCCTCCACACGCCTCCACACGCCTCCACACGCCTCCACACGCCTCCACACGCCTCCACACGCCTCCACACGCCTCCACACGCCTCCACACGCCTCCACACGCCTCCACACGCCTCCACACGCCTCCACACGCCTCCACACGCCTCCACACGCCTCCACACGCCTCCACACGCCTCCACACGCCTCCACACGCCTCCACACGCCTCCACACGCCTCCACACGCCTCCACACGCCTCCACACGCCTCCACACGCCTCCACACGCCTCCACACGCCTCCACACGCCTCCACACGCCTCCACACGCCTCCACACGCCTCCACACGCCTCCACACGCCTCCACACGCCTCCACACGCCTCCACACGCCTCCACACGCCTCCACACGCCTCCACACGCCTCCACACGCCTCCACACGCCTCCACACGCCTCCACACGCCTCCACACGCCTCCACACGCCTCCACACGCCTCCACACGCCTCCACACGCCTCCACACGCCTCCACACGCCTCCACACGCCTCCACACGCCTCCACACGCCTCCACACGCCTCCACACGCCTCCACACGCCTCCACACGCCTCCACACGCCTCCACACGCCTCCACACGCCTCCACACGCCTCCACACGCCTCCACACGCCTCCACACGCCTCCACACGCCTCCACACGCCTCCACACGCCTCCACACGCCTCCACACGCCTCCACACGCCTCCACACGCCTCCACACGCCTCCACACGCCTCCACACGCCTCCACACGCCTCCACACGCCTCCACACGCCTCCACACGCCTCCACACGCCTCCACACGCCTCCACACGCCTCCACACGCCTCCACACGCCTCCACACGCCTCCACACGCCTCCACACGCCTCCACACGCCTCCACACGCCTCCACACGCCTCCACACGCCTCCACACGCCTCCACACGCCTCCACACGCCTCCACACGCCTCCACACGCCTCCACACGCCTCCACACGCCTCCACACGCCTCCACACGCCTCCACACGCCTCCACACGCCTCCACACGCCTCCACACGCCTCCACACGCCTCCACACGCCTCCACACGCCTCCACACGCCTCCACACGCCTCCACACGCCTCCACACGCCTCCACACGCCTCCACACGCCTCCACACGCCTCCACACGCCTCCACACGCCTCCACACGCCTCCACACGCCTCCACACGCCTCCACACGCCTCCACACGCCTCCACACGCCTCCACACGCCTCCACACGCCTCCACACGCCTCCACACGCCTCCACACGCCTCCACACGCCTCCACACGCCTCCACACGCCTCCACACGCCTCCACACGCCTCCACACGCCTCCACACGCCTCCACACGCCTCCACACGCCTCCACACGCCTCCACACGCCTCCACACGCCTCCACACGCCTCCACACGCCTCCACACGCCTCCACACGCCTCCACACGCCTCCACACGCCTCCACACGCCTCCACACGCCTCCACACGCCTCCACACGCCTCCACACGCCTCCACACGCCTCCACACGCCTCCACACGCCTCCACACGCCTCCACACGCCTCCACACGCCTCCACACGCCTCCACACGCCTCCACACGCCTCCACACGCCTCCACACGCCTCCACACGCCTCCACACGCCTCCACACGCCTCCACACGCCTCCACACGCCTCCACACGCCTCCACACGCCTCCACACGCCTCCACACGCCTCCACACGCCTCCACACGCCTCCACACGCCTCCACACGCCTCCACACGCCTCCACACGCCTCCACACGCCTCCACACGCCTCCACACGCCTCCACACGCCTCCACACGCCTCCACACGCCTCCACACGCCTCCACACGCCTCCACACGCCTCCACACGCCTCCACACGCCTCCACACGCCTCCACACGCCTCCACACGCCTCCACACGCCTCCACACGCCTCCACACGCCTCCACACGCCTCCACACGCCTCCACACGCCTCCACACGCCTCCACACGCCTCCACACGCCTCCACACGCCTCCACACGCCTCCACACGCCTCCACACGCCTCCACACGCCTCCACACGCCTCCACACGCCTCCACACGCCTCCACACGCCTCCACACGCCTCCACACGCCTCCACACGCCTCCACACGCCTCCACACGCCTCCACACGCCTCCACACGCCTCCACACGCCTCCACACGCCTCCACACGCCTCCACACGCCTCCACACGCCTCCACACGCCTCCACACGCCTCCACACGCCTCCACACGCCTCCACACGCCTCCACACGCCTCCACACGCCTCCACACGCCTCCACACGCCTCCACACGCCTCCACACGCCTCCACACGCCTCCACACGCCTCCACACGCCTCCACACGCCTCCACACGCCTCCACACGCCTCCACACGCCTCCACACGCCTCCACACGCCTCCACACGCCTCCACACGCCTCCACACGCCTCCACACGCCTCCACACGCCTCCACACGCCTCCACACGCCTCCACACGCCTCCACACGCCTCCACACGCCTCCACACGCCTCCACACGCCTCCACACGCCTCCACACGCCTCCACACGCCTCCACACGCCTCCACACGCCTCCACACGCCTCCACACGCCTCCACACGCCTCCACACGCCTCCACACGCCTCCACACGCCTCCACACGCCTCCACACGCCTCCACACGCCTCCACACGCCTCCACACGCCTCCACACGCCTCCACACGCCTCCACACGCCTCCACACGCCTCCACACGCCTCCACACGCCTCCACACGCCTCCACACGCCTCCACACGCCTCCACACGCCTCCACACGCCTCCACACGCCTCCACACGCCTCCACACGCCTCCACACGCCTCCACACGCCTCCACACGCCTCCACACGCCTCCACACGCCTCCACACGCCTCCACACGCCTCCACACGCCTCCACACGCCTCCACACGCCTCCACACGCCTCCACACGCCTCCACACGCCTCCACACGCCTCCACACGCCTCCACACGCCTCCACACGCCTCCACACGCCTCCACACGCCTCCACACGCCTCCACACGCCTCCACACGCCTCCACACGCCTCCACACGCCTCCACACGCCTCCACACGCCTCCACACGCCTCCACACGCCTCCACACGCCTCCACACGCCTCCACACGCCTCCACACGCCTCCACACGCCTCCACACGCCTCCACACGCCTCCACACGCCTCCACACGCCTCCACACGCCTCCACACGCCTCCACACGCCTCCACACGCCTCCACACGCCTCCACACGCCTCCACACGCCTCCACACGCCTCCACACGCCTCCACACGCCTCCACACGCCTCCACACGCCTCCACACGCCTCCACACGCCTCCACACGCCTCCACACGCCTCCACACGCCTCCACACGCCTCCACACGCCTCCACACGCCTCCACACGCCTCCACACGCCTCCACACGCCTCCACACGCCTCCACACGCCTCCACACGCCTCCACACGCCTCCACACGCCTCCACACGCCTCCACACGCCTCCACACGCCTCCACACGCCTCCACACGCCTCCACACGCCTCCACACGCCTCCACACGCCTCCACACGCCTCCACACGCCTCCACACGCCTCCACACGCCTCCACACGCCTCCACACGCCTCCACACGCCTCCACACGCCTCCACACGCCTCCACACGCCTCCACACGCCTCCACACGCCTCCACACGCCTCCACACGCCTCCACACGCCTCCACACGCCTCCACACGCCTCCACACGCCTCCACACGCCTCCACACGCCTCCACACGCCTCCACACGCCTCCACACGCCTCCACACGCCTCCACACGCCTCCACACGCCTCCACACGCCTCCACACGCCTCCACACGCCTCCACACGCCTCCACACGCCTCCACACGCCTCCACACGCCTCCACACGCCTCCACACGCCTCCACACGCCTCCACACGCCTCCACACGCCTCCACACGCCTCCACACGCCTCCACACGCCTCCACACGCCTCCACACGCCTCCACACGCCTCCACACGCCTCCACACGCCTCCACACGCCTCCACACGCCTCCACACGCCTCCACACGCCTCCACACGCCTCCACACGCCTCCACACGCCTCCACACGCCTCCACACGCCTCCACACGCCTCCACACGCCTCCACACGCCTCCACACGCCTCCACACGCCTCCACACGCCTCCACACGCCTCCACACGCCTCCACACGCCTCCACACGCCTCCACACGCCTCCACACGCCTCCACACGCCTCCACACGCCTCCACACGCCTCCACACGCCTCCACACGCCTCCACACGCCTCCACACGCCTCCACACGCCTCCACACGCCTCCACACGCCTCCACACGCCTCCACACGCCTCCACACGCCTCCACACGCCTCCACACGCCTCCACACGCCTCCACACGCCTCCACACGCCTCCACACGCCTCCACACGCCTCCACACGCCTCCACACGCCTCCACACGCCTCCACACGCCTCCACACGCCTCCACACGCCTCCACACGCCTCCACACGCCTCCACACGCCTCCACACGCCTCCACACGCCTCCACACGCCTCCACACGCCTCCACACGCCTCCACACGCCTCCACACGCCTCCACACGCCTCCACACGCCTCCACACGCCTCCACACGCCTCCACACGCCTCCACACGCCTCCACACGCCTCCACACGCCTCCACACGCCTCCACACGCCTCCACACGCCTCCACACGCCTCCACACGCCTCCACACGCCTCCACACGCCTCCACACGCCTCCACACGCCTCCACACGCCTCCACACGCCTCCACACGCCTCCACACGCCTCCACACGCCTCCACACGCCTCCACACGCCTCCACACGCCTCCACACGCCTCCACACGCCTCCACACGCCTCCACACGCCTCCACACGCCTCCACACGCCTCCACACGCCTCCACACGCCTCCACACGCCTCCACACGCCTCCACACGCCTCCACACGCCTCCACACGCCTCCACACGCCTCCACACGCCTCCACACGCCTCCACACGCCTCCACACGCCTCCACACGCCTCCACACGCCTCCACACGCCTCCACACGCCTCCACACGCCTCCACACGCCTCCACACGCCTCCACACGCCTCCACACGCCTCCACACGCCTCCACACGCCTCCACACGCCTCCACACGCCTCCACACGCCTCCACACGCCTCCACACGCCTCCACACGCCTCCACACGCCTCCACACGCCTCCACACGCCTCCACACGCCTCCACACGCCTCCACACGCCTCCACACGCCTCCACACGCCTCCACACGCCTCCACACGCCTCCACACGCCTCCACACGCCTCCACACGCCTCCACACGCCTCCACACGCCTCCACACGCCTCCACACGCCTCCACACGCCTCCACACGCCTCCACACGCCTCCACACGCCTCCACACGCCTCCACACGCCTCCACACGCCTCCACACGCCTCCACACGCCTCCACACGCCTCCACACGCCTCCACACGCCTCCACACGCCTCCACACGCCTCCACACGCCTCCACACGCCTCCACACGCCTCCACACGCCTCCACACGCCTCCACACGCCTCCACACGCCTCCACACGCCTCCACACGCCTCCACACGCCTCCACACGCCTCCACACGCCTCCACACGCCTCCACACGCCTCCACACGCCTCCACACGCCTCCACACGCCTCCACACGCCTCCACACGCCTCCACACGCCTCCACACGCCTCCACACGCCTCCACACGCCTCCACACGCCTCCACACGCCTCCACACGCCTCCACACGCCTCCACACGCCTCCACACGCCTCCACACGCCTCCACACGCCTCCACACGCCTCCACACGCCTCCACACGCCTCCACACGCCTCCACACGCCTCCACACGCCTCCACACGCCTCCACACGCCTCCACACGCCTCCACACGCCTCCACACGCCTCCACACGCCTCCACACGCCTCCACACGCCTCCACACGCCTCCACACGCCTCCACACGCCTCCACACGCCTCCACACGCCTCCACACGCCTCCACACGCCTCCACACGCCTCCACACGCCTCCACACGCCTCCACACGCCTCCACACGCCTCCACACGCCTCCACACGCCTCCACACGCCTCCACACGCCTCCACACGCCTCCACACGCCTCCACACGCCTCCACACGCCTCCACACGCCTCCACACGCCTCCACACGCCTCCACACGCCTCCACACGCCTCCACACGCCTCCACACGCCTCCACACGCCTCCACACGCCTCCACACGCCTCCACACGCCTCCACACGCCTCCACACGCCTCCACACGCCTCCACACGCCTCCACACGCCTCCACACGCCTCCACACGCCTCCACACGCCTCCACACGCCTCCACACGCCTCCACACGCCTCCACACGCCTCCACACGCCTCCACACGCCTCCACACGCCTCCACACGCCTCCACACGCCTCCACACGCCTCCACACGCCTCCACACGCCTCCACACGCCTCCACACGCCTCCACACGCCTCCACACGCCTCCACACGCCTCCACACGCCTCCACACGCCTCCACACGCCTCCACACGCCTCCACACGCCTCCACACGCCTCCACACGCCTCCACACGCCTCCACACGCCTCCACACGCCTCCACACGCCTCCACACGCCTCCACACGCCTCCACACGCCTCCACACGCCTCCACACGCCTCCACACGCCTCCACACGCCTCCACACGCCTCCACACGCCTCCACACGCCTCCACACGCCTCCACACGCCTCCACACGCCTCCACACGCCTCCACACGCCTCCACACGCCTCCACACGCCTCCACACGCCTCCACGTTGATCAGCACTGGCGTTTTCTTTTCAGGTCTGTGTACGATGGTGAAGAACATGGGCGCTTCATGGAGAAACTGGAGGCGCGGATCAGAAACCACGACCGCGAGATCGAGAAAATGTGCAACTTCCATTACCAGGGCTTCGTGGACTCCATCACTGAGCTGCTCAAAGTTCGAGGAGAAGCTCAGAAACTCAAGGTGAGAGAGAACCCGTGTAGATGTGGCTCTGGACATCCAGGTCTAGGTGAGCTCTGCTGGAGCTTCCACCCTCGCCCACATGGGGATTATGTGAAACCACCTTTTCCTAGAGCGTGTCTACCTAAAAAAAGACAAAATATAGAGATGTCTTCATTCTTATAACAATAGGTTAGTCTTTTGAAGTTTGTCAATTAATTTGGAGCAGCGTCATATGTCAAAAGCACAAGACAGCTTAAAGCTAAGCCTGGTTTTTATTAGGAAATGTGCTATTCCTGCTTTTTCTTATACCAATTTCATAAGCAAAAATAAGATGTATGGTCAGAAAGCATCTGCTGCAACAGCATTGACTCTGCCCCTTCTAATACTGAATTCCCAGCAGCTTTGTGTGAGACAAGATCAGTCCCGAGGTGTCTGCCTGGTGGTGGCAAGTGAAGTGTTAATATTGAAAAAGCAGAAGGGCATCAGAATGTTTTAAATGTTCAGGTGTAAACAGGAACGGTGGTGGAAGATAACTCCTGGCTTCACTAAGAAGGGAAAGACTGTTTGAATGAACACACAGCTTGGTTCTTTGGTGGCATCTCCAGGTTTGGTTGACTTAACTAGAAGGTAAAATGGGTTTTGGGAGTTGAGAAAGTGAAATGGTTACAGCTAGAAACGGACTTTCTGGCTATTGGGGCCTTTAAAGAATGATGAGAGAAAGGTGGAATTTCCATATTGAAAAACTCTGTTTAGTAGCGTATGGAAAAAGCCATTTGCAGGATCAGAGCGGAGGTAAGCGGAGGGAAGGAAAGCAGGTTTATGGGGAGAAGAAGGAGCCAGAGGTTGGAGATGTTCCTATGCATGGGGTCTAGTGGAGCTTGGCTGCTGTGCCTTGAAATACAAATAATTGGAAGCGTATAAAAAAGCACAGTGATGACTGGATTGGTGTGGGTGAACCCTCCTGTGTTCCTACACGAGTCGGAGCAGATGCTGTGTCCTCCCGCTGCGTCAGCGAGGGGCGACCTGGGTTTGGAAGCCAAAATAACATCCCAGGATGGTTGTTTTGGGAACAGATCTGGGTTGTGTGGCACCCAAAATGATGAGGGTTGTCTGCAGAAAGCAGCTCAGCAAACCTGACCAAGTGGGGTTGGCCCCGGCGAGAAGGACCTTTCTGGGTATATAAACCAGCGTTCAGTGGGAATCGGACAACATGAAGTTGGAAATAAGGGGGGGGAATCTTAGAAAGCAAGTTTGGGGCAAGAAAGAAGAGCTGTAACTTTTCATGTGTTCATTGATTCGTTTAAAGCCATCTCTGGCGTTTCCTAGCAACCTCCAGGTCTGCATCCCACAGACAGGCGTGTGTGCGGGAGCGACCTCCCGTCTCGGCACACTCGTGTTATCACATTTCCACGGCAAAGATCCATCCAGCGGTCGACTGCAGGCTGAGGCCATTACAAATACCACGAATAACAGCAGTTTTTTTTCTTTTTTTCTTTTTTTAAGCTATTGTTTCTGGCCGAGAATCCCACATTGTTTGTTTGCGAAGGCTGGTTGCTGGTTCCCATTCCGCAACCAGCTGCGTTGTTGGTGGCGCACTCTGAAGTCCAGCTCTACCCTCAGGATCTCCCTCATCCCCATTCCTATGCGATCTATAAAACGGCACATGGGACAAATACACACAGAAACTCATTTGAGAAGCGCCGAGCCCTCTTTGTGAGGGGTTCCCTAGGGAATCGGCCATGGGTCCAGTGGTGAGAGCGGCTTTTGTTCCAGCTCTTCATTCTCTATTTGATCTCAGGCTTTTTCTCCATAGTCCTGGTCTTTGAACGTACGTGCGACCAGCAATAAAACAAATGCGCTTCGTATGGCATCTGTAGAATGTATTTTCAATCATGCGCTTTCAGCTCTGGGGTGTTTTTGTGTAGTATCGTGCTTGAAGAAGCGATCAGCGTTCATTGTTTTAACGCTAAATATGAGCTGGATTTATTATCTTCTATTTGTGTGTAGCACAGCTGCCCTGTGCGCTGGAGTTCTGCATTTCGGCTTCAAACCTGATCCGGAATAGCTGGTTAAACCTTCTGTTGAGCTTTTGAGCCCCGTGAAGGGCTAGAACTGAACTATAGGAGCTTTATCTTCTGCTCTGCAATGAATTTCTGCACTAGTTTATGTTGTTTTCAGAGGTGCTGGCTCGCCGATTAATTATCTATGTATGGATAAAATATAAGTTAATTGAAATACATGGGGTGTGTTTTCAAAAGAAAAGCATCTCCTTAATTCAGATGATATTTAAGCCATGATATTTTTAAATCAAAGCTTTTTGTGCATTTGCTTGTCGTTTTATAACGATACAGCTTCACCATGGCACTTCTCCTTACTTGTAACTTCTTACGTGTTCTTCAAGGACAAATCACATTGGCTTGGGATTGTTTTGCCGCGTTACGCATCTTCAACATCTTCATGTCTTGTGCTGCTTGTTCCTTCTCCTTCGGAGCCGAGTGCATGGCATTAACCTGCTCTCAAACCTATGCGTGGTTGGAAATAGCTTGGTTTTGGTCTACTGCTTCTGGACCTGCCAAGCACAAAAGGGAGAAGATCCATTCTTGCTTTTGCAGCCATCTCAACAGGTTGGAGGTTGTAGGATGTTCTTCCCTGTCTCCCCGCTCCATCCCGGGGGTTGTGTTTCCGGGCATCTCATCATTTTAGTTACACTTTCCTACTCTGAAACCCTTCCAGTTGATAGGGTTTGGGGATTTTTTTGATGATGACCCATCTGTGAAATGATGAAGAAAGGTTATTTCATGGTTTTGTTCATTGATGCTCCCTCAGTTACAGCACAGCACCAGCTGTTCTGTGGTTCAACATATTCCGATCACCGCGTCTGGTTTTGAAGAGCTATTGTTGAGTTGTTGCCTTGTTTTTTGAGGCTGATAATCCCTTATTGAATCAAACTTAGCACTTCATACCTGCCCCTATTGAGCAGCAATTAATATACAGGCTTTTCTCCGAAAAGACGTGCAATTCTAAACTCTTCTGCCAAGGTGCACAGCGCTGCTGCACGCAGGTGTGAGATGCACCAAGGTATGAGTTGGGGTGGGGAGAAAATGAACGGGAAGGGATTTTTATTGCTTAGTGCATTTGGATTAAGGCAAGTCTAATTAAACTAAGGCTGATCTAATTAAACTGCCCAAAAGGAGTTTGGAGCCAGGGGGGTCGGGCTCTGCTCCCCAGGAACAAGCGCCAGGAGCAGAGGAAACGGCCTCAAGTTGCGCCAGGGGAGGTTGAGGTTGGATGTGGGAACAATTTCTTCCCCAAAGGGCTGTGGGGCATTGGAACAGGCTGCCCAGGGCAGTGCTGGAGTCACCATCCCTGGAGGGCTGGACAGACGGAGATGAGGTTCTCAGGGGATGTGGTTTATTGGTGGACTTGGCAGTGTTGGGTTAACGGTTGGACTTGATCTTGAGGGTCTTTTCCAATCAAAATGATTCCACGGCTGTGTGATTTGAGAACGGCCACAGGAGTGGATAACAATCCTGGTCTGTGGGTCCACCCTCTGATTGGGAAGTTCATGAGGTGCCAGCTTGAAGGATCGCTCCACATTCACAGAATCCCAGAATGTCAGGGGTTGAAGGGCCCTGGAAAGCTCATCCAGTGCAATCCCCCCGTGGAGCAGGAACACCCAGCTGAGGTTCCACAGGAAGGGGTCCAGGCGGGTTTGAATGTCTGCAGAGAAGGAGACTCCACAACCTCCCTGGGCAGCCTGGGCCAGGCTCTGCCACCCTCACCCCAAACAAGTTTCATCTTATCTTTCAGTGAAACCTCCTGTGTTCCAGTTTGAACCCATTACCCCTTGTCCTGTCACTGGTTGTCACCCAGAAGAGCCTGGCTCCATCCTCCTGACACTGCCCCTTTCCATATTGATCCTCATGAATGAGTCCCCCCTCAGTCTCCTCTTCTCCAGCTCCAGAGCCCCAGCTCCCTCAGCCTTTCCTCACACGGGAGATGCTCCACTCCCTTCAGCATCTTGGTGGCTGCGCTGGACTCTCTCCAGCAGTTCCCTGTCCTTCTGGAACTGAGGGGCCACAACTGGACACAATATTTTCCCTGGCTGAGCTTTGCCTGTACAAATGTATCTCTGCGCTGCTCCCCAGGTGTGTGTCCCACATTCACTTCCCGTTCTTGGGGTGGGTGTTGGACCCGGGCCGGGCTCAGCGCAGCGATGGGGTCACGGCCGTGCCCTTGGCGTCCATTCCCAGGATTCCTCCCCAGCGCCCTTTGCTCCTGTCTCTCATCACTCTGACACTCTCTAAACGATAGCAGAGCACTGGTTAAACCCCCAAAGCCCTGCTCCGCACCACATGTTCTGTCTCCAGATGAATGGCCTAACGACTCGAGCCTCCCCTAAGCCCCCATGTGATCCCGTCGTCTCGTTCTTCACCTGTTGTCTGTCCCCCCTTGCTGTGCGTCTGTCTTGGATTAGAAAAGCTCTTCCTCTGAAAAGCTTCAGCGTCTCCACAGAGACTCTGGATAAATAACTGTGATTTTGTTCTCTACGTACAGATGTAGATCTTAAGAACAAAACAAAACACAACCCCCCTGCCCCCTAAAAACTCATAGTGTGCAAGGGCAGAATATACCCTCACTTTTGGCTTTAGCTGGGATTGATACGTAATTTTAATAGAAGACTAGTGCAGCCTTGGCATTATTTTAGGAGCAGTTTTAAATTACCTTACACAGATTCCTTTTTCCTGGTGGGATTTTCAGGATATAAGCAAATAAAATAATCTTTGGAAGGAGATAGCGGGCTCCTGCTTGTAAAATCTCCATACATCATAAAGGAAATGAGCAGGTTTTGCGCAGGGCGAGCGGCCAGGAGAGCTGAAGCTACTGCAGAATGCGATGCAGATGCCGCAGAAATGGGGAGATCACGGGATGATTCCTCTTCTCGTGTCACGGTTGAGCTTAAAACCCAGTGTTTTGACCCAAAAGGAAGCCTGGGAAGCTGGATGGCTCTGCTTGTTGAAGCAACACCAGCCTGGGAAGCTGGATGGTTCTGCTTGTTGAAGCAACACCAGCCTCTCCTGTTCCATTTGGGGAAGTTGTTGTTGCCCAGTAGCTTCCAATAGTCAACAGGAAACAAATTGGTCCCCAAATCAGTTTTGTATGTCCATGTGCTAATCCAAAACTCCCTCCCTGAACTGGGCGCCTCGTGGTTTGCTCGAAAAGGAAAGAGATGGTTGTTGTTATATCTTTGTCTGATATGTCCTGAATCCACCTTGAAGCTTGTCCTGCTATTGCTGCTACTCCGTGCACCATCTGCCCTCTGTTGAGTGCTTGGAGAGCATCAAATGATGTTCCTTCACTAGTGCTAAACTCATTATTAGGAAGTTATTAGGAAGAATTTCTTCCCCAAAGGGCTGTGGGGCATTGGAACAGGCTGCCCAGGGCAGTGCTGGAGTCACCATCCCTGGAGGGCTGGACAGACGGACATGAGGTTCTCAGGACATGGGGCAGGGACAGGGCTGGGGAACGCTTGGACTCCATGATCTTGAGGGGCTTTTCCAATCAAAATGATTCTATGATTAAAAATTCAGCCTATTTCTGCACTTGGTGAAAAGCATCAGGAAACAAAGCTCTTCAGTAGGTTTGTGTGATCTGATGTTGCTGCACACACCGCGGGAGCTCCGTGTCGCAGCTCCTGCTCTTGTCCAAGCCCAGCGGCCGATTGTTTTGCCCGTAGAATGAACAGAACCCCTGAAAACACAAGAGTTCGTCCCCAAAATTGGGTGATGCCCCCTGCAATGCAGCAGCAGCTTCCACTGCACAGCGAACCTGGGTAGAAACCTCCGAGACGTCTTAGAGATGAACCTGGAAACGAGCATTTACAACTTGAGGAGCTCGAAAGAGCGCCCTATGGGGGGGATAAACCAACCTCCTCCTGTCTGAATGTGAATTGAGTCTTCAGGAGAATTCCCAAAGTCACCTTCCTGCTCGTTGTATGAATAACGGATAAGCTGCTTATTTTCTATCCTGATGAGCCTGAATTTTGACGTTTGAACTTTCTAGGTCAAGCCCACGTTGAAGAGTTGTTTTCTTGCTGTGATATTAAGGATTTAAACCTAATTGAAATGGCTTTGGTGCTGGGCAGGGCAAACTTAATTCCATGAGGTTGTACCACTTATATAAACCAGCTTTTAAGATGGAAACCCGCGTGAGCATCTGCTACAAAATGCGATCCATTGGGACTGTGGCGTTTTGAGGCTGCCACGCAAAAGCGTTAAATCCTGTTGCCTTTTACACTGTTGCATGAATAGGGAAAGAATCCTTTTGGGGCACCCTTGATATTCACTGCGTGCTGGAAGTGATGACCATTAAATCAGCTAATAAACTGTGTTAACCGTGCGAGAGAGGGCTGTGTGAGAAGTGGTGTTTATCTATATTTCTTTGGTTTTATGGAAAACGTTGTCCCAATTTACATGCAGATGCGCTTTGTCTTTTTTTTCCCAATATCCCTGCAGAATCAAGTGACGGACACCAACCGAAAGCTGCAGAATGAAGGGAAGGAAGTGAGTGATACGTTCATTCATTCTTTCTTTTGCTTTTCCAATATTTGGCTGTGTTCTCTAGTGGCAAATTACACAGAGCAGCAATAACTGCAGAGGTGGCACTGGGTGAGCTTTGAAGGTCCCTTCAACCCAAGCTGTTCTGCGGAGGGTCTGGTTCCCACTTCGCAATATGGTACCGCAGCAGTTAAAACTCAAGGTGGTTTTTGAGCTCCGTGGGTAGAGACGTCAAGATGTGGATAAATAGGAAGCGATTGAGCATATCTTGAATGGGATGTGCCTTAAACTGCCTTCATCGTTCTGCCCCTTCATCATAAAGGAACATTTAACAGATTAATTAAGGGGAGACTTCCGAGCTGAGTCGGGGTGAAGGAACTGATGCTTGAGAGTTTTCAAGTGTCTAAACCAGATGTGTGAGAACTCTCAGGGATGGTACTTCAGTCATTGCTCTGCCCATATTCCATATACATCTACTCACAGAATCCCAGAATGTCAGGGGTTGAAGGGCCCTGGAAAGCTCATCCAGTGCAATCCCCCCATGGAGCAGGAACACCCAGCTGAGGTTCCACAGGAAGGTGTCCAGGCGGGTTTGAATGTCTGCAGAGAAGGAGACTCCACAACCTCCCTGGGCAGCCTGGGCCAGGCTCTGACACCCTCACCCCAAACAAGTTGCTTCTCCAATTTAAGTGGAACCTCCTGTGTTCCAGTTTGAACCCATTGCCCCTTGTCCTGTCACTGGGTGTCACCCAGAAGAGCCTGGCTCTATCCTCCTGACACTGCCCCTTTCCATATTGATCCCCAGGAATGAGTCCCCCCTCAGTCTCCTCTTGTCCAGCTCCAGAGCCCCAGCTCCCTCAGCCTTTCCTCACACGGCAGATGCTCCACTCCCTTCAGCATCTTGGTGGCTGCGCTGGACTCTCTCCAGCAGTTCCCTGTCCTTCTGGAACTGAGGGGCCACAACTGGACACAATATTCCAGGTGTGGTCTCCCCAGGGCAGAGCAGAGGGGCAGGAGAACCTCTCTGACCTACTGACCACCCCCTTCTAACCCACCCCAGGTCCCATCGGCCTTCCTGGCCACAAGGGCCCAGTGCTGGCTCATGGTCACCCTGCTGTCCCCAGGACCCCCAGGTCCCTTTCCCCTACACTGCTCTCTAATAGGTCATTCCCCAACTTACACTGGAACCTGGGGTTGTTCCTGCCCACATTCCAGACTCTACACTTGCCCTTCTTCTATTTCATTACATTTTTCCCCGCCCAGCTCTCCAGCCTGTCCAGGTCTCTGGATGGCAGCACAGCTTCCAGTGTCACCACTGCTCCCAGCTTGGTGTCATCAGCAAACTTGCTGACAGTCACTCTATTGCCTCATCCAAATAATTGATGAATATATTGAATAATACAGGCCCCAATACTCTTTGCACCCTTCTCATTTTCCTTCTCAACCACCCTGTTGGACACCCAGACTTCATTGTGCTGGGACCATTAGGACTTCATTGGGAATGAGAAAATCCCCACATCAGACCAACTATTCTAATAAAGATTAATGATAAAAACGCCCTTTGGGAAGGCGGTGATGTGGCTTCTCTCCTGAACCAAGTAGACATATCTCTTTGGTACCATGATTCCGCATTTGGAGAAAAGAAGCTAATGTTTTCTTTCATCTGAGTTTTGCCCTCGTCCCAATGCGCAGGTTTTTGTTGGAGACTGAACATTTAGAGATGTGATGCTAAGAACCCCCCTGGGAACAGGCAACCACATCCCTCTTTGAGAAGAAGTAGAGAAGTAGTTTAGGGGGGGAGTAGGGATGAGATGAATAAAATGGGAAGGGGAAATGGTTTTTGCAATTCACAGGACGTGCTCCACGGCTGCTATTTGTGACAGCTTTGCTCCTTGCTTATGGGAAATTAAGGGAGTGCTTCCATGGCTTGGTACAGAACCTGGAGCTCGTATCCTCTCCGCTACGTCTGTTTACTATTCTTAATGAACCTTATTTTTCCTCCTTTCCAAAGCTGATCATAGCGATGGAAGAGCTGAAGCAATGCCGACTGCAACAGCGGAATATCTCGGCGACGGTCGATAAGCTGACGCTGTGTCTTCCCGGTGAGCACTCGGAAATCGCTCCTTGTTTTAATCCATGTCTCTTTGCTTCGTGCTTGTGTCTCACCGCTCGTGTGTTTGTTCTCTTTCCAGTCCTGGAGATGTACAGCAAACTGCGGGAGCAAATGAAATCTAAAAGGTAAATGTTGTATAGGGAAGAGTTGAAAAGAACCCGTTTGGTGCTGGATAAATTCAAGAGGTTGTCGCAACTTGAGCTTGAAAATCAGCATTTCCAAGTGAACTTGTGTGATTTCTGGCTGGTGTCTTCACGGTCTGGCGTAGCCTAGAACCAGGATTAAAGCAGGGTCTAACTCTTTGCTTTAGGCTTTTAGTGAGGGTGTACACTGACATTATTTTCATGGAAGCTCACTGTTGCGGTGGACGAAATCGATGTGTGACTCAATTCCTACGTGTTATTAACCACATTTCATTCGATGAATACCATAATGCAAAGCGCGATATCACGTGGGAGAATCTGATGGACACGAATGGAAGCCAAACACCTGAGAAATGTTTCACGGGATGGGGGAGTTGGTGAGAACGCTTATTTTGCAATAGAAATAATTGCGAGCTGAACTACAAGGACTCGGTGGCTCCGAAATCAGGAGCTGTAAACCCCACGTTTCTTTTCCCACCCCGCTCTGTTGGCGATGCCGAAGGGTAAACCCACGATCTGAGATATTTTCGGGGCTGGGATCCTGGGGGATGATTTGTTTAAGCAACCGTGGGATTTCGGAGGCGCTTTGAGCCCCCGGGGGTGGCAAATTGGGCAGAGAGCAGCTGCTGGGGGAGGTCAGCTGGAAACCCAGCGGGTGCAGCTGGGACAGCGCTCGCGTCCCATCGCCGGTCGTGCCGCCATCCATCACCACAACGGCGCAGAGAAACCAGATGTTCCCAACAAGGCGATAACTAATTGGGTGGGCGTATTTTTACATTTCCCCGCCTGCCTCTGCTGATTCCGCGCTCCTCGGAGCTCGGGTAACAGATCCGCGTTCCTCCCGCGGAACGGGGTGCTCGGAGGAGATTATCGGTTCCCAAAGCTCGTCCTTTCTCAGGCTGGCTCAGTATGGAGCGGGGCAGCGTAGCGTTTGTTCTCAGGCTGTTTCGAGGAACAGCGAGGGGTTTATCCGCTGACAGATGTGGGCTGGGGCGCCCGAGCTGCGCGCAGCCTGGGAACTCAGGCAGGGAATCCCCATTCCGCTCGGTTCCCTGGCTCTGGGTTGCGTTTCCAGCCTCTGCTTCTAAGAATTGCAGCTTTTTTTCCCATCCCCTCCCTTTGGATTGGTTCATTTTAAAACAAATAGAACTTGAAAGCCACATTTAAAGAAAATCTGAACCCTTGGTGGTTTTTTTTGTCTCTCCTCCTTCTTCCTTTGCCTGGATTTGATGGCTTCATTCACCGAACACAGCACAACTTATTAAATGCTTTTGTGCCTGCACCTGATATCACTTATACATAATCTCATGATAAGGGGGTTGGTTACTAGCATGAGTCTCAAGTTTTGAGTCTGCAGTCGTTGAGCAGCAATAGGTTTTGCATTCAGGGTGAGTAAACTCAGCTTTCCCAAGGCAGAAAAAATGAGTTAGGTGGTGTTTATAAATTGAACCAGGTTTGTAGGATCTGTGGCCGTTAACTTGAGCTGGAGACGGTGGAACCAACCTGGAGAAATGACCCTGCAGAGAGAAGAGATGAAGGGAAACGTTCCATCTGCTGTTGTCCAGAATCTAAGGAAGGGACAGAGAGTTTATTTCCAAGGGCTGTGGCTGCTCGTTGGAAAGTGATGACCTGGGGACCCCATTGGTGACCACGCGCTGTCCCCCCCATTCACCTTTTTGCTGCTTCTGGTTCAGCAAACAAGGCCCTAACAATCTAGCAGACCCTCCGAAGCGTGTTGATCCCCTCCGGTTGAATTTGTGCCGTTCTGTGCGCTCCGGAGTTTCTCTCCAGAGAGCTTTGTGGTTTATTGCACATAGTTTTTCGTAACTCACCGTGGTGCAAACACCGGCTGGGTTATGGGGTTAATCCCTTCGACCGCTGGTGTTGGGAACAGGACGGGCCGTTTCTGCTTAAAGTAACTCCCCTCTGGACCTGCGTGGAGTTCAGGCCAGAACTATTCTGAATGGGGACGTGAACAGGTTTTTTCAGTGCTGCTAATATGTTTCTTATGACTAAACACTTATTTTTCCCCGCAAAATATTCACGGTGTAAGTGGAGGTGCTTGTGGCCGGGATTAACCATGGGTATAGTCAGCTAACGTTGCCTTAATTCACCCTACAGGTGACTGTGACCTGATGTTAGCCTGCAATATGTTCTTATAGATCCTGCTAATGCCTCCTAGGCGGTTCCCTGATCATTTTGGGTTTAAGCTTTGACCAGATTTGTGGCCAGACCAGGAGAAGGACGTTCTCGCATTTTACGTTGCCATTCAGAGGAACCCCTGGATTCCAGTGAACCGGCAAATCCTATGGTCCCCACTTCCCAACGGGAAAAGAGGGAGAGTGTTTGAGAAACGTGATTTGCTTAGAATAGTTTCCTATTTAGCATCTTGTGTCAGGCTATGAAGGTCGCTTTTATGCAGAAAGGTAGGCTAAAATGTGTACCGCCTTCCCTAAGGCCATTGGGCATCACCAAGGTATAAAGGCATATGAGAAGAAACATTGGGATTCTTTCATTCTTAAATTTAGAAGATATTTCCCCACTCTAAAAGGAATAAAAGTGATTTTCAGCTTTGCAAAGGTCACGTAGCCAAGTGGCACGACAGTAGTTGATGGCGAGGCTGGGGCTTTGTAGAAAAGTTATTTGTTGGACCCTTAAGCTGGGCTTTGTGTCACCTCTTTCTAAATAAAAGGCTGCCCAGGGCAGTGCTGGAGTCACCATCCCTGGAGGTTGGACAGACGGACATGAGGTTCTCAGGACATGGGGCAGGGACAGGGGTGGGTTATGGTTGAACTCGATCAGCTCGAGGGTCTTTTCCAACCAAAATGATTCTGTGATTTACAGTTAAAGCCCATTTTGTAGGGAAAGCAGGATGGAAATCACTGTTGCTCCTCCCACACCTCGCCTCGCTTGCTTTCCGCAGACATTACCCAGCGCTGAAGACCCTGGAGCACCTGGAGCACACGTACCTGCCCCAGGTGAGCCACTACCGCTTCTGCAAGATCATGGTGGACAACATCCCAAAGCTGCGCGAGGAGATCAAAGAAGTGTCCATGTCAGACCTCAAGGATTTCCTGGAGAGCATCCGTAAGCACTCAGACAAGATTGGAGAGACGGCGATGAAGCAGGTAGGACTTGTGTGTGCACACGCGTTGGAGGTGTTGTGTGAAGAGGAACCTGGTTCACCATCGTGTCAAACAAAGTTCTACTCTTCCAGTCCTAAGGAGTCAACTCAGTTTTAAATATTGAAGTAGTTTTGTTCCCAGGTGGAGCAATGGTTCTTCACTCTGTGGTTGGTACTGGAGTTTATCTTCTGGTTTTTATGCATTGAAAAGTGATGGATCATTTTTGTTGTCATCTCCTCCTGGCTGTGTTTTCCTCTTGCTGACCCAGAGCTGCAGTCGGGGTGCATAACTCGGATTTTCCGCTTGGTGGAACCGGGATATTTGTGCTGCTGTGCCTGGGGGCAGCTGGAAGAGCTGAGACACCAGTGTTGATTTCCCAGGTTCGGGGTAAAGCAACAGAAGTTTACGTACTGACTGCAAACTCTTTCTTTACACCTTGGACTGATTTTGCAGTCCTGGGTGAGCTTTCGTTGTGCCTCGTTTGAATTCACCTGGCAGTCGGTGTCTGTGAGAGATGAACTGAACGTCCCCGTGTGCGCATTAACATGCAATTGCCTTTTCCTACCCTTCTTTAATAACCTAGTTCAGAATTTTAGCACGGTTTGTTCTTGTCGTAGCTGGGGAGCATTGCTCACAGTGGCTCATAAGAAGGACTTCGCTACTTTGATGAGATTCAAATGCACTAGTGATGAAATGTTCCCTCTCGTGAGCAGTGAACTACTCCCTCCGATAGCCATTGATGGGTTGGACTTTTTGATTTATGGGAAGGACTCTTGCTATAACTTTTCACAAGATGATAGAATCATGCTGTTAGGTTTATGGTTAGAGCTACCAGCAAGTTCGATTTTCTATTCTATAAACACCATTTCTGTAAAGTGGTCTGACTTGAAAATTTGTATTAATTGATTTAATTTACAATATATCCACTGCCTTACTCTCTTCTCAACCTCTTTCTAGTATTTTAGGAAAACAAACCAAGCTCTTTATTGTGTAATAGCTCTTGGGAGAGCTGCTGTTCTCTATCTGAGAGTTCATCCAACTTTTCTGTTAGTTGTGTTGAATCCAATGGGGTGAAGTTGAACAAAGCCAAGTGCCGGGTGCTGCACTTTGGCCACAAGAACCCCCTGCAGCGCTCCAGGCTGGCACAGAGTGGCTGGAGAGCAGTCAGGCAGAAAGGGACCTGGGGGTGCTAATGGACAGGAAGCTCAACAGGAGCCAACAGTGTGCCCAGGTGGCCAAGAAGGCCAATGGTGTCCTGTCCTGTATCCAAACCAGCGTGGTCAGCAGGACAAGGGCAGTGATCCTTCCCCTGTGCTCTGCATTGGGGAGGCCACAGCTGGAGTGTTGTGTTCAGTTCTGGACCCCTCAGGTCAGGAAAGAGATTGAAGTGCTGGAGCGGGTCCAGAGAAGAGCAACAAGACTGGGGAAGGGACTTGAGCACAAGCCCTATGGGGAGAGGCTGAGGGAGCTGGGCTTGTTCAGTCTGGAGCAGAGGAGGCTTAGAGGTGAGCTCAGCACTCTCTAGAACGACCTGAAGGGCAGTTCTAGCCAGGGGGGATTGGGCTCTTCTCCCAGGCAGTCAGCAATAGGACAAGGGGGCATGGGCTTCAACTCTGCCGGGGGCAATTGAGGCTGGAGATGAGAAAGCAATTCTGTGCAGAGAGAGTGGTCAGCATTGGAATGGCTGCCCAGGGAGGTGCTGGACTCACCGGCCCTGGAGGTTTGTAAACTGAGCTTGGCCATGGCACTCAGTGCCATGATCTGGTGAATGGACTGGAGTTGGACCAAGGGTTGGACTGGGTGATCTCTGAGGGCTTTTCCAACCCAGTCCATCCTGGGATTCTGTGAATTGAACTTTATGAACCTGCAGGAAACGTGCGCTGCCCTGGACATGGAGCCCAATCTGCACAGTGGTGATGCTGGGAAGGCTGCGGGTGCTGCTGTGCTGCATTCACCTCATACAGCGGTTTCTAAACCAGGAACTGATTACAAAAAATACTCTGGTTTTGTTCATTACGGCAGTCAGACTTTAAAAAGTATTCTTCCTTGGTTCCTGTGGCTGGAAAGGAATAGGAGTTTCATTTGTCTTTTGCCGCTCAGTTAATGCCGCAAGTATGCTACTTCAAATAAGCAACTTCATTATATCTTATGAAGGGTATTGACCAATCGCAGCGGCATGAGTCTGCATGAGGGGATGATGCAGATGTTGTGACTTCTTGGAATTCCCAGTTTTGTCGTCATGATACTGGGAGGGGAATTTAAAACCTCCTGGCACCGTGGTTGATGAGTTTGGTGGATGGGGAGAGATGTGCGTGTCCAGCTGCTCCGGCAGACCTGTTGTAAGAAATTCCCCATCTGAACTAGAGATAGTTGTGTAGCTTTGTGCTTTCTGCACCTTCCAAATCCATGGCATACATCTAAATTGAGGTCTGTGTTGTGGTACATTGATGTTGGGAGCATCTTGGTTACAGCTGCATCAGAGCTTCAGCATCTGAATGTATCCATCAAAAAATACTCAAGTGGAAAAGATATTATGTGGGCTGTAGCAATGGAGTGACAAAACAAGATGCACCAAAAGAAGGCTCTGGTGAGACCTTATTGCGGCCTTTCCGTACTTTAAAGGGTTGATGAGACGGGGACAGAGTTGTGAGCAGGGCCTGTTTGTGGTAGGACGAGGGGTGATGGTTTGAAACTAAAACAGGGGGGATTCAGGCTGGACATGAGGAAGAAATTGTTGGCCCTGAGGGTGGTGAGAGCCTGGCCCAGGTTGGGCAGAGAGGTGGTGGATGAACCATCCCTGGAGACATCCCAGGCCAGGCTGGACGGGGCTCTGAGCAACCTGAGCTGGTGAAGATGTCCCTGCTCATGGCAGGGGGGGCACTGGGGGAGCTGGGAAGGTCCCTTCAACCCAAACCATTCTATGATTTTGTTCTAAGAAGGTAACGTTTAGATGTTTTAAGTTTGCGTACAGATGACACAGTTAGATGCAGACTAGAAGAATCACACAGAATCCCAGAATGTCAGGGGTTGAAGGGCCCTGTAAAGCTCATCCAGTGCAATCCCCCCATGGAGCAGGAACACCCAGCTGAGGTTCCACAGGAAGGTGTCCAGGCGGGTTTGAATGTCTGCACAGAAGGAGACTCCACAACCTCCCTGGGCAGCCTGGGCCAGGCTCTGACACCCTCACCAGGAACAAGTTTCTTCTCATATTTAAGTGGAACCTCCTGTGTTCCAGTTTGAACCCATTACCCCTTGTCCTACCTGTCGTTTGTCCGTCTCAACCATGACACCTACCATTGGTTGTCACCAAGAGGTTCCTTCACCCTTTGTGCGAACAGTTATCTCCAAGGTTGGACTCCATGGCTTTCCAGCAGTAAATCCATACTGTTCCCACCCGGTGGCTTGGGGTGGGAAGGTCAACTTCCAGTTGCAAGAGCCAAGTTGGAGGCAATGCTGGAATTCAAGCAACGTGCTACATTTATTTCTGCAAAAAATATTATGATCTGCTTCACCAACGAGTAACAATGAGGAGCTGAGGATTTCGGAAACGAAGGTTTTGGAACCTCCCATTGCCGTGGGGTCATTTCACGTTGTTTTGCCGCTTCTCGCATGACTGCGTCTTTTCCTCGGCCCGCTGGCCGGGATTGATGGATAGAGGCGCTGGCAGGAGGCCTGGGAGACCCGGGGAACCACGATTGGCAGCTCCATCCATTCGGTTTAAATTAGCATTGTATAAATTCTTCTAAAATGGTTTGATTTCACCACCGGGAACGGCAGAAGGCTTGATACAATGGGGAAAGGAAATGGTGTTTTTGTAACGTTGCAAATCTGAGGCCGATGATGACAAGAGCTGAAAGTTTCATTTTGTGATAATCAGAAGGGTCTGTGCGGGAGTGCCCGGGGCTGGCGCGTTCCTGCCCGCAGCCGGGGTGCGAGGAGGAGGAGAACGCGGTGGGATGAAGTCAAGTGAGATGATCCCGGTGTCAGTGGGAACCCAACAGATCTCACAGCGCGCTGAGGAACTTTATAGCCTCACTGTGTGCAAGTGTTGAACTCTCATTGAGTCCTTTCCTTGTGCCTTTGTTTATTTTTTTAATCTGAATTTTATTACCTATGGTTCTGCGTTCCAAAAATTGTTCTTAATTACACGGCGCTCCGCGCATTTCAGCTCCTTTTGGACTTTGGCCCCGTGAACCTGCGCGTGTGTTTTGTTTTGCTTGGTGTGTTGTTTTTTAACAGATCTGAGTTCTGGGCTTGCCAGGAACAAATTACATCTTATTAACACTTGCTGATATCCGGTGTGTGGTTTTATTGTCGAGTTTAATGGCTGAAATATGTGCGTTATGAGAAGGTCGCTTAGGACGATGCTGCTTGCGAAGCATCCAGCGTGAGCGCAGTGAATGTTGCTACACAGGAGGCCAAGAATAACCCATCCAAAAGCCATTATCAGATCAAATTGGTCAGGACAGCCAAAATATTCCACGTGCCTTTCGCAGAGATGGAAGCAAACCAACATTTTACTGTTATTTTCTTTTAGCATCCCCTGGATGCGCTGTCAGAGCTGATGTGTAGTGGGTGGTGATGTAGTACAAGTCGGGATGGGTTGGCGTTCCAGCTCTGCTTTTTCAAGGTGATGTTTATTCTTCTCGCCAACAGATGCCGGTGTCTGTGTCATTTCTGAGCAGAATAACGGGAGGTTTGTGTAAGTCTGTTTTCCCGCAGTGGCAGAAAACATCTGCTTGATGGTGTCGGTGTCTATGTGCACGTAAACGAGGGAAAACGTTGCTCGACGAACTGAAACGCTGGTGGGATTCGGTAGGAGCGCCGTTGTCACCATCAGCTGAAGAAGGTGAAGCGCTTTGGATCAACAGCAGCTCCGTAGGACGACACGTATGTCTGAGATCAGCGATTCAGATCTGGGCTGGGATGATTCCCCGCGGGCCAGAGCTGACCCAGAACCGCTCGTGTGTCCCCAGCATCTCCCTCCTGCTCAACGCGCCCTCTCCTGCCTGCACATAGCTTGGGAGAAGATACCTGAAGAGCACAGCTGCTGCTTTTCTGTGATGTAAAAGTATTCAGTAGCACAGGATGAAAATGCAGCTGGCCTTAGAGTAGAAGCTTGTGGAGGAGAGATGGAGGAGGAGGTTTAGTCTTCTTTTTCCCCTCCAGTTGCTTGGACTGGAGGCGGCAGCTGCCACCATTCCCTGCGATCGCGAGGAGGCTGTTGAGCACCCAGCTGCGTGCTGCAATATTTTTAGGTATGTCTGGTTTTAAACTTAATTCTGACCTTGTGTTGCCTGGATTTGTGACGGTCGGCTTGGGGCTGGAAGTGGCTTTGCACAGTTTGCGCTGCCGGTTTGTTCTTACAGCTGTAACCGAATCTCGGCCTGCGTTACCACCAGGGATATAGAGAAGCAGCTTCGTGTTAGCGATGAGTCTTGAGTGTCTTTTTAAAAGTTTGAATGCATTGGCATGGTAATAAAAATGCTACCGTTTGGTTTTTGAGATATTCTATTGAAGGGTTGAATATTTTAAAAGCTGGCTCATGTCCAAGCTGCCCGATGAGCGATGGCCATGCAAAAAGCTGGGTGCTCACTGCTTGTTTCCTTGACTCGCTGCAAGTCCATTCTCAAGCATTTCCCTTGACTTTTTGGATCCCAGGATGGCGTTTTGCAACAGCGACCATCACCTCGTCCAGCAATAATCACTTTGTGCATCTGCCCCTCTCCGTCAACTTGATCCCGTTATCTTCAGGATTCCTCAAACGTGATGGTAGTGGTGGGGTAACTGATTCGTGGAGGATCTGAAGCAGCTTCGTGCTGATGGTTTGTGCCCCACGTGGGAAATGCGGGGATGTGATGGGCAGTTTGCAGAATCGAGGCGGGCGAAGGGGAGGGCACGGTTGGTGTGGAAAGCAGCCGGGGAACGGAGCTGCAGAGCTCGCCCATCGCAGCAAACGCCCCTTGGCCGTGCAGAACGTCCCTTGGAGGCCGCGGGACTCTCCGACTTTAACCAAGCTGTGAAGACACCAGCATGTCCCGTCAAGCTGCTTATTGGAAATGATGGCGATGAGCAGCGCCGCGACGATTTCAGCGTTATTGGGAAATCCCACCATAATTTTAAATGCAAACACATGCGCGTCACCCCGAGCGAGCGCTTCCCTGCACGCCGGGGGACAAAGGGACATTTTTGGGTCTCCAGACACTGCCCGGTGGCCTTTTGATGGCCCAGAAAAAATGCTGAAAAACGCAGTTTGCGTCGTGTTCTCAATTATCCTCATCCCTGACATTTTTTAACTTTATGTAATCTTCCGCGGCGCATATGGGAATTGTTTTTGCTTTGTAGGGAGCGTTTTGGAGTAAATTAGATTTTGCTGCTTTTTCTGGGGCTGTGCCATGCAGGGAATGTCCCTGTGTGGGGTGGCAGCACTCGCTGCTCCCCAAAGGCCACGGGACAACCCCTCGCAGGTTTTGTGTCTCCTGCCACGTGGGCTGGACCCACCGGTGCCCCATTGGGGATGAAACGCAGCGTTTGGAAGATCCTGGCTCTGTGGGGCTTGGGTTTTATGGACATGCCCTAGGATTCCCAAAACACCCTCAGATCTGAGCTTCCCGCTGGTTTCAGTGTCTCTTATTGCACAGGTTTTCTTTAACAAGCACAAGGAGGTTTTATAGTGTTGGATGCAGGTCAGGCTGGTGGCTGAGTGGGGATAAGCGGCTGCTGTTTTCCCCTTCTGGGCAGCTTTGTGAAGCAGAATTGTATTCTTTAGTCAAACAGAATAACGAGACCTTCTTAATCTTTGATACGGCTGCTTGTTATATTAAAGTCTTAGGAGAGGAAATGCATCTTCTGGGGCTGTTTGGGTTGGAAGGCTGATGGTCTGGGCTTGCAGGTCTTGGGGAAGAGGCTCCCAAACCAGGCTGGTGAATGGGGACTCTGTGACATGATAGTGTCCCCTGGTTATTGAAGGGAGGTGTCACTGTAAGACCTGAGATGCCTTCAGTGCTTTGGTAAAAATGTTTATTGTCAGAAGCTTATAATGTGTTTGTACCTATCCTCTTCCACCCACCAAACAGAGATGGATCAACAGGAGTGACAGCTGTTGGTCACTTAACCCCAGAATCCTTTGCTTAATCTCTTGGAAAACTTACTTGAGAAAACTGCTAAAAAATTACAGACAAATCTTTAACAATTTGCTACTTTCTTGAAGAGTTGACCCTGAAAAACAGTTTTCCTAGCAGGGTGTTGAGCACCATGTTGATGGTGACTGCACTAATCCCATGGCACTTGAGTTTTTAATTTGGAAGCTGTTTGAGACAAACCCTGCTGAAGTGTCTGCAAACTCAGTCCACTCTTTTCTTGACCTGACGGCGATCGTGATGGGTTTTGAAGATGAAATGTGAGGTTTCCCAGTGTCATTTAGTCAGCGTCAGTGCGGTGACTTTGTGCGTGGATCTGTCACCATCTTTTGTCCCCTGCTTTGCACGTTGAGGCTGGAGCTTGCCCGTGGTGGCTGTGGGATGATGCTCTGCTGCTTGCAGAAAGGGCAAAAACAGGGAAAAAAGAAGAATCATAGAATAATTTGGGGTTGGAGGGACCTTCCCAGCTCCCCCAGTGCCACCCCTGCCATGACAGGGACATCTTCACCAGCTCAGGTTGCTCAGAGCCCCGTCCAGCCTGGCCTGGGATGTCTCCAGGGATGGTTCATCCACCACCTCTCTGCCCAACCTGGGCCAGGCTCTCACCACCCTCAGGGACAACAATTTCTTCCTCATGTCCAGCCTGCATCTCCCCTGTTTTAGTTTAAAACCATCACCCCTTGTCCTGTCCCAACAGGCCCCACTCAAAAGTCTGTCCCCATCTTTCTTATGGGCCCCTTTTAAGTCCAGAAAGGCCGCACTAAGGTCTCCCCAGAGCTTCTCTTCTCCAGCTGAACACCCCAACTCTCTCAGCCTGTCCTCCCAGCAGAGCTGTTCCAGCCTCGGGTCATTCCTGGGGCTCCTCTGGCCCCTCTCAGCAGGTCCATGTGTGTCCTGGGAAGGTGGAGATGTGAATGATTTTGAGAACTGCAGACATTTGCTTTGAAGTGAATGGCCAAGCCAAGAGCTTGAGGTTCAATGTGATCCCTCAGCTCCGCGAAGGACATGGAACGGATGGGTTGTGGCAGCCCCACAAATTCGGGTTTAGTGTCTTTGTTGGGGCAACGGGGGCAGCCGCGTGATGGGAAAAGCAGCTGGAGGCGTCACCGAGGCCGTTTTGGGGGGGACTGGAGGCCACGTGTGAGTTGGTGCTGGGTGCATGCCAGTGTCAGCGTGTTCCTGTTCCCCCATCCACGACGTTCGAGGTCTTTGTGCTTCCTCGTGCTTTTCCTCTCCTCCTTCCCACATCACATAATTCGGGTGCAAATGTGCCTATTATCACAAAAGATCTTTTTTCATTCTAACGTTTCCTGGCTTTCTGGGGACGGTTTCTGTTTGTTTAAGATGCGTTCTGTGCCTTTAAGTCTGCGTTTAAAGTTTATACCCCATCGGATCTTGATTAATAAATGGGTATTCCTCAGGATTCTTTTTATGGCCTCAAAAATGAAGCTGCTAAATCACAGGCCCCCTTTACTTCAGCGTGTGTGTGACTGAGGGCCGCAGGACCCACAGTGTCCCCAGCAGCCTGTCCAGCCTGTTCTGTGCACATGGCTGCCTCATCAAATCCAAAGTTGAACTACAGGCCAACCATATGCTGGACCAGCTCTTTGTGTGGTTGCCTTTCAGACCTCTTTAAACCCTTGGAACCCACAGATTTTTCTTGAAATGAATCCTTTATCTTCCAGCGATAGACGGTATAATTCACAGGGCTTCAAGGAGCACCCCTCGCTCCTTCTTTAGAGCAATTGCTGCTGTGTTATAGCTGGAAGAACGGTGCTGTTAAACTTATTTGCTGTGGACTGCAGGCGTTCGGCGCTGTAATTTTCACTGGTCTTGCTTCTCCTGGTTTTAATTAATTTAAACAGGCGCTGCCTGGTGCGCTGGGCTCCCGCGGATGCGCCGCTTTGGAGGCCAGGCCGTGCGGATAGACCTCAGCCTAGTAAAGTGGGGCTTTGGGCCTGCTTTGGCAAACCTTTGGAAAGGATGTGGAGGAGCGCAGGGGTCTGAACAGGAGAGGGGTGATGGAAATCAGGCTCAAAAATGACTCTCGTCAGGATGCTGCTGCCCGCATGAGAAATTCTTCTCTTTTCATTTGGACATCTCGGGCTTGTAACATAACTGCTGATAAACCTTTTAAATTAACTGCTTTTTCTCGTTTTTCCAAACTCCTGGGGTGGTTTTGGTGCAGGATCCTCGTGCTGCACGTGGGGTGGTTGGATCATTCAAGGGGGTGAGCGCTCTGTACGTGGAGGAGGAACCGAGGAGGTTTGGGATCGTGGGTCCTGGTGTAACGCAGTCACCCCAGAGTCTCCACGTCCCTTCGCCTGACGCTGCAAACCCCTTGTGACCGTGGCAAAGCGCTAATGCTGCCGTGTCAACGGTACCGGTGCATTTTCCCAGGGTAACAGCCCATCTTCAATGCTTGAAGCCCTTTCAATTCCAGCGCCGGTTCTTCAAGTTACCCATTTAGTGTGAATTTTGATTTTCTTTTTAATCCAGGTGAGCAAGATTTCGTTCTTTGCAAGAAGGATAAGACCTCTTGCAGCACAAAACTCTCCTTTAGGGCAATGTTGTTGCTGCGTAATGTCAAAGCAGCTTTTGAAATCGCAGCCGTGACTTTGGGCTGATCGGGATGGCGGGGAAGGGAACGGCTCCTATGGATCGTATGGGGTTCTGTGCTCCGGGTTGCTAATGAGATGGAAATGGGTTTGCATCAGTAGGGCTGTATTTTTGACAGTAGGGCTACGATGGTTCAGTTTTCCAGGCCTGCCCTTTGCGTGACTCCCCTGTACAAATTGCAAACGGGTGCGGGCAGAAATCACCGACTGAAATCCTTCAGCAACCCAAGACTTACTTCTTATTTCTCTTCTTAAAACACAAAGTTCTGCTGACAGGCTCAGGTCATTTAAGCCTCTCGACATATTCTTCTAATTCATATATATAGCAAATTTAGAACAGCTTTCGTTTGTGGGTAAAACGCGTGTGAGTTACTGCAGGACGGCTCCGCTTTGTTTCTGCTCCCTGTGTGCCAGGGCTGAGCAGGTTCCTGCGGGTGGGTGTGATGGGGTGTCTGGGACACACCATGGCATTATTTCATTTAGGAGTCTCTGTCCGCCGTGGTCTGAACATGGTTCATCACTCCAAGAACAGCACCATTAAAGGCTTTTTAATTTTCTTTTTTTTGGGAGAAATCAAAATCTTTCTTGAGTAAGAGAGGAATACTCTGCACAGTGGGAAAAGTAGAAATATATTCTCCTGCTTTATAAATAATCCTGTTTTAGCCCTGCAGGACAGGGGAGGGTTTGTTGTTCATGCTGGATCATCCCCTTGTCCTGTTGTGGTTTCCTCAGGTGTGACGCTGGTTTCCGTGATCTTTGGTCTGGTCTGTTTGCAAACCACGCGCTGGAGAATGGGGAGAAGGGAAGGGTGAGTGTGGAGTCTGACATCTGGGCAGGAACAGCCCCAGGTCCCAGTGTAAGTTGGGAATGAGCTATTAGAGAGCAGTGTAGGGGAAAGGGAGCTGGGGGTCCTGGGGACAGCAGGGTGAGCATGAGCCAGCACTGGGCCCTTGTGGCCAGGAAGCCAATGGTACCTGGGGTGGGTTAGAAGGGGGTGGTCAGTAGGTCAGAGAGGTTCTCCTGCCCCTCTGCTCTGCCCTGGGGAGACCACAGCTGGAATATTGTGTCCAGTTGTGGCCCCTCAGCTCCAGAAGGACAGGGAACTGCTGGAGAGAGTCCAGCGCAGCCACCAAGATGCTGAAGGGAGTGGAGCAGAGCAGGTGGGATTTGGGTTAGTTGAATTGACCCCCATAGGAACCATTTGTACACTGCTGCTGTGGAGACCTGAACCCACTGAGTCTGTCTGTCCTTCACTTCCAGTTCTGTCGAAATCATGGTCAACGCTGACCATTCAGCCTGGAGAAGAGAAGTTCTGGAGAGACCTTAGTGTGGCCTTTCCGGACTTAAAAGAGACCGATAATAAAGATGGGGACAGACTTTTAATCAGGGCCTGTTGTGATGGGACAAGGGGTGATGGGTTTAAACTAAAGGAGGGAGATTCAGGCTGGACATGGGGAAGAAATTGTTGTCCCTGAGGGTGGTGAGAGCCTGGCCCAGGTTGGGCAGAGAGGTGGTGGATGAACCATCCCTGGAGACATCCCAGGCCAGGCTGGACAGGGCTCTGAGCAACCTGAGCTGGTGAAGATGTCCCTGTCATGGCAGGGGTGGCACTGGGTGACTTTTAGAGGTCCCTTCAACCGGAACCATTCCATGGTTCTATGATAAGAAGCTCCTGGCTCTGGCTGGAAAGATGCTGCCTGTTACGAGGTGCAAACAACCTTCGTCCTCTCCACCTTCCCGGGGGCCAGACTGATGCTGATGCTCCTTTTCATTGCTAACCCTTTTTTCCTTCTTCTCTGCAGCCCCTCTTAGCACTGTTTGTAGTTCTGCTAAGCCATAAAACAAGCGCCCTGGGAGTTCTCCGTAGAAGCAGACAGCAGTACAAACAAACACCCCATACCGTTCTCCTGGCGTTCCAGCCTCGAGGAGTCTTGTTCTCAGCTCTGACCCCACAACCTTTCCTCCGGTTGGCAACGTGCTGGCGTTGACAGTTCCAGCGGTTCAGCCAGAGTTGAAAGATGGTTGCCGGAGAGCAGCGGCCGGGCTGGTATGTGTTATTCAGCAGGACCCCCTTGAGGCGAAGCTTTGAATCTGGTGTGTATTTCAAAGCATGTGTTAAACTCGATGTGATGCTGATTAAAACGGAGGGCTCCGGGGTGAACTGGCAGGGTCCCGCCGTTGCGTCTGCCAAGTGACATGCGAAGAAACGTCTCGCTGCAATATCGGGATTGAGGACTTGTCTCAGCACAATCAGGCTCTGAAAGGGGGAAAGCCTTGCCGGGACGTTCTTCCTATATGGTGCACACACACGAGCACTTATAGGTCCTGTGTGAGCCCTCTGCTCATATGGTATTTTCATTTAAAGCCTTTTTATTTTCAAACCCATATGGAAATAATACTGGCTGTTGGTTTTTTTTTCTTTCTTTTCTCCCATCATGTCCTTCAAGTTCGTGTTTCCACCGAGCAGATGTAAAATAGCGAGAGGATAAATGAAAGCAGGTACCGTCAAACCCCGGCAGGGATGCGGCAACGTTGGCTGCGCGATCCCTGCGGACAGCGGGCGATGGAAGGAGCTCCAACACCGCCAGATCTTGGTGGTATCTCCAGTAGGGCTGTGGCTTGGTGGATCCTGAGCTCTCCTGTGCCTTAGGTTGCAGAATTAGAGAGAAAAATGGGGGTTTTGATATGTTGCTGCTGTTCCGCACATCCTTGTGTGCACAGCACGACCTGGGTGAGCCTCGCTGGGTCAAGTCTTGCAAAACTCATCGATTAGCAAAAAAACACCCAACCCCGCTCCAGAATGGATATGGATGGATGGGGAGCAGTCTGGTACCTTTTGGAGATAAGCCTGGTGAGCTGCATGAATGTTCTCTGGCTCTGCAAGTGTGCAGCCCCGTGCTTTAGCAGAGGGCAGGAGCCTTGCGGTGCCCTGAGCAAGTTTTGGGAAGGGTTTAGGAAGCAGCTGTAGGAAAAAAAATAGAAGATCCTGAGCAAATGGAGAGGAAAAGCTGTGAAATGGAGCGTGCTGGAACATGATGTGTCTTGGTTGATGTGTCTTGGTTGATGTGTCTTGGTTGATGTGTCCGTGGTGCAGCAGGTGGGTGGTGAGCAGTAAAGTGCCGGCGGGCGCTGGGGCAGCGTCTGCTGCTGCATGTGCAGTAGGACAGAGCCGTGCCCATAGATGTTACTGCCAAAACCAGATCAGAAAGGCTGAGGGAGTTGTCTCCCGTTAACCTTATGTTGATTTTGTGTGCGGGTAAAACTGATTGACTCGCTCTCCAGCTGCTTTGCCAGCTGTACACTGGTTTCCATCGCTCCCCTTCCAGCTTTCTGCTTTGTCTGCCTGTTCAAAATAAACACAACTTCTCTCCTTGGAGTCTCTTCTGCTCCAGGGTTGGATTTTCAGCTTCCAGTAGCTTTTGTGGAGCGGTTCAGAACCCGTTCTCCTTTGGCGCTGGGTGTCAGTATTTCCAGTCAATGGTAGAAATGCTTTTCAGTAGGAGCAAACGCGGAGTTTTTGGGGTTTTCTGGGGATCATCTTAATTGTTGTGACTTAGAGCAATGAACGGTGCTATTCTCCTTTAGGAGAACATTACCAGGAAGTTTTAGAAAGGCCCAGGTGACATTAATGATGGATGTCTGTAGGGAAATGTCCCCTGCCAGCCCATACAATGCTTTTGCCTTCCTGCAGCATCTGGATGTTCACACCTCCTGGTTTCTTCATGCTGTTTTTCTAGCATAATTTTCATAAGCTTTTTGCTATCCTGTTTCATTGCTGCTTTGCCTTCTTCTAGCCTCTTTTGCTTCTTCCTGGCCATGCGTCATTAAAACTTGCAAAATTGATTACTGTCGTCTTTACTAATGAGAACGTGATGAACTTGGTGATGCTGGAGGAGCGGTGCCATGGAGAAAGAGTTGTGTGAATTCTCTCTCTCCATATTTTAATTAAGACTTTGTTCTTCAATGTCTGTGAGTGAGAGGACTGAGACCCATCCCTGAAGCTGCTGAGGTCGGCCCAGCCTCGTGGGTGGATTTACCTTCTGGCAACAAGGGCTGTTTTGTCTCCCCCTATTCCGTGGTGACCGCAGCTGAGAAGGTGGCCGGGTCACCTCTCCGTGCACCCGGCGGTAACTGAATTTAATGGTACCTTGTCCTCAGCACCCCTGTCCGTCTGACCGCCTTGCAGGTGTTGTGTAGAGAGAGAAAACAACAACAGGAAGATTAATGAGTTTGGGTCCAGCCTGGGTTGTGATCAGCTGAGCCTTGTGATAGAATCACAGAATTATTTAGGTTGGAGATTAACTTAGGTTAAGATCATGGAGTCCAAGCGTTCCCCCACCCCTGTCCCTACCCCATGTCCCTGAGAACCTCATGTCCGTCTGTCCAGCCCTCCAGGGATGGTGACTCCAGCACTGCCCTGGGCAGCCTGTTCCAATGCCCCACAGCCCTTTGGGGAAGAAATTGTTCCCCAGATCCAACCTCAACCTCCCCTGGGCAACTTGAGGCCGTTTCCTCTGCTCCTGGCGCTTGTTCCTGGGGAGCAGAGCCCGACCCCCCTGGCTCCAAGCTCCTTTCAGGCAGTTCAGAGATCAGAAGGTCTCCCCTCAGCTCCTGTTCTCCAGCTGAACCCCCCAGGTCCCTCAGCCGCTCCCATCACACTTGTGCTCCAGCCCCTCACCAGCTCCGTTCCCTTCTCTCCACTCGCTCCAGCACCTCAAGGCCTTTCTAGGTGTGAGGGACCCAGAACTTCCCCCAGGATTGGCGGTTTTTCCTCCCCAGGTCCCAGCACAGGGACGCTCACTGCCCTGGGCCTGCTGGCCACAGCAGTGCTGGCACCAGCCAGGATACTGGTGGCCTCTTGGCCACCTGAGCACACACTGGCTCATGTTAGGAATCCCAGCGATTCTCCAGGTGAACTCTGTAGCACTTTTACTTCATTCCCGTATGTTGGAAGCATTGGGTGTTTGGGTTATCAGGGTGTGTTTAACTCCTCCTGGTAGATCTGCGACCCCTTGGTGCTGCATGGGAGCCCTGTGGGTGTCCTGCTGCCCATCCCCACCATTCTCTCCTGGGACCTTCCCCAAAGTCCATCGGCAGGGTAAGAGCTGTAGGTGCTTGTTCCTTGAAGTATTTTCCTTATGAAAACGCTGGCGAGTGTTGTGACACAAGCGGATCATTGAAATATTAATGAACGGATTTGTAGGGAAAGGGAATTCATGTCCTCTGGATCAAAGAGATTTGGTGCGTATTAATTTGCTGTATTTACAAATTCAGCTGCTTTCTGAATGTCCTCTTGTGCTGTTTCTGTTAGCAACCAATGCGAATGTTTTCCATAACCTTTTATTGGTAACAAAGCCGACCGAAATGTTTTCAGTTTTCCTTCGGAGTTGGTGGCATTGCCTTCAATGCTCTCAGGCCTTGGGGGTCGAGTTAACCCCTTGGCACCCGTGCCAGACACGTAAGACCTAGAAGCGCTTGGCACAGACCGCAAGCAATCTGGTTTAGTTCTTGCGAGCCCAATATTTGACATGCAATTAAAAGGCTACGAGCTTTGCTAACTGTTATAAATTTCTCCAGCAAGCGTGGCTGTTAAAGTCCAGTTTTATCAGCCACCTGTGCGCGCTTTATTCTTTAAAAGGGGACGCTGGCCCTGTAAATCTGACTGTTAAAAGTTTAACGGATCAGATGTTATTGAAGTATCTTTACAGCGCTGCGCTGTTGTTGCAGCTGCAGCTTTGATAGCTGGTGTTTGCGGCTACTGTGGGGCTGGTTTGGTGGGTGAGCTTGTGTGGGGGGCACGTGTGGACCCACACAAATACCTTTGGTGTTCCCAGTGAGGCGGAATTGGACAGGGCACCGTGTGAAGGGCAAGAAACTGTTCCCTGAGCTTCAGAAACTCTCAAATCCCGAGGGTTGAAGCAGCCTTTAACCCTTCAACAAATCTGTTTCCAGGTATCTGGTAGCCCGGAACAAAATCAACCCAAACCTTCACCATGCTGCAGTCCCGTTTATTGCGGTGAAATGTCAGCTAGGATGGTCTTCAGAGAACATAAAGTCATTTGGGTTGGAAGGGACGTCCATGGAGGTCTCTAGTCCAACCTCCTGCTCAAAATAGGTCAGACTTTTAAGTCAAGCTGCATTTCTCAGGGTTTTATCTTTAAAACCTCCAAGCATGGAGACCACAGCATCTCTGGGCAACCTGTGTTTTCATTATATCCAGTAAGAACCACTCATGTATTTTGTGTGTGTTCTAAGTCCTCCTGCCACCGTGCACCACTGTGAAGAGCCTGGCTCCATCTTCTTGATGGTCTTCTCATAGGGATTGAAGGCGGCTATGAGGTCACGCTGAATGAAGCCTCTCCAGTCTGCCTAAGCCTGGCTTTGCCAGGACATGTGCCCCAGCCCCTGCCCACGTTAGCGGTCTCCACCTGACACATCTGGTCGGTGCCATCCCTGTCCCCGACTGCGCACACTGTTCCAGATGTGCTCTTACGGGCACTGAGGTCCTTGGGGTGCAGTGAACAAACCGTTCTGGTGACTTTGCCAAGGGTGGTGTCAGATGGAGCTACTCCCCTGGCTCTGGGTCCCCAGCCAGAGGGTGCTCAGGTTTTTGTTATGATTTAGTCAGTATTTTATCTGGTTCTGGCGGGTTCTCTTGTAAGACTGTAACTAGATTTGTGCTGTTGCTCTTCTGGCAAGGAGATGGTCTTGAACCTTGAATCCCGGGGTCAGTTCTGGGCCCCTCAGGCCAAGAAAGGCCTTGAGGTGCTGGAGCGAGTGGAGAGAAGGGAACGGAGCTGGTGAGGGGCTGGAGCACAAGTGTGATGGGAGCGGCTGAGGGAGCTGGGGGGTTCAGCTGGAGAACAGGAGCTGAGGGGAGACCTTCTGATCTCTGAACTGCCTGAAAGGAGCTTGGAGCCGGGGGGGTCGGGCTCTGCTCCCCAGGAACAAGCGCCAGGAGCAGAGGAAACGGCCTCAAGTTGCACCAGGGGAGGTTGAGGTTGGATGTGGGAACAATTTCTTCCCCAAAGGGCTGTGGGGCATTGGAACAGGCTGCCCAGGGCAGTGCTGGAGTCACCATCCCTGGAGGGCTGGACAGACGGACAGGAGGGTCTCAGGACATGTGGCAGTGCCAGGGGTGCGTTATGGTTGGACTCCATGATCATAGAGGATCTCTTCTGATCACAGTGATTCTGTGATTAACAGTCTGTAGGCTACTGAGTCTTGGTTTTGGGTTCTTGGGGAATACATGAATGTAGTTGTAGAATTGATGCCGCGCGTGTGAACCTTGTGCAGGACAGATGCTCTTTGTGCTGCTGCGGTGAAGCTCATCCGAAGTACCAGGATCTGCCTTGCCCAGTTGTGATCAAGAATGAAGGACTTACGGTGAGAAACTTTGGGCACTCGCTTGGTGACAGTGTTGGAAGTCTCAGTTGTCTATCCCATGAGCTTTGTGTGCTGGGCCTCAGATACTCATAGGATCATTTTGGTTGGAAAAGCCCCTCAAGATCATGGAGTCCAACCGTTCCCCCACCCCTGGCACTGCCCCATGTCCTGAGAACCTCATCTCTGTGTCTATTAAACCCCTCCAGGGGATGAAGATGGGGAGATCCTTGCATGATATCATTGTCCTGGAATGCAAATTTCCCTGATCCAGTGAGACTCGGGTCGGCTCTCCCGTGGGCCCAGACAATAAAAACTGGTCTCCCGCAGAGGGATGATGGGATTTATTGGGGCTGCATGTGGCCCAGGTCTGGCTCTTGCTCGCCTGCTTTATAGAAACCTCTAAAACTTGAGAGCGCTACCAGGTGTCCCCAGGCATTCAGTCTTAATTCTGAGATTAGCGTGGGACCGTGGCCAAGGGCTGGACACCACACCGGAGGCAATCTCGTAAGCCTTGTCTTTATTATCTGAAGCCTAACTAGCGGTGTTCTGCATTGTCGTGTATTATGTGGCGTTTTACACTGATCTGCAATGACCTGCCCTGGCTTTAGCGTCTCTTTGGGGTATAATTTTATACTGTGCTTTTTTAATATCAATAAATGCATGACTAGTTTGCTTTTGCAGCAGACTCAGCTTTTGTGTCTTACTTTAAAAAACGCCGTGGCTCCTGGCTAAAAGTGCTTATGGGGCTTTAATATCTAATCTGTGACTCCCTAGTTTTGTTTCATATATGCCAAATAGCTTTTTTTGGGGGGTGCTTTTCCTCAGAACTACAGATTTCGGGTGTCACGTCCTCCTCTCTTCCCGCACCAGTAATTAAAGCCGCTTGCTTACATGACATGGTTTGGAAATACTAATAATTTCCTTGTAGGCAGAGACCTCGTGTACCGAGCATCACCCAGGCTGGGGAAAATTAACTGTTCTGTATTATAACCTCCCATTGCTGCTGGAGATGTTGACAGAGCCGCTTGCTTGGCGGGGTGCGTGGTGCCACCCCAATGAGATGTCCCTGCTCTGCATGGGTGGGACAGCTTGTGTACAGCTGGGCCTGGGAGCCTTTATCACAAACTGCTTCAGTGCTTTTCCTCTTCCGTGTTTTTCCTCAAGTCTCTATGAGCTTTTCTCCCTTTTGAGCCAAATTCTTGTCAATTGTTGCTCCCTGGACCCAGTGCTTTCTGATTGACTTAAAAAATAATACTAAAACATGTCCCGTGCGGATGAAGCTGCCGAAACGCCTTCGGGGCGCTGTGTGTAGGCCTATGGTGTCGCTTTGCTGAGAGAAAGTGAGTCGTTTAATTTCTTCCATATTTCCCAAATCTCTCCGGCTCGGATGCAAAGTGCTGGGACCTTGAAGGTGCTTTTTGCTGTTCTTCGGAGACACCGATGGAAACGTCGCAGATACGGCTGCCATTCCACCTCTTGGGGGAGGCGTAATGTGTCCGAAAGGTTCAAGATTGCTGTTGGAAGCCGAAGACCTTAGAGCTCTGCTCTAGGGGTGTTTTTTGGGGAATGGGGAGCGAGAAAGAAGTTTTGCAGGCTCTGAAGCCTTAGAAATGTGTTCCAGTTCTGCTTTGCCATACAGAGCTTGCTGCCATGTGTAGACTTGATGCTCCAGCTGTAACGTTCTCCCACGTCCACGGGTAAGTAGGAGGTGTTCTGTGACAGAACTGCCCGTACGGGCTCATCAGTGCTCAGGTTTGCCCTGGGGCTGGGGCTTCTCCCACCTCATCCTTGTATCCAGACAACTTGTTTCTGTGTCACGGTCCATTCACTGATGGACTCGTGATAGTTTACCTTGAGCTTGAACTGGGAAATTAAGGCGACCAAAACGCCAAGGGGTTATAATTCAATCAAACAGCGTTACTTTATTATTTTGCCTGTAAAGTGGCACACGATAGCGAGAGAGTAGGAAAAAGGGAAAGAAAAAGGTGGAAATGAGGGTTTTGATCACCACCAAAGGTCACCCTCTGGTCTCCGGTCCCGTAGAGTCCTGTCGGTCCTGTGTTGTGATCCGGGATCCTCCGGTGGGAAGATCTTAATGGCGTCCATTCGCGAGTCAGCTCTTATGCTTCTTCACCCCTCCTCGCTCCCATTGTTTGAGGCCAATCTCTGCCTTTGCTTCGCAATCCAGGCTTAACTGCGCAGGCTTGGAAAGACCCCGCTTTGCTTGCTGGGACCCGTCTGTGCCTGCGTGGCCTGCGTTCAGGGGCCTCTCTCTGGTCCATTGGGTGACCTCAGGCCCCTTGGCGATCTCCTGCGCGTGCTCTCCTTTGTTGGCCTTTGTTTCAGGGAGGAGGTGGGGGCAGGTGTGACTGAGGCAGCAGGTGAGGACACATCTGGACGGCAGCTGTTGTCTCCGGGTCAGAGAGACCCTCATAACAATCCCGTTTAGGAGGCGGGGGCTGGTTTGGCTGGGGCAGCAGGTGAAGTCCATACAGCAGCCATTATTACCAGTAGCTCCCCGGGTCAGAGAGACCTGTGCAACACCGTTCTTCTCCTCAGGCCTCTCTCCAAGCCATTGTCCATCTGTTCTTTCTGTCAGGATTCAGTTCTCCTAGTCCCTGATGGCAAATGTTTCAGGCCAATACTGTTCCATCTTCAAACCGACTCTTAGGCTCTGTTGCTGAAGCTCCTGGTGTAACTCATGTTCCTGGCCCGTTGTTTGTGATTTCCAGGGGAGGCTGAAGGTGAGTTGTTGACCTTCTCTATGGAGCCTCAGGAGTGAAACCCTGTAGCTTATCAACTTCTTACAAGACCACCACTCCTGTTATTTATTTAACTGTTCTTCTATGGCCAAGAGAAATGCTCTTTTGGAACAGATTGCTTCTTGGCTGCTGTCCTGTTGTGTTTCCTCCTTCACCACCCCCGTTGTGAGAGACACCCAGTCCTTGGGGTACTGATACTATATCGACCTGCTGGGATGCTCGTGTACCGTTTGTCTTTTCTCTGATCCCATGGAGCATTTAGGTTTTGATCATAGTCTTATTTCGGGGAACAGATGGGGTGCTGCTAATATTGACCTCCTTATAGTTTCTTTTGGACAAAGGATGAGCTTGGAAGATCCCTTCAACCTAAACCATTCCATGATTCTTCCATATGTTGTGTGCAATGTGAATGTAATGGTATTAGGCTGTTCTTACAGATAAGAAGGTGATTCCAGTGTTTGCTTCATTTCTGCATCTGTCTGGGTCTCTTTTTAATGACTTAGGTTGGCAACAAGGTGGGATTTGGGAAGCCTGGTACGTGGCAGATGAGCTGCAGGTGTTTAATGGCACCGTTTGGTATGAAGTGGAAGTGTCTGCTGATGCCACATGGGCTCTAGAGGAGTTTAATGTCTGAATTTTAACGTTGGCAATTGATAATTTTGCTTCCTATCTGCACCAATGCTCCTCTGAGACAGAGGAAGAGTTGGAAGAGAGTGGTAGGTGTTAAATCCCATGGTTTTAATCATCGCTTAGACATATGCACACTGATTTTGCTGTTCCAGGTTTCTTTGCGTTAGGAAGCCTGAACAAGGATTCTTTCTATGCAAAGTGTGTCTTTTTAGCGTATCTACATTGGACTTTGTGATTCCCCTTTACAAGGGCACTGGTTTCTCTCCAGGCCTTTTAGTGTCCGCAGAAGCAGAAGATGATTCCATGGACACAAACAAGTGCAACTCCGGACAAGTTCCCTCACATGCAGTAAATAAGCAGCAATTCCTTCAGTTGTTTTGAATTCCGCAGACAGAACGGATGGAAAACGCCTGGTGAACGTTGTCTCCCACACTCCGCTGCTGTCTTGACCGCGGACAAGCAGTTGACATGGAGAAGTTCAGAAGGACGTCGTGGTCTGATGTGCAGATGAGGAGCTGATGGGATCTCCATGTTCAGGACGTCTCCGAGCTGAACGCTGTCGCTTGGCGATGGGGACTATATAAGGATTCAAACCAGAGTCTGTCGACACTATTTATCCGTCAGAATTGCGGAGTTACGTAGCTCCAAAGTAATGAAGACAGTCTGTAAATGAAAATTATATCTGTCACATGTAATATCTGTATGCGAGTACATATTGACTCCTGGTGAAACGCAGTTATTGTACGGGGTCTTTCAGAAACATGGACCCAATTTGAAATCGCCCTGACTTTGGAATTGGGTCCATCCTTTGGAAACAGCCCGTGTGAGAGCTGATCGAAGGATTCTTGCATGGATTTCGGGTTCTTTCTCCGTAACGCGTTTCTTTTCATGGGGCACGTGTGTTCTGTGCGATAGATGTGTTGCCACTAAAAGCACAGAAACGATCTAAATGAGAAGTATTCAATTTTATAACGGTCTTTAGGCTGGAGTCGAAGCGCTGTCGCTTTTTTCAAGTTTCACGGAACATTGATTTCACTACAAGGAATAAAGGAATCATTTTGATCTGGTGGCCGCTTTATGGTGTAACAGAAGGAAAAGGCAACGTGTAGGGGGATGAACAAATCTGACTTTATATACAGGAACAGAGCAAAAAGAGCAGAGGGAGCCCGTCCGAGCTCGTGGTCTTGGTGTTGGTGACGGAGCCTGGGGTTGGGTTCTTCTCATGGGAGGTGCTTTGTTCCTCACCTGAAAAACAGTGTTTTAACGCATGGGTTTTGCCTAAAAAAGTGTCTTCAGCAAAACAAGCAAACAATGTTCCCATCATGGATGAGGACACGCTTTTCTAGGACTTCAGAGTCCATATAGAGCGTTAACCCAGGACTTCAGAGTCCATATAGAGCGTTAACCCAGTGAGGCGGTGCTGTGAGAGCACCTGGTGTTGGCTTTTTCTTTGGAGCGCCGCTTAGATCTGCTAATCGTACCCAATTCTGCAGCCTTTCAGCGTCGCTTTTGTGCAGGTAGCCAGATGCTGATTGCTGTTGACTTCTGATCCCATAAAACCTCGGTGGAACAGCTGGAAGCAATTGCGAGCAAGCCCATATTCTTTTGTTTAACGAGACAAAGCCCATTGTGCGCCGGAGCAGCGCGTGAAGGATGGTTCCTGCTCCGCTGTGCCGAGGGACAAAGGACCGAGCACTTCATTTGAAAAATCGCTTTCCCAGACAAAAGAAGAAACCATTGAGGCAAATGTGACGCGCGGGTTGGAATTGCGCTCTCTGGTATGCGGGGGATGCAGCGCCCGCCGGTTCGCCGACATCTGCATCCGACGGGGAGTGCTTGGAGAGCTATTGGAAGCGCGTTCCCATCGAGAAAGCGCTTTGTAGTGCTGGAGCCGTCCTTGTAAAGCCTGCTTGAAAGGTGCGCCCAGAGTATCCGTTTCTGAAGGATCACAGTGAGCTGTAATATGCTAAAAATTAGCAGCGTGTTTCTCTCTTCTCCGAGTCAGGGAGCGGAGCAAATGCCATTCGGAGAGGTTTCCAGCTTTGGAACTGCTTAAAAAAATGGTAGAAATAATAAAAAAGAATGAAAGGCATGTCTGTATCCCTGCCCTGGTTCTCTGTCCGCTTGCTCAAAGCCGCTTTGCTGGCAGGAGATGTCCCAGATGTACCTGCAGGATTTGCTTCTTGCACGCCGAATATTTTGCTGCCCCTTCACATCCCTCCCAAAGCCGTTGTTTTTGCCATGAGTCCTTTTAAATTGATCTTGTAGTTGTCAGTGTCCTTCCCTCGTCCTGTAGATCCCATGGAGACCTTAGTGCGGCCTTTCTGGACTTAAAAGGGCACGATAAGACGGGGACAGACTTATGAGCAGGGCCTGTTGTGATAGGACAAGGGGTGATGGTTTTAAGCTCAAGGAGGGAGATTCAGGCTGGACATGAGGAAGAAATTGTTGGCCCTGAGGGTGGTGAGAGCCTGGCCCAGGTTGGGCAGAGAGGTGGTGGCTGAACCATCCCTGGAGACATCCCAGGCCAGGCTGGACGGGGCTCTGAGCAACCTGAGCTGGTGAAGATGTCCCTGTCATTGCAGGGGTGGCACTTTGGGGAAGACCCCTCCAACCCAAGCCCTTGTGTGATCATCCAGACCTCCTGTGGGCATGGAGAGAGGATCACAGAGATATCTGGTTATCTTCTGGCTCACCTGGGACCCCGGTAGCTCCAGGACGCCATTTCTCGGTGGTGAGGTAGATTTTTACCGACATACAACCACAACCGCACATCTTGTGGAGTGGGCAGAGCGAATACAGGTGTCTGGAGCCACCTGTGTCACCTTCTGAGTTGACGAGTAGCACTGAGCTGAGTTTTGTACTTGTAGGCTCCGAGGTTTTGTGTGGTGTCACATTTGACCTAAGCAATACCTTTAGAATCCCGTACTTTGTAGGCTTGACGGTTGCCACAACCATATGATTCTTTGCCTCTAAGTACATTTGAGTCTTAGAGTGAGAAAAGTGTGATTTCACCAGAAGATTTCATTTGTGGGGGGATGTAACTGAAGGCAAAGGGCTGTAATGCAGGGACTTTGCTGCGGAAGGGGTTGTGTAGAAGCCGAGTGTGTGGATTATTAATTGGGTGTGTGCACGCTCTTGTTTCTGAAGGGCTGAGTTACACTTGCAGCGTTTTTACTCTTTTAGTCCGAGTTCAATAATCCTGGTGTTTGACAGGCTGATCTGAGCCTTTGGCTCTTGGAAACCACTTCAATGGGTCCTGTGAGCCGTAAAGTTTATCGAAGTCAGGGCTTAGGGAGCCCTCAAACTTGAGCAATCAATCCCGTATGTCCTGTTTCAGTGGCGATGGAGGACCGAGGGCTTCCCTTGGCTGCCTTCTCAGACCGAACCAAACTATTTTAACGTTTAGAAGCACTTTTTAACCTATCGCTCCTTTTACGTTAAGGGCACAGCAAGCGGGCTGCGAACGTGAAGCCCGGAGCCGGCGGTAAGCGTGGACTTTGGATTGGAGACGTGATCTATCTGATGAACTTGTCTGCTTTGCCGGTGGCTTTGGGTATTTACACCCGTCTGATGGTTATTTTTTTATGGTGGTTTCTCTCCCCTTCGTTGTGTTTGAGACGCCAGCTCCCTCCTCCGTTGTTTCCCAGACTCGTCGAGGAGCTTTGCTCCGACCTTGGCTCCCGTCGTTTTGGATGTTGCAAAACGAGGGAGCAACCGCGGCAGATGGGGCCAGAGGTCTCTTAATTGCAGCTTCCACCGCTCATAAGCTTCCCATTAAGATAAGCCGCGGGAACTGTTGATATTTCTATTGTAATAATTCATCTTATCGGCCGACTGGCTCGGAGCTGTTGGCTGCGGAGCCGGTGCATTGCGCCAGCGGCATGGGGGGCTCGCTGTGAAACACTTGCCGCGTACCGAGCGAGGGAGGCGTGAAGGGCAGGAGTGCATGTGCTGGGGCAAGGCGTCAGGATTTGGCAACCCAAACGGCTTTCGTGCCTCTGGAGTCGCGTCCGTGGCTGCTGCGGGTGAGCCGGCCGCGTGGAGTTAAATTCTTGGAAGGCTTAATGAGAAGGGATTGATGGGTGCCCAAGGAGAGCCTGTGGAAGTGCTGTAGCTGGGGCAGAACGCTGCAGATTAATTATTGTCATAGATGCAGGAGAACACATCTCTGCTGCTCCGACGGGGGTTGGAGCCAAAATCAATGAACCACGAGCCTGAGATCCTTTAGAAACAGCCACAGCAGCTCTGATAGTCACCCAGTTCCTCATTTATTTTGTTTTCATCGCTATTAATTTCATTAGGGACTGGGGCTTAGATTCTGGCGTGGGCGGGTTGGCGTCCCTTGCGGGTCCCCCCGTGTTGGCGCATCCCGTGTCTCTCCCCGTGCTCTCTGTTGCTGTAGCTCATCCTTCCCTGGTTTTTGAAAGGAAACGAGCCCCGTTGCTTTCCCGTTTCAATGGTGAAGGTGAAAAAAAGCTTTATAGGCTTGTTTTTATACAATAAATCTCCAGTTGGGGTTACTAATTGGTGAGGAGCAGCGTTTTGTAGTGCCCGGGTCAGTGCGTTCCAGGGCCGTGCGCAGATGCGTGTGTGCGTTGGGGCCTTGATTTCTTATATTTGGGGAGTTCTGATCTGCGGAAAAACAAACTAACGGAAGGGGTTTTTTAAATTATTCTTTGCTCTTTATAAATTAGAAACATTCCGTTGTGATTTTTGTTAAACGGCAAAATGATGGCATTTATTATCTTGAATTTGCATGGCTCGTTAACTTTGGCTGCGTGGGTGGCTGATGGAGCCTCGTGTTGCTGGAATCTTCCCGAGGAATTCCCCGTTAGTGGAGCGGGACGGGCGCCCACTGCGGGGGCCAAAATGGCCAAGCGGGATCTGCTGCTTGGGCTGCGAGCGCGGCAGATAACGCGGGGCGATTGAAGGGATTCCTCATTCCCAGGGCGTTAATCCACGTCGGGACCGCTCGTCTGCTCGCACGTCGGGTTCCTGTGCGGGGAGGGAGGGACGTGCGCTGGGGATGTGGTTTCTGCAGGGATGAAACTTCTGCTTTGTGCAGGAGCCTTTGGGACCATGGGAGCATCTTCTCTGCAGGTCTTGGAGGAACCTGCTGGAGGAACCTGCAGAGACACCTCCCACCAAGGCATGCAAAGCTGTTTTCAATCACCTTTGGCTGCTGCAGCCAAAATGACCTGTGTTTTCCAGATTCCTCTCTTTTCGGTGTAGTTTGTTTTAGCTTTTTTATTCTGAGCCCTAAGGAAGCATCAGGAAGCCAATGGTACCTGGGGTGGGTTAGAAGGGGGCGGTCAGTAGGTCAGAGAGGTTCTCCTGCCCCTCTGCTCTGCCCTGGGGAGACCACACCTGGAATCTTGTGTCCAGTTGTGGCCCCTCAGCTCCAGAAGGACAGGGAACTGCTGCAGAGAGTCCAGCGCAGCCACCAAGATGCTGGAGGGAGTGGAGCATCTCCTGTGTGAGGAAAGGCTGAGGGAGCTGGGGCTCTGGAGCTGTAGAAGAGGACACTGAGGGGTGACTCATTCCTGGGGATCAATATGGAAAGGGGCAGTGTCAGGAGGATGGAGCCAGGCTCTTCTGGGTGACAACCAGTGATAGGACAAGGGGCAATGGGTGCAAACTGGAACACAGGAGGTTCCACTGAAATTGGAGAAGCAACTTGTTGGGGGTGAGGGTGTCAGAGCCTGGCCCAGGCTGCCCAGGGAGGTTGTGGAGTCTCCTTCTCTGCAGCCATTCAAACCCGCCTGGACCCCTTCCTGTGGAACCTCAGCTGGGTGTTCCTGCTCTATGGGGGGATTGCACTGGATGAGCTTTCCAGGTCCCTTCAACCCCTGACACTCTGGGATTCTGTGATCAGGGGTTGCTTTGCACTTGACCGATCCATGGTCCTCTCTGGAGCCGCTCCTTAGCAGGACAACCCACAGACACAATCAGGAGACACAATGCCGGTACTTTTCTCCTCCAGCAAAAAGCTTTGGAGGGAAGCAGGAGGTGAAGAAAAGGTGAACTTCACCCCTGGATATCAGACGGCAACGGTGAAGTCGTGACGGTTGAAACCAACGTGGAGGCACAGCATCCACTGGCCACCCAGGCAGCGTCCCGGTCGCGTGGTCTGGATGGGGGCAACTTTGAGCCGTTTCATTGATTTCTAATTGATTTTTTTACTCCATAATTAAGGGTTGCGGGGGGCAGATCCCATCCTCTGTTTGGGGCTGCGCTCTGGGTAAAACAATAGGCCCGGGGAGGCTCGCTCCTCCGCCTCTGCGCGGTCCTTTTGAAAGCTGAGGCTTTTCGGAGTTTAGCGTTATGAATACCTTGGGCTCAGTGGCATATGCAGAACAAATGTGAATCAAACACGAAAATAATTCCTTCAAGAATGTTATTTATTGATGTGGTAGCGCAATACTACACTGTTTACAATAGAGAGTTAAGTGGGATTTGGGGTTTGCTGGGAAGTTGACAGCTTGCGGTCCCGAGCAAAATTTCTGACTTTTGTGGCATGAAAGAATAAAAGCTATGCTCTTGAAATGGTTATTTAGAAATGATTTGGAAGTTTGTTCCCTTTCCAGGGGGGGAGAGCCTGCCAGGATTGCGGTTACCGCGGGGCTGAAGTTTTGGATGTGAAGAAAATAAAAGAAATCACAGAAGTCTGTTTGCATTAGAATAACAAGATAAAGGAGGTCGCGGGGGCTCGGGGGCGCTCAAACGAGATGCAGTTGTGAACAGATTGCCCTCGCTCCCTTTCTCACGGGTAAGATCTCGAGCAGAGGAGTCGCTGGGGGAGCAGAGGTGATTTGGGACGTGGAGCTCGGCCGTGGCGTTAGGAAAGGGATGGGAACGGGCACGGCGCGAAGGGCCCGTCTCTGTTCTTTCTTGTTGCCATCAGGGTTGATTTTGCAGGTGCTGCAGTGTTAGTTTTGTGCCAGCCCGTGTGGTTTCGTCTCCCGTCCCTCCCTCGGTCACCATCGGTGTTTTTGGTGTCCTGCCCGCTTGGCCGCGCTGGGATTGGATGTGTTTGGATGTGCAGCACCGGCACCCGGGGCCAGGGATGGAATCTGTGCCCAAAAGGAGATAATAAACAAATAACAGATTATTGTTATTATCATGTTTTTCATTCGCTGCCAGAGGCTTTTGGCATGATGCAAAGTTGGGACGCACTGCTGGGCACTGGTTGCTGCCTGCTCCGTGAGAGCAGGCTCAGGGAATAGCGTGCAGGGTGGGAGATCAGACAGTGCTGCTGCCGCATCCAGAGCAGGTGCCCAATGTGACCCCGTCCCCACCCAGCCACGGTAAACCTGAGCCTTCTCTGGAATTGCTGAAGTTAATCTCGCTTTCTGCTCGTGATGCACTGCAGATGAATCATAGGATAATTTGGGGTTGGAGGGACCTTCCCAGCTAACCCAGTTCCCCCCCTGCCATGAGCAGGGACATCTTCACCAGCTCAGGTTGCTCAGAGCCCCGTCCAGCCTGGCCTGGGATGTCTGCAGGGATGGTTCAGCCACCACCTCTCTGCCCAACCTGGGCCAGGCTCTCACCACCCTCAGGGCAACAATTCCTTCCTCATGTCCAGCCTGAATCTCCCTCCTTTAGTTTCAAACCATCACCACGGTGACTCTTCTGAACCGACACCTCTCGTCACAGGAGCCCTGTGTCCCCACCACGTGCATCTCTGATGGACACGATGAAGCAGCGGTGAGGGTGGGCACGGGGACATCCAAGGGCCATGGGTTCATTTTCGGTTGTGCAAGAACCCAGTGGTGGTGTCAGATGCCAACTATTTGTTTACTTCTTTTAAGATCTAACGTAATGAGTTTGTTTACAAGGCTTCAGATAGACCAGAAAGCACCCATGTGATTATTTGGAGAACAGACTCTCCTCAAACCATTGCTCACACAACAGAAAGACCTGAGTACCTTTTTCACCCTGTGTTTTTTTTAATTAAACCCTGAACCTTAGTCTTCCAGTCCCAAAGAACAATGGCATTGTCTCATCGTTTGTTGTTGATTCCCTGTTAGATTCTTGTGGATCGTTTCAAGCGCATAATTTGCGGCGGCGCTCTGTGTTGTGGTGGACCAAGGAGGGCGTTAAAAGCAGCGCGTGTGTTTTTAACACATGGGGGGTGAACAACCTGCAAAAAGGGTTGGGGCGTCTGGGCAGGGCTTGGAGAACAGAGCTTTGTGCAGGTTCAAGGGCAGGAGCAGCTGTGAACAGAGCTCCTTGTGTTTGCTTCCAAGTGGCAAAGTGCATAACCAAAGTAAAAGAAACTGTTCCCCCTGTTTGTCTGTTCTTATGTTGTTGGGTGATGTGAGCATGAAAATAACTCCAGCTACTGTTGTATTTCCAAATACGCTGTATTTCTTATATAAGAAATAAGGACATTAGGGATATGCTGCTTGCAGTAACTGCATCTCTAAGTTCATGATCTCTGATCTTGGCTTGACTGTGGCTGCAACAGAAACTGCGAAGTCCTTATCAAAATTACACATAGAATAATCCTTTGAGTCCTGATGTTCTGTCTCCTAAACTGTGTGCAGCTGGGTGTCCCTGCACCCACACCTCTTGGAATTCTTTTTAAAGTCCTAGACCCAGTTTTCCTTGGTGGAAATATCTGCAATGTGTCATCTGTTGTGTTTTTCTTGTTATAGTATATCGGTATTTATTTCTTCCATTTGTAAAGAATCCGAAGCCTGTCAGGTTAATGGAGAACTGTCCTTGAGTTCTGAGAATGGAAGTTGTTTCAGTTCCTACCATGGTAATATCTGTGCCTGTCCTACACTAGGGCTGGACTTTGTTAGGATGACTTGGCCATCTCAATTCTTAAATATCTGGGGCCAAGCATTGCCAGGATTTGTAGAATCATAGAATCATTTTGGTTGGAAAGGACCCTCAAGATCATTGAGTCCAACCATAACCCAGCCCTGCGCAGGGCAGTGCTGGAGTCACCATCCCTGGAGGGTTGGACAGACGGACATGAGGTTCTCAGGACGTGGGGCAGTGCCAGGGCTGGGTTATGGTTGGATTTGATGATCTTGAGGGTCTCTCCCAACCAAAATGATTCCATGGTTCTATATCCTTGTGCAGGTGGGTTGGAGTAGGTGGTCTCCAGACTTTAATGGTCCTATGATCTCTGGCTTGCAGGAGAGTGTTATGGGCAATTTGTGCTCTGCTGTGGGGTGACAAATGCGGTTAGACCACCTCTTAGCTGGTGGACGTTGACCAGAGGACCCAAAGGTGTCGCAAACGGGTTGGCAGCTCCTTGGTGTCGCATTCACGTAGACTTGGGATCCTACCACCGTGTCATTGCGTCGGCCAGAGCTGCCTTGTGCAGACGGGGTGGACGGGGAGGAGGACGCTCCACCTCCAGACCCTGCTGACCCCAGGAGGTTGGAGTCCTTTTGTATTTTGAAAAACATGGAGAGACGCTGGAGCCCTCCTGCCTGTTGTTGACTCACACGCTGTTCATCCCTTTCCTGTGGCTTTGAAAAGCCTCATAATCCCACTAAATTGTCTGACCCTTCGCTTCTCCCTTGTTCTGTTCTCATTTCAGTCCTCACGGGAGGAAGCTGGAAAGCCAATCTTAGGCCTTTTAATCACGTTACTTCACCGATTATTGTTTACTTCTGATTTTTCTGTTGATGTTTGCCTATTGCAGTTGCCTCTTAACTACAGAAAACTTCTTGAAGCCTTTCAATCCCTAATTGGTGGCGGGGTTGAGCTGCTGTAAACCGCAGCTCTGGGGGAGCTGGCGCAGGACTTGGCTTGGGAAGGGTTGGGATTCGGAGAGAGAGTTCCCTGGGTTTGTGAAACGAGAGCGCTGGCTTTTTGGTGTTTGCTGAGGTGGTGGGAGACTTGAGATGAGCGCTCAGCACCGGCTCCCGTACCCAACTAATAGCGTTATGAACCAGGCAATATGTATAGAAAAAGAGAAAAAGTCATCATCTCTATGGCCGTCTTTCCTAGGAAATTCGATTGCTTTTCGGATGAACGGCATGTGGTGGGGACGTGATGGAGAAGGGGACACCGCTCGCCCGCTCCGAATTCTGTGTTAGGTTGCTTCTGGTTTCAATAATCGCTCCCGTTGCATAACTTTAAATGTTTCCCTGTTTTGATGTCCGTTATAAATCATAGGATGCGACCTGGTGCAGCGGCTTGTGTGCAGAGCACAGATCTCCAGCGTTCATGTACATAACTATACGTATCTATAGGTAACATTGTTCGATCATTCTGGGTTTGTGTTCCCAGCAGGAGTTGCCAAGGAGTGGTGGCAGATGGGGAATGGGGACTTTCTGTTTAGGAAAGATCAGGAAAACACTGTAGAGAAGAGGCCAGAACAGAAGAAACCATGGCAGAGCAAAGTGAAATAGCAGGTAAAAGTGAAATAAGAGAGCAGGAAGGCTGCCGTGTGTTTTTAGGAAGCTGTTGCCAAACCCCGGTGCCTGTATCTCTCTTGGCTTCCAACAAAGGTGTCTGTGTTATAAATGAAAAGCATCCATGCCATCATTGGAAAAGCGGTCCAAGGAAGGTTTGTTACCGCACCTCGTCTGGCACCCTCCTGTTTCTGATGACTTTTAGTAGCTCAGACCTTTTACCTCCGTCTTAGAAAACAACTTTATCTCCTGCTTTCCTGGGAATTTTAACCATATTATTCCTTTTTCCCCCCCTGTCTTTATAGCACTTTTGTCTCGCATCTTTATACCTTTAAAAATCCTTACTGCGCTCTTGCAGCAAGAACTGGATGTCTCAGCATCTAAATTATAACTTATAACTTTCTCGGAGGGGGCACAGGCAGCTGTTAATATTTATTACAGGCGCGCCTATGAAAAATACTGCCTGCTAGAAAATATCTGGAGCGTTTTTTATCATCGCCTTTCACAATCAGACCTTGCACTGGAGCAGATGCTGGATGCTCGCATGCTTTTAATTGGTTCTGTAGTGATGTCGTGCCCTTCAATGGGGGAAAGTGGGTTCCTGAAGCTTCCAGCTGCATCTACAGGACCTACTGTCTCCGAGCATCTTTGCAGAGGATCCTCCCAGCTCAGGAGATGCAGAAGTGGTGCACTACCTCTGTAAATTTGGGACCGCGGGCTTCAAAATGGATTTGTATGGGCAGAGGTGGAGGTGGTGAGACCATAAAGATGGTGTTGGAAGACCTGAGATGCAGCAGCTGTGTGATGCTACAGGAGGAATGTCCTCCCGGGTCCCTAACCGGCAATACCCATGGCCTTGCGGTCTTGCTGGGGGAGCTTTGTGGCGTGAGCGTTATTTGGGACCTGGCGTGTGGGTGATGAGAGCTGCGGGGGTTTACATTGGAGGGACTTTAGGAATGTAAACCAACTTTGACAAAAATGTGTGGCCAGAGAGGAGGCCCTCCTGTCCTCCCGCAGCCCCGTTGCTCTGCATTTGTCCTTTTTGGTGTTCCAAAAGGCTAAAAAAAAGAGAAGCTGTTCATTTAATTTCCTTCCTTCGAAGCCAAAACCAACAGTGTAAAACCCAGACGCACGTCGGGGAGGGAAGAAGCCTTTTCAACCCCTCGCCCCCCTCTAGGGAAGACGTGATCGTTGACATTTTGGGTTTGTGCTGTTAACCTAGCGAATCCTAAACAAGAGCAAAATGAGCAAATTAACCTCGGGACATGTTATGTGTCTTACTATTGGGGACATATAAGGCGTTCCGTGCAGAAGTGCTGGTTTTTAAGAGCGGCTGGGAGAAGTTGCTCGTTGCCGGCTGTGGAGGACAAACTGGCGATGATAAGATGTCATGGAAACTTCACCTTTGAGTGGTCCCCGGTGCTTCTTGTGGTGGCTTTTGCTTTGCCCTGTCCTCGTGTCACCCTGTGTTGACCCCATTTGCGATCCCTCAACTTCTCCATGGAAATCGCAGCCGTTGCGAGCGTCCTGCGTTGGCCGATTCCTGGAGCCGCGCAAGTGAGGCAACAGAGGATGGGATGGAGGAGCAGGACATGGAAGTGCGACCACGTGGGGTTCCCATTAGTGCTGGAATGATGGCGTTACCTTCCTCCTTCTCTTTCTCCCCCTTGTGTTGTACCATTGTGGGTAAACCGAGTGAATTTGGCTGAACAACGGACGCAGGGAAGAGGGAGGTGTTTATAAACCACTGCTTTGGTTCTGGTTCCTCTCATTTAAGTTGACTTTCAAATTAAAGCCTGAGCAACCACCCCTCTGCCTGGCGTTTGCGGTCAAGTGTGGGAACGTCGCTCCAGAAACCACCTCCTTTGGAGCATTTCTATCCGTGGAGCATCTTCTGTTGGCGCCGCCAGGTGATTTTTGGTTTCAAAACCAAGCCTGTCTTGGGCAATATTAAGACTTCTCAGACCAAACGCTGCCGAGCAGCGTGGCAGAAGGTTTGGAGGCAGGGGAGCAATCTAGTGAAGTGCTGTGTGTGTCCAGGGACGTTTCAGAGGTGCTTGAACTCTTGATAGATGAATTTTCCCTTTTTCCTCCCTGTTTTAAGAGGTTAAAAATGACAAGGGGAGGGCGAAAAGCGACGTGCGCCTGTAGAATTGCAAACAGGAGTAACTGGACGGGAATAATTTCAGTAATTACTGCTCTTAGAGAACGGTGTTAATGTTCTGGTTTAACGCAATGCGTTTTCTGAGATGTCTTAGAGTAAAGGAAACCTTGTCAGAGCCTTCTCCTCTCGCCAAGGCACAACTTGGAGTGTAGGTCGGGCTTAGCAACGCCCGCCTCTACAGTGCTTAAGCCAGATCCTGCGCTTAGTGGAATTAATTATATTGAATCTTGCAAATTTGAAGGTGAGAGTTGTGCTTAAGTTATGATTTCGCTTTCACCAGGAGGCTTTTATAAGAAATGTGAGGTTTCCAGCATTCCTTCAGGGAGCGATGGTGCGAGGAGCGTGGGGCAGCGTCTTGGCTGATTGTGTCCTGTGTCCCAACGGTTTCATTTAAAGTTTTCTCATTTGCTGATGCCTCGTTTGATGTCAGGAATGAAGCTCAGGTCGTTTAGGCTGTTGCAGAATTCACTTTTGCAGAAGGAGGAGAAAAAAGGGCAACAAAGGTGCTGAAGGGAGTGGAGCATCTCCCGTGGGAGGAAAGGCTGAGGGAGCTGGGGCTCTGGAGCTGGAGAAGAGGAGACTGAGGGGGGACTCATTCCTGGGGATCAATATGGAAAGGGGCAGTGTCAGGAGGATGGAGCCAGGCTCTTCTGGGTGACAACCAGTGACAGGACAAGGGGCAATGGGTGCAAACTGGAACACAGGAGGTTCCACTTAAAGATGAGAAGAAACTTGTTGGGGGTGAGGGTGTCAGAGCCTGGCCCAGGCTGCCCAGGGAGGTTGTGGAGTCTCCTTCTCTGCAGACATTCAAACCCGCCTGGACACCTTCCTGTGGAACCTCAGCTGGGTGTTCCTGCTCCATGGGGGGATTGCACTGGATGAGCTTTCCAGGTCCCTTCAACCCCTGACACTCTGGGGTTTTGTGAGAATCCCCTCTGATTTTGCCATTGTCCAAAACTCAAGTGAACGTCTGAATCACGTGGGATAAACTGGGCCTCGTTCAGCTGAACAAATAACGCTTCTCTGTAAAATGGAGTGTAATAACATGCGGAGGATTGGAGAAACATGCCAGCAACCAAGAAAAATACTCTTGCATCCATATTAACTTTTCATTTTCAGTGAGAAGAGAAACTGTAAGTCACCATTAAACAGTATTTCAAAACTTTATGTTCTCTTTAAGGCCTCGATACAGCAAACTGTGACTATTTAGGCAAGTGCTTCGGCATGCTTAAGTCACCTTTAGGGGAAATTAAGCACATGCTTAAAACCGAGTTTGCTCCTAAGCTCATTGCTGAGTTCCAACATCCCAAATTACCGAGGCTTGCTGGAAAATCACTTAAATTTGGCATTCCATCAAAATTTTGTTTTAGAAAACAGTAAGAGCGGAAGAAATATTTCCACCGCGTTCTTAAAATCTGGGAGAACATTGTTTTAGAAAGAGTTTTTACTGCGTTGTCTGCAGGCTGAGAAAGTCCAGAGCAGCACAATGGCAAACAAGCAGCACTGGAGGAGCTGGCTTGGCCATTGGGGTTTTACAACTCTTTATGTCAGTCTGAGCGGAATATATGGAGTGCACACAGGGTGAGGCAAAAACAAGGTCCCTCCCAGCTTTAAATAATGATTGGAAATAATAATAATTAAAAATATTACACCGTCTTTCTCCCGCGTCGCTTATTGGGATGAGGGGCGCAGGGCACGTTACGCACAGCGAAGCTCTCGCTCCGCTCCTCTTGCCCGAGATTAAAGGATTCGAGTGTCCCGAGAGAGTTTTTCTAACTTACAAAAACGTAAAAATGAAGCAATTCCGCTGTAATAGGGACGTGTTTACAGGAACCCTGCGTGGGACACCGGGGGCTCTAATTTGGGCTGTCAGAAGATGCGAAGTGTGTTGACATGGGGTTGGGAGCAGCGGGAGCCTGGAGGTCCTATGGTCAGGAACGGAGACGTTCCAGAGCTGCCGAGAAGCTTTGAGGGGAAGGGAAGGAGGAGAAAAAAGGGGCAACGAAGATGCTGAAGGGAGTGGAGCATCTGCCGTGTGAGGAAAGGCTGAGGGAGCTGGGGCTCTGGAGCTGGAGAAGAGGAGACTGAGGGGGGACTCGTTCATGGGGATCAATATGGAAAGGGGCAGTGTCAGGAGGATGGAGCCAGGCTCTTCTCGGTGACAACCAATGGTAGGACAAGGGGTAATGGGTTCAAACTGGAACACACAGCCCTTCGATATTGAGAATCTGATCTTTGAGAGCACTGTCAGGCCTCAGTGTTGCCTCTGCCTTTGGGTTGAGATGATGGAGGTAAATCTGTAGGGGAAACAGATAAAATCAGGGCTCCTTCCCGTTCATCCGCACCGAGCACGTGCACACAGACAGGAAGGCACCTCTGCAGATTGCACTTAGCATCTTTTTGTATTCACGGTGCCACACACAGACCAGCAAAGAGCCTTTTCCAGGCGGTGCTGAGGGCTTGGCTGTCGCAGCTGTCCTAAAAAACCCAGCATCGTCGTCTCTTGGTCTTTGTCGTGTGGAAATGCACAAGCTGAGATGTCATCACAGCAAACCCAGATGTCGGGGTTTCGCTCGCTGTTCCCACAGGCTCTGCTGCCTCTGCCTGCGAAGTGATGAGCGAGACAGTAGCCTTGTGTGAAGGAGCAGCAAGGTGTTCAGCAGATTCTCGCTTCTCCGCTTCCTCCTGGGCTGCTCGGCTGCCCTGTTTAGTCAGACTGTTTGTGGATTTTATTTTGCCTTTTTTTTTTCCCAACTGTTAGTCTGTTCCAGGCGTTTGTCTGAAATTCAGTTTGACGTTGCTCCTGCCAGCAAATGTTACTGTGCTCCCCATCACTCAGGATCTTGGTATTTAGAAGTGAGGGCCATGTCCTTCTTGCTCTTTACTTGAACAACGCGTAGGACGCGGTGCCCTTCCCGTCCCCTCCCGTCCCCTCCCCGCTGCCAAGGAGCAGAAGACAACCTGCCCACCCTGAAGTGTCCTCTGAAACCATGCACATCCCAGCTTTACTCACACGAGTGGGAGGTACAGCAGGTGAGCTCCTTGACTAAAAATGTCCCCTGTCCCAGGAGCTCTGTCCCTTAATCATTTTCTCCTGGAGTGGTGGGAAGCTTGGACAGCTGAACTTCCCCCCTGAGGCTTCAGGAGAGCTTTGTAGAACCTCAGTTTATCTGAAAACCTCCCAATTACAGCTAGACAACCCAAAAAGTGAATATGAGCCAGTGTGTGCTCAGATGGCCAAGAGGCCACCAGCATCCTGGCTGGTGCCAGCACTGGTGTGGCCAGCAGGCCCAGGGCAGTGGCCGAACCTGTGCTGGGACCTGGGGAGGCCAAACCTCGAATCCCGAGGGCAGTTCTGGGCCCCTCAAGCCAAGAAAGGCCTTGAGGTGCTGGAGCGAGTGGAGAGAAGGGAACGGAGCTGGTGAGGGGCTGAAGCACAAGTGTGATGGGAGCGGCTGAGGGACCTGGGGGTTCAGCTGGAGAACAGGAGCTGAGGGGAGACCTTCTGATCTCTGAACTGCCTGAAAGGAGCTTGGAGCCAGGGGGGTCGGGCTCTGCTCCCCAGGAACAAGCGCCAGGAGCAGAGGAAGCGGCCTCAAGTTGCGCCAGGGGAGGTTGAGGTTGGATCTGGGAACAATTTCTTCCCCCAAGGGCTGTGGGGCATTGGAACAGGCTGCCCAGGGCAGTGCTGGAGTCACCATCCCTGGAGGGTTGGACAGACGGACATGAGGTTCTCAGGACATGGGGTAGGGACAGGGGTGGGGGAACACTTGGACTCCATGATCTTAACCAAAGTTAATCTCCAACCTAAATAATTCTGTGATTCTATCACAAGGCTCAGCTGATCACAACCCAGGCTGGACCCAAACTCATTAATCTTCCTGTTGTTGTTTTCTCTCTCTACACAACACCTGCAAGGCGGTCAGACGGACGGGGGTGCTGAGGACAAGGTACCATAAAATTCAGTTACCACCGGGTGCACGGAGAGGTGACCCGGCCACCTTCTCAGCTGCGGTCACCCACGGAATAGGGGGAGACAAAACAGCCCTTGTTGCCAGAAGGTAAATCCACCCACGAGGCTGGGCCGACCTCAGCAGCTTCAGGGTTGGGTCTCAGTCCTCTCACTCACAGACATCGAAGAATAAAGTCTTTATTAAAATACAGAGATAGAGAAGTCACACAACTCTTTCTCCGTGGCATCGCTCTCCCACCTTCACCATCCCTGGAGGGTTGGACAGACGGAGATGAGGTTCTCAGGACGTGGGGCAGTGCTGGGGGTGCGTTATGGTTGGACTCGATGATCTAGAGGTTCTTTTCCAAGCAAACTGGTTCTGTGATTCAGTTTGCAACGGGAGCCTGTGCGGGTGCAGGGTGCGGAGCAGGGGCTGGAGTTGCTCTCTGCTTCATCTCTCATTTTGCATTTTTCAGGCTGTCATTTTTTAACGTGGCCGCAAACAACCCCGGGCAAAGCCAAGTGAAGGATCTCTGTGTGCTCACTGCTGTGTGCTGGGGAGGGCGGTTGTTGCCGTGCATCGTGTGCTTGTGCAGGGCGCTGGAGCCGTGGTTCGCTCTCACGTGCAGCAGCTCCAGGAGTGCTGGGATCCGAAAGCCGCCGTCCAACATCTACAGCAGATTGCAATAAATTTTTATTCCTTCTCCTATTTCTCACTTCTGAAGTTGGGAACGAAAACAACTTCATATAAATTATGTTCCTAAAGGAGACTTAACTTCCTATTTTACTATTTATAGATGGCTCTTTCTTCATGCATATGGATAGCAGCTTTATTTTCTCATCTCCAGTAGCTTCTGTTTGATCTCATGGGTGCTCCTTGTGCATCTCCAAGAACGTGGTTGCATAATTTATCCCTTCAAGACTCTGAACAGAGAGTTGAAAATGATTTTTGGAGTCCCTTAGAGTCATGCACATGATGCCTTAGAGGGTCTGCATGGGAGAGCAGTGCTACCTGGTTTTATCCTTGTCTTTAAAGGGGGTTAAAAACCAGAAAACTGGTTGTGGAAGGGTGAGAATAACCCCAGTAATATTGGAGCCAAGTGGGTTTGTTGCCTTTGGACCTTAAGGCATTCTTCTCTGTGCTAGTTTGAGACCAGTTTAGAAATTTGTGTCGTCCTCAATGGTTTCACCTTCGTATCCATTGATAGATCGTGGGATTTGATCACATCTTGTTCTTCCAGCGAATCAAACAAAACCCAATCCAGTTTGGTTTTCATCTTCACAGCTGTAGTGACCTCATGGGGCAGAAACGTAGCATTTGTTGGCTTTGAACAGAAGAACTCCTTTTGGGTAACTCTCGTCCTGCGTGTGACTAATGTAATAACGTTTTAGCGTGTGTCTGCGAGGAGGACTCGGGCTGCCCAGAGGGAAACCCCTGCAGTGAATGAAGTTCCAACCCTTGTTAACCTGGTATTGACCCTTTTGCTGCTCCTGTCCCAGGGTGACCCAGCTGCGTTCTTGCATAGACTGAGTACCTTTGCAGCACACTGGAGGTGAGAAGAATCCAAACCTGATGCTGCAGAAGAAATAACCCCTCCCTGGGGCCAGGAGGAGGAATCGGCCTCCTTGGCCGTTTGATCATTTTGCTGACATTTAGACGAAGCGTGGAACAGCTTGGATCCCTTCCTAGAGCGGAGCTCCGTGTCCAGCCAAAGAGTCAAGCCTGCAATACCACATTGGTGTGTTCGAGGAGGTTTGTGAAATGCTTCCCTACCCGTGGACTGTTATTATCACCTCTCAGGCTATAAAATTTCCTCATGCTTCTCGGTTTTACCCAAACTGAACTCTCGCAGGAGGGATTGGTTTGCTTCCCGGGTTAGGGGAGGTCTCCTGATGACTCTCATGTCAACGCAGCGGCGGTTTTATGATTGGAAACTTCTCTAAATTGTTATATCCTTTGAAAGAAGACAGATACTTCTGTCAGCAGTGGGAGCATCAGCTTCCAGAGTCTATTCCAGAGTCTATAGTCTTTACTTTGTTAAATACCATCAGAACCTGGTCCTTGGGAGCAGGGACAGGCTCAGAGCGAGAAGCAGCATCTGATGCCAGTGGCACAGCCCCACGTGTCCAACTGTTGGGCAAGTGCACAAATGGATATAAAATTGCCCCAAGTACTGTTGATACCTTTTTTAGTATTATAGACACTTTATCTCAATGCCTAGGGGAAAATCTTGGCCCTGGAGCATCTCGCTTTGGGCTCCTGAGTTCAAGGGAAGATTAACACAGTGAAAGAGCTTGAAATTGAGTTCCTTCAGTCAAGGCTCTTCTTGAGTAGATCAGAAATGACGCTGTGAGGTTTGGTTTCTGTTGCTACGAGGATTCCCTAATCGTGTGGTGCACTTGGCTCTCACGGCTTTTCTTCCGTGTCTCTAATACGGACGCAGCGCTTGGCAATAGATTGAGTGTAATTCCAAGGGAGCTGTGTTGGTTCTTTCCCTGTCAGTGATGTGCGGGTTTGGTTTGGTCTTCAGGCTGAGGGCAGGATGAGGTGACGATGCTTTGTCTTGGTTAACAAAGGCCACGTTCTTGGAGATGGGAGCTGTATTTGCTGAGGAGCCCCAGCATGTGGAGATATGGGACATCTGGGGCGGTTCAGCATGTCCAGAAATGGTTCTCTGTGAGCCCATTTGTCATTTTTTACAGTTTTCATAGTTGATTCAAGATAGCGCATCTCTGAGAAGGACAATAAAAAATTGAACGGCTTGATCCAAAATTGAAACATTTTGCAGAGCCTAATTAAACCGACTCATGATTATTATGTAAAGCCCTGTCCCAGGCCTTCAAACAACTTCTTAAACACCAGCTTCGTCTGAGAGCCGTGCCTAATCACCCCTTGAAAGAAGCGGGCGTTGAAAGGCAGCGGCTCGAGCTTGGCGAGGGAACCGGCGACCACAAGCGTTGAAATTTGCACGGACCACGGGGAGGTCTTTGATCAAAACACAGCCCCGATTTCCACAGCCTGGGACTCGACCAACAGCGTCGAGCTAGCGACAGGAAAAGAAGGTTTTGGAGAGACTTCAGAGGTTACAATGGCAGTGTCGCAGCCCGTAATCTCAATAGAAAAGCGGCTCGTTGTAATTAGCAACACAGCAATGTAATCCGCGTCAGGACAATCCCTTCCCTCTCCTCCTGAGAACCTCTGGGCTCTTTGGGTCCTTTAGTTCCTTCCAAAATGGGTCACACTTTGACCATGGAAGGAGAAACGGTTGAGGTGAGGCCAGGGGAACATGGAAGAGACTTTGACCTGAGCTTTCCAGGTGGAAGATCTTGACATACTCCTCATTTTCTTTACGAAGGATGCTGTGGTAGTAGAACCTCAGAACATAAGGAAAACAAATGTCATTGTAAGTGTCCTACACTTTTTGGGGCAGGCTTTGGACACTGGTCAAAATTTACTACAGTTTGGCGAGAGCTGGAAAAACAAGTAATAAAGGATTTTGTAGCTGCGCAAGTTTTATTGATTTATAGAAGTAAATACGATGATCTAATCTTGATTGTAATTTGTCAGGCTCTTTAGTTAAGGGAGCATGGCTTTTTGAGGAGTAGCGACACTCACCCCTGTTAGGAAAGCTGCAGGAAGATTTCCGATCTGTTAGCAAGACATTCTGGACTCTCAGGCCCTTTGAGCTGCGGTCACCTAATGGTTGATATTAATTAATGTCTAGAATCATAGAATTCATAGAATTATAGAATCGTTTTGGTTGGAAGAGACCCTCAAGATCATTGAGTGTCCCCACCGCTGTGCTGAAGTGGAAGGTGGGAGGAGGACGGACATTGGCCAAGCGTCTTCCAGTTGTGGCCACTTCCAATGGGGACAGTTGTGTGTTGCCTCGAGCAGAACTTTGGGTGAGTTTTCTCATCCCCCTCATGTTTTTTATTGTCTTGGCTTTCAAATTTCTGAAATATATTCAGGCTTTTAAACTCTAAAAACATTAATGTTCAGTGTTTAACAGACTTGGGCCTGCAGGTCGTGCTGTGCCCACTCGTTCCAGAGAAGCGTATACCGTGCGATCAGTAAATTATCCACGTGAACTTTCTGTGCAGCTGCAGGGAGGAACATTTAATTAATACCGAAGCAATTATCTTGACAAGTAAGTCAAACTCAGAACAATAACATTTTCCCAGTGACTGTGTGGTAGCCAGATGGTAATCCAGCCGGTTATTAAGGGCTTGGCTTGCCACTCTTGAGGTTACTGGCAGGTAATCAGTATATTTTTCCCATTTGGAGGCTTGGATGTCAGTGTTCTGGGAATTAGGTCCCCAGGGATGTCCAGTAGATATTTCAGTGTGAATGGAAGAGCTTTTTCTTCTTTCTTATTCCCGCTAGGAAATATTTCTTACCGCTGCCAAATAGCAAGATGCAAATAGAAATCTGGGGTCTGTTTGGCAACAGATGGAGGGCGGGAAGCTTTCCAAGACTTAATGTAGACTCTTAAAATTTGGTAAAACACGCTGTGTTGGTAACCTCATTGTTTTTTCCCAGTGTCGCTGGTGCTTTTGGACGCCTTCCCCCATGCACAAGCCCACCGGGCTGGCAGTCGTTGACAGTGGTGATCTGCGCTGGGTTCGGTAGGTGGGCCTGGTTGTGCTGAACCTCCGTGCTGTCCAAAAACCAGAAGTAATGAGTTGCAAATGGTGACCGAGGTCTTGTCCTGCCAGCATCCCCCATCCTGCGCGCACATCGCAGCTCACGTATTAAGTTGGTTTTTCTGCTCTGGCTTGTTGGCTCTCGGTGAGGGGCTGCTCACGTGGACCTGGTGAGAAGTTGCCGTGTGGGTCCATGATGGTGCAAACCCACTGCTGGTGGAGCAAACCCACAAGGGCTGTTGTGGGTGGGAAAGCTGAGGGAAGCTGCTCCAGCGGGGACCTGGGGTGGTGTGGAGGTTGTGGCTGTGAGTGCACTGGAAAGAGGGAGGATCAGCTCTGGCTCCCAGCAAGAGCTGGATGCAAAATCTGATGGATGGAGGAGCAGGGGAAGAATTGAACCGGGTCCCTGGTATGGTCAGGAAGGTCCAACAACCGTGGTCCATACATCAATAACTTTTTATGGGAGAAGGACAGGAGAGGGGCTGTGGGGCAGTTCCTTCTGCTGCTGGTTGTGTGGGACCTTTGTCCCAAGGTGGGTAGAACCAAGGGGCACCTCTTCCCTGTCAAACTTTTTGGCCTCAATAGGTTGAGCTTCTTCCCCCAGAGGTGCTGGACACTGAACAGGCTCCCAGGGAGGTGTCACGGCCCAACCTGACAGTGTTCAAGCAGAGACTGGACAGCGTGCTCAGACACACGGGGTGACCTGTGGGGTGTCCTGTGCAGGGACAGCAGTTGGACTCCATGATCCCTGTGGATCGTTCCAGTTCAGGACATTCTATCCTATTCATGTATAGTGGAGGAAAGCAATTCAGACTGACCCCAGGCACACAGAGCGCGGTGTGTCCATAGGGAGAGTGGTTTCTTCTCCAAAGAACAAGATGCATGGGGAGGATGAGGAGCAGGAGGGAGCTGCCGTGTGCTCACAGAATCCCAGAGTGTCAGGGGTTGAAGGGCCCTGGAAAGCTCATCCAGTGCAATCCCCCCATGGAGCAGGAACACCCAGCTGAGGTTCCACAGGAAGGTGTCCAGGCGGGTTTGAATGTCTGCAGAGAAGGAGACTCCACAACCTCCCTGGGCAGCCTGGGCCAGGCTCTGACACCCTCACCAGGAACAAGTTTCTTCTCAAATTTAAGTGGAACCTCCTGTGTTCCAGTTTGAACCCATTGCCCCTTGTCCTGTCACTGGGTGTCACCCAGAAGAGCCTGGCTCCATCCTCCTGACACTGCCCCTTTCCATATTGATCCCCATGAATGAGTTCCCCCTCAGTGTCCTCTTGTCCAGCTCCAGAGCCCCAGCTCCCTCAGCCTTTCCTCACACGGGAGATGCTCCACTCTATTCCCTCATCCAAATAATTGATGAGTATATTGAATAATGCCGGCCCCAGTACTGAGCCTCGAGGCTTCATTTCTAGTTCCTTTGCCTTCAGCCCTCTGTCCTTGGTGCAGGTTTCCAGGGTCAGCTTTTGTCCTTGGGTGAGTTTGCTGTAACGATTAAAGAACCCCTTGCGGAGGGGTAAGCTTGCTCCAGAGGGTCCCGTGCTTAATGTACGCTTTTTAATGCTGTTACTAAAGGTTTTATTTATTGGCTGTGAGGTTGAAGCTACTGATGTTGGTGTAACCCGGTGAGTGGAGAATGAGGATAATTACCAGGAAACTATTAATGTGGCCTTCAGCAAAACTGCTCTCCCTTCTTGGCTGGTTGGGAGGAGATCTCATTCCTCACAGGGGCTGGGACAGAGAAACTGCAGAGTCAGCGTTTTCCTGATCCAAAAGGGTTGGTGTGCAGTGGGGATGTGACTTGGGCCCTTCCGGACCTCTAGTCTGTTGGGTTTTTCCTCCTGGTAAGCCATGATAAATAATTGAGTGCTTTGTTCAGCACGTGGCACAGCGCACGCTTGTTGCTTCCAATGGACAACAGCAGGGTGCTTGACCAAAAGAGGGATGTGCCACTGCGTGGGGCTTTTGTGACTTTAGGAAATTCTGATTTCCACACGCTCGTGTGTCTGTGGTGTCTGTCAGCTTGACAACTCTTTATGGGTTTGTGAGCAGTGTAGGGGAAAGGGACCTTGGGGTCCTGGGGACAGCAGGGTGAGCATGAGCCAGCACTGGGCCCTTGTGGCCAGGAAGGCCAATGGTACCTGGGGTGGGTTAGAAGGGGGTGGTCAGTAGGTCAGAGAGGTTCTCCTGCCCCTCTGCTCTGCCCTGGGGAGACCACAGCTGGAATATTGTGTCCAGTTGTGGCCCCTCAGCTCCAGAAGGACAGGGAACTGCTGGAGAGAGTCCAGCGCAGCCACCAAGATGCTGGAGGGAGTGGAGCAGAGCAGGTGGGATTTGGGTTAGTTGAAGTGACCCCCATAGGAACCGTTTGTACACTGCCGCTGTGGAGACCTGAACCCACTGAGTTTGTCTGTTCTTCGCTTCCAATTCTGTCGAAATCCTGATCAACGCTGACCATTCAGCCTGGAGAAGAGAAACTCCGGGGAGACCTTAGTGCGGCCTTTCCGGACTTAAAAGAGGCCGATAATAAAGATGGGAACAGACTTTTGAGCAGGGCCTGTTGTGATAGGACAAGGGGTGATGGTTTTAAACTAAAGGAGGGAGATTCAGGCTGGACATGGGGAAGAAATTGTTGTCCCTGAGGGTGGTGAGAGCCTGGCCCAGGCTGGGCAGAGAGGTGGTGGCTGAACCATCCCTGGAGACATCCCAGGCCAGGCTGGACGGGGCTCTGAGCAACCTGAGCTGGTGAAGATGTCCCTGCTCATGGCAGGGATGGCGCTGGGGGAGCTGGGAAGGTCCCTCCAACCCAAACTGTTCTGTGATTCTGTGGTTTTCACAATCCATCCTGCCTTGTACATGTGCTCTGGTTCCTCCAACACCTTCTCAGGTGTGATGTTGCCTTCAGCCTCCTCTCGCTCCTTTGTGGTGGTGGCAGTGATGTCTCTCCTCTCAGGCTTTGGAAGAAGGCTCAGGTTGTCTTCTGGGTGCTGGGGAGTCATGTAGCTGGTGGACGGGGGTCCTGTGTACCTGGGAACCCCACCAGCAAGCAGTGATTTGTTTTCAAGGTGCTGGAATAAGTCACTGGTAATCAGTGAATTCAGAATCTTGGAAGAACACCGTGAATTAAAAAACCTAATCTGGCTGTAGGGTCTGTTTTGGATGAATATCTGACTTCTTTTGAGGAGTAAATCCCTAGATTTATTAATTGTATGCCATTGATACATGCGGTTGAACATCAGAACTCTAGTCTGGAAGGTGCTTCTTGTGTCTTATGATTTATTTATTCATTTATTTTAGTTGTTATTTTTGTAGGGTATTTTTTACATACCCTATTAGCATGTGGTTGTCTTTTTCTCTCATTTCACTGCATTTAGGAGGATATTTCTGTTTTATTTGCTGCTGGGGAGGTTTCCTTAGTGCAGCATTGAGCCCATCAGCTTCCCCCCACGGCACCTTGAGAAAACCCAACTCAAAATCCAACAACCCCCTCACCTCCAGCACCCAAAAAGCTTCATCTGGAATACATCCCTGCACTGCTGTGATTAGAAATGATGGTCTACTTGATTTCTGGACATGTGTTTGACTCTCACAAACAATACTGGACTGAGTTAGGAGTTCTTGATTTTGTTTATCAGGTTGTCTTCTTTCCTTTCTCCTTTTTTCTTATTTGTAATTTTTAAATTTATTGCCTCTTATTACTAAGAATGGTGGTAAAAAATAATCCTCCTGCTATCTTAGAAGGAGAAGTAATATAAGGGAGTATAGAAATAAAATAGAATCAAAGCTTTGAAGGCCATCCAGGACACACAGATCGGTTCGTTTCCTTGAAGATGTGGGACATTACAGATGGGTTGGAAAGCTCAGTGGAACCCAGTTGGGAAGAATGGTTTATCAGAAGTGCTGACCAAACGTGAACTTCAGGGCTGATCACCGGATGGGTGGAAGCTCCCAAAAGTCCCGGATTAGTTGTAGGATTGAGGCAGAGCCTTCGCTTGAGGTTCTGGTGGGGCTTTGTTTGGATGATGCGAATACGTGGAATGGTGGATATGGTTGGTGATGTGTGAAGTATGTTCTCAACACGTGGGAAGAACCCGGTGCACACTGTCCCCTCCAGATCTTGAGCCGTCTGAAAACTGCGAGCACTTTCTCCAAGGTTGTTGATGGGGTGCAATTGTATTTTGTGGTTCATCTGTAGTGATGGATACAGACTTTTCCACTTCCCCAGTCACGCTGATCTGGAATCTCATGAGACTGAATAAGATCTTTGCACGTGTTTCCTTCTGTTGGCTTTACACTTGGCATTTTGGGTCACTGCTGCGTTTTCGGTGTAACAGGATTGCTCAGTTCACATTGGTTGGTTGGTTGTGATGACTAATGTGCTGCTCATTTTACCGTAATAAAGAACTGCAGAAGTCTTCCTCCTGCAGAGCAATAGTCCTTCTGTTATGAAACGAGATGGATCTTAAGCCCTTCTGGTCATGTATGGCTCTGAAATGTCTGGATTCTGGTGCTCTTCATGAGTGAACCTGTTTTGAGCCGGGCAGGGTTGTCCCAGAAGCTTTGAAGGCCGTGGGAGATGTGGAGATGAGGTTCTCAGGGCCGTGGTTTAGTGACGGCGTTGGGTTAATGGTTGGACTCGATGATCCTAAAGGTCTTTTCCAACCAAAACGATTCTATAGTTCTATAAATACATAAGAACTGCTCAAGGACACGGTGGCTGGTCTTACAGATCTACTGAGGAAGGGATGGAGCTTAGAGGCACTGAAATGCCACTGAGGGACCTTGGAAGACAACTCGGGCTACGTTGGGTGTCTGGGTAGGATGGAGTAAAGGAAAAGGTGATGTGAAATCAATTCCAGCGGACTTTAGGGTCTCCTAAAGGAACGAGCTTTTGTATGGCCAAAATTCATATGGGAACAGAGGGATCTTGTTTTTTCTCTGACATTAAAGTAGAGAACAACTCCACTTGGAATATCACCTGAATAAAATATTGAATTATCTATTGACCCATTCTCCCCAGTTGCTGCACTTTGCAGGACACAGAATAGTACAGTTCGGGCAAAAATTGCCAGTGAGCCATGCGTGAACACATTGAACAGAGTGGCAGGTGTTGATTTTATTTCACCCGCAAAGCATCACTTCATGCAATGCAATATTTGCCTTTGAGCGTCGGGGCTTTATACAGAGGTTGTTTTCATATCGCCAGAGTTATTAATGGTTTTGTTGTACGAAGATGTGACAACTTGAACCTTCATCGGGATTAGGAAGCAGGATTTATGATACGAGGCTCGATGAACTTAATATCTTTAATTTATTGAGAAAGAGGATTGCGTGCTCTGCTTCTCCGGGTGTCTGTTGGAAACACTCATAGTGATCTTGAAGTAGGTGTTAATGAGCGGGCGACTCCTTGTCTGTGTTGTTTGAGGTGTTCAGACTACCTGGCTACTGTGATTGCTCAAAGCTTTATGCTTATAGGAATAATAGACTCATACTTCATGTTTTGCTGCTTGTGGTGAAGAGCAAATTAAGAAGAAGGGAGTTTAAAGGAAAACTAAGTTGTGATTTTTGACTCTGATAACGCTCCCTGTGTGGCCTTGGGCAAGTTGTTAATCTACGTGTGCCTCAGTTGGCCAATTTGTCCCATCCAGATCACTCACCTCATGGGAAGACGTGTTTGTAATGTGCTGTTAATGTAAATGTGGCATAATTACGAGCTTTTAATGCTATTTTGTTCATGACAAAGGGAATATTTGTATGTTAAGTAGATGCCTATTTTCCGGTTGTACTTTGTGTAACTCCTGGGCGATGCTTTGCCTCTTCCAAAGCGGCTTCTTCTCGGCTCGTGGCCACCTCTGTGGTGTCTGTCCCGCCAAGCTCCGTGTTCCTCTGGACAGAACAAAACGTCTTTATGGATTTTGATGAAACTTGGAAGTTCTTGGATTGTTGAGCTTGCTGTGTTACGGGAGAACGGATCAAGTTCTGACTCACGGAGGATTGACCTGGGGGAGAGCAGCACCGTCCACACCATGGTTTGCTGTGCTAGGAGAACATTTCTTGGATTGTAGCTGCCCTATATTTGTTCTCATTGAATTATTACGTTGCCTGGTATCAAATGGTACCATTGAGGTTGAGACACAACCTTGGTGCCCCTCTCTGAATTTTTACTGTTTGTTACCATATGTATAAATACATTTTTCCCCCAAAACCAACCATTTCCAGGCTGAAGGATTATCCGCTTGTTCTCATCCAGGCTGAGGTGTTTGGGCAGCTTAAAGGCCAACAGATTTTCTATAGGAAAAGTTGATTTTAAGTAAGAAGATTGCCCTTTATATTTAAATGTTCCCCAAATCTGAAATATCAACAGACCAAACCCAGACAGTGCGTAGTGGGGGGGTTATTCCTCTCTAGATATATTTATTAAATGTAATGAAAGGTTTGATACTGTTATTTTCACCCCAGAACAGTTTTAAGTGTTTCTTAACACAGATGAGGTTCTTAGGGACGTGGTTTAGCAGTGGCCTTGGCAATGTTGGGTTAAAGGTTGGACCTGGTGATCGTAACGGTCTTTTCCAACCAAAATGATTGAATGGTTCTACCCCTTCCTTTCTCCTTCACTCTTTGAGGTCTGTGTGCCGTGTTCATCCCATTCTGGTGGCCCACGCTCTGTGTCATTTGTGGATGGTTGCTGATGGATCTCCAATGGATCTCTGACGGATCGCCAGTGGATCTCTGATGGATCTCCATGGTCCTCATGGAGATGGGCAGTCCACGTTGTCCCTTCTGACCCTCCAGCTGTTCCTGGACACTCATGCTCTGCTCTCATCTCTTGTGGTGGCATCTCCTTCAGCTTCCACCACTCTTGGGTCCCAGGCCCTTTGTGTCACCTCCCTGTCCCCTCCTCACCTGTCTGAACGTGTCCCTCTGACCAGTCCTTCCACGTATATTGGTTGTAGATTTAATTTCCCTTAAAATCTCTTGAAGTTTGTTGTCTTAGTTGTGCAAATACCATAATTTGGTGGTGTTGACACGTTTCTGTGCTATTTACTTCTTCATGAATTTTTGTTGCCTATCTGCTCCTTGTCTTCCTTGTTGTCATTTCCTTCTTTTTTAATGTTTGTTCCCTTCGTTTCCTAAGGATTGCAGATACAATCAGTGGAAAATAATTGCCAAGATATTCTTCAGTCTTCTGCTCTCTCCAAATATCAAGGTACTTTGCACTTGATGTGTCTGTTCGCTTAATCACTCATAATAACATGGACCTAATTTCAAGTCTACCTTTGGCTTTCTCTGGATAACTGGGACTAATTTTGTGGCACTAAACCGCAAACCCGAGTTCCCTGGCCGAGTGCTTGCAGTTCACTGACCTTCGCTGCGTGAGACAAATCAGCCAAGTGCTGGTTTTTAGTGGAAAAACTCCACATTTTGCAGTCTGGTCGTTTGCTGGGGTGTGAAACCAGAGCAGGTTTTCACCAGTTTGGGCAGCGGAACTAAATCCAGTGTAGTGTGAGAAGTCACAGAATCGCAGAATGGACTGGGTTGGAAAAGCCCTCATTGCTCTTCCAGTCCAACCCTTGGTCCAACTCCAGTCCATTGGCCAGATCATGGCACTGAGTGCCATGGCCAATCTCAGTTTACAAACCTCCAGGGCCGGTGAGTCCAGCACCTCCCTGGGCAGCCATTCCAATGCTGACCACTCTCTCTGCACAGAATTGCTTTCTCATCTCCAGCCTCAATTGCCCCTGGCAGAGTTGAAGCCCATGCCCCCTTGTCCTATTGCTGACTGCCTGGGAGAAGAGCCCAATCCCCCCTGGCTAGAACTGCCCTTCAGGTCGTTCTAGAGAGTGCTGAGCTCACCTCTAAGCCTCCTCTTCTCCAGACTGAACAAGCCCAGCTCCCTCAGCCTCTCCCCATAGGGCTTGTGTTCCAGTCCCTTCCCCAGTCTTGTTGCTCTTCTCTGGACCCGCTCCAGCACTTCAATCTCTTTCCTGAGCTGAGGGGCCCAGAACTGAACACAACACTCCAGCTGTGGCCTCCCCAGTGCAGAGTACAGGGGAAGGATCACTGCCTTTGTCCTGCTGACCACGCTGGTTTGGATACAGGACAGGACACCATTGGCCTTCTTGGCCACCTGGGCACACTGTTGGCTCCTGTTGAGCTTCCTGTCCATTAGTGCCCCCAGGTCCCTTTCTGCCTGACTGCTCTCCAGCCACTCTGTACCAGCCTGGAGCGCTGCAGGGGGTTGTGGTGGCCAAAGTGCAGCACCTGGCACTTGGCCTTGCTGAACTTCAGCCCATTGGAATTGGCCCATTTTCCAGACAAGTCAAGACAGCATCTCTGTGCTCGTACATCTGAATCGTGCTGTCTACTGAACTGAAAATTATTTGCTGTCCCACCTGCCTTTTCATTGCGTAGCAACAGAAGAGGACAAGAGTTCTGCAGAATAAGGTGGTTTTGAACAATTATTTTCCAGTTTGGCCTTTCCACAGGAAAACAAGCAAACAAAAACAACCAACCAAAATAAACCCAACCCAAATCAAATCCAGCCGTTGATAACCAGCCATTGATAACCAACCATTGATTCCTTCATGTATCCTCTTGCTCCCCGTATCAGCCATCACACATCCTAACACCAGATCTTTGTTTGCCGGCTTTGTTCCATTTGTCACGTTCCCTTTTTCCTTCCCTAACCTCCGTCTGAGCCAGGTCGCCTTTTAACTAGCGGGGCTGCCTTTTTCAGTTGTGGGATTGTGGCTTTTGGAGCATCTAGTTAAAATGTTCTTAAACAATTTTCAATTAGTCTTTGTATTTTTCTGATTACGTTCTTTTTCCCAATTGATTTGACTCATAATTGTTTTCAGCTTGATGAAAATGGCCCTTTTGAAAAGCGTGTGTATATATATATACATGTGTGTGTATATGTGTGCTATTGGTAGTGCTGTTCTATTCCTAATTTAGATGATTTTGGGTGCATACAAAAATGTGATCGAGTCATGACAACTTGCATTTTAATTGTTAAAACAATGGGATAAAACATGGCTGCTGGTTAAAAACTCTTTTCAAATGGGCGCTAGCACGGGGGATGCTGATTTGGGGATTTATTGGCATTTAGCAGACAGTGCTTCTGGAGTGAAGGGGCATCATCCCCACCATCCCCACCATCCCCACCATCCCCACCATCCCCACCATCCCCACCATCCCCACCATCCCCACCATCCCCACCATCCCCACCATCCCCACCATCCCCACCCCTTTGATGTCTCAACAACCTCAACTCCTGCTGAACTTCCCATGTGCTGTGTTACGTCTCAAAGGTTAACGCTGCTTTAGCTCAGGAGTGATTAAAAAAGATCAATGCTGCTTTGACAGCAGCTCCAGAGGTGCTGTGGTTCATGTCAGAGCACGTGCAGGAGTCTCCAGGTGAGATAGCAGATAAACTAGGATAACATTTGTGGTGGAGTGAGCAGGAGAGGACCCACCCATAGAATGACAGAACAGTTTGGGTTGAAGGGACCTTCCCAGCTCCCCCAGTGCCCCCCCTGCCATGAGCAGGGACATCTTCACCAGCTCAGGTTGCTCAGAGCCCCGTCCAGCCTGGCCTGGGATGTCTCCAGGGATGGTTCATCCACCACCTCTCTGCCCAACCTGGGCCAGGCTCTCACCACCCTCAGGGCCAACAATTTCTTCCTCATGTCCAGCCTGAATCTCCCATTTTAGTTTAAAACCATCACCCCTTGTCCTATCACAACAGGCCCTGCTCAAAAGTCTGTCCCCGTCTTTCTCACCATTCCCTTTTGAGTCTGGAAAGGCCACACTAAGGTCTCCCCAGAGCTTCTCTTCTCCAGCTGAACACCCCAACTCTCTCAGCCTGTCCTCCCAGCAGAGCTGTTCCAGCCTCGGGTCATTTCTGTGGCTCCTCTGCCCCTCTCCAGCAGCTCCATGTGTGTCCTGTGCTGAGGACCCAGAGCTGGACCAGCACTGCAGGGGGGTCTCACCAGAGCGGAGCAGAGGGGCAGAATCCCCCCAAACCTGCTGCCCATGGGGCTGGGGATGCAGCCCAGGACATGGTTGATTTTCTGTTGCAATGGTGGAGGTGAGGCAGGGAAACCGTATTGGAGAACCAACATGCAACAGCCACCCATGGGAGAAAGACCTGAGCCTCTTTTCCACCAGCACAGCCCTGGTGAGATGTCCTGCACCAGGGGCTGGTGGGATGTCCTGCACCAGGGGCTGGTGGGATGTCCTGCACTGAGCCAACATCTCATCCCGGAGCTGTGGACCACAGACAACCCTTTGTCTGGATCAATCCCGCAGCGCTGGGGGTGGGTTTGGAGGTTCTGAGGGGAGGAACCGTCCCACATTACCCCCCGTTTGACCTTCTCCTGGAGTGGGATGGAAATGATCAGCTCCACGAATGTCAACCATCAGCAGTTGGGCTCCATCTGCAACTGGTTAATTACCCGTTCACACAATATGTTGTTAGGGGTCATCTGGTTCCAGTTTCACCATAAACAGAAGTAAATGTTGAGAACATATTTTTCTACATCCAGTTTCACTTGTTGTGGATATTTGAAATAGTTTGCAACCCACATCTTTTGGTTTTCAAGGAGGGCTTTGACAAGAGAGCCCTGTGACCAGTTGAGGACTTTTTTCTTCATAAATGCCCTGGAGGTTGCATTGTAGGGACTTTCCTTATGCAAAACATAAAAGTGCTGGGTTTTAAAATCATAACCATATTTTTTCATTAAAATCAGTTGGAGTCCCAATAAACAATCGGCTCAAAAAATTTTCCAAATGTTTGCTGCAGTGCTGTTTCTATTTTTAATGACTTTTTTTTTTTAAAGTGTTTTTCTTAAAAACACAGCTTATAATTTAAAGAAGCAATCTAGTAAATCAGAAAAAAATGCCTATGTATATAGCGATTTATTGTAATATAACTAAAACCCACTGTACATTTGAATGCGAGAATACATCTGTACATTGTCTGGTGATTTCTGCCATCGGGCTTATTGTGGGAATGTCTTTTGAGTAATCGACTCCTCTCGAAGGTTCTGCCAGTGCGTTTATACGTTTGTTTTATATATATTGAGAATATAGAGGGAAATGGTAAAAACACTGTGAAGTAGCAATGAGGCACAGAAAGGGCTGGTTCCTGGGCACCAGGGCGCTATTTCCACCCCACCTCAATCTTTGGTGTTGTCATTTTTACATCTTATTCCGTATCCCATAGAACTCTGTTGTCCTGTTACCTGTTGCAAGATTCGTTTGCTGTCGTTAAGTCTTAAACGGAACGACCCAAAACAGACTGAAGAACAACACAGCCTGGTTTTGCATCAAACGTTGTTGTATCGGCTTTATAGAAAACAAGCAAAGATGCCTTTGTAAAATGTTTAGGATTGAATTCTTGTGTTGCAAGATGGAGGCTGGAGAGTGTCAGAAGACATTCTGGTGTGGTTTCTGTGCAGTGCTGGTTTCAGAGGAAAATACTCGTTTTTAGAAAGAGCCAGGCCTTGGGACAAAGCTCTGGTGATGGGGAACATCCCGCTGCTGCAGAGAAAAAGGGATGAGGGGGGAATTGCAGACTTTAATGTGGGGTTTACTCGTTTTTGTCTTCCATTAACTTTATACACTGGTCACTGCTGTGTCTGCTCAGCCCGGGGGCCACAGGCAGGGACATCTTCACCAGCTCAGGTTGCTCAGAGCCCCGTCCAGCCTGGCCTGGGATGTCTCCAGGGATGGTTCATCCACCACCTCTCTGCCCAACCTGGGCCAGGCTCTCACCACCCTCAGGGCCAACAATTTCTTCCTCATGTCCAGCCTGAATCTCCCTCCTTTAGTTTAAAACCATCACCCCTTGTCCTATCACAACAGGGCCTGCTCAAAAGTCTGTCCCCATCTTTCTTATGGGCCTCTTTTAAGTCCAGAAAGGCCACACTAAGGTCTCCCCGGAGCTTCTCTTCTCCAGCTGAACACCTCAGCTCTCTCAGCCTGTCCTCCCAGCAGAGCTGTTCCAGCCTCGGGTCATTTTGTGGCTGCTCTGGCCCCTCTCAGCAGCTCCATGTCTTTCTGGAACCGAGGGCCCGCTTGCTGGGGCTCTGGTGGAGGCAGCAGCTGAGCTTGTGGACTTGTTAATTTTTGGTATATGTGGACAGCACAAACCTTTGCAAACTTCTCGCTGATAGTGGTTGTGCTTCTGGGCGCAGAGCGTCTGCCACGTATGTATTTCATGTGGTTCAAACCATCCTGTACATCCCAGCAGGCGCTTCAGTGCTTCTGGGTTGTGGCTCAGCTCAGTGTGCCCAGGCCCAAGGGATTCCTGGTGCGCGGTGTCAGAGTTTTATTGGGATCTTTTCCATAGAAAATTACCGTCCTGCTTCTTGCTTCTGAAAGTAAGGGAATAGGGGAAGGTTAATTTGTTGAAGTAGTTTCCGTGTTGCTTGAAGCCTGTTAGGTTTCTGGTGAATGATCCAAGCCGTTAGTGCTGATGGGGAAAATCCACATAATGGTTTCCCTTTTCATCTGTTCCAGGGTCATTTCTCTTGTGGGACTTGTTTGAACACGATATTGAAATGTCTGTTTTTGAGGGGCTTCCTATGGCACTCGGCAGATGCGATGCTTGCAGATAAGGCGGTGAAATTCCTGGTTGTTGCTAATGTGTTTTCGTGTTTCTTGAGGGACATTAATGGCAAAGTGGGACTCCTGGTCTGAATTCAGCTGGACACAACACATTTCAACTTGAGTTTAGGTCTTGTTGCTCAAGAGCGACAGATTTAATCTGCTTAGTAATTGTTTGTAGTTATTAACAAATCCTTATTACCCAGTGAGCATTCAGTGTGATCAATTTTGGGTTTTGCTGGGCACCAAACACCCTTTGTGACAGGAAGCTTCTGGGGTTGGTTCCAATAACCTCCTCAAACCCTGTGTTAATGGTGGCCAGTAGTGATGGTCTGTAATGTTAATGGTGGTCTGTAGTGATTTCTGTGGTCTTTCTGGAATCGTCTTCCCTGCTGATGTGGGCAGGGGATCTTCAGCACTGAAGAGCCACCTGTGCCCGTTGCTTTAGCCGGGCTGGGCTGTAAATGTGTGGCAGGAGTTTTGCCGTTGTCCTGTCTGTTAGAAGAGAGTCGCTTTCGTTGGGTGATCCCAAAGCAGCGTTATCTTCCTCCCGGCTCCATAAGTCCCAGGCCCTGAGAATTGTCGCTAGACCTCCTACAAGGACGGCTGTTGTGTCAGAGCCACCGAGATGCCTTTCTTGGTGGCTCCGTTCAGAAGATGAATGGCTTTCTGAAGTTTGCCTGAGTTTTCGGTGACACTCTGAACTGGCTTAACTTCTTTCCCTTCCCTTTCATTGTTTTCTTGCCTCTCAAGCCTTGACAGCGGGTGATTTGGACAAAAGGAGGAATGAAACCTCTGCCCTACAGAAGAGCAGAGATCCATGTTTGTTCTAAAAGGGCTTGGGGGGAACCTGAGGCGGCTTTTATGTCGAGATTGGTATCTCTCTCCACACAGATTCATTACTTGTTGCTGAGTTCTTAATCATGTTTTGCTGAGGAGACCGAACGGTTTTGTAAGAGCATCGCGATGCCAGTACCCATTTCACATTTCTGCTGTTGACTTCTGCAGAGGATACGCATCCATCAAGAGGACTCCAATTTGTCATTGTTTTGCGAAAAAGGGCAGTAGCATTGTTAAAGCTCAGTGGAAACCCTTTGGTACTAAGAGCCTCCAGGGAGAAATCCAAATTTATGTTGGCTTTTAAGACAGACAGAACCCAGAAGTCCCTTTTAAATCAGAAGATGGAAAGATTGTTTTATCTCTGGTAACTCTTTCCAGAAGACCTACAAATCTAGTATGTCGAGCCACAGCTTTTCGTATCATTTAGGTCACTTGTTTTCTGTGGCTTTGTGGTGGAGCTGGAGAGTTGATCTTAAGATGTGGACACTACTGTCCTTCAGTTGACGGGACTGGTAATTTTGAATAGCACTTGTCACCTTGAGGGAGGGATGAAAAGAGTTTTATGTTGCTATTGAGAAAGCTTATTGGTCCCAGATATGGAGGCTTCAGGATTGTGGGAAAACAGGCTTTATGGCAGAAGCAAATCATGGGGATTGCCTCATCGATCATCCCGTGAAGGGCTGGCTTGGGGCATGGGAATGGTGGTTTTAGTCATGGACCAGATATAATTCCCCCCACCGCATTCCTTCTCCTGCTTCAAGATCTGTTCTAAATACAGACCCACAGAACTTGTTTACCGAAGTCTCTCATGGCTTGTGCTGCCCTGTAGAGTCGTCATATCCCATCAAAATTCCATCCCCATTTGCCCAAAGTCAGGCAATATCAGCACTGAAATTTCCCTGTAAAGTGGGTTGGGCCATGTTGACCGTTGTGTCGTCATAAATCAGTACTTTTCCCAAATATTCACAGAGCCACCTTCTCCAGGACATGATATTCCCGTATCTGCTTGGTCATTAAGTTGACCATCTTTGTGTTGGGACTCCAGAAGCCCTGGGATAAATGGACGGTGCTTGGCCGTTCCTCCTGAAGGACTTTGCTGTTGCGTAGAGGGTGCAGATGAGTCTCCATCGCTCTTTTTCTTCTGGCATTCACCCTCCTGTTGAGCTGCGTCTTTACTCAGCATTGCTTAGGTATTTCCCATTTTTTTTCAGCTTTCAGTTCAAAATTCCCTTGTCACGTTCACAGCCCTCAGCTTGGCTTGTCCGTCCTTCCTGATGGAGACCCTTCTCTTCTCTTTCCTTGCAGAGCGCGGTGCTTACGCCGGTGGTCTGTTTGTCTTCCTGAACTCCAGGCACCGTTCCTGGCTTCCTCTGCAATCCTCCAGACCCAGCCTGTTGATGTGTGATGTGTGGGTTCACTTAGCACCACTTAACATTTCCATTTGTTCACAGCATCTCTCTCTGCGAGCGGCGCGGTTCTGTCTTAGCCCAGGCGGTAGCCCTGGTCGGTGCAACGTGCTTTAAATTGGGCCGTTGCCATTACCCTCGAGGATAATTTATTGATCACTTCCCACAGTAGCACCTCATAAGCGTGAGGACTCTCGTTTTTCCTTCTGTTTCCCATTTTGCGCTCTGGAATAGAAATTTCCTCCCCCAATTAGGAGGGCAGCCAACTTCCTTTTCACAATTCGCGTTGCAGCATCTCTCAAGGTTATTTTTAAAGCCTCGTTTTACTGCAGCTCTCGCCTGGTGGGACGTGATTGCCAACTCTGGGCTGGGTGATGTGGGAGCTGCGACCAAGGGGCTGAAGTCCTGCCTGGTGTATGGTCCTGTGACTGCTTGGAAGAAGGCCCAGCATCATCGTTCCATGTCCATTGGACCAGTGAGGTGACAGTGTCCTTCCACTTTCCTTATCTATCCAGTTCATAGTAGAAGTTTCATCTCCTGTTGTATTTGATGGTGGTTTTTGCCTTCCCTGAGTACGAGGAGTAGCATTTTTGCATGATGGTGAGGGGTCAGGTCACCTGCTGGCTGGGCTGGTGCTGTGTTGCGTGGTTTTGCGTGTTGTGTTAATGCTTCTGACCATTAGTGTCTGAAGTTGTGTCTGCAATGCAGAGAAATTGCATCAGCATTTAAAAAGCTTCATGTGGTTCCATCAAAACTTTGAATTTCTTCTTTGGAGTCTTCATCTTCTTCCTTGGAGTCTTCATCTTCTTCCTTGGAGTCTTCGTGGTCTTCCTTGGAGTCTTCATGGTCTCTTCATGGTCTTCTTTGGAGTCTTCATGGTCTCTTCATGGTCTTCCTTAGAGTCTTCCTGGTCTTCTTTGGGGTCTTCATGGTCTCTTCATGGTCTTCCTTAGAGTCTTCATGATCTTCTTTGGAGTCTTCATGGTCTTCCTTGGAGTCTTCATGGTCTTCCTTGGAGTCTTCATGGTCTTCTTTGAAGTCATCTTCATCTTTGGGGTCGTCGTCTTCTTTGGGGTTGTCTTCTTTGGAATCTGTTCCTCCTTTGGAATGATTTGGCTCTTCCAGTGCAAATGAATTGGCCTGTATTATTTTCAGGTTAGCAGGAACTTTTTAGTGGTGTCTGTATATGGGATGTTGACCTGTCATCCTGTGCACAGGGCGTTTCTCCTCCTGGCTCAAATAGCAGGTGGCCCAGCCATGGGGATCCTTGTGCAACAGGGGTGAGCTGCAAACCCCTCCTTACAAAGGGAAGGTCTCTGTGAAACCTGCTATGTGACATCCTTTTCTAAAGAAGTTCTGGGTGACTACCTCACACACTAGAAATAACCACTGGCAAGAAGAGTTTGCTTTGAGGTGTTTTAGGTAAAGGTTTCTTTGTTAAGGTTTTGAGAAAGCTTTACCTCTTCTGATGTGAATTTGTAGGAATAGAGCGATGGGTGGGTTCCTACAGCCAAGCAAGGTTATTCTGGAAAGCAGTAAAAATGCAACCATTAGAGGACTTGTTTTTCTCATTCTTAAAGATAATACCAGGGAATGAGGGAAAATCCTGTGCTATTGAGGATCACATTTTTAGCCGTAGAAAAAACGCATTGTCCAGTGAGAGGAGCAGGCAGGATTGTGTCTTCTTGTCCCCACCAGCTGAAGAAATGTTCACGTTTTGCATCTTCTCTATGTGGGTAACAGCCTAGAACAGTCCTGACTGCTTAGGAGTTGAGGCTGATGTTGAATTTCTTTGTCTTTTTCTGTAGCTTATTATAAAGTCTTCTTTTCTTTTGTAATGCAATGCTGTGCTTTTATTTCAGTAGCGCAGCCCTGTGGCTCAGTAAATCATCAAGGTAATATCAAGAAGAATGTCTGAAAGTGACTCAGGGCTCTCAGTACCATCACTCAGGTCATTAAGTTGAGTAACTTTCCGTTTCGGTGGAAACAGCGTAGGATTGAGGGAGCTGTTGCGTGGGTTTGGGATGGGATGACGTGCATCTCCAGGGATGAGAAGCCTTTTGGCAGGTGTGGTTGGTCACAGCCCCCTGGCACCTCAAATAGTGTAGAAGATGAGAAAGGAGGGTCCAGAAACCTTGAAGTCACCTCCTGAAGTTCCAGGGATGTTACGGACTAAGAACTGGTCTCTGAACTCTGGTAGATCTTGGTAGTGTTGGGTTAACGGTTGGACTGGATGATCTTAAAGGTCTTCTCCAACCAAAGTGATTCTGTGATTCTGACCTGATGATCTTAAAGGTCATGGACCTGATGGTCTTAAAGGTCTTTTCCAACCAAAACCATTCTGTGATTCTGAATTGATGGTCTTATAGGTCTTGGACCTGAGGGACCTGATGATCTTAAAGGTCTTTTCCAACCAAAACGATTCTAGGATTCTGTGATCTAACCTGTTCATTTCCAGTGTGGATTTTGTAAATGAGACACTTGGTTTTTGAGCCCTGAAACACCATGAAGTGCTCAAAGTCTTCTACAGAATTAAATTAATGACTCTTTCCTTCGTCTTTCTCCACCCTCCCAACGATTGCATGGACCATCTCTTTACCATTCCTTGGTCTTTCTTTCTTTCCTAAAGGCAAGACGAGAACCCAAGCCTGGTTTCCAAAGTGAACTTGAGAAGTTTATATTTCGTATATAACGTGCTTTCTTCTTAAAGAAGTGCATGCTGAGGGCTGCCCAGGCTGTGTGTTTCGACTTAAGGAAAGATGAATCGGCAGAGAAATGGCCCCGGTCTTTCTGGGCGTATTTCTGCAGCACGGTGCTAACTTTTATAACGTGTTTTTATAAAGCATTGCTGGAAAAGGGAAAAGCAGCAGCCGCTTTACTGGCTGCAGGCTGAGTTAACTTTGGGTTGAGCCCTTAGCAGAGCAACGATTGGAGCCAGCGTCTGCATCCTCTGTGACTTGGCTGGAGCCGGAGCCTTTCACGTAATCATTTATAACTAATTGCAGTAGTTCTGCGAAGTCAACGCAAATTGTTGGGGGTGTGCTTATGCTAAGCAAGACATTAATAGCATGTTTTTATTGATTTTCAGCGTCTCGCAACCATGCTCAGACCTACTTTCTTTAAATATGTGGGGAGGATGTGTGTAAATTGTGTAGTGCAAGACTGGCCAAGCTGTTGAGGTCTCCAATGTAGCACCCAGATCCCCATCACCTTAAATGAGAAGTTATGCAGCAAACAGAGACTTGACTGCAGACGTGGATCTGGCCCTTAAATGATCTGCGAGGCTTTAGGATGAAATTCTATTTAATATTTCTTCAGCGATTTCTATTGAAGTATCTCCAAAGTGTTTTAAGAACAGCACCATTAAGAGTTTGGGAGATGGGAGGAGCTCTGTTCCACTTTCCTTGGAAGGAGAAAAGAAGACAGTTTGGAATTTATTTGGAGGATGAGAAGGTTCCAGATTCTTGAAAATGTTGTGATTATTTGCAGCAGCGAATCTTTGGGGCTGTAGTAACGTGGGCTCTACCAGTCCCTGTGCTAGGGGCAAAGAAAGGTTCTCTTTAGGTGTGATTCTTCCTTTCTTCCACCCTTGGGACCTCTGGGCAGTTCTGTCTCCCATCATTTTTCTTGCTTAACTGTCCCAATTGCATTAAAGAAGTCAAAAAAATTGCAGTTTTGGATTGTGACCGCCTGGCCTGTTTTGAGGGAGCAAATATTTCTGTAACAATATGCAGGAGCTAAGAAAAATATTCTCTTTTCTTCCAACAAGAAATGAAATTTAGACGACTAGACGTGACTTAGAAATTGAGTTGAGCTCAGGTTCTTTGCCCAAAGCTCTAACCAGGCTGGTTCCTGCTATTGGAAGATGTGGTTGTAGCTCAGATAGAATGGTAAAACATAGACTAGTTTGGGTTGGAAGGGACCTTCCAAGCCCATCTGGTCCAAGCCCTGCAACGACATCCTCACCCAGCTCAGCTTGGGCTTTCGGTAGAGAGAAAACAATAATGGCCGGTTGCGTTGACTTCTAATGACTTTCTTCTTAACCTGACGCGTTCCTCGTGGTACAAAGTTACGGTTTGTTTCCCAACCTTGTCCCTCGTGGAGATCCCCCCCTCCTATTAGCAGAACCCCCTTCACTGTGGCGCTTTTGGGGGGGTCACGTTCACACCTTGTGAAAAGCAGGTGCAACCCCATTAACTCCAGATGGACGCACAGCGGTGGGAACCCTACTGGATTTTGTCCTCCAGCTTCCCTTACCACCCTCATCTTAGATTCAAATACACTCCAAAACAATAAAACCCCCCTTTTTATCAGTGGCAGGTGGAGTTAGTTACCTGCAGAAGGCGATGGGTTAATTAAGCTGCACGTTGCTGAGGTCGAACGACGATGCCACATGTGCACCAGTTCTTGGGGACCAAGGGAAGACCTCCCAGCTCAACGAGAGGTGCTTTTTACTTTTAAAAGGCATATAAATGAAACTTGGCAAGGGCTGGAGGGAAGGTGGGAGATTTTTCTTGGGCCTTTTTTTATGTTTTTTTTTTTCAGAGTTATGTTTTTTATCCTTAATAGATTTATAATATGCAGGTCCCTTTATTTGTTTCTATAAAATTAGCTAGTAAAATTGGAATGGAAAAAAGCTGGTAATGGGAAGCAGGCCATGGTTGCCAGCGCTGGGATGTCGCTGCGTTTCTGGAGGGGCGTTTTTCCTTCTGCCAGGTTTTACGCCCAAGTGCCACATGTTGGGCGGTTATAAAACTTGAACTGAGGAGAAGCTGGAGCAATGGTCACTTTCTAATTGCCCTTTTCTTTTTGGGTACGAGCTGCTGTTTCTTTTGGTCTTTTAAAAATACGACTGTAATCTTGAAGCCTCCGAGTTTTAAACGGTAACGGGGGACGGATGCTCTACCTGGTGGCCAGAAGAAAGGTTGGTGACCCTGGTTGGCTCTTGCTCTGCTAATTCCGACACCCTGGAAAAACCCCTTAGTGTTTCAATCCTGTGACTCCTCTCCCTGTCAATGGCATTTTTGCCGTGTTATTTTTAATTTGGTTTTTGAGCAAGGATTTCTTTGCTATATCCATCAAATGGTGACAGCGTGTTCCTACCCATCGGTGTCTTTGGATGAACCTTAAATGTAGAGTTGTTCCTAGCAGCATCTGTTACATTTGATATCGCTTCCCTAGTTGTATGGACGCGTGATTAAATTAAAGGGATTAGTTCACAGTAGTGGTCAAAGAGGCATTAAAGTGCAGAAGAGCTTCGTGGAAGTTGTTGGTGCTCGTGGGATTGCAGCTGGTTTGTGCAGAGATGGTAGTTTCTTACTCAGATAATTTCAATATGTGTTTCCCTCCCTCTTTTCTTTTTCTCATTGTCAGTTTTTGTTTTTCTCCATTACTCCCATGCTGTTGGAAGGCTGGCAACGGTGAAACGCTTTGGCATTTCGGTCTTTACATCTAAACCCTCGTAAAGAGCTTTATGAAGGGATGCCCTGGAAATGGGGCGTTTGCTTGGGGCATGTTCTTTATATTGGAATGGGGAGAAGCAGAATTAGAACTTTGCAAAAAATGCCTCCATGTCGGGCTCCTCTCTCGTGGGCCACACTCTCTGCAGGAGTTGTCGCCAAGGAGCGACGCTGTTTGATGAACCCCAGCGACGACTTCAGTGGATTCAGCTGAAATTCCACCCAAAATCCCCTTTCCGGCGCTGTGTCTGCAGGTGACGCGGGTTGGTGTCCTACATCACGTCTTCTGTACCGGGCACTGCGGGCAAAATTTTCAATCTGGAGTAGTGGGTTATTCTAATCCTTACTAAGGTACCTTAGTGAAAGCAACCTGATTGGAATGGACTTAACTACCCCTTGTCCTGTCACTGGTTGTCACTGAGAAGAGCCTGGCTCCATCCTCCTGACACTGCCCCTTTCCATATTGATCCCATGAATGAGTCCCCCCTCAGTGTCCTCTTGTCCAGCTCCAGAGCCCCAGCTCCCTCAGCCTTTCCTCCCACGGGAGATGCTCCACTCCCTTCAGCATCTTGGTGGCTGCGCTGGACTCTCTCCAGCAGTTCCCTGTCCTTCTGGAGCTGAGGGGCCACAACTGGACACAATATTCCAGGTGTGGTCTCCCCAGGGCAGAGCAGAGGGGCAGGAGAACCTCTCTGACCTACTGACCACCCCCTTCTAACCCACCCCAGGTACCATTGGCTTCCTGGCCACAAGGGCCCAGTGCTGGCTCATGGTCACCCTGCTGTCCCCAGGACCACGGTTGCTCCTTTGCTCCGTGTTGTACCGGTAGCGAGTAATCGCAACGTAAAGGCGCAGCATGCAGTGTTAAAATGTTTATTCTATGAAAGGCACATTTAATTTGTGTAGATGCTTTACACAAGATCACGCTTTCTGAATTTATCAGCGGAGTTTATGAAATAATGCATAGCAGGAAGAAAAGATGCGTATTGGGATCTAGTGAATGGTGGTGCTGAGCTTTGCCATCTCTTGGTTTTTAGTTGGGATGAGCACGTTTTGATGGAGAGGAACAGGCTCCAAAGAAAGAGCCCGTTGGTTTTGAGGCCCATCAGTGTGGCCGAGCTGGTGGCTCCGGGGATTGGAGTGGCTGTGTAAATTGTGTCCTACAGAACCAGGAGTAGAAAACCAGCTCTAAGAGCCTCCCATCTTCCACTGCAGCTGGCTTCTTGTTTAAGATGGAAACATCTACGGTATCGATGTCAAAAACTCAATGGCAGGATTTTTTTGAATGGTTGGGCCAAACATTATGTGTATTATTAGCAAACGAGCAGGGTCATGACTCAACAGCGGTGCTGTTGTCCTTATAAATTATATCGAACAGTAAAATTGATGGGCTTCAGCCTGGGGTCTGGTTAAATCTTATTACGAAGATACCAATCTCTCTCAGCACTGGAAGGGTGAGATCCTGGCTCCATTAGGGCAAGAACCGAGTTGTATTTGAGTTTAACAAGACCGGGATGGTCGCCGTGTGGGTTGAGCTCAAGTCAATGTTGGTCAAGGTGGGCCTGGGCTCCTCTTGAGCGGTTGAACAGGCGGTTGGTTGGGAAGGAGAGGGCAGGGAGGTAAAGAAAACGAAAACGGAGGACGTGTAACAGGTCCTGTGGATATTTCTGGCTGGAAGGTTCTCTGCAGTTTCCCCGTTTGCCTTTAGAGGGCAGATGATGTCCAGCAAATCGCAGCTTTAGGGACTCGCCTGATTTTTCCGGTTCTGAATCCTGAAAGTTTGGGCACTCTGAATACAGATTTATTTTTTTAATGCATAATTTTAATTAATTCAACAATAACATCTGGTGCTTTAAAGGATGAATGTTATCTCAACTTACATAAGCAAGAGGAGATCAAAACTTGATCTATGCGTATTTAACAGTCTTGATAGTTTCAGTGCTGAAAATTGCGATACAAGCAAAACGCAACCTATTGATGTGGGGAGGAAAATCCTGGGAACATACTGTGGTAGAGAAGAATTATGTAATATGTTGACTGAATTCATTTTTATGTTAAAAAAGACCACAAATCATCGTTGGAGTTTGGAGGGCGGGTTTTAGAGCGTAACGCTGTGTGGTGGATGTGTAACTCCATTCTTCTCCCATGTAACCTCTCCGGAACCCCAAGGCTCATCCCAAGAGCCTGAACCAGCTCAGAAACCCCTGTTTATCAACAGAATATTCCACAGGGTCAGAGGAATCTGTGTGAAGCAAAGGAAGCCAAATGAAACTGAAGCTCTTCTGTAAAGTCATTTGCAGTGAAACTTTTCATATGGGGATTAAATACCCCTTATAGTCAACATGCTCGGAGAAGCAGCAGCTCTTTAATTCTCTGATTAATTAGAACCAGAATAACGAAATAATGTTCTGCTTTCTTCTGCTACTACCCTAAAGCTCATGGATCACGGAGAAAATGATTATTCTTGAAAAAGCCATTTAGTTCTGAACAAGAAAAGCTGGTCTTTGCGGCGCAGCCCTTTTGGCATCTGCTTTGTGGGTTTCTCATCAAAAAAACCATAGGGGTTATTTCCTAAACAGAATGAAATATTATTTGTTCCAAAAGGATTTTTCTCTCTCTTTTAATCTCAAAAAAACCCATCTACTGAAGGTGGCAGTGCTGCTGCTGTGCTCCCCAGGAGATAGGAACCAGATAGTAGGAGTTTCTGTAGGCTTTTGGGTCTAGTCCTTAAGTGCTGTGGTCCTTGCCCTGTCTTGCTGCTTAACTCTTTGGTGCATTGGTACGTAGCTCTGAAGTTGTCCTTACAATGCTGACCGCTCCGAGAGACGTTGCTCTCTCATAGAAAACAGGACAGGAAGGCTCTCAAGACATTTTCTAGTCCAGTGGGTTCTTTCTGGATGTGGTTGATGTTACAGAGCCCATCTATCCATAACCCAAGAGAGCTGAGAGAAGGGAACGGAGCTGGTGAGGGGCTGGAGCCTAAGTGTGATGGGAGTGGCTGAGGGACCTGGGGGATTCAGCTGGAGAACAGGAGCTGAGGGGAGACCTTCTGATCTCTGAACTGCCTGAAAGGAGTTTGGAGCCAGGGGGGTCGGGCTCTGCTCCCCAGAAACAAGCGCCAGGAGCAGAGGAAACGGCCTCAAGTTGCGCCAGGGGAGGTTGAGGTTGGATGTGGGGAGCAATTTCTTCCCCAAAGGGCTGTGGGGCATTGGAACAGGCTGCCCAGGGCAGTGCTGGAGTCACCATCCCTGGGGGGCTGGACAGACGGACATGAGATTCTCAGGACATGAGGCAGGGACAGGGGTGGGTTATGGTTGGACTCAATGATCTTGAGGTTCTCTTCCAACCAAAATGATTCTGTGATTCTAGCATACGATCATCAAACATATTCTTAGGTCTCAGTGATACTTTGCTGTCCTCAACACTCCTGGCCTGTCTAACCCAGATCTCATCTTGACGTGACCCTCTGCGCCATTAGGGCAGAATTCAGTGCCCATAGGAGTCTGTGAAAGCGCCTTTGGGTGCATCTCAGATGAATCACCGGTGCCCATGTCTGGGCTTACATTGCTCTGAGCCGTTGCCAAGAGCCTATTAGTACAGATTCTGTCTCATGGGAGGAGGTTGGAAGCACAGCTCTGTGCCCTCGCTTGCATTGGTGGAACGCTGCCCACTGCTTTGGTGCAGCTGAGAGCCGGCTGTGGGACCTGTGACCTCAGCTTATCGTGAGTACAGCTCAGGATAGCTTCTGACTGCAAGATAGATCCAACCGGGCTTTTGCCGAGAAAGGTTCATAGAATCATAGAATCATTTCAGTTGGAAAAGACCCTCAGGATCATCAAGTCCAAACATAACCCAACCCAACTCCAGCACTAAACCATGTCCCTAAGAACCTCAGGATCATTGAGTCCAACCATAACTCAACCCAACTCCAGCACTAAACAATGTCCCTGAGAACCTCAGGATCATTGAGTCCAACCATAACTCAACCCAACTCCAGCACTAAACAATGTCCCTAAGAACCTCAGGATCATCGAGTCCAACCATAACCCAACCCAACTCCAGCACTAAACCATGTCCTTAAGAACCTCAGGATCATCGAGTCCAACCATAACCCAACCCAACTCCAGCACTAAACCATGTCCTTAAGAACCTCAGGATCATCGAGTCCAACCATAACCCAACCCAACTCCAGCACTAAACAATGTCCCTAAGAACCTCAGGATCATCGAGTCCAACCATAACCCAACCCAATTCCAGCACTAAACCATGTCCCTAAGAACCTCAGGATCATGGAGTCCAACCATAACCCAACCCAACTCTAACACTAAACCATGTCCCTAAGAACCTCATCTCATTGCCTTTTAAACACCTCCAGGGATGGTGACTCCACCACTTGACTCTACCAGAGTGGTCCCTTCCAACCTTGTTGTCTATGACTCTAAGCGTATCTGCTGTGTAGATCGTCACAGATCTGCTTTAAAAGACTTATCAGCTGCCTTGGGCAATGCCACAGGATGTTTTATCCAGGAGTCATCACTCAGGGCTTTCTCCTTGTTACGTAGATGAGTCTCTGCGTGTTCCAGGATACTCAGGGCCATCTAAGATAGGTGCTTTGAATATTGCCGTTTTCTCAGAATCTTGAAAAAGCCCAAACCAGACCAATAAATGGAAACAAAAGTAGAATATTGAAAGGAAACTTATCTCCAAAATGCTTGACAAAGCCCAGAGAGAGGGTGTGTGAAACGGCGGTTTGGGAGCTCCCACAGAGCACGGAGAAGAAGGGTTTAGTCTGAGGCTATGAGGGTTAACGCTCTTTTTACCGTGTAACTTTTGGAGGGTCAGTGTGGTCAAGGTGGGTAGAGTGTGGAGTAGAGACCCAAGTACTGATGAGCTAAAATCTTTGTTTCTATCCTGGCTGAGCAATTAAATGGGGCCGTTAGGCAGCGTGTTCCTTGCTGTACCAGTAGCTTCAAACAGCCTGTGCCCTCTAGGCAGTGGGAAGGAAAAATTAAAGTAAAGCCATTGAGAAATGTTGGAAATGGCTTATGCAAACCTTTCCATTTTCCTTACTACAGTTGATGGGTGAGGGCGCTGTGGCGTCTCAGACCCCAGGCAGTGGTGTCTCCAAGCTGAAGCAGCAGTCGTGAGTAGGCTCTAATTACTTTTCCAGAATTACCCATAGATCAAACCCTGAAAAGCTTCACAGTCCAACACGCCTTCAGCCTTTTGTGAGATCTAATCCATGACTTCTTTTTACTCTGAGTTGCCATAGGTGTGATAGTTGCAACTTCCTTGGGCAGGGTCAGAGGTGGAGGACAACAACTGGAGAGGTGCCCAAGGTGATTTAGAGCGAGGTGAGGGTTGACGTGCTGCCACTTGCTGCTGGAGCTCCTACAGGTTGTGGTTATTGTGCTGGGAATATCCCCGTGTTGGGGGTGATGGTGCTGGGGGCTGGAATCACAGAATCATTTTGGTTGGGAAAGCCCCTCAAGATCATGGAGTCCAACCATTACCCACCCCTGGCGCTGCCCCGTGTCCTGAGAACCTCATGTCTGTCTGTCCAGCCCTCCAGGGCTGGTGACTCCAGCACTGCCCTGAGCAGCCTGTTCCAATGCCCCACAGCCCTTTGGAGAAGAAATTGTTCCCCAAATTGAACCTCAACCTCCCCTGGCGCAACTTGAGGCCGTTTCCTCTTCGCCTCTTTGAGTTGGGTGCTTTCAGACGGAGGATGACATTGCCTTGGTGCTACGTTGGCTGCTTGCTGCAAGCTCCAGTGCTTCACTGTGGTTGTCTTGAATGGAAGCAACGAGCCCAAATGAGTGTGGGGTGTCCTTAAGTCAAAACCTGAGACTGTCACAGAATCACAGAATCCCAGCCTGGTTGGGTTGAAGGGACCTCTGGAGATCACCCAGTCCAACCCACCTGCTCACGCAGGGTCACCAGAGCAGATCACACAGGGTCGTGTCCAGGTGGGTTTGAATGTCTCAGAGAAGGAGACTCCACAACCTCTCTGGGCAGCCTGGGCCAGGCTCTAGGACCTCAATATATAGAAGCTTCTCCTCATATTCAGATGGAGCCTTCTGTGCTTCAGCTTGTGCCTGTTGCCCCTCTCCCCTATCCCTTCTCCATGTGCATCCTCTTCTCTTGTTTATCTCTGGGGTCTTGATTTTTCCTTTTTAATAGTTTTCGTGGAAAAACCCCACAGTTACCTCCATCGTGTTGAAACAAACCCTCTTTTAGAAGATAATTACTCGTCCCGGTGCACGGGCGAGCGCTGCAATCCGAGGCTGGGTCCTGCGCCGTGTGTGCACGTGAGTCATTGCGGGACGGGGAGGGCGAGATTGGACCCTCTCACCGGGGACCACTTGTGGTTGCCATCACCTCGCTGCTCTCTCTGACTCGGCAGTGTTTGGATGGGTTGCAATTAGGCTAACGAGAGGTCAAACCGAAGTGTGGGAGTTTCCACTTGCGCTTTGAGTCATAATTAGGTCTCATCAGGGAGGGAGATGCCTCTTTGGTGCTGTATGAAAAGGCAGCGTTAAAAAAACCCCAACATCAGAGGGTGGTTTGTAGCATTGGATATCGCGGGGGATTTCATGTGAAGGCGCTCGGCATTTAAAAAGGAATTTTAAATAGTTGGTAAAAATTAATCAAAGAATATACATCCAGTTGCTTAACAGGGAGCAAGTGAAGTGTTTATCTGAACCTGGCTCAGAAAGTGCTTGGGACTGATTACACAAAGACCTGAGCTGCGGAGTTCAGGGCCGCGGTCTTTAATGTGTTTGCGATGCCTTGTAGAACACCCGGCCCCCTACGGCTTTTAGGCCGCTTATCTAATTTTTGGCTTCTCCTCTCCGTGTAAATGTGATAAATAAACTTTGTAATCGCATAGCTGAGCTCTTTTTGATACCTACCTGCAGATAGCTCGTTCTTGGGGCTGGATCGCGCCGCAGCGTTAATCAACACTTGGCTTAATAAAGACTTCTTAAAAAATGGCTTTTGGGCTTTTATTGTACAGCTGAACCTGGTTGCTCAAGTCTTTTTATCAATGTTAATGTGATAAACTTCTTTTTAGAGCTCCTAGTCTTGATCATTCCTTTCTCCAAGTGCTGAACTGCAGGAGTTTCCCCCACGAACAGTTTAATAGCTTTGACATAAATGCTGAATTAACCACGTTAATTCTACAGTGGACCCTGAGGGTATAAATAACGGTGACCTGGTCTTGTGGGTGAGGAAGAGGATGAATTGCCGAGTGAAAACAAGAGCAAGGGGAGAATTGTGTGTTCCCCGTTGCACACTCAATGCCAAAAACTTGTACTTGAGCAAACGTGGTATTTGGGAATATGAATATTGTGAGCTGGGGTTTAGCGCCGGGCGGGCTGGGGTGGAAGAGTCGTGTTTTGGGAAGGAGGATTGAACAGGGCGTTGGGTAGAACAAACTTGTTGAAACGCTCCTTTTCTAAACGTGTTTTTTAATGACCAGGAACTGAGTTTTAAAGAAAAAAACTGGCATTCTTGGGCTCATTTCCTGTGCTGCTGGTGAACTTTGTCAGCCAAACCTCCGACAAATTGTTTGCTCTGATAACCAGTTAGCGCCGAGAAGGCAGATAGGCAAGAGCTCTTATCATCTTGACAAGCGCCGGGCTTTTTGTTAAAACTCGAACCAGAAGCCGTGTCAGTGTGTTGAGTTTACACCTTGCAATAATAATCTGGGCTTTTATCTGATCGGAGGGGGATTTTATAACTTTCAAATGGGCCTTTGGCGGGGGGCCAGCCCGACTGTCATTTGTTATTAACTTTCCTTTTTCATCCCCTGCAGCCAGTCTGCTGCTCTGTAATAGCGTTTAAGGTCTATGTATCCCATTCCTAGGGATATTGGGAAACGATATTTTAGAGTTGTGTGTCTCAACCCATTAGAGGGGTCTATAAAACAATCGCGGCAGCAAATGTGCAGTAACTAATCAAAACCACCGAAGCTAACCACAGCATACTTCATTCCTTTCAGTAAGAAAACCTCTCTCTTTTTTTTTCCTGTGCCTTATCTACTATCTCATCAGGAAAGAGCTAATTAGATTCTTCTAAAAGGTAAATATTCTCAGTTCACTGGTGGGTGAGGGTGACGGGAGGTGAGACCCGCTCGCCGTCAGCATTGGTGAACCGGTGCCGAAAACAAGGCAAAGTTATAAAAACCCTATAAAAAGCTATTTGAGGTTTTAAAGGAGCTCGCTCCCTGTGTAGGTGGTATAGCAACTTTCCCGTACGGTGGGTATGGCTTCCATAGGCAGAACCTGGAGGAGTCCATGACCTGCTCCATGTCATTCCCCATCTTAGCTACGCAGGTTGGGGTTGCAGGTTTGGGGCTTTGTTGGCTTAATCACGATCAAGTTACTTTGAAAAACCTAAGCTACTATTTGTTGCTAGTGTTTTTGAGCCAATACATTTAATTTCTGATGCAGAATGTTGGGCCTGTGCGCTCAGTCGGTTGAGTTGCGATGGGTGGTGAAGGTTGAGTTGTGATGTGTGGTGAGGGTTGAGTTGCAATGCGTGGTGAGGGTTGAGTTGTGATGGGCAGTGAGGGTTGAGTTGCGATGGGTGGTGAGGGTTGAGTTGCGATGGGTGATGAAGGTTGAGTTGCGATGGGTGGTGAGGAAGGTTGAGTTGCGATGGGTGAGGAAGGTTGCGTTGCGATGGGCGGTGAGGGTTGAGTTGCGATGGGCGGTGAGGGTTGAGTTGCGATGTGTGGTGAGAGTTGAGTTGCGATGGGTGGTGAGGAAGGTTGAGTTGCGATGGGTGGTGAGGAAGGTTGAGTCGCGATGGGTGGTGAGGAAGGTTGAGTCGCGATGGGTGGTGAGGAAGGTTGAGTCGCGATGGGTGGCGAAGGTTGAGTCGCAATGGGTGGCGAAGGTTGAGTCGCAATGGGTGGCGAAGGTTGAGTCGCAATGGGTGGCGAAGGTAGAGTTGCTGCTCAAAAGCTCGTAAGATGGACTGGAAAGTATGGAGGACTTGTATTTAGGACCTTGTACGACAGGCTTGAGGGGAAAACCCCCAAAACCACGTCTTACAAGGCTGAGAATTTGGCCGAGTGTAGGTAGCAAACGTGTAGGTGACACAAGAAGTGGATGGGTGGGGGGAGAAAGCATGTAATAAAAGTAGAAGTGCTTTTTCCTCTCATTCCTTTGATTCTCTGTTTCTCATGGAACAAGAGTAAAAAAAGGATTGGTTCTTCCCGTTGCATTCAGCCAACACAACCTACCCGCTTCTCATCTGTGGAGATGAAGGTCTCCAGGACTTGCCCGACGTCCAACCTTGGTGTGCTTACACCAGCAAGCGTAGGTCACTGAACTCAACCTGAACCTGTAGGTGCAAAATTGCCTTTGCTTCTTGTACCCAGCAGCCTGGAAACCACGGTGCTCCCGGGGAGCTGGATTTCTGCCCCAGGGTGCGGGTGAAGAAAGTGGCTGTGCTTGGAGCGACTTTCAGCTACGTGAACCAAACACTTGGTGTGTTATTGCTGAACGTAACGTTAGCTATGAACAGACAGTTGCTTTCTTTTTTTTTTGGTGTTTTTTTTAATCGTCATATTATGCGCGGGGTCAGGAGATTGATAGTCTTGCGTAATAGAGGCAATTTTACCGAATAATACAGAAATGCGCTTGCTTTCATGTAAACCACACCAAAAGGTAAGGGGATTTTTGATTTGATATTTTTTTGGTCCCTCGAGGGCTTTTGGCCTCCCCCGTAGCCCCGGGTCCCCCTGTTTTCGGGGGCCACGCTGGAGTGTCGCCTGGCTTTTGATGTGGTTTCTCAAGTGTGCCTCTTCACTGGGCTCCCTACAGGCGCCTTTATGTGAAACAGAACCTCACCATCCAAACGTGCCTGCTCCGCACGTCATTTTTCACCCTTTATGTGCGACGGCAACTAATATTGCAGAGTTGTTCTGCTGCACCCCCGACCCGGGAAGGCGCGGGGTAATGAGATGGGGGTAGGAATGGGGAGCTCCTTGGCGGTTCAAGCCCAAATTTCTCCTTAGTTACTTCCTCTGGGCCTCTCCCCGGCTCTTTCTTTCCCTCACGGTGAAACTGAAACCTCGGTGACTTCACCCAAACCTGCCGATGTTAAAGAAAATTTGATATTTCTCACTTATAGGTCACTTCAGTCCAGATTGTTTCCTGCCAAGAGCGGGGGGAAGTGCCCTCCTGGTAATGGAAAAGCAATTATGGTTTTTTTCTGGTGTGTACGTCGCGTCGTTCCGGTGTAAGACGTAGGTTATGGGCTCTGCTCGTGTCACGATGAGTCCTCGTGTTGTGCCGTTGTACGTTGTGCCATGATGATGGAATAACATCCACTGGGGGGCCATCTGTTGGTCTTCAAGGTAGAAAATCTCTGGAAAATACCTTGTAATTGTGAACTTCCCCACCACACCCGAAATTCCTGAAGGGAAAAATTGCTCTTGGTGGGATTTTGTGCCATTGGGAGCAACACTCTGGCTGCTTTTTGTGGATCTCCGGGAGGTGGGACCGGGCTTTCTTTCCATTTCCCTGGACTTGAGCTCAGGTCAGAATTCTCCTCTCGTTAAACTTTAGGTCATTTGCATTGAAAGCGTGCAAAATGCAGAACATTGCTTGAATTTGGTTGTTGGACTCCTTGACCTAGATGGCCGGATTTTCTTGACTTTGGGGTTTTCTCAATACAAATATTTATCAGGTCTGGTCAATATTTGATTTGGATCTTATCAACATTGATGTCTGGCCAATAATGTCATGTACTACTGTGCTCTTGTGACCGTGGCCGAAGGATGGGAAGATGGAGGAGCAAGATAACGTGTCTCCTAAGAACACGTCCACAAGGTCCTTTGGTGCAACTCATTCTGTGCTCAGCCTAAAATGCTGAGTTTTATGTGTTTAGGGCTTCGGCAGTGAAGTTTGGAGCTGGCAGCAGCACCCATGAGCTTCTGAGCCCAGAATTTTCCTCTCCCACGACCACTTTTGTGCTGTGATCCTACCGCACCCCATTTAATGATCCGTTTCGAGCACAGCGTTTTATCCAAAGTTTTGCCTTTTCCCATTCTTTGATTTCTTCCCTTTCTAGAGGGACAAAGATTACATAAATATGAGCGATTTTAATGAGTACACTGGGCTCGCTTTTGGTGTAATTTACAGTGGATTCAGTATTATAACTTCATTACGCTTCTGTTGAGTAACTTATGTGAGAAATGGGTGTATCTGAGAGTGGAATCGAGCCTCAAATCTCTTTGTTGTGTGGGCTTCAGAAGGACCAAACGCTCACTCCCCTCTTTGAAGTCCTAATTCTCTTTGGACGATGTTGCAATGCCTTTCTATAGAGTTGTGCCTCTGAAGTGCGAGATGGCCAATGCACAACCCACCCCTTTTCCCCCCATTGCTTCAAGTATTGCCGTTTCTAGCAATATTTGTCTTCGGCGGCGTTCACGCAGACCTTTCCTGCAAAAATCCCTGTTGTTGAGACATCCCTTAGGAGGCTTGGTCTTCAGTCCCCTTGCTCCGCCGTTACTTCTCTTGTAGGAGCACTTGTAGTAAACGCCAAGGATACTACTGCTTTGCAACCACTAGAGGTCAAGATTGTGCTATGGCATAGAGCAGGGCTGCTCATCTTAGGAGGTGTAGCTCCAATTCCTGCTGTAACCACGTCCAGCGTCACCTATATATATATTTAATTTTACTAACAATTGCCATTTTTGGCAATGAAGACGCCTTTGCACGGTGCGGAGGGCACTTTGCCCCACACAAGTGGATTTTGCCAGGGTTGGATATCCATGCAATGCTCGGGGTTTAATCTTCAGATCTAGAAGCTACACGAGCCATCGGTCTCTGCTGGGCTCTTTCTTCCCAAGGCGGGATTCAAAAGGGAGAGCCTGCCAATATAAAGCTTGCTCATAAACTACTTTTGCGTGACATTAATACTTTAAAGTGTTTAAAAGGAACTAATTTTGAAGGTTTGCACTCTAGATAGAGCTTTCTGCTTCCTCCAGCTCAGGTAGCAGAAACATATATATATATATATATATTTAACAGGTTCCACTTGTTTTAATTCTCCGTTGTTTTCCTAGCACAGTCCACTGACAACCATATCTACAATATGTTTTCTATTCTGGCATTGGGCAGGGGATGGTCCCCAAATGCCACCTCGTTTGTCCCCAGGTTTGCTTCGAATTGTGCAGGGAGTTGGTAGAAATAAGAATTTATATTAATAACTGATATATATATAAACCTCATTACTTTTTTTTAAAAAGAAACCCACCATCTAGAATAACACCTTCAGAAAGACGTCTGGATGATTTCCACGCACCTTTCTCATATATGAAAAGTTTATGGAAGAACGTAGGAGGGATCCTATAAATCTGTGCGTGCGTTTCCGTATAAATTTCAGGTTTTCAGAGTGTTAGTTACACCAGAGCCCAAGCCCACGTGCACATCCCTTGGCTTGGCCTTTTCCCCCTTGTTTTGGCCATGATTTGGCAAGAACAGCATCTGTTCCATCCGCACTCCTTCCCCTTCCCCTTCAATTTGCAGTTCTCGGTCAACTCTCTTCAACAATTGGGGCTAAACCGTTTTTCCCTGGCAAATATTCTGCTCGGTAACAATGAGGAAACCGAGTGAGTTTTGCAGCACAGCACAGGCTTTGACCTCCACTGCAAACCAACCCCAAGCCCCAGGGATAGACACCAAGAGCGGTTTGCGGGAGCTCCACCGGGGCCGTGCGTTTCGCTCCCCGAATCGTGGTGCTTCTCCCAGCGAGCGAATTTGGGTCGAACACCTTTTACAGCTCGTTCTGTACATCAACGACGCACAATTAAGCTCTCCTGGGGTACCACAAAAATGCTTTCAGGAACCTCTGGGGTCCAGATGTGGAATGTTTTGTGCTGACATGGGTTGAAAAGAGGAACAAATCCAACGGTTAAGTACGTCCTTTAATTCAGCCTGTGACAGTCACCACATGGCCTATGGGCTAATATTTCTGCATCTGTGCTGTAAATAGATCAATATGGCAGCGCGATGGGTTTGGCGTTTTGATTTGTGACGAGTCAGAATATTGTTTGTATCGTTGCATAATGCCTGGAATGGTTTTGAAATGAATCTTCTGTTTCTTTGGAATATCTGGGTTAGGGAAAACATACCGTTTCAAAGTTCCATTAAGCGCGTGGTTTATTTTGTCTCATTTGTCGGATTTCATGAGCGATTGCATCTTTGGGCTGAAAAAAAACCAAACCAGATGCGAGGACGCTATCATAAAACGTGAAATCTGCCTTGTGTTTTCTAGGCACAGCAGCAAAGAAACCTGGACAATATTGTATCCCAGCATCCCAGGATAAGCGGGGGAAAGAAGTCCAAGAAAGAGGTCTTCGCAAGCTCAGATCTGGAGGTAAAAAACACTAGCCCCATGTCTGAGCAGGATTCGGGTATCCTGGATGTGGAAGATGAGGATGAGGATGAAGAGGTAACTGTACAATATCAAATCGAGGAGACTGGGCAGGTCGGGGGTGATCAATGGCGTCTCAGATGGTGTTTGCACCTCGCTCAGTCTCTCGTGTTGCCGTGTAGCGCGTCGTAAAGATGCAGAACAGGGTTGTGTTTCAGTGTTGGGTGGTTTCGCATTGTCCCCGCTCTCGTTAGTGGGCTCAGCAGAGAAGCAGAGTGTTGTATGAGAACTGAACAACTCGTGCCATCTGTTCCCCAGCTCAAGAGTTGCTCTTCTGTGCTTACTTGGGAAGGCAGTTTGGCATCTGCCCTTCGTTTAAAAATCGATAAATTCCTGCGTAACGCGCAAGATACTTGGCCTTTTCTGTGGGACGTGTGTCGTGGTGCCAGAGACGTACGTTGTGTTAAAAAGGATTGCGTCGGGACAGAAGCTTTTTAAATACAGTTTTAACTCCTTGGTGTGCTCCCTTCTTTCTCTCTCCCTTTCTGCTGTCGCTTCCTCAGACCGACTTTGTCGGTCTTTTTGTTCTTTTTGTCAACCACAAAGCGTAACCTGGTTCATAGCGTTGGTTCTTCTTTCCTCCCCGCACTAGAGGGTAGTGATGCAGTGGGACATCTTGGATTTGTGGTGCTTGAATCATAGAAATGCAGGAGTGCCCCATCCCTCTGTGATTCAGGAAAGGTGGCTTGGAGATACCTACTTAGAGTGTAGGTTATGAGTTGTTGAGTTATTTGATGTATTATTCATTTACTGCCATGCAGTCTTGCTTTGGACCTTTTGGCAAGTTCATCTGCCACGCTGGATGTTTCTTCTCTTATTTCTGAAGCCTCTCTTACGCCATACAATCACAGAATGGCTTGGGTTAAAGGGACCTTTAAAACCCATCCAGTGCCCCCCCTGCCATGAGCAGGGACATCTTCACCAGCTCAGGTTGCTCAGAGCCCCGTCCAGCCTGGCCTGGGATGTCTCCAGGGATGGTTCAGCCACCACCTCTCTGCCCAACCTGGGCCAGGCTCTCACCACCCTCAGGGCCAACAATTTCTTCCTCATGTCCAGCCTGAATCTCCCTCCTTTAGTTTAAAACCATCACCCCTTGTCCTGCCACAACAGGCCCTGCTCAGAAGTCTGTCCCCATCTTTCTTATGGGTCCCTTTTAAGAATGGAAAGACCCTACTGAAGAATCTGTCAAGAAATGGTATTTTCAGCCATAAACTGTAACTGAATTGGGTAGGATTTGTTGCTCTAAACTTGCTGGCCCATGACCAGCCAGAAGAGGATTAAGAACAAGTTTCTGGAGTTTAGAATAGTGTGAATTTTTCCAGTGGTTCTGTACCCGTGTTCTACCTTTCCCCCACAGTTCAATCCTCTTCATCTCCGCTGCCCTTCCAGGGGACCGAGATCACCTCTTGCTTCACAGGGACCAAACCACAGGGTGCGACCCAGCGCCCTCCCAATGCACCCAAACCATCCGGGTGACACGTTTACTCCTCCATCCACATGGAAATAGAACAGAACAGAAGTTAAACAAAAGGAAAAGCGAGTGGGAAGGAGATGGGTTTTTTTTCAAAACAGACATCGATTTGAATAGATCTGTTTTGGTATTTCCCTGTTCAAAAATGAAAATCTGACCCTTCGGTAGTTGTTGTTCCGTCTCACTCTCAAAATCTCCCACTTACTGTGGAAATGGGTTCTCTCAAAACCAGTGTGAAACGTGGTGGTGCTTGAGGGGTGTGCGGAGTTTGAGGCATTCGAATTTAATTTCAATTAGGCTCGAAAGGTGTAAGGAAAAGCGTAAGGAAAACAGGAAGAAGGGGAGGATGTAAAGACGATAATTTGTATAGCACAGTTGGGAGAGAGCTCTTGAGCTGTTCGGATGGAATTGACTCATCCTGAGGCAGATGGAATCCCATCTCTGGGTGTGTGTGAAGGCTGGGAGCGGGGGATGAACATGCAGGACATGGAGGGCCCAGGGCTGGGGTGTCAGGAAAGGCCGAGGCCGGAGGGCCCGGGGCTGGGGTGTCAGGAAAGGCCGAGGCCGGAGGGCCCGGGGCTGGGGTGTCAGGAAAGGCCGAGGCCGGAGGGCCCAGGGCGGTGCGGCGGCCGCTGTCCGTGGTGATGAACCGGGCCCGGCGGGGCAGCAGCCGCAGAGCCCCCGCACGGCTCGGCCGAGCGCTCTGGAGCCCCATGGCGAAGGGAACCATCCTCCTGTTCCCCGTGTTTACTTAGGGAACAAGCGGGAAGGAGAAGGGGTTTGGTTGCTGATGAGCTCAGCTCTTCCCTGTGTTCCTGCCTCCAATGTGTCCTTTTTTTGCAAAAAAATGATTTATTAATACAAATGGATCTCTCATTTGGAAATAGAGCCGTTAAATTTTTGGGCCCCTCACGCCAAGAAAGGCCTTGAGGTGCTGGAGCGAGTTGAGAGAAGGGAACGGAGCTGGTGAGGGGCTGGAGCACAAGTGTGATGGGAGCGGCTGAGGGACCTGGGAGTTCAGCTGGAGAACAGGAGCTGAGGGGAGACCTTCTGATCTCTGAACTGCCTGAAAGGAGCTTGGAGCCAGGGGGGTCGGGCTCTGCTCCCCAGGAACAAGCGCCAGGAGCAGAGGAAACGGCCTCAAGTTGCACCAGGGGAGGTTGAGGTTGGATCTGGGAACAATTTCTTCCCCAAAGGGCTGTGGGGCATTGGAACAGGCTGCCCAGGGCAGTGCTGGAGTCACCATCCCTGGAGGGCTGGACAGACGGACAAGAGGTTCTCAGGACATGGGGCAGAGGTGGCCTTGGCAGTGTTTGGTGAACAGTTGGACTCGATGATCTTGAGGTTCTGTTCCAACTGAAATGATTCTATGATCCTGTGTTTCTAAATCTGAAGGAGTGTCGTGTGTGTATAGTGGGTTGACCCTGACCTGTGGCTGAGCCCCCACCCACTTACTTTCTCACCCCCCACCTCCAAGAAGAATTAGGGAGACAATGTGAAGGGCAAAGGCAAGAAAACTTGTGGGTTGATTTAAAGACGGGGAAGAAAATCCCCACCATACGATGCAAGGCAATTACTCACCACCTCCCACCAGCAGACCAATGCCCAGCCCGTGTCTGAGCAGTGACTACTTTGGAAATAAAACCACACTTTTCCCCCCAGATTTGTTGCTGAGCTTGACGTTACATGATATGGCATCTCTCTTTGGTCACTTGGGACCAGCTGTCCCATTGTGTCCCCTCCCAGCCTCCTGCCTTCCCCAGCCTACTTACTGGGGGGACAAAGAAACGGAGAAGGTCTTGATGCCGTGTAAATGCTGTTTAGCAATAACTGAACCAATGCTGTTGTATCAACACTACCCTGGTCACACATCTAAACCACAGCACTGTTGGGCTACAGCGATGAAAAGAAACTCCACCCCAGCCCAAACCAGTACAGTGTGTAAGATGTTAATGGGAGGTTCTTTGGTAAAGGTTGGTGGATTCAGTCCTAGCTTTTCATCTTCTGGTGTGACTGTTTCTCCTTATGATTATCTGGTCAGTCACATGTGCCCACTTGTTGCCCACTGTTCTCCTAAGCCCAGAATACTGCTAAGAAACCTTGGAGAAAGAGAAGGTGGCCCCTGGTAGAATGAAGTCAGTAAAGAAGTAAAGAAAGTAGACCAAGTCAAGAAATGGTCCTGAAGCATCCAAAGACAGCACTGGTAGCTCTTGCTCTTGACCTATTGCAGCCAATAAAGCCAACCAGTAACCACAGGATTCTGTTGAAAAGGTCATGACTGGTTTAATATGGAAAGGGAAGAATGAAGGGCACCTTGCACCCCATCCCGCTCAGCACTGAGAACAGCGTGGTCTTAGTTATTTTTGGTTAAGTTTTGCTGCAAGGGCTCCTGGTCCTGGTACATGGGCTGGAAAAAGGGGGGTAAATGTATATTTCTTGTAGGAAATACCTGAGGCTCTTCAGCCAGCTGTGTTATGGAGTTCTCCACCTAGGCTGGGTGAACTGTTCTGGAGATCCTGTGATGGAGCAATCCCTTCATCCCCATAGCAAAATTGACAGGAAAAGCTTTGGAAGAGAAGGAAGAACAGGAGGGTTTTGCTTATAGTGTTGCCTGTATTCTAGTGTGGGTCATTCTCTCCTTGGAGCAGCATAAGAGGGCTCTGCCGGCCGCATGCAAGAGGACAAATATGAGATGTGGTTCTCCGCTCCATTAACTTCTCCAGTTTGGAGACGTTATGGTCCAGACTTGTCCCGCTTAAGTGCAGATGCCTCACCGAGGTGGAAGCTCCCATTCTAATCAGAGAAAGGGAACGGGCCCAGCTGTAGAGTGAACTGGGAGAGGGCTCAAATCCAGTTTTTATGAATGTCAAGTTGCAGAAGGAGAATTTGCATTTCACAGTGAGTAGCTCCACAGTCTGTTGGGTTTGCGCCAGCTGTTCCCTTTGTAGTAAAAAGCATCCAGCAAACTACAAAGCTCACCCAGATTCTTGTCATTTTCAGTGACTTTTCTGCTGTGATCCCGTTGAATGGAGCAGGACGAGCTCGCCTGCGTTGTGCCTCATTTCTTCTTGTCCCTCAAACAGCCTGGTCAGGTGGCTGTGAAGTGGTTGGGTCCAACTGGACTCCCTGGTGCTCCTCTGTGGGAGAAGGGGAAGTTTGAGGGAGGGACGTCCCACTTCAGAATAACGGCCACTTAACTGTCTTTGAAGAATAAATCACCGAATTCCAGACAGTTTTCTGCTCGGAGAAGGAGTTTGGCACTCAGGACGTGAGCAGGTGTGAGGTGTAGCCAAAATTCGTCATGCTGCTGGCGTTCCTGGCTGCAGGAATAAGCTGTAATTCTCTGCGTGAATGTAATAGATTCCTTACAAAGTTCTGGGAGTTAGAGCAGGGACCCTGGAGAATTCTCTTGACTTTCCCTGATAAATGGCTTTGTTGGATGCCATCAGATTCCACCTTTTTTTGCTTCCACTAGTAATTATGCAAGAAAGATCTTGGACATGGAGAAAACCTCTCTGTTTCCAGACAAAGCTGTCTGCCTGTTGTCTCTAACACGAGCCAGAGGGAGATCAGTTTGTCTGCAGGACTGTCTGGCCACTTCCAGTGTTACAATATCTTGAGCATCCTCTTGACCACAGAGGTACATTCAATATTTCCCCTGAGGTTAAGCTCTGGGACACACTGGGGACACTGAGACCACACAAGATGTAGCAAATCTACAGCAGGGTTTGTTCTGTACCTCGGTGAACAGTTGGACTCTATGGTCTTGAGGGTCTCTTCAACCAAAATGATTCTGTGGTTCATTCAGTGTGGGATAAAGCGCTTCTGGGCTGCTGGTGCCCGAAGAGTGATTTGTTGAATCATGGAATAGTTTGTGTTGAAGGGACCTTCAAAGCTCATCCAGTGCCCCCCCTGCCATGACAGGGACATCTTCACCAGCTCAGGTTGCTCAGAGCCCCGTCCAGCCTGGCCTGGGATGTCTCCAGGGATGGTTCATCCACCACCTCTCTGGCCAACCTGGGCCAGGCTCTCACCACCCTCAGGGCCAACAATTTCTTCCTCATGTCCAGCCTGAATCTCCCTCCTTTAGTTTAAAACCATCACCCCTTGTCCTATCACAACAGGCCCTCCTCAGAAGTCTGTCCCCATCTTCCTTATCAGCCCCTTTTAAGTCTGGAAAGGCCACACTAAGGTCTCCCCGGAGCTTCTCTTCTCCAGCTGAACACCCCAACTCTCTCACCTGTCCCACAGCAGAGCTGTTCCAGCCTCGGGTCATTCCTGGGGCTCCTCTGGCCCCTCTCAGCAGGTCCATGTGTGTCCTGTGCTGAGGACCCAGAGCTGGACCAGCACTGCGGAACCAACACTACGTCCAGCAGAGTTTTACTCAGTAACATGAGCAGGTGCTTTGTGCAGTGTCACACAAAGGGACCCACAGCTCAGTGTCCTCTGTTGGGCTCGAGCCTCTGTGGGTGCAGCGTAGTGTGTGCTCGTGTTCCTCTGCACCAGCTCATCACGTACATCTATCAATGAACCCATGAGATGGTTCATAAAACACATCTGAATTCCCAGTGTTTGAACCTGGAGGGTTTTTTCCCCTCGCTGTGAGAGGGACGAGTGTCCCTGTGCTTGTGTCACGTCTTTACATCAAAAACTAACCAGGACAAGATATTCAGACCATTGTATCGCAAATTAGCTAAAGCCGGATCAGAGCATCTAACTTAACTCTGAGCCAGCCTTGTGTCAGTGGCAGCTACAGCCGAACGTTCCCATTGACAACTTGGCTTCCATGGGTTAAATCTCCTACAGTCAGCGTCTAACCCGACTGGAAATGCTCTCGCAAGAAGAGAGGGTTTGGTATTCCACAGACTGGCAGGTCGGCCCCTGCTCCCAGCACCGGGATGGTGCCGGTGAGGGTTTGGGAGCGAGGGCTGGGAAGCTGGTGTTTTGTGGACTGGGAAAATTTGGGACAAGATGAATAAATTCTTTGTTCTGCAAATCAAAAGGAAAAAATGAAAAGATTAGGCAGAAGGGCCATGTCAGGGGAGCAGTCAGTCCCGCTGTGGGGCGGCTCTGGTTCGCCTTTCATTGCCCAGTGTCAAAAATCAAGAGATTTATTTGTTTTTTGAATGCCGGCGGTGCAGCTTGGGCTGAGAACCCAAGTCACTGCTGAAGGGGATGTGCTAAGCCTGAATTCTTAGATACGTCTATATATCAGATGAATATCTAAATATTAGACACGTCTAGATTATGCAACATGTTAAACCAACCGCAGAGATAATTTCACATATTCTGTCTATTCAGAGGCCTGTATTGGTGAGTCTGGAAAGACGTCAGATGATAGGTTTATTATTTCTTCTGCTGTAGGGCTACAGCTATACATGGAAGAAGCGATTTATCCTTTTCGTTAAAATACACTGTAGGTTTATACCCTACATAAAATCCCAGCACGGGTTCCTATCGCTTTTTTGGTTTGCAAAAAGCTTTGTGGCCGCCCAGGCCCGGTGCTTCAGTATCAGAGCGTTCTACCTAGATTAGTGATGTTAGAACTGTTAATGTCCCAGGGATGTTAACTCTGCAGAACAGCCCAGCGTAGTTTCTGTGAGCGTGTGTGTGGGCTTAAAAGCTTTTACAGAAGATCAGAGACTGTGAAAATGTTGCAGTCTGCTTTGAAAGAATCTCTCTGGGGGGAGTGAGCTCCGTTCTTTGGCTCTATCCCGATTTCACAAATCTTTATCAGGAATAGTCTTCCATGGACTATTTTCAAGCAGTGCCCCGAATCCGAGAGGAGTAAAACTCTTTGATCCTGGGTTCAGATCCGCAGGAAAACATGGGCTGCTTTGATGGTGCTGGGGGGGGATGACAGATCCCTCGTCCCTTAGCGGCGTGCGGGGTGAGCTGGGGTCTGGCCGGTCCAGATTCCCCACGCCGTGTTGGTGGCCGCGGGATGGTTGGGTCGAGCAAGTGATGATATTTCCCCGTCTGCTTGAGTGATCTCCAGCAGTTTTGCAATCGGGGATTTCTGAGCCAAAAAGGGTTTCTACTGTTTTACCAAGTGGAGACCAATTACGCTTAACGCCGCAGGAATACAGCGAGGCAAAAACCGTACCCACAAACTAGGTGAAATCTCGGTTTGGGAGCTATTTAGGGAGCGTTAGGAGACTGCAAATGGAAAATAAATGTCCAGGGAGACTTGATAATATTGATGTTAACACAATAAAACCGCTGCCTAGTGTTTGCAGTTGTCAAATGCAGTCTAATAAAAGGCGGGAGGTGGCGGTGAGCGCGTGGCACGGCTGCCGCCCTCGGCTCGGCTGGGACCCTTGTGCGGGGATGTCAACGTGGAAAGGGTCTCACAGCTGATGTCCCCCTGTCCCTCGCTCCCAATCTGTCCTCCTCCCTCCCCAGCCAAATTCCCCGTCCGGCAGAGCCGCTTGGATGGCATTTGGGTGCTTGGCGCAAGGGGTGGAAGGAAAGCCCAGCGAGATTGATGAGCAGGATCGTGCCGTACCCCAGTAAAACTCTTTATTCTCGTGTTCCCCGCACCACCAGATTGGGACGGTCATGTTTTTGGGGGTCTGGGAGCGATGCTGGATGTGCAGATGGGACGTTCCCTCGCTGTGTGTTGCTGCTCTGAGTGTGATGGGAGCGGCTGAGGGACCTGGGGGTTCAGCTGGAGAACAGGAGCTGAGGGGAGACCTTCTGATCTCTGAACTGCCTGAAAGGAGCTTGGAGCCAGGGGGGTCGGGCTCTGCTCCCCAGGAACAAGCGCCAGGAGCAGAGGAAACGGCCTCAAGTTGCACCAGGGGAGGTTGAGGTTGGATGTGGGAACAATTTCTTCCCCAAAGGGCTGTGGGGCATTGGAACAGGCTGCCCAGGGCAGTGCTGGAGTCACCATCCCTGGAGGGCTGGACAGACGGACAGGAGGTTCTCAGGACATGGGGCAGGGGTGGGTTATGGTTGGACTCAATGAGACTTCAAAGTTCTTTTCCAATGGAAATGATTCTATCTCTGTAGCTTCTTTCAGTGTTTCAGCTCTAACCAAGAACCTCCGGAGCGCGAGGTTTGAGTTTCTTTGCGTGGAGGACGTTCTTGAACAGCTCCAGTTCCACATTATACAGAGGCGATTTGACAGAATCCCCTGTTTTCCCTTTCCAGCCCAGCACCTCTGCACTCCCCTGTTGGGGCCGTTGCTGCAGACGGGGACGACCGCTGGCCCCAGGCGCTTTGGGCAGCGTTGGCTGAGCCTTGTGTACCCTCATCCAACCAGAAACTTCTCTCTTCTTCATCCTACCTCCTCTTTAGCAGAAATGCCTCTTAAGCATAATTAAAAATATATAAAATAAACATGTATCCCAGGCCTGTCCATTGGCCCCTTTCATCTTTCTCCCCTTTTTTCCACCACATGTCAACACAACACTCCCCTCCTCTCTGGATTTTGGGGGAGAAGGAGAGTTACTTTAGCTTTATGCCTTGGCCAACACGCTTAATGCTGTGTTGGCTTGAACATATCCAAAGGACACAAGCTTCTTGTATGCAAATTTCTCCTCTGATCTTTCCTTTCACCCTCCCTGTGTCCCACCCTTCCAAAATGAGCTTCCTTGTCCCTCCGCAAGCCTCACGATGTTGTTGAAAGGTGGTGGAGCCTGTGTGGCGTGTGTGTGCTTTAGGAAAAGAATAAGAAATGGAGTAGAATTTGTGCTTTTAAAGAAATTGAAGTGGAAATCTCAAGAATAAGTTGATTTGTTTTGTTCTTCCCCTGTGGCATAAGGACCGGAGTGGCTTGTGCCAGGATGCCTGGACTTGTATTAAGGCCTATATTCAAAATGCAATCTCTGCTGGGCTGCCTAACGGAGGGGCACATTATGCAATGGGATTTCCTAGGGGAGCCTAAATGGAGCGAGAAAGCAAGATTAAACGTTTTTTTTCCTGCTTTCAGAAACTTAAAAACATGTAAATATAGTCAGACATAGGTGGATAGCAGTAATCACCCTGATTTTACAGACCTCAAATCTTGCTCTCTGTCAGATTTGCATGCATTGGAGTTGCACTTCTCTATGTTATATATTAGAGCTGTACTTACCTATATGTGATATATTGCACTTATCTGTACGTGTTCTGCACATTTCACACTCATCTCCTGGTGTGTTTTAGGTGCCGGGGGCCCAGGACCTGGTGGATTTCTCACCCGTGTACCGATGCCTGCACATATACTCTGTCCTGGTGAGTAACCGTGCTGCCTCGCGATGGATGGATTTGGGTTAAAACCACCCAGTTCCTTCGTACAGGCCACAAAACCACAAAGGAATATCTTCTCCAACCGTTGCACACCCTGGGTTTGAAATATATGTGTTTTTTGGTCATCTAGTTTGCCTTCAAGAATTCTTCTTTGAGCAGAGTAGCTTCATTAATCAGTGCAAACGGAGGAGTTACGGGGGGAAGTTGGTTTTAAACGTGTTGTTTGCTGTGCTTAGGAGAGCTTCGCCGCTCTTCAGACACAGTTTGACAGGAGCAGGTTTGCTGCCGTCCCACCAAATCCCCCGTTTGACTGCGGTTTCCCCATGGTTGTGCTTTCCGGCCAGCTCTGTGCCAGGTGCTGCGCGTCACTCTGAACTGCGTCGTGTTCTCAAGAGCTTCTCGAGCGCTCCCACCTCTGCTGACCGAGCTGCCTTTTCTCTACCCACTCTGAATACATAAATAATTGATTTTTTAACTTATTTATTTATAACGAGGGCAGGCAAGATGCCCTTTGTAGCTTACCCTTCAACCTGTAATTTCCACGCTGCCCTCAGCCCTATGAGCCTGATATCTGCGCACCCATGTTGTTCTCCATCCTTTAGGGCCCTTTGCACCGGGGCCGCTGGCCGAGGGCTCCTCTCTGCGGTTGAGCAATTGGAAGCCCTGGTAACACATGAAAGGAGAAATTCCTTCCCAGCTTTCCTCCCTTTCCACAGCCTTGAGAGAGAATTGTTTGTGAGGCGCTGCTAAAGCCACTTTTCTCCAGCGATACATACGGATGAATTTGCGCAAGAATTGTCATGAAAGACACTTACATAAAACTCATTCTGTGCCCTCAGCTGGTAATAATTATGTAATTTGGCTACCTTGCCTTGATGTTTTATTGGAATGAAGAAGTTAACCTCCCCAAAACGCGTTACTCTGTTGATCTTGGACTAAAACCTCCCCCTGAAAGGCGGCGCTGGGAGCCCAGTTCAGGGGGTGTGCGAACTGGAGATTACAACGGGCCGAGCTGCTTGCTGCATTTCAAAGTGTCGCTCTATTTGGGGAAACTTCAGGCAATGCAAACAGAATTTGGAGCCCTTTTTATGTAGATTACACGCATTTAACGCAAATGTGTTTATTTATTTGCGTATTTATCCGTAAAGCTGTTAGGAAAAGGATGAAGAGCTTTTGCCGGTGGATATAAGAGTTTTGCATGTCTAGAATGGTCTCGTTTCTACATTGGGGCTTTGTTGTTGTCTTGTTGCTTTGCTTTTTAACCTGAAATACAACAGTTTGTCCTCCGAGGGAGGGAAATGCTGCTCCTGGAAGTTTCCTGGCCATGGATCTGGGTGGGAATAGCGCGGTGGGCCTGGCGATGGTGACGTTAAACCTGGTTTTGTGCCAGTGGCTTAGTGTCTTCTGTCCCCATCCTGAGCTGAGATACTCAATGCTTTCCCCCTGCTCCTTCTCCAGAAGCCCTAATAATGTGAAAAAACATACAGGGGAGCTCTAAAGAAGGTGCGTTGGTCGTACAAAAGCGAGAGGAAAAGGTACCAAACCACAGCGAAAGCTCCCGAAAAGAAAACTGCCCTCTTTCTGACCTGTGATTGAATCCTGCCCCGGCTTTCCAGGCCCAACGTGGGTTGAACAATGTCGGAGATCCAACCCGCGCGGAGGGAAACGGCCACATCAGTGTCAGACGGAAGGATCATAATGTAAGAATTACCAAAAAATCCTAATATTTGTCATTTACAATAGCGTTATCTAAACGCTTGGCCTGCAGTTAAAAAGGCCCACGTTGAATAAACATTGAGATATTTATTATTTTTAGTGAAATCGACCTTCCAGTCACCTCGGTTTTATGGCTGCGCTGCTTATAAATTCCCAAAGGATTATTTGAAAAATCCTACTCATATCTGCCAGCCTTATCAGCAGGGCAGGAGTTCACATATTGTAACGGGAGGTCAGGCCGCGGTCATGGTCTTACGGAGGGGGCCAGGCACCTGTAAATCCTTCCTTCAGCAACCAAGGCGAAGTACAATATCAAACAGGCAGCGCCACTTTTCCAGGAAACGCTGAACTTTCTCAGGAAGGGCAGAGGAGGGAGAAAGAAAGTGAAGGAAGGTCAAGCGGGGGTTAATTGAGACTTGGACCTTGGCGCGGTGGCGGCTCCGGGGAGGACAGGGCCGTGGTGGGGATGCTTTATGGGGCTATTCATGGGGCGATGCTTTTTCTTGTGAGAAACGAGGGCGTCTCGAGGAAGAAATGGGCGTAGGGGAGGCTTTGGGTGTCTACGGATACCGAACAAAACATCACGAGAGCGGGTTTGCGTTACGCGCCGGGTCGTGCGCAGGGTGAGCCGTCTTTGCTCGTGTGACTCTTTAATCTCGCATCGTGGGTTTATGTCCCCAGACGGTGCCTGCACCGAGGCCTCACCCTGCTTGTGCTTTCGGCTTGTGGCAAAATAAACTCAGAATTGAGTGAAAAGAGGGCTTTTCGGTCGACAGGTTTGGTTTCAAGTTGGTACAAATCGATAATGCCTGAGCTACCTCAGCGCCTCGGTGGGAATGCTGGTGGTATTAGACAAACACATGCTGTCCTTTTCCGAGGGGAATAACAAAAAGGACGGGCTGGAACTATGGTATGGGGGTTCTTTGGGTGCCTGGAGCATCGTATGGAAAGATGAAGAGGGAGAACCAGCAGCAGGACCAGGACACGCGAGTCCTGGGGCCCGTCCCGCTCTCCTCGGTCAGTTGGCCAAGGCCCGTGTCAAGTTTTAGCTGATCGCAAACGCTAAACCCAGCTTAGTTTCAGTTCAGCAGCGATGTGCTATTTAAGGACGTTCATCTGCAGCGCGGTTAGGCTGTTGGCATCGGGCAGATCTTTTCCTAGCGCAGAAGCTTGTTGAAAATGGTAATATTATTATGTAAAGAAGAAACGAGAATATCGCCGCGAAGCGATTTTGCCATTGCCGTTTGTATCTTTTATGTTGCCTTCGACCAAAGTCTATGTAAGGCTGCCGTCGCTTTGATGGATATCCAAAACAAATTAGGAAAGGTGAGGTGTGGGCCAGATGGTTTATCTGCCCGAGCATCTCAACAGCTGTTGGGTGCCTTGTATTTCAAGGCCAAGACATGGAATTGCTTTGCTTTACACAACATAAAATGAAAAGCGCTTCTTGTTTCATGTTTCCCGTAAGCTGTGGCCGGGCAGAAAGCAAAGAGTGAATGAAGGGCAGAAAGGAATTAAACAAAAGCTTTTGAAAAGCCAAAAAAGGTCAGGAGTGTTTTGCACACAGGGCGCTCACAATAAGGTGTCGGTGATTTAAGTTGCTTAAGCTCCTGCTCCAGCCAGCGCTGGTGCCTGTTTAGTGCTTATTTAGGCTTTACCTTAGCTAGGTGGGTTTTTTTTTGTAGCTTTATGCTAATTGGTAACCAATTACTTTGAGGTTGTTAACATGTTGGTGAAGACACTGGTATCGCCGCTCCCAGCTCTTTGATGCGAGCTACAAAGGGGTCGTTTTAGGGTAAAGAACAAGTGTCCAAAACAGGAAAGAAAAAAGAAAAAGAGCAGATTCTGATGTAAATAGAGACTGAAAACTGGGGCTGGCTCCTGGCTGGGGAGTATTCCTGGAGAATCCCAGAGCTGGATCATTTAGATAAATAGCAGTTGACAGGTATTTACTATAAATTCGTTGTATCTCGCCACTGACGTTTTTATCTGCTCTATTGCTTCTTACTCAGAGCCTCTCTAACCCTGCAGCTGCTTTGATGCACGGAACCCATTAGGAAAGGTAAAAAAAACATGAAACAAATATTAAATAAACCACTTTGCTAAAAATAATAAATAGAAATGTCTTTAAGTTCCTATATTAAAACAGATGCGTTCTGCGTAGACTTTACCCACCCGTCCTTGCCTGTTTTAGTGGCGAATACACCGTTTTATGTCTCTTAGCTGCGCAAAGCTCAGCTTTGGGAGGAGAAGCTGGGGTTTAGTTTTGCTTATGGCTAAAATCGCTCTGTTTGGATGATTTGGGACCCTTCGGCTCAGGGACTCGAGATGAACTGTTGGACCGAGGATGGAAAACACCGACCTCACATCTCAGGGCCAAGGGGGCTCCATCCGAAGTGGGAGATGCCGCAAATCCGGTGGCGGATCGTTCACCTCCTCATTAAATAATTACAATACCATATTCCTGTTAGGAGTGTGCTGGCATCGTGCTGCCTGCGCTGATCCTCCTGTTTGTGCCTTTGGGGGCTCATAAATGGGCAGCTGGTTGCCCGTGGTGGCCGCGGCGTCCCTGCCCCGTCCCCACCTCTCCGGGTGGGGGGCTCCAGCGTCCCCACCAAAACGTTTGTTCTTTGGTAAACGGGGCAAAACAATTGAAGTTGTTCTTTCAAGGGATGAGAAAGCCTCTTATAGGAACCACAATTCAAATAATAAGAGCTACCCAACCCTCTCTTTCATATGAGAACGGCTCTTTTTTCTCTTTGTAACGCTCCTTGTTTCTTTTATTTGATACTGCAACATGAACCGTACCATGGAAAGTCTGTGGTTTACTCCTAGTTTTTGAGATCGGGGTTATAAAGTTTTCCCTCGGTGTCCTTGAGAACTTGAAAACTCTTTATTTCTTGGGGGGGGTGGTGCTGGAACAGTGGAAAATGTTCCTTCTGGAAGCCTCTGGTAACTCGTTGTTCATCTCCGGCGCTCTGCAGATTGTCCCATCGCCGTGTCCCTGGCATATCTCAGTGTCTGCTGACTTGGCTGACCCGCTGGAGCCTGCTGGGGTTAGATAGCTATAAACACAGCCCTGAGATCATAGGGAAAGGCTGAGGGTGAGACACTTTGTGCACCGGATTGATAAGGACACAGGAAAAGCCATTAGAGGGAACCGGTGTCAGTGACCTGTGATAACCGTTCTGTACTACGTGCTAATGGACCCTGGGTAGTGTGTCTGTCTGTCGTGGCAATAGATTTAACTTTTGTAATTGTCATATTGCTCTTTTAACCCCGTGACCTTATTACCCAGGAGAAAACCACTTGGCTTCGATCAAAGAAGCAGCAAAGAAATCAGTGTTCATTCTAAGCTGGCTAGATATGATCACAGGCAGCCTTGATTCTTAAAATATTCAGCTTGGAAAACAGACATGTTAGGGGGGAGGAAAGAAAAAGAGAAAAGGGAGGTTTACCACAATAGCCCGGATGCAGACTTCTTGTCAGCCAGGCTGGGAACAGCAGCCCTGCTTTCCCAGGGCTTTGCAGGGCTCTGCTCCGGCACTCGCTCACTGAAAATACACTGATATCCTACATTTAGTGCCGATTTCATTCCGATTCACCCAGTCCCACTCCACTCTCAGTGACCACAAGAAGAGACCGACTCTGTCAGTCCTGCCTGTGGAAAATGTACCGTTTCCCTGAAAATAAGACAGGGTCTTATATTAAATTATTATAAAATTATATTATATTATATAAATTATATAAAATTATATAAATTATATATATATTATATAAAATTATATAAAATTATTTTTGCTCCAAAACGTATTCCTTTTTTACATGTATGGCTGCCTGGACACTATTTAAATTGACTTTTTAAATGAACTGTAACTGGGGCTTATTTCTGGAGTAGGGCTTATACTTGGAGCATCCTGAAAAATCCTGATAGGGCTTATTTTTGGAGTAGGTCTTATTTTCGGGGAAACAGGGTATTGCATCTGTTCAGTATTTCACTGGATCATTCAGGGTGGATGGGACCTCAGGAGGTCTCTGCTTCGACCTCCTGCCCAAAGTAGGGGCAGCTCTGAGGTTACTCAGGGCTCGATCCACTCTGGTCTTGAAAACCTCCAGGGACGTGGAGCACAGGGCTGAGGGAGCTGAGGGTTCAGCTGGAGAACAGGAGCTGAGGGGAGACCTTCTGATCTGTGAACTGCCTGAAAGGAACTTGGAGCCAGGGGGGTCGGGCTCTGCTCCCCAGGAACAAGCGCCAGGAGCAGAGGAAACGGCCTCAAGTTGAACCAGGGGAGGTTGAGGTTGGATGTGGGGAACAATTTCTTCCCCAAAGGGCTGTGGGGCATTGGAACAGGCTGCCCAGGGCAGTGCTGGAGTCACCATCCCTGGAGGGCTGGACAGACGGACATGAGGTTCTCAGGACATGGGGCAGGGACAGGGATGGATTATGGTTGGGCTTGATGATCTTGAGGTTTTCTTCCAATCAAAATGATTCTATGATTCTATCACTAAGACAGCAAAACCTCGCAGGGCAACATTCTGCTCCACGACCTCTTTGTAGGTACTGAAGGTAACAAAGACGCTGAAGGGAGTGGAGCATCTCCCGTGGGAGGAAAGGCTGAGGGAGCTGGGGCTCTGGAGCTGGAGAAGAGGACACTGAGGGGGGACTCATTCCTGGGGATCAATATGGAAAGGGGCAGTGTCAGGAGGATGGAGCCAGGCTCTTCTGGGTGACAACCAGTGACAGGACAAGGGGCAATGGGTTCAAACTGGAACACAGGAGGTTCCAGTTAAATTGGAGAAGCAACTTGTTGGGGGGTGAGGGTGTCAGAGCCTGGCCCAGGCTGCCCAGGGAGGTTGTGGAGTCTCCTTCTGTGCAGACATTCAAACCCGCCTGGACCCCTTCCTGTGGAACCTCAGCTGGGTGTTCCTGCTCCATGGGGGATTGCACTGGATGAGCTTTCCAGGGCCCTTCAACCCCTGACACTCTGGGATTCTGTGATTCTGTGAAGGTGGCCGTTAGATCCCCCAAAACAGCGACTCCTCCAGACCGAACAAGCCCCATTAACCCTCCGCAAGCGCTCCAGCCCCAACCATCTTGGTGACCTCCACTCTCCGCTTTATCCGCGCCTTGCCTGTATTTGAGAGGCCCCAAACTGGATGCGGTGTACAGATACAGCCTTAGCGAGTGCTGTGTAGAGGGGTAGAAATGCTTCCCTCCAGCTCCTGGCTCGGCTCCTGCCGGCAGGGCCCGGAGGCTCTTGGCCGCCTCGCTGCCAGGGCAGGCTGCTGGCCCGTGTTCCGCGGCCGTCTGCCAAGGCTCTTGGTCCTCGTCCACGGAGCTGCTCCCCAGGCAGCCGCTCCTCGCTCTGTGTTGTTGTACGAGCTTCTTCCTTCCCAGGTGCAGGGCTTGGCGTTTCTCCTTGTTTTTGTTGAGTTCCTGTCACCCCGTTCCTCCAGCATGTTGAGACCCTCTGGGTGGGGGCCCTGCTCTCGAGTGCATTGATCAGCGGTGTTGGGTTAATGGTTGGACCCGATGACCTGAAAGGTCTTTTCCAACCATAACAATTCTATGATTCCGTGACTTTCCCCCTCAGTTTGGTGTCATCTCCGAAGTGCACGAGACTCTGTTTTGTCTTCCAAGTCATTGATGAAGAGGTGTTTAAAAGGCGTTTAGACAAGGTTCTTAGGGACATGGTTTAGTGCTAGAGTTGGTTAGGTTATGGTTGGACTCGATGATCCTGAGGGTCTCTTCCAACTGAAATGCTTGTATGATTCTATGATCTATGGTTCTATGATTCGATGGTTCTATGATTCTATGGTTCTGTGGTTCTATGATTCTATGGTTCTGTGATTCTGTGGTTCTATGATTCTATGGTTCTATGATTCTATGGTTCTATGAATCTGTGGTTCTATGAGTCTATGATTCGATGTTAAACAGGACAGGTCAAGACCCCATTGTGGTTCCCCACTTGTTACAGGCTCCCATGTAGGGCACGACTCATTAATCACGACCCTCTGAACCTGACCACCCCGCTAATTATTTACCCATCCAACCGATCGTTCATCCAGGCTGTGGTGTCTAAATTTAGATACAGGAATATTGTGGAAGAGCACGTCAAAAGCTTTGCTAAAGCCCCTCATCCATAAATCCTGTTGTGCTAACAATTGGATCCTTGGCATAACCTCTTGTTTAGTTCATTCTGGTTGTCCGCAGTCCCCTTCTCTTCCATATTCCTGGACATGTGTCCCTGGAGGACTCAGCTCGTGACTTCCCCCTTAGATCTTTTTAGTCTTTATTGCAACTTTTGCCTTTTTCCACTTCTTGGAAGCAAACTTTAATGGCATTTTAACTTTGGTTCTCGGGAGCTTTAAGACCGGGACTGATGTTGTCATGAGATGTTCACTGTGAGTGGTGCCGAATCCAGGTCAGCTGCAGGACACCAACACCACCCTTTGTGTTGTTGGAGTATGGGAAGGCTCTTTCAAAGATTTGCTCCATTTCCGGGCATTGGGGCTCAGAAGGGTCCCGGGAATGTTTGGAAAATGCCTCAACTACCCCGGGAAACTTTGTGGTGGTGTCCAGAAGTGGCGGTATCTGAAAAACAACAAGCGATAGAGACGGAAGTGCTCTGATTTGCAAAGAATTTCCCTGCAGGCCATTGAATTTTCTGAGGTAAACCCGGGTTTAACAGAAAGGGAGATCTCTCACAAGCATTCCCACTCTTTTCTCATCCTCTGGCTGTAGACTCAGAATAACTGAGGCTGGACCTTGGTCCAACCCTTCACTTGGGGCTAAATTTGAGGTCATATCAGGGATCTCAGAGCCACGGCCGGTTGGGTTTTGAAGATCTCCAGGGGTGGAGACGGCCCAGCTTGTCCGTTTCACCCTTTACCCCATTCGCTATACACCTTTTTCCCTCTAAAATCAAATTGAATTTATCCTTTTGCATTTTTGGGTTACCTCTCCCAGTGCTCTGCAATTCCAGGTGACACCACTCCACTGGGCTAAATGTTCAATATTTAAGACTCACTTTTGCTCCTAAAAACTAAACAAATGGCACTGTGGGTGCCAGCTCATGGTGACGTGTGAAGGATATTGCAACCTAACACCAGACCCAATTTGACGCTGGTGCATCGGATCCAGTTTCTTTTGATTATCCCCAAAACCGGAGTCCCAGAAACGCCTCTGAGAAGTGAAGCGTCTTGCCTGAAACCACTGAAAAAGCAAAAGTAATAAGATGTGCATGGAAGCAAAGTTGCGGATACACTGGCCCTGTAATTGTAAAGATAATTGTGCTGTTAATTATTTTAATCACCCCAGGCTTCAAAGTGGATCTCAGTGGAATATGTGTGAGGTGTGGGTTCTCTAAGACTGCTGGAAAAGGAGACATTGAGAAGATCGCTCTACATGATCTGTTCGGGTTAGTGAAGCTGTGGATTTTATACACAAATTAACCCGGAGGGAATAATCATGTGCTGACCAGAAACCTCGTATTATTCTGAAAGAGGGGAGCGTGTTTGTGGGGGAGGAGGGGGCCGTAAAATAAGACCTCACCACCATGTTTCATGCATCTCCGAGAAGGGCTTGGCGCACAGCCGGTGCCGTTTTCCTGCCTATGTATATTGTTTCTCATCTTAAAGGCCTATATGCCGAGTATCTGGGAAATGATTGCCATCCTGTTTGCAATAAACCCCTGGTTGTGGCGAAGGGTCTCGAGCTGCCTGGACATTAATCCTCGATGTGTTTACAAATATTAGCGCAGGAAGGGAGCGAGCGGCGCTCAGGACGGGCTCGTGACGCAGATGCCCCCCCTTAGCGCAGCCCTTTGTTCGGGAAGATGTGGGAACGGGGCCGTTTCTGTACAAGGAGCAAACCCCGTCGCGTTGCGGGAGCCGCCAGCGCTGGGAAGACGCGGAACCACCAACCCTACACCCGAAGAAACAGTGATAGACGTGGCTTCAGCTCGGAGCCCAACAGGCAGCTGGGGTTGTATTTTGTGACAGGTGATGAAAAAGCTCCAATTGGTGGTTGGTGATTGCCGTATCCAAAAAGCAGGGGTATGTGCAACGTGTTGGGAAGGCGAGCGTTGCCCTCGGAGGGGTTTCCCTTGGCTCTGCTCTCCAGCATCTCTCAAGACGAGATGTTTGCCTTCTCAGAAGCTCATCTGTCGTTTGAAGCTGGTTACCTGGAGGTCTGCGTGACTTATCTTCCAGTTTCTCTGCTTTGCGGAGGCTTAATCACTGAGCTGTTAGGAGAGCAGGGATTAGTCTCTTGGTTTAAATCTTCTCTCCCAGCTTTACTACCCCAGCTGTGACTGTTGTAGGTGATGAAATACCGTGAAATCCCTCAGGATGAACAATTGTAAGGAATAACATAGTTTAAAATGTTGCGCCTGTTCCTTTTAGTAGTTGTTGCAAGTATTAATGAACACAATAAAAGAGCAAACTCTTTATTGTAGTAGTAACGTAGGTGCACGTTTTCTACAGCTGTTGCTGGATAGGAAGCCTCGTGCTTTTTATGTTTAGACTCTATAACTAAGCGGGTGCATGTTGGCTCGTATGGGTGCACACAAATCTATACATTATTGCTCTATAGGGAAGCTGCTGTTCACAGACAGAGGTTGGAGGGAAGCTCTGGAGATGCCCACAGAAGCAGGGGCAGCTGCACTGGGGTTGCTCAGGACCTTGTCTGGTTGGGATGGAAGCTCCACAGCCTCTCTGTGCAGGCTGTTCACAGAATCACAGAATCCCAGAGTGTCAGGGGTTGAAGGGCCTGGAAAGCTCATCCAGTGCAATCCCCCCATGGAGCAGGAACACCCAGCTGAGGTTCCACAGGAAGGTGTCCAGGCGGGTTTGAATGTCTGCAGAGAAGGAGACTCCACAACCTCCCTGGGCAGCCTGGGCCAGGCTCTGACACCCTCACCATGAACAAGTTTCTTCTCATATTCAAGTGGAACCTCCTGTGTTCCAGTTTGCACCCATTGCCCCTTGTCCTATTGCTGGTTGTCACCCAGAAGAGCCTGGCTCCATCCTCCTGACACTGCCCCTTTCCATATTGATCCCCAGGAATGAGTCCCCCCTCAGTCTCCTCTTCTCCAGCTCCAGAGCCCCAGCTCCCTCAGCCTTTCCTCCCACGGGAGATGCTCCACTCCCTTCAGCATCTTGGTGGCTGCGCTGGACTCTCTCCAGCAGTTCCCTGTAAAGGAACCCAAGGCAGGTTTTACCCAGCAGAGCTCTGTGGGCGATGGGCAGGAGGAAGGGGAACTCTTGTTCTGCTCAAATGAGCCAAATGCTGGTGCTTGTTCTTAATTACGCCTCTGTGTAACGCCGCTCTTTCACTGCCTTGCTTCTTGACTTAACCATTTTCTATAAACCTGTATTACATATGTGTTGGTTTAGGTTGGCAGTTAAGGGCCGGTCGAACCAGGAGTGGTGCTGGGCCACTTCTGGCTGGGAGTAAATTGTACAACATCCTGCGTGCCTGTTTGAACTCGGTTTGTATGGATCGTTGCATTAAAACGGGGCAAAAAGTCGTTGTCAAACGTGGGAAAAGGCTGTAGGACATGACTTGTTCCCAGAACGGAGGGTGCAGCTGATACTGGGTGTGCTGCTCGGTGGTGCTTGGAGCAGAAGGTCTGGTTAGTAGTGTAGGTTGGTTTTCTTTCTCTGTGCTCCCTGACTGTTTCTCCACGTTCTGCATTGGAAGAACGAGAAGAAAACACAAATAAGCAAATATAGTTTTGCAACCCAAAGCGTTTTCTGCTCCGTCGTGGTGTGCGGGACCAGAGCTTTGCTGCGCGTTGTGGGTTCACGGAGAAGGTTGAACTCAAATCATCCAGCAGTTCAGCACCTTCTCCTCATGGAAATGTCCCCATTTAGGGACTTCCCCCCACCCGTGTGTCTGCAATTAGCACAGACCCCTGTCCGTCAGTGATTATTAGTGCTCCGCTAGGAAGCACACAGCTTAAAACGCTCAATATTAAGCAAGCAGTGAAAATTGGGTGATGTTTGTTGCAGAATGCATCATTTTAAGCACATTTTTGCCCCTCATCCTTCCACCTCCCTCTTCCCTCGGCTGCTTTGCCTTTCTGGGGACCCGTCCTTCATCCTCCTCAAGGCCTCATTCCGCACTCTTCTTAAATTGAGATTTATTTCTTTGTTGTCTTTAATTGATGGAGCCCTGACAAGGGCTGATTAGCTGTTGGGGTCGCATCCTTCCTTGCAAAGCTCGTGACCCATTTCTACCGCTTCCTTCCTTCCTCGAGACTGGAGAGCAAGTTCTCCTACAAACCTCCTGGAGATTTTATGCATGGTGACCTCACATGGATGACTCTATGGGCTTGTCCTATATATATATAGATTTCCTCCCCCCCAGCAGCTCGTTCATTATAAAGTTTTAATGAATTTGAAATATATCATGAAAAGAGCGGGCGGTTAGAAACCACCTCTGCTGGGCTGTGCTTTTCTATACAGCGAGGGTGGATGGAAAGCGAGCGGAGAAAAGCACGTCCCCCCGTGCTTAACCCCGCGGGTCACCTGGAACGGGACGAGAGCGCCGAAAAACGCAACCTGAAAATGTTTAACCACTGCTGTTCATAATGAGGAAATATCTGTCTACATCATCGCTTCGTAACTTTTCAAAAGGACAACTTAAAAAGGAGAAGGGGGGAGTGGGATGGAGCGGGAGCTGCGCCGTGTTCTCCAGAATGAGAAACACAGGCTACTTGTTCAGTCAATTCAGTTTAGGTCAAAATGTAGTTATGAAAAACAGATGATTGCTGGTGATCAAGCTGCACTTTGACAAATATCCCATTGTTTGAGCGTGCAGTGATTGCTTCGGAGCGTTTGCCGTCCTGCAGCTTGGAGCCCGGTGCTCCGGACCCAGAGGTTTGGCTCCGTGGGAGGAGGGACTGCACAGAAAGGGCGAAACGGGTGAGAGTGCAGGGGAAAGGGACCTGGGGGTCCTGGGGACAGCAGGGTGAGCATGAGCCAGCACTGGGCCCTTGTGGCCAGGAAGCCAATGGGACCTGGGGTGGGTTAGAAGGGGGTGGTCAGTAGGTCAGAGAGGTTCTCCTGCCCCTCTGCTCTGCCCTGGGGAGACCACACCTGGAATATTGTGTCCAGTTGTGGCCCCTCAGCTCCAGAAGGACAGGGAACTGCTGGAGAGAGTCCAGCGCAGCCACCAAGATGCTGAAGGGAGTGGAGCATCTCCCGTGTGAGGAAAGGCTGAGGGAGCTGGGGCTCTGGAGCTGGACAAGAGGACACTGAGGGGGGACTCATTCCTGGGGATCAATATGGAAAGGGGCAGTGTCAGGAGGATGGAGCCAGGCTCTTCTGGGTGACAACCAGTGATAGGACAAGGGGCAATGGGTTCAAACTGGAACACAGGAGGTCCCACTTAAATTTGAGAAGCAACTTGTTGGGGGTGAGGGTGTCAGAGCCTGGCCCAGGCTGCCCAGGGAGGTTGTGGAGTCTCCTTCTCTGCAGACATTCAAACCCGCCTGGACCCCTTCCTGTGGAACCTCAGCTGGGTGTTCCTGCTCCATGGGGGGATTGCACTGGATGAGCTTTCCAGGACCCTTCAACCCCTGACACTCTGGGATTGTGTGAGATTCCCACTCTAACTATTAAAATATGAGCTCACCCGGGGCTCTTAGACATGCCTGAAATGATGCTTCTATGTACAGGTTGCATCCAGAGTAAAGGTTCCTTTGGGGGACACTGATATCTCAGAGAAGCTCCTTCATATTAATGTATCTTTGCCCTGTGTTGCTTTGAGCTATTACATATATTCTTTTATGATTTTGCGCTAGGAAAAATTCACCCTCATATTCTGTCTGGAGGGTAAGGTGACTCTTATTGCAGAGACAGGGCCGGTTGAAGCTGAGATACATGCCTGTGTCCCCTGACCCGAGGGGTCTGCTCTGCTTTGGAACTGAGTGATGGAGTCGCTCTTAAGCCAAAATGTCCACATACCTCAGACTTCAAGTGTGTTTCCAGATTTCGAAGGCTGGGAAGCAATGTGGACAGACGTGCTACCTGACCCTGGTTTTATGGGCGGTGTGGAGGCTGCGAGGTGCCGAGGTAACATTTAATCCTTTGTAGGATCTTTATTCTGAAATCATCGGTATCTCTTTGCTCAGGAATCTGTTCAACCCCTCCAGGGACGGCGACTCCACCACCGCACCCTGTTCCAATGCCCAATAGCCCTTTCTATGATTATTTTTTCCTAATATCCAATCTAAATCTCCCTAAGTTGACCTAGAAAAGCCGTGTTGTGGTAGGAGGTCTCGTGTGTCCGTCCTTGGAGCAGTTACAGGAAATATTCCATTAGCCACCAGGGAGGCTGAAGGGCCGCGTTTATGTCTGGTCCTGGTCATTGACGTAGCGTTTAGAAACGTACGCTGTTACTTGATGTATTTTGTCATCTGAAAACAAAATCAAAGCCATTAAAACCAGGCAAAAACAGTTCGCGTTTGACTGCTTATCGCTGTCACTGGGCTTCAGGGTATGAGCACGCGTTGGATCTTCTGCGGCGCTGCTACCACTCCGAGATAAACTTCGGACTAATAATCACGGGTGGAGATTAGGCCTTCCCAACAAACCTTAATGTGTGCGTGTTGCTTTCTCCTCCTTCGGAGCAGCATTAACCACAAGGAGCTGTGAAAGCCCGAGCTGTCATCCCAGAGAAGTTTAATGTCCCTATCGCCTTTCCCAACTCCGTGCGCCCCGCGCCTCACTTCATTTGTCAGGCGCAGCCACTCCACATTCGGAGCGCTGCTTCTTCCGAACTATTATAAAGTGTATTTTGTTAAGATCAGAAAAGGCCCCCGAGGGAAGTATTTTGAAGTCCTCGAGTCTTTATGTTCCTTCTGGATGAACATCTCTCTTTTTAATATCGCGAATTGATTCGGTAAATACAGAAACACTGGTTTAAAAAGGTTGGCTGTGCGTTCAGTGTTGTACAAGCGAAGCAGACCCCTGTAAGCAGGCTGATGTGATGGTAAATGGTGTGTTGGGCTTTAGCAGCACTTTCCTCCGTCTAGTTGAAAGAAAAGCCGTGGTACCCACTCCTGGCCAAGCAGGATCACAGAACAAATGATGCTTGGGGAGCAGAGACTGAGAACCTTGCGCTCCCTCGCTCTTGGTAAATGAACCCAGCAGCTCTAAACCGATGACTGAGCAGGAGCAAATACACCAGATTTTTCTACCGCTGTTAAATGGAAAAGAAAACACATTTCTGGTTAATATTTCAACCTGTTAAAATGTGATTGAAGTGGAAACCGCGTCTTGGATTGCTTGGAAGATTTATTGTGGCTGCTTGTCTGTCGCATTAGGAAAAATCGCTTCCCGCTGAAAATCCCTGCTTTTTGCTAAAATCTCCTCGTTTAGCTTGTGCAGCTCTATAGCTGCTTGCAGATTGTAGAATCACAGAACAGTTTGGGTTGAAGGGACCTTCCCAGCTCCCCCAGTGCCACCCCTGCCATGACAGGGACATCTTCACCAGCTCAGGTTGCTCAGAGCCCCGTCCAGCCTGGCCTGGGATGTCTCCAGGGATGGTTCATCCACCACCTCTCTGCCCAACCTGGGCCAGGCTCTCACCACCCTCAGGGCCAACAATTTCTTCCTCATGTCCAGCCTGAATCTCCCTCCTTTAGTTTCAAACCATCACCCCTTGCAGCTCAGATGCAGCAGCGCTTCGCTGCACCGAGCAGTTCTGCGTTCCTTCGGAGAGCTTCTGTCCTAGTTCTTGCCCAAAAAACGACTTCATTTTGGGAAACCAAAGGCTCGCCGCATCTGTTGCTGCATTCAGAATCTCAAGTTTAATGTGAAACTTCAATCAGGCTTGGGAAGAGCAGCAGGTCTTGGTCTCCCTGTCCTCTCCCCTGCCCGCTGCCTTGTCTGCTTCCAACACGAGCGGTGAAGGTGGGTGTGAAACGCCCTTCCCCATGGCAGGACATCCTTAGCTTGTGCAGCCATTGAATTTTCAACAGGGGAACAGACTTGAAAGAGGAGATGCCGTCCCTTGTCCCCTTGCAAAGCTCCCCGCCACCTGCGATGCTGTGGGAGATGCGAAATGAGTCGTGGAAGGCAAATCCTCCTGGAAACCAGACCTGCTGCTTCTGACTTCGCTTTAAGGTTTATTTGTAGGAAGGAATCAGTTTGCTTTGTACACAGATGTTTGTTCTTTCTCTCTCTGCACTGGACTCACTGCAGGGTTTAAGTGTCAAGCACCAGTTCTTTAGCTGGTCCTGCCCCCCTGCTTGTGTTTGGGACAGAATGAGGTTTGGGGTGGGTTTAACTCCTTCCAGAACTGCATTTTGCAGCCTGACAGACCCCTGCAAAGGCTCTGCTGGCCGCAGAAATCAGCTTTATGGGTGGGGAGGGAGATCCGTTGCGTAGATAGAGCCGGGTTGGTGATGTCTCCTTTGCCCCGTCGTTCGGGGAGGAGACGTTTTCTGCGTGCTCCATCCAGCCCGTTGAGTGCTTTGAAGACAGAGCACCCGAGCCCCTGTTCTGTGCCGTGGGGCGACCCCAGCATTTGGGGCTTGGTTGTCAGTTGTTGGTGGGTTTTAACTCCTCTGAGCACAACGAGTCAGTTCTCCCGGTTTAAAAGACAGGATTCTTAGGGCCATGCGTTGGTACTGGAGTTGGGTTATGGTTGGACTCCATGATCCTGAGGGTCTCTTCCAACCCAGATGATTCTATGATAATTATAAGCGCTGTTTTCCCGAGTTTTTAAAGACTCACAGTCTGTTCTAACCTCTGTTTTCTCTGCAACGTTGCCATAAGGTCGTACAGACGCTGGGGGTTGACTTGGGCACGGGAAGCCCTTGGGCAAATCTGTAGAAGAACAAAGAAGCAAGAAGACAACTGGGTTTGTAGCTCGGGGTGTCCGTGTGCTGGAAGTTGCTGAGAAATGATACTGGGGAACCAGGGTGACGTGTTTGCCCCCTTCTCATAAAACAGAAGCATAAAACAGAAGCTTGAGGGCATACGAGTCACATTCTAAAGAGAAGAAATGGCTTTGCATATCTTTCATGAGCACAAGGCTTGTGGTGATACGGTCAGCACGCTGACTCCAAGGTGGTTACCGCAGCATTTAAAGGTCGTTTGACTCTATGTTAAAGCTGAAAAAGAAACCTAAACCTGCACTTAAAATAGGTGAGAATAAGTATATCCATGATACGTGTTACAGAGTCATTAAAAGCCCCTCAGAATTTAAGAAGAATGTGTTACTGAGTCAAATAACCGTCCCATATGAACATGTATCACAAAGGAAGCTCCAAAAGGAGACTTATTGCAGAAACATAGTCCTTGCTGATAAGTGAGCAGTGTTCTGCCTTATAGCAGGAGACAAGAATTGGGGTCTGTATAAGAATATGATGAATTTCTGATTTTTCCCCGTTAAACCATTATAGGTAAACACGAATGAGGCAGAAGAACTTGTGGCATTTGAAGACGTATTTATTTCCCGGACTGTGCGACTGAAGGGCACTTTATTCGCATTCTCACACGTTTTTCCAGTTAGAAGGATTAGAAATAGCTACTTATGTGCATTGAAGGCTTCGGTAGCTCTGCAGGACGCTGGATTCTGGTGGCGGAGGTGAAACGTTTGAGTTCCTGGTGAGGATCTTGAGAGTGGAGCACGCAGCAGAGATTTCAGTCATTTTAGTGGCTTTCTCTTTTTCCTTGAGGTCTATTAATTCTTTGACTTTCTGTCACGTTACCACTTCATTGGGGGAACCCCTCATCGTGGCCAAAGCAAGGAATTAATTTGTCTTTCTACTTCTGGTCCCTCCCGTTGCTTTCCTGTTGATCCCGTGGAGATGAGAGGGGAAAATGATTGGGTTTTAATTCTTTCTACAGCACCAGCTGGTGGGGAACATGGGTTGGGAGGCACCAGGATCTGGTTCTCTTCTATTTCTCAATTCTGTATCACACAAACAACAAAACTTCCACATTTCTCACCAAGTTGTGATTTCCTCCTATTGGGCAAACCAAAGCATCTCTGAAAGGGGCCGATGTGGGAAGAACTCGGCGTCCGGTCCAGACGGACCAAGGTGATGCTCATCCCTTCTCATCCATCCATCCCCGTGCACCTTCAGCCCCTTTTGGGCTGAAAACTCCTCTTTTCGCTGGCTTGGCCCCGGGTCAGAGGTTATGAAAAGCAATAGTCAATTAAAGCTTTATTAGATGTACTTAGCAATGCTCTGAAAGGAGCCAGCCCAGCTAAGGCCGCTAATAAAGGCCCTTTGTTAAGGTATTTAATAAATTAACACTCGGGGAGGGCGGGAGGCGATTACAAAAGGCAGGCTCGTTAATCAGCGTGTTTACCCTCTTCAAACGCCCCGGCCCCCGCGGTTCCCTAATCTTTACCCTCCAGATTTGCTGGGCGCTGCGTGGGGACGGGAAGCACCTCATCGGGTCACATCGGGGCCACCGCCACACGCCAGGAAAAACACTCGAGGCTTAGGAGAACCATGGCGCTAATCAGTGGAGCCCCTCGTTAGCCTCATTAGCCCCGTTATGGGCGCGGGGGGGGATGCTGAAGCAGCGGGGTTCCCCAAAACATCATCCCTACCCCGCTTATCTTTATTACATCTTAACACCCCCCCTGCACACTATGGATGCGCTACCAGGCTTGAACATGAGAGGGCATCTCCTCCTCACGCTTCTTTCTTCTTTGTAATGTTTTTCTTATTTTTGGTATGTTTTGTTTTAGCGCGGCTTAATCTATAGGGCCGGTCTTTAAAATCAAAAAGCAAATAGAGCGTTTGACCTGCTGTGCAAATTAGCCATATGGTGAAGTGTAATATCCCGCTGACCCTCATTACCGTGCAGTATGAAAAGCTCTCCCCTTTTCACATGCGAGCATATTAAAGTGGCCTTTTCAGCGTTTTCTTCCATATAAAACTGTCTTCACTCCAGTGGCCAAGCAGTTAAAAGGGAACTCCAGCTGCAGCCGGGAGGGTGAAATTAAAGGCTTTACCTTCGTCTAAATGGAAAATAGATATTGCTTCCTATAGACAGGGCTGGGGAACAATGCTGCACCGCCGGCTCCGGCAGCGGGACGGGGGTAATGGCCTTATTTTCTGGGAGGAAGGAGCACGGCTCCTTTGAGAGAGGAGCTGTTGGACGTCCACCTCGGAGGATGGTGGAGAAAGGGGGAAATCTTACCTATTTTCCTCTCGAGTTAACTATTTCGTGGCCAGGGAGGTGAGGATCTGTGTTAAAATCCGCTGCAGGTCTCCAAGTTTGCCCTGGGACACGCGGTGGCTCTTGTGCCGTTTTGAATCAGCGCTCAAGCAAAGCCACGTGCATCTTCATCCTGCCTTTAATCCCATCTCTGGTGCGATGGTGATGATGAATTCCTCCTGGGAGCTCACCTGGGCCCCTGATGCTGTGTCTGGAGGGACCAGGAGGGGATTTCTCTCCCATCTTCTCCATCTCTGCTGATAGAGGTGGCCCAGGTAGCACCACCAGCACCTGCCAACCACATTGGACCAGGTGGAGCAGGAGGGAGGTCGCTTTCCCTGTTAGGCCCAGACTTCGAGCTTTGCTTTCTTCTTGCTTTTGCTTTGTAAGTTGTCTTTTAGTTTAAATTAACTTACTAAACAAGTGATCGGAAGGAGGGCAGAGTGTGCTGGAGCTCCTGTGGGCCCTTCTGGGTTGCCTTTCTGCTCTTGCAGCTCTTGCTTGTTCTCAGAGGGTCTTTCAATGGGCTGCTCAGCCTTGGTACGATGTGGTCTCTGGAGGGCTCTTTTCCTTTGGCATGGCTTTGGTTGTGCTTCTCAGCCTTCTGCCGCTTTGCCGGCTCTCTAAGTGCTTGAGTACAAGTCCACTAAGTCAGGCAGTTCACTATGGTTGAACACAAGCCCTGAAACATGAAATTCACTTTGAAACTTGGGATTTACCAATTTAAAGAAGAACTGGGTGATGATCTTCCATCTAGGGTACCGGTTGGAGTTCGGGTTGGGTGAAGCGGAGATCAAATCCTGCCTGGGCTGGGCTCTGGAGCTTGGAGAAGAGGAGACTGAGGGGGGAAACACATTCATGGGGATCAATATGGAAACGGGGAGTGTCAGGAAGATGGAGCCAGGCTCTTCTCAGTGACAACCAGTGACAGGACAAGGGGCAATGGGTTCAGACTGGAACACAGGAGATTCCAGTGGAATTTGAGAAGCAACTTGTTGGGGGTGAAGGTGTCAGAGCCTGGCCCAGGCTGCCCAGGGAGGTTGTGGAGTCTCCTTCTCTGCAGACATTCAAACCCGCCTGGACACCTTCCTGTGGAACCTCAGCTGGGTGTTCCTGCTCCATGGGGGGATTGCACTGGATGAGCTTTCCAGGGCCCTTCAACCCCTGACATTCTGGGATTCTGGGATTTTGTGAAGGAGATGGCTCCATGTGTGTGCCCAAAGCTGGACAAAGGAAGAAATTGTTGGCCCTGAGGGTGGTGAGAGCCTGGCCCAGGTTGGGCAGAGAGGTGGTGGCTGAACCATCCCTGGAGACATCCCAGGCCAGGCTGGACGGGGCTCTGAGCAACCTGAGCTGGTGAAGATGTCCCTGCTCATGGCAGGGGTGGCACTGGGGGAGCTGGGGAGGTCCCGTCAACCCAAACCGTTCAGTGCCCTTTATCTGCGTGCTCAGCAGGATGAGACACCGGCCAGCAAAGCAGCACAGCAGACCAGTCCAGCGAGGCTGCTGGAGACATCCCGGGCCAGGAGAAGGGGCTGTGCCCGTTCTCCGCCCGCAGCCGCTCGTGAGGCGCTGGCCCCGCAGCCCTGGGGGGCCGTCTCTCCTCAAACGCGGCGCTGCGCTCTCTTCCCCCCACGCAGTTCTCTGCTCAGCTTTATCTTGTTGTCGGTATCGAGGTGGCGTTTACAGTCAACAAGCGGTTCCGCGGGGCTGAGCAAAGCGCCTCCTTTTTGATCCTGATTCAGCAAAGCGCTTGCACGCTCCGTGCTGAGCACCTGCGCCCGTGTGCCTCTGCTACATTATTTGGGAATACTTACGTTTTTAAAGTTAAGCATCAGCTAAAGAGTCGCACTTCTTTGTGTTTCATTAGCGGCTACTGGTGTTCTCTTATCTTGGGAGATCTTCATGGCATGTGAAGCTTGTTTTGTAAACTCATTTTCTTGCAACTTATTTCTAATTAGCGTACAAGCTCCTGTTGGTTTCTTTAAGAGCTGGATGATCATCTGTCCTTAAAACAAACCGCTTCTTTTGGGGTAAAAAGTGGCTGTTGGCAGGGTTTTAAAACGTTTGGATGAGGCAGGTCCCATGCAAATTGCTGCTCTGAGCTGCCCACCATGGGGGCACGGGGGGCTGGTTTTGGGGGTGCCCGTGGAGATCGGGGGGTTAGGAGAGGGGAGCAGAGGTGGATCCAGGTTCGACCGGGCGGCTCTTCGGCATTGACACGATGCCAAACGTCGTTTGGCGCTTGTAGGCAAATGAAAATGAAACACTATCTGTAGGGGCCGTTTCAGCCAGGTGAGGGGTGACACATCCCAGCACTCCCGCTCGGTGACGGGGGAGAAGAGGGATATACTGTTTCTTATAGAAATGAGACTGAAATTGGCTGAACCGTGAACATAACCCCCCTGAAATGGGTCTTGTGGCCCCAGTTCTGGCCTTTCCCCCTCGCAGAACACGGCACATGGGAAATGGCTGGTGAACAGGACGTTTGGAGGCCAGGGAGGGAAATAAACCACGCATAATACCTGGAGGCTTCAGAGTCTCTGCGTAGCCTGTTTGCGAAGCGTGTGTCCCGCAGGATGGGATCGCCCAGGTGGGAAGGGACCTCAGGAGGTCTCTGATCCGACCTCCTGCTCGGAGCAAGTCAACCGTGAGATCAGACCAGGTTTCTCAGGGCTTTGTCCAGTCTGGTGGTGAAAGCTTGACTGTAAAACACCTTTGGAGAGCTCGTTCTGCTGCCTGACTCTTCTTGTTCTGAACAAGCTTTCCATTACAGCCACTCAAAATGTCTCTGTCTTGTTGGTAGCCATTGTCTCTCCTGCCATGCAGAACCGTGAGGTTGACCTGGCTCCATCTTCTGAATGACCTCCTCATAGGCGTTAGGATTACATCCCCAGGTGCTTTTGGCTCCTTTTGCATGCACTGGTGGTTCGCGTTCAGCTTGATGTCTACCAAAACTGGCGGTCCTTACCCACAGAGGTGTTCCCAAAGCAGCGCTCCTCAGCCTCCGTTGTTGCAAGGGGTCCAGGGGTTCTTCCATTTCATATGCAATATTTGGCATTTGCCCTTGTTGAATTTAATCACGTTCATGTTGGCACATTCCTCCAGCCTGCCAAGACCCCTCCAGATGGTGGCCCTACCCTTGAGCATATTGACTTTTCCATCAGTTTGGGGTCATCTGCAGAGTGGATGAGACCAGGTCCATTGCCTCCTCCAGGTGACTTCTGAAGATGTTAAGTGAGGGAGGTCCCACAACCCTTGCTGTCATTCTCCAGTTGCTAACAGACCTCCATGTAGAGCATGACCCAGTAACTCAACCTTCTGAACCCTACTGCTCAACCAAGTGTGGGTGGGTGCCAGCCAGGTACACATCAAGGTGGTCGGTCACCTGTGCTGATGTCTTGTGAGGAGCAACTGAGGGAGCTGGGGGTTCAGCTGGAGAACAGGAGCTGAGGGGAGACCTTCTGATCTCTGAACTGCCTGAAAGGAGCTTGGAGCCAGGGGGGTCGGGCTCTGCTCCCCAGGAACAAGCGCCAGGACCAGAGGAAACGGCCTCAAGTTACCCAGGGGAGGTTGAGGTTGGATCTGGGAACAATTTCTTGCCCAAAGGGCTGTGGGGCATTGGAACAGGCTGCCCAGGGCAGTGCTGGAGTCACCATCGCTGGAGGGCTGGACAGACAGACAGGAGGTTCTCAGGACATGGGGCAGTGCCAGGGGTGGATTGTGGTTGGACTCAATGATCTTGAGGGGCTTTTCCAACCAAAATGATTCTGTGATTCTAGCATGCAGTCATTGAATGTGTTTTTACATGGATGAATACCGAGCGGCTTCTTGGGAAACAGTTGTGCAAGGCCTGGGGATGGAGATGGAGATGGAGATGGAGATGAGATGGAGATGGAGATGGAGATGGGCTGTGAGAGTGCAGCTGTGCTCTTGCGAGATGCTCTGTAAGTCTCTCTTAAAGGTGGGAGAATTCCCAAAACACGTGCCTGAGAATTTCTGTGGCCCGAAGTCAAAGACGGATGAAGAGCGAGTGAAACCCAGAGATAAACTTAAGAGCAGCCCAGGTCATGCGCTAACAGGTGCTAATGCATTAATACATCCAGATGGGCAGTGGGTTTAAGATTCTAATTTACGAGGGACGAAGCCAAATTAATCACTCTTTGCTTAAACCGGAGCCGCAGGGATGCGAGTGGCTTGGTCTATGGATCGGGTGCCACAAAAACATTCTGTGATGCATTTAAAACCGAGCTGTTCCAAGTGAATTTGGGCTATTTCTGCTTGTTCTGCGTGCGTCATCAACTGGTGTCCACATATATACTCTATAAACTAAGCCCAGCTTGGCTTTATCAAGGGAGGAATCTACTCAGCATATATTATCGTAGCACATCACCTTACTTGCTGTCCTTGTATTGATATTTTAATGCAAGAGCTTGGAAGATCTACTCTTTTTTAAGGAATGAACTGATGATATTGTAAGTACAAAGCATTGGAGATGACTCCACCGATGGGTAATTATGGCACATGTTACCCAGTTGGACACAGTGAGTAAATTATCATTAACATGAAGTACACAGGGCGCATTTCTGTGTCCAGGTAAGCAGAAATTTAATGATTCAAACTATTGTCATCTACGCATTCTGGATCTGGAAAGTCCCATTTTACTGAGTATTTTAATCGTTTGCCGAGGACAAGAGCAGAACAAAGCTCACAGCGCGATTTTCCCTGTGCAACTCACAGCCAGGTTTGCTCTCAGCTCTGCTGCTACCAAATCATGAAACTTTTTTGGGTTTTTTCAGCTGTTGTTTTTGCATTCTTGTGATTATATTCTGTTTTCCCTTATGTGGTGCTCATCTACAGTCTTAATTATCTGCCTCTCGTTGCCAACTCTGTGAACTCCAAAGCTAATTTGAGAAGGAAAGTTCTGCTGGGTAATTTTAAAAATATGAGGCATTATTGAGGGTTTTTCCTGGACCAGTGATTACAATGAATGTGTAATTTGGAAGTGTAGCTTGGATTCTTCTTGTTCGCATCTGGGCAGGAACAACCCCAGGTTCCAGTGTAAGTTGGGGAATGAACTGTTAGAGAGCAGTGTAGGGGAAAGGGACCTGGGGGTCCTGGGGACAGCAGGGTGACCATGAGCCAGCACTGGGCCCTTGTGGCCAGGAAGGCCGATGGTACCTGAGGTGGGTTAGAAGGGGGTGGTCAGTAGGTCAGAGAGGTTCTCCTGCCCCTCTGCTCTGCCCTGGGGAGACCACACCTGGAATATTGTGTGCAGTTGTGGCCCCTCAGCTCCAGAAGGACAGGGAACTGCTGGAGAGAGTCCAGCGCAGCCACCAAGATGCTGAAGGGAGTGGAGCATCTCCCGTGTGAGGAAAGGCTGAGGGAGCTGGGGCTCTGGAGCTGGAGAAGAGGAGACTGAGGGGGGACTCATTCATGGGGATCAATATGGAAAGGGGCAGTGTCAGGAGGATGGAGCCAGGCTCTTCTCGGTGACAACCAGTGACAGGACAAGGGGCAGTGGGTTCAAACTGGAACATAAGAGGTTCCACTTAAATCTGAGAAGCAACTTGTTGGGGGTGAGGGTGTCAGAGCCTGGCCCAGGCTGCCCAGGGAGGTTGTGGAGTCTCCTTCTCTGCAGACATTCAAACCCGCCTGGACCCCTTCCTGTGGAACCTCAGCTGGGTGTTCCTGCTCCATGGGGGGATTGCACTGGATGAGCTTTCCAGGGCCCTTCCAATCCCTGACATTCTGGGATTCTGTGAGAATTGGGCAAAATCTATTCTCGTTAACACTGAACAGATGGTCAGGAAAGGGACCTCCTTCTCCTCTCCTCACCATGAATATTTGATTTCTCCAAGTCATGGGTTGAACTCACAAGAAACTGAGAAGGAGTGAGGATGCTGCCTCTGTCACGATGTGTAATAGCGGCGTCTTGCTTCTGCAGAAGGTCGGTGGTGGATTTGGAGGTCCATCAGAGTTTGGGTTGCTCCGTTGGTCTTTCCCACGTGTTCCTTTTTCTCAGACCTGCTTGAGGTCTGCATAGAATCACAGAATTGTTTAGGTTGGGAAAGACCTTGAAGATCATCGAGTCCAACCATTGACCCAACACTACCAAGCCCACCACGTCCCCAAGAACCTCATCTACACGTCTTAAACACCTCCAGGGATGGTGACTCATGTGCACCATGGGTTTTGTTGAAAAAGAGAAGTGCTGCAGGTGCGATGCGTCTTTACAGAGTGAAAGAGCTGCTTTTAGGAGGAAATTAAGGAGTTGGACCAGTTTGCTCTGGGGGGACAGGGAGAGCAGGAACAGGACACGTGCACACGCGGCTCTGCTCCGAGCGGACGTGCTCACGTGCAGGTCAGCTCTGGTTCTGGTGCAGCTTATTTCTATTCGTTTGGGTTTTTGCCAATATTAAAAAAATAGAATACAGAGGAGTAACATTATGTGAAAAGACGTATGTTGTACAGTCTCCAACAGGTCAGATATGGGACACCGGGTGATCTAAGCTGAAACTGCCATCAAGGCGAAGAAAGACTTTGTGTTCATAGGAGAATGTAATATGTGAGTGATCAAAAGATCTAGGGAGGTGATGGAGGGATGCACCGAAGAGAAAAGGATGAAGTTGTGTGCAAGAAGAACGTGGATAGTGTCGAGAGAGATTTTTGGCGTGGAGAAGCTTTTTGTTGGAGTAACATCTCAGGAGAGAGCACCTCATTCTTGGGGTAGTCAAAAAAGGCTCAAGAAAGAAAGTACAGGGAACAGTGTGCTGGGAGGGAGATGCTTTTTGGTCAACTTGGCAGGTCTCTAGGCCATAAATTTCAGGGAAACTGTTAAAATGTGAACACGCTCTACATTTTTTTGGGCATGGTTTCAAAGGTCTTTGCTGTTCCTTCTCTTCTCCTACAGTTAAAGCCATTAGTTGGGTTGGAACAAGGAGGACCTGGCGTCCGCAACCGCTCAAGCACCCTGTGGGGCTGAAGGGCTTCCCTCCAATGTGGAGAGGCAGGTTTACGGAGAATCCTCGGGCGGTATCTCCGGCCCAGCTCGCATCGCTTTTGCTTCTCCTTTCTCTGGAAAACAGTTTTTCCCCCTGAAAATGCAATCCAAAATAGTTTAATTTTTCAGAGGATATTGCGAAGTTGGTCCAGATGCTTCATCTTCTCTCAAAGCCACCACTAAAATAGGCAATAGAAACTTGGCTTGGGGTTTGTTCCCAGTGGCAAAGGAGCTGAGTGGTGGGGTCGAGGATTTCGTCTCTTGGCCATGGGGACACTTATTTCCTGCTGCCCTGTCCCCAAGACCTGGTGGCTTCTCGAGACCTGGTGGCTTCTGCCTCTCCCAGCACCTGGTGACCTCCACAATCCTCCTGAGGAGCTGGTGGGAGAGTGGACACATGAAATGGTGAAGCTTTTTAATGAGGTGAACAGCTCTGGGATGAGGTCGGTGGTGTTGCAGGGTGATTGGGAGGATGGGCAGAGCTGTGCTGGAAGTGTGGGGTCATAGAATTGTAGAACAGGGTTGGAAGGGACCTCCCCAGCTCCCCCAGTGCCACCCCTGCCATGAGCAGGGACATCTTCACCAGCTCAGGTTGCTCAGAGCCCCATCCAACCTGGCCTGAGATGTCTCCAGGGATGGTTCATCCACCACCTCTCTGGCCAACCTCGACCTGTATTTTACCACCCTTGAGTTTTTAGATGTCTTCTTGGCCTTTTTGTCCTGAAGAAATGCACAGGGAGTGTGGGGTGAGCAGGGAAAATCTTCTCAGAGCTCAGGTGGAGGGATGAGGGTGATTTCAGTTGTGGCTGAACCTCGCTGTGATCTCACCTTTAATGGTGCTATACATTAATTTATGAAAGAAACGGGGAGAATAAAAACCCTCTTTCAGCTTTGAATTTGCACCACAGATTCATTGGTAGCAGCGGGTTAGCGAGGAGCTTCGCCCAAAGCTCTCAGTGATGCTACCAGAGAGGAGTTGCTCTCATGGTCAGGATGGAGATGATGAGGGGGGTTTTGTGCCACTTCTGTGGGTTTTAAGTGATGAGGATTGAACAGACATCTGAATCTGGTCCCGTCGGTGGTGGGGTGGGAGTAGAACAGACCGTTCTGTCTTGGTTCTCCTGTTTCACCAACAGAATTGAGAGGAGATGGGTAACATCATGGGAAACATCATCTCCTGGCCTGGGAGAGGAGCTCCAAGGGAGGGCAGAGCTCCCTGCTTGAAGATCTTCTGCAGGGTTCCAGTGCTGATAAAAACTATGAGAATCCTCCCTGTTCTGGGTCCAACCCATAGATCAGTGATTTCTGGCTCATGACCCTTCCCTTGCCGGGGGCAAACAGCTTTTGAGAGCACTGAGAAGACAAATGACGTGGAAATGCTGGTTCCATGATAGCTTCTGTTTCTGAAAAGCTTTCTTAAAACGTCAGATTACTTGTAGGCCCAAACTGGTGCAGGATTAAGACCTGGATTTATACCTGATCCCGGTTTATCGCAGCGCAGGGAGTAGATGAACGTGCCCACGTGGGTCGGGAGCTGCTCATCCTGTGCACCCCGATACTCACCTTAGATAAAGAGTATAAATCAGAGACAAAATCCACAATGTAAATCTACACGACCTTTGCATTTGATGAGGTTGTGAGAAAGTGTTTTGATGGATTTAACCCATTGGGAAGGGCGGTACCGGCTGGGGAAGCTCCTGCTTAAGCCTCGAGCTCCAGCTTGTAGAGGACAAGGAGCAAGTCGGGCAACAACTCCTCAAGGGTTGATCGCAGATGTTTCATAAGATTCCTTGAGTCGAGGGCATCCTAAGGCAGCCTATAATGCCATAGTAGCTGGAGAATCATTAACTTAGCATCAAGTTTTCCTCTAATTAATTCATCTTTTTGTAGTAGAGGAGGTTGACATCACCTTGCTCAGGCGAGAAAATGAGCTCGAAACGCTGTTTTTATTTGTCCTGACTATATAGACCGCTCTCATAAATCGCTATAACCCGCACAAACACGTTTTTCTGAAATTGCCCTGAATCAGCAGGATAATTTGTGGCGTTGTTTTCCCCTCTTGCTTTTTGCTAACACGGGAAATTGGTTAAATAAATCTGATATTTGTGCAGATGATGGTTCAGTAAAGAAGCTGCTTGTGCACCAGGGTGCAGAAAAACCGGGTCTAGAAGAACTAATCAGATACTCTCATACCTGAAAAGTTGTTTTTTTGACTCGCTGTTTTGAGTAAAACTCTTTATCTTGCGATATTCGGGTTGGTTTTGCAGGAAGACGTTGCACAGACATCCTGGAGGAACACGCCGTTTGGATCTTAAATGCAGTATATTGTGGGTTAACAGTAAATGCAAACGGTTCTAATGGTTTGAATGGATCTTTTCTGTTTCCCAGGGTGCCCGAGAAACTTTTGAGAACTACTATAGGAAGCAGAGAAGAAAACAAGCCAGATTGGTCCTGCAACCACCTTCAAACATGGTACGGTTTGTGGTCCCCAAGCTTGTTCTGCCAGCTAGAAGCGCGGTGGGTTCTCTCTGGGGGTGGTCTCTTCATTGATTTCCACTTGCTCTTGGTCACCTCTTTTGTTTAATCCTTGCTCACTTTGTGTTTGTTGCAGCACGAAACTTTAGATGGCTACAGGAAGTATTTTAATCAAATTGTAGGGTAGGTATTCTTTTTATATCCGTCCTCGCTAAATATGAGCGCGCGGTGGTGTTGAGGAGCCCAGAAAGCACGAGAGGGGAGGGAATGGTGATGTTTTTGAGGGTCCTTTAAATGGAGCCAAAAGAGAGGAACAAAAAAGAGCAGTTTGGGCTTTTTAAGTGTTTTAGAGTGTGTTTTATAGCACCCGGGAACTTCGCTGCGTCTCTGGTGGGAGAACAGAGGAACCCGACAGCTCTTGGACCAGCAAGAGCATTTCTGGGAGTTTCAGGATAAATAACCTCTGTGGACAATGCGCATCGACTTGCCCCACTAATGGGGTGAATAAACCCTCTGTCGTAATTATTCTTTAATATTTGATAATTATTCTTTGATTATTTTCCTGCTGAAGGAGGCGATTCTCAAGCCTCTGTTCCTATGAGCTTCTTGTTGCACTCAGAGTTGACAAGAGTTTTCCAAAATAGGCAAAATTGAAGAGGAGGCAACCTAAGATGGTTAACCTAGGAAAGATAGGGCTTGATGCTGAATTTCTTCAGCTAATGATAATAATTTCAATGATAATCATTTGAGAGGGGAAATTCTGCCTTTGTGCAGGCTGTTTGAAAAAGATGGGCCGTAATTTCAGAGATACAGTGATTTCAGTCTTTTTGAAACACCCTGTATACACAGTCTCATTACTATGAACTGCATTTTAGCTCACTTCTGTGATATAGGGAAACATAATATAAAATACCGTGACATGTAACCCCCTGCAGCGCTCCAGGCCGGCACAGAGTGGCTGGAGAGCAGTCAGGCAGAAAGGGACCTGGGGGTGCTAATGGACAGGAAGCTCAACAGGAGCCAACAGTGTGCCCAGGTGGCCAAGAAGGCCAATGGTGTCCTGTCCTGTATCCAAACCAGCGTGGTCAGCAGGACAAGGACAGTGATCCTTCCCCTGTACTCTGCATTGGGGAGGCCACACCTGGAGTGTTGTGTTCAGTTCTGGGCCCCTCAGGTCAGGAAAGAGATTGAAGTGCTGGAGCGGGTCCAGAGAAGAGCAACAAGACTGGGGAAGGGACTTGAGCACAAGCCCTATGGGGAGAGGCTGAGGGAGCTGGGCTTGTTCAGTCTGGAGCAGAGGAGGCTTAGAGCTGAGCTCAGCACTCTCTAGAACGACCTGAAGGGCAGTTCTAGCCAGGGGGGATTGGGCTCTTCTCCCAGGCAGTCAGCAATAGGACAAGGGGGCATGGGCTTCAACTCTGCCAGGGGAAATTGAGGCTGGAGATGAGAAAGCAATTCTGTGCAGAGAGAGTGGTCAGCATTGGAATGGCTGCCCAGGGAGGTGCTGGACTCACCGGCCCTGGAGGTTTGTAAACTGAGATTGGCCATGGCACTCAGTGCCATGATCTGGTCAATGGACTGGAGTTGGACCAAGGCTTGGACTGGATGAGCTCTGAGGGCTTTTCCAACCCAGTCCATTCTGGGATTCTGTGAATAAAAATAAGTGAACAAGTGAATAAAGTGCTTAGCATCGTCTCTATTTGATAGAGATATATCTGGTATAGATGTGCGTGCAAGCACCGCGGTCCATCGCGTGCAGTGTTCGCAGATCTCTCGTGACACCTCAAAACCCGTAACTTGGGATGACGGTGCCGTTTTCTCCTCTCCGTTAGGTTTTTTGTGGTTGAAGATCACATCTTGCATACGACGCAGGGCTTGGTAAATCGAGCCTATATCGATGAGCTGTGGGAGATGGCCTTATCAAAAACCATTGCGGCGCTAAGAACACATTCGGTAAGTCAAAACCCTGGGTTGCTCAACTGTTGCTTGAGTATGACTTGACTTGCTGGAAATATCGGCTTTGACAGTAGATACTCTTAATTTTGCCTCTTTTCCAATGATCCTGTTTAAAACAATAACACAAAGATAAACTGCTGTTTCCCCATGAGCTTTCTGCAGCTTATTTTGCGTCTCGATTCACTGCATTCCCCTGCACCAAACTCTCCATATTTTGGTGGACTGGAAAGAAGAAAAGAATAGTTTAATATTTATTTCCATTACTTCTCTGATCGCTTTTGAAAAGCACCAGCAGAGGGAGTCGCTTTGTCCGGGAAAAATGGGGAAAAAAGTGACTATTTGGTACACTAAATATTACTCTGATACTCCCTTGAAGTTCATGGCAGCGAATGGGCCGCTGGCAATCTGCAAATCAGTTGTGTATGAAAAGACACTAAATAGATTTCTTGGTTTTGGATACCAAAAATAAGTTTGGAAGAATTGGCGATCGCTTCGGTATTTTCTGCTTGAGAAAAGAAGAAAAGAGCGAAATATATACAAATTATTTCCAGTTTTGTATGGCCTGATATAGCGTTGTACTGGTTCAGCTTGGAGCACTGGGGATTTCTGAAGACTATTGGTTGGTGGGATGAACAAATTACGTTTGGCCATAAAAGGAAAAGCATTAATGACTTTCCACAAGTCCGTTTTCGAATCGTTGGGCCGTTTTCTCCAGGAAAAACTAAGTATTAAGTCACTGAAATCCCAGTGCTGCCCCAGGCAGGAGGATCCTGCAGGGCCGTGTTGGTACAAACCTGCACCTGATGTGATGCACGTGGTGCCACCCGAGTGATAACGACGTCGTTGGTCTTTGCTGAGAAAACCCTGAAACTTCTACCTGGAGACACCACTTTGCTTCCTCCAGAGCACACGGAGTTTGACACTGACCTGGCGTTGGCTTTGCGTGGTCACCCACGGGCAGCGTTGAGCTGCTTGGCTTTACCTGGGTAGGTGTGGGTGATCCAGGTGATGGAGCTTGTTGGGATTAATGCCGGATTTTGCACCTGGGACACGGCAACCATGGCTGTACATACAGACAGGCCCTTGTGGCCAGGAAGCCAATGGTACCTGGGGTGGGTTAGAAGGGGGTGCTCAGTAGGTCAGAGAGGTTCTCCTGCCCCTCTGCTTTGCCCTGGGGAGACCACACCTGGAATATTGTGTCCAGTTGTGGCCCCTCAGCTCCAGAAGGACAGGGAACTGCTGCAGAGAGTCCAGCGCAGCCACCAAGATGCTGAAGGGAGTGGAGCATCTCCCGTGGGAGGAAAGGCTGAGGGAGCTGGGGCTCTGGAGCTGGAGAAGAGGAGACTGAGGGGGGACTCATTCCTGGGGATCAATATGGAAAGGGGCAGTGTCAGGAGGATGGAGCCAGGCTCTTCTCAGTGACAACCAATGGTAGGACAAGGGGCAATGGGTTCAAACTGGAACACAGGAGGTTCCACTGAAATTTGAGAAGCAACTTGTTTGGGGTGAGGGTGTCAGAGCCTGGCCCAGGCTGCCCAGGGAGGTTGTGGAGTCTCCTTCTCTGCAGACATTCAAACCCGCCTGGACACCTTCCTGTGGAACCTCAGCTGGGTGTTCCTGCTCCGGGGGGATTGCACTGGATGAGCTTCCCAGGGCCCTTCAACCCCTGACAGTCTGGGATTCTGGGATTCTGTGCCTGGGGATGAGATGCTGCAGAGCAGCTCCGTGCAGAGGGACTTGGGGGTCTGGTCGATGACAAGTTGAACATGAGCCAACAGTGTCCCTGGCACCAAGAGGGGCCCGTGTCATGGGTGCATCCAGCACCCTGGGGTTTGTCAGGGATGGACTAGATGACCTTTAAAGGCCCATTCCAACCCAAACCGATCTGTGACTCCAAGCACATCATCCCCAGCCGGGCAGGGGGGGATTGTCCCGTTCTGCTCTGCGCTGGGGTGGCCTCACCTGGAGCCTTCACTGTGTGCAGGGCTGGGGACACAGGGGAAAGGAGATAAAGCTGCTGGAGTGTCCAGAGGAGGCTGTGAAGTCGGTGAAGGTTTGGAGATGAAGCCGTGTGAGCAGCGGCTGCAGTCCCTGGGTTTGCTCAGCTGGAGCAGAGCAGACTGAGGGCAGAGCCCATGGGCTGCAGGTTCCTCAGCAGGAGCAGGAGGGGCAGGGTGAGCTCTGCTCTGTGACAGTGACAGAGCCCAGGGAACGGCAGCAGATGTGCCAGGGAGGGTCAGTGGGACATGAGGCAAAGGTTCTTCACCCAGAGGTGCTGGACACTGAACAGGCTCCCAGGGAGGGGTCACGGCCCAACCTGACAGTGTTCAAGAAGAGACTGGACAGCGTCCTCAGACACACGGGGTGACCTGTGGGGTTGTCATTGCAGGGACAGGAGCTGGACTCCATGATCCTGTGGGTCCCTCCAGCTCAGGACGTTCTGTGACTCTATGACCAGAGCGGCTCCGGCTCTGCCCGGCTCCGCGGTTGTGTTGGCTGGAAAGCTGCCTCCTTCCACTTCACCTTCTGCGTTACCAGAGGGGATAAACACAGAGATGTACACCCCGCTAGGTTGTAAACATGTGTTTATTTTCTTTTTAAGTGGGTTTTTCTGTTAGGTGAAAGCTGTGAGTGCAAGCCAGGTACAAACACGGTGTGTTTCAGTTTTACCAGCTTAGTTGCCACGAGAAGTTGTTTGATGCGATGCCAAACTGAGTGCGTGAACTGGCTGCCAGGACAGCTTATTTACTTTCTATTTTTTCGGTAATCATGGAATGTTAACATGATTTCTCAACACTATTCCTGTGCTCATCACTCATCTCTGTGCACTGCTCAGCCTACAGCTCCCATATGGCCCAGCCCATCCATCCCATATGGCCCTTGATGTGGGGCTCTCACGTTGGAGGGCCTGCTTCAGTTCTTCCAGTCCAGCCAAACTTAGCCCTGGATTTTCCTCCTTACTGCAGACAGTGACATCTTTTATCACTTCTGATAGCTTTAGGGCATTATCTTTCTTTCTGACTTTCTTTTTTGGACAGCGAAATGGAAAATGTGTCTCTTCCAGTCTTTCCCGTTGATTAATGGAGTCGTTCCTCCTTGAGTTTCCAGTGAGCTTTAAATCTGTTTCTCTTTCCAGCTTATGATCGCTGATTCTATATTTGGTAAAACTCTGTCTGAAACGTTACATATTTCAGCATGGAGAGGCTGTCTGCTGTGTCCAGAGGAGCCCGTGTGTGACGTGGGGTGGCCCTGGGGGGACAACCATTGCTGTCACTGCCCTGAGTCGCGTCTTGAGGGTTTCAAGCAGCATCCTGACCCTCCATAAATACTCGTGTTGTAGCTCTGACCATTAATATTACTGAAATATAGGCGTGTGGTGTTTTTCTCTCAGCCTGAGCCACTTAGCAGTGCAACCTGTGCTCGGGGATGCCTCGATGCTTCGTTACCGTCAGACACTAAATATTGAAGGAGAGGCGCTGCCGTCGTCCCGCTGTGACCGACGCTGATTTGTTTCGTCTCCTCTCATTCCCCAGCAGCTCCTGGCTAATCTTAGAGACACTTCAGGTATCTCTAGAGCGCCCGAAATCCGCATTCATCCTGGAGAGCCTCAAGAGCAATGCGCTACGGGGAGAGATACCCTTATCAGCCTGCCCTCCCTTGCCCTGCGCAACATTAGGGCATGGGCTGCAGGATAAAAGCTGCTGATCATAAGACCGTACGGCGTGCCTATGTATTTATTATCACTCAAGCGATAAGGCAGGAGGGCAATGTTTTTCCCACGTGCTGCAGTTAAACCCATGGTTTAATTTCCCCTCTTCTTTGCAGTCGTACTGCTCGGACCCGAGCCTGGTGTTAGACTTGAAGAACCTCATCGTGCTGTTCGCAGACACGCTCCAGGTGGGTGACCGCAGCTCCTTACCTTGCTCGCGCTGGTGTCCGTCAGCAGAGCTAAACGGCAGCCCAGCTTCCATTTGCATGTTGTGCTGCATTAATTGTGAAACCCTTATTGATTCTGCACATTGACTGACCAGCCTGCAGGCAAGGACCGAGCCTTGACCGCCTTGCCAAGCCCTTGTGTGTCCTGCCTGCATCTAGGCCAGGCTTAATAGCTACCACCTCAGTAAATCTCTGCCTAAGTCCTTCCACCAGCACCGTACACCTCTGTGGTGCCAACTTGGAAGAATTTACCCAAATTCTCCCTATTAAATAGATGAAATAATCGTCAGCTACCTGCTGGTGATGCTTTCTTCTCTCAGTCGTGCTCTTTCCCCACCTCGCTGCAGGGATACGGCTTCCCGGTGAACCAGCTCTTTGACATGCTCCTGGAGATCCAAGACCAGTACAGCGAAACCCTGCTCAAAAAGTGGTCGGGAGTCTTCAGGTGAGAAGCTCTTTATGTAAACTCATGAGATGGACCTTACGGAGTAGTTTTATCCCATAAATATCGTCTTTTGAGAGATTAGTAGCGAGCTCATGTTTAAATTTTGGGCAACAGTAAGGTCCAGCCTGGGGTGTCCTTGGACCAGGCTGAACCCATTTAAATACAGTTATGAGGATCCGGTTTAGGTGGGATCTATGCAATAAATCAGTGCGGATCAGAGGTTTTATATCACAGACGGATGAGGTTGTGGTTTCACACTGACACTTGATGCACCTACTTCCCAAGAGGTTCCTGACCGAGCAGTGAGTCTGCGGAGCTGTTGTCACCAAGCTGCCTTTCTAACTTGTCTTTTCTTTTTGTAGAAATATACTCGATTCGGATAACTACAGTCCCATCCCGGTCACAAATGAAGAGGTTTATAAGAAAATAGTTGGACAGTTCCCCTTCCAGGATGCAGAGCTCGAGAAGGTAACTTTGAGATGGGGACGAAAACCCCGCGCTCTTGTTAGTGGTGTTGGGACTGCAAATGAAAGAGTCCAAAAAATACAATAATAATAATAGTAAAAACCAAAGAAACCCCCCCAAAACAAATAAGCAGCAAAAAAAGCAAAACAAGGGAAAAGAACAAATGCACAAATACCCTTTGCATGTGTTACATTTCCCCTGGTGTGGATGAGGAAAGTGCGTATAGCAATAGCTCACCCGTTCTGTGTTCAGATCGCGGCGTACATTGCAGCTGAACAGTGCTTGCAGTGCCATTGCTGTTCTATTCCCATGTTGTGATCTTTATTTGTTTGAATCTCGTATTTAAAAGCAGAAAACCCATGAAAGTGGTGTATCTTGGCTTTCGTGGAAGTGTGTGCTTGCAAAACCTGAGTGTAGCCAAATTTCACCCCAGCCAGTGTCCCTTGAAAGGCTCCTTGGCCTTGCGCTCCACATCTGGCAGCCAGCGAGCTCCAAGCCTGGTGAACGTAATTAAAGCTGGGAGGGTTTTCCATCCAAGGCAAGTGTTTAGATTTCAGAAAGTCCGCGTCCTTCCCCAAAACTACATCCTGGGGTCCAGCTTCTTGCTGTTACGCTCCGCACCACCCCAGCCATGTGTGTGCT